>NC_064671.1:84493829-85093829 GCF_943734685.1 Anopheles coluzzii
TCATAAATGTAATCAAGCACATAACTTCTACTCAAAAAACCCCACGAAATGACAAATAAACACCCACACATAAAAAATCCACGTGTGGGTTCGGTTGTGTTTGCGGCTGTAACATGCGAAATGTAAACAGGAATTAATTTCACTTCCTGATCCCGTCCTAAATGAGAAAACAGGAAACTCAATCAAGCAGCGGCACGCGCGCGCGAACACTTCATACAAACAAACACGAGGACGTAGAAAAAGCAAACCTCCTGCAGGCTAAAATCCAAATATCCACATCCAAAAAAACAGCAACATTTGAAAGGGTTTCCAAAAGGCTGCAGAACTCTTTCACTAGGAAAGAGAGAGAGCAAAAAAACGGACCCCAATAGAACACGCTCCTAATCGCAATGGCAAACGGTGCAATGCCAAGGTGGCACCTTCTAATTTTGACGAATGAAAGCGAAACACAAACAAAGACTCCCCCCTTTCGCAGTAACGTAAACAATCAATACAACACTCCCATCCCCCCCCCATCGGTACCAATGTGTGTGTGTGCGTGTCAGTTAGAAAGGGAAGGCAAGCATAAATAAAGGATTAAGCTCACCAACACGCCACAGGATATGAGTGTGTGAGCGCCACCCAGAATTCAGCGCGCCAAAACACACACACGACGGAAGCGCCTACTTGGGATGGGAATCCTTCCTTCCTTCCTTACTCGTGTGTGTGTGCGTGCCTCTGCTTCGGTGGGCAGATGTGTGGCGTTGCCAGAGCAACAGCCACACATCGAAACACACACGCGCGCACGCGACCCCCCTTTGCAGGACCAAAAACCCATTCAAACCGTCTCGCCGCAAGCTTGAGACGGGTTCCGCGCCGCAAGGACGAACCAGCAGCTCGAGCAGGGACGGCAGTGCGCGGTGGAAGGGCTTTGTTTTGCTCCCCTTTTTTCCCCGGGCCGCCTCCTTGCACACGAACACACGAAGGTGAAATCCTGGTGGAACACACTACGATGTGTGCGGAATGCCCCTTTTTGGGGGTGTGAGTGTGAGGATATCGTACGAGTTAAAGGCAACTCGTTGCTTTTAACGCGAGAGCAAGAGAGCGAGAAAGAGCGCGAAGAATGTGTTTTGTACGCTGCAAAGGATACGCCACGAAAGGGGAGGGAAGCTTTGTTGCTCACATGGAGCCGGCTTTTGCGTTCATTTTGCCGGGTTTTTTTGTGCCTTCTTCTCGGTCTAGGAATAACCGTTCATGTCTCGCGTGTCGTCATTGAGCTATTTTTAGAGCCTGGCCTGTGCGTTTTTAGTGGTTTAGAATAGCTCTTATTGCGAATGGCGGTGTCTGACACTTGATGAATGGTGGCGTTCTTAAATAGCCCTTTAATATCCTTTTTTGGACAAGATAGTCGAAAGTGCGTCAGAAGTTCTTATGATCTGTTTTTACCCAACTTCAACCTTCAAAATAGCTCCCACAAGAATCCCCAAGAATAAACATATAAATTAACAGGATATCTCTCCTCATTCTCCTTGTTCTCAGGATTAGACGCCGTCCGTACGTTGCAAGGTATGAACCGTGACGAGGAGCGCAGCCTGTCGGTATCGCCACCGCTCACCGGCCAGCGCCAGCAGCACCATCTCGCCATGAGCTTCCAGCACACGCCCTCCCTGTACGGTGGGTTCCACCCGGCGACCGCGTCCGCCATGGGCATGCTCGCGCCCCAGCTGCTCGCCGCCAACCAGACGGCCGCCGCCCTAATGGCCGCCGGTCTGCCCATGTCCCTGCGGGCATCGCTCGCCACCGGTCTGTTCCCCCCGCATGCCGCCCTGTTCGGTGCGTGGGCACCACCGACGCCGACCAGCAACAACAGCAGCCCACCGCCGCCCCAGAGCCCGATCTCGCCCGCCCTCAGCCACAAGAGCTCCAAATCCCTCAAGCTGAGTGTCGCCGCCGCCAACAACAACAACAACAGCAGCAGCACAAACAACAATCACATCGTGTCCACCACCTCGGAGATTGTGCCGCAGACGAAGAAGCTGACCAAGCGCAAGCACCAGGCCTCGCTGCGGAAGGAATTGTCTGCAGCGGCGGCCCAGCACCACCAGCACCAACACCATCACCACCATCTGCAGCATCTGATGCGTTCGCCGAGCCATTCGCACCATCTCTCGATGCCGGTCGACATCCCGGTCAGCCCCGGGCCGATCTCGCCCCCGACCTCCGGCTCGTCCCCCCAGTCGAACGGGAGCGTCGAGCTGCCGGCGACGATCACCACCACGACCGGGGCGGCCGGGGCCGCCGCCGGCATCAACAACTCCTCCTCCTCCACCTCCTGCTCGTCGGTGGCGTCGCGGGATCCGTCGCGCGACAAGGTGTTCACCTGCAAGATCTGCAGCCGCTCGTTCGGCTACAAGCACGTGCTGCAGAACCACGAGCGGACGCACACGGGCGAAAAGCCGTTCGAGTGTCCGGAGTGCCACAAGCGGTTCACGCGCGACCACCATCTCAAGACGCACATGCGGTTGCACACGGGCGAAAAGCCGTACTCCTGCACCCACTGCGACCGGCAGTTCGTGCAGGTGGCGAACCTGCGCCGGCATCTGCGGGTGCACACCGGCGAGAAGCCGTACGAGTGCGAGATGTGCGACCAGAAGTTCAGCGACTCGAACCAGCTGAAGGCGCACATGCTCAGCCACAGCGGCCAGAAACCGTTCCACTGTGATAGGTGCAACTCGAGCTACCGGCGGCGGCACCATCTGCTGCACCACAAGTGCGGCCTGCCGAGCCCGCCGACGCCCGCGGTCAGCCCGGCGGCGAGCGGCGACCAGCTGTCCGACCATGCCAAGTCCGTGTGCGGCGGGTCCGAATCGAGCGACCTGTCGCTCGACCGGCTGACGAAGATTCCGACCCCGCCCGGCATGCTGCTGCACCACAAGTTCCCCGGCCTAACGCTGCCGCTCAGCTTCGGCCCGCTGCCGGCGGGCGATGGGGCGAAGGCGGACGCGGCCTCGGCGATGGATCTGCGCGCCACCAGCCGGTCCCGCACGCCGCAGCAGATCGTGCACATCAAGAGCGAGCTGCCGGAGCAGACGGAACCGGAAGATCTGAGCATGCATTCGCCCCGCTCGCCCGTCTCGATGGAGGAGCTGGACGAGCTGGACGATGCGGCGACACTCTACCTCAAGCAGCGCCAGCAGCTGCTGCAGCAGCAGAACAGCAACGCCACCGGATGGAGCTGTAAGGCGGAGCACAGCAGGGAAGCATAACCAAAAAAACAAAACAAAACGTAAAACACTATCCACACACACACACACACACACACACACACACCTCAAGATGCCAATCTATTAACTAAACTAAAGAGTTACTATTAAGAAGAGTCACACACTTACGCGTGTTGGAGTACGATGATACGCACGGTTATTATTAGGAGAATTTATCTAAACAAACACACACACATACACATCTTAGAGAAGAATATGTGTGTTTTGCAAAGAGAGAAAGAGAGAAAGAAAGAGAGATAGAGAGAGAGAGAAAGGGGGCGAAAGGACTTCTTCCTGAAACTGAACCACTTCTCGAAGTTGTATATAATATATCAATGTATGAGCCTTTGAAATCTCGATGTACAAAGTAATTTTAACACGTTATCCTTTCACTGATCTTTTCACACATCCTCCCTTTAATATCTCTCTCTTTCTCTCTCACTTTCTCTCTTTCTCAAACGATTTTACAACAAAAAAAAACAAAGAACATCCCAAATCAAGTCAAACACTCCAAACGTTGCAAAAGGGAGCTTGAAGCAAATCTAATACGCTCTTAACTTAAGCGGACATACTTTTTGGTTAATTTTTTGCTAACAATATACACATATACACCCAAAAAAACACACACACACACTCATACGCATTGCTCATTAGTTTCGTTTCGGTCAAGCCGGACCGCAGTGGTGCTTGCCCCGCCGTGAAAATGGGGAAAAGGGGGCACAGCGCTACTGTACAGGTCGTTTGCGGTTTGCTTTTGGTATAAAAAGTTCCTCCTCAATAGTTCGCGATAAAGTAAAAGAAAATGAAAAGAGAAGCAAAAAAAACAAACAAAGCAAAATCAACAAAGTAAAAAAGAATCAAAACAAAGTGTAAGGATAATACAAAACGAATGGAAAGGAAACTCCCCGTTTTACACATCACAACAAAATTGGTTCCATAACCACATTTTTTGACGAAAACGAACGCCATCATCTAAAACTGGTGTTTCAGGGAGTCGAAGGAGATCGCGAGGATCGATCTGGGATCGTTTTCGTTGTTGGGTTTGGATTGAATGGATTGAATGAAGGGTGGGGAAAACTGAGTTGGACAAAAAACAAAACTCTCAAAACAGCAAACGCGGTTTGCACCGTTGTGCCAAAATTCCACCTTTTTTCACCACTTTATGGGGAGCGGGAAAATTAGGAAAATTGCAACAAAAAAACACACACACACGCAAACGCAAAGGTAGCAACAAAAATCAAAATTCGTTTTTAAGTTTTAGTTATAGCTTCTAATTTTGTACGTGGGGGGGGGCTTACCGGGTTACGCTTAAGTTGCGACTGGCAAAGTGTTAAGAGGCAAAAGGTCTGTTTAGTTCCGTAAGTAGGAGGGGTTTTTAGTTATTTTTCGTTTGTAGTAATGTCGTGGCTGAACTCCAGCAAACAACAAATGGTGCGGTTATCTATTAATATTATTTTTCTTTATTTTGAAAATAAAACATATTTAAACGCTTTTTCATGCAAAACAACAACAACAAAATACATGAAATTGCGCCAAAATGAAAACGTGAAAACATGAAACTACTTTTGTGTTTGTTTTTTCTTTATTTCTTTTTTTAATTTTATTCCTTTTTTTAGTATTAAGATTTAGGTGTGCTAAAAAGTCTCTTCAGTTCCTTGTTCGTTTGGGTCGTTGTTTTATCATTTGTACACAACTCACACCTCGCTTCGAAAGGTCTCAACAGTTGTCTTGGATTGTGTTCACCTTCTTTCTTCCCCTCACCAGAAATTAAAAAAAAAAAGAAACCCACTTCTTTCCACCTCATCAACTTCCACCCAAGCAGGGAAGGAAAAGCCTACAAGTGTAACATGATGCTCAACTTCCAAACCTTCCTAAATTCCACTGCCAGCCGGGACACTCTCCTTCCCGTGACAGACAAAAAAGGGTTTCCTGCACAGTGTTAGAAAAGCCCATAAATTCCTCACACCCGCCTCCCAACCGATGGTGGGAGATTGTGGGTCGATTAGGGAGACATGTTTTACATACACACACCGCTTGACCTAACCGTATTTTCCTCCCCCCAGGGGTATTTTCCGGCGGCAAAAGCGTTCGAGTGGAGCACAGAGGGACTGTCCGGAGGCTTCGAAATCCCTTTCAGGGTGTGTAGTGATTTTCATTCAATAAAATAACAATTTGCTGTGGATTTGCCGTCATGTCGGTCCGATTGCCGGACGTTCGGACAAGCGTAGCCAAAAAAGGAGAAAAAAGGGACTCACAAAGGGTTGTTTTTTGGTCAGTGCAAATATTTTAACCCCTCGTACCTCGAATGAAAAGGGTTTATTGTGATGATTTCTTGATAAGGGTGTGTATTAGGAGGCAGCACCCCGAAAAGGCGTAATTTACACCACACGTTTTTGTGTGTGTGTTTATGTGAGTCTCAGGAAGACAGAATACTGACATTTTTGGGGAAGGATTGAATGCAATTAAAGAATGATCCTGGAAGTTCATGTCTTCACAGGCATAGAAATTGATCCTATTAATAGGTCGATAGGTGGAAGAAACATGTTGATAAAGGTTAATAATGGGTCTGATTGATTTGTTTCCTTTCTCTCTCTCTCTCTCTCTCTCTCTCTCTCTCTCTCTCTCTCTCTCTCTCTCTCTCTCTCTCTCTCTCTCTCTCTCTCTCTCTTTACTGCTCCTCTCTTTGTAAAACATCGATCCTCACGGCCCAATATGCATTCGGAAGAAACACCGATTTCCCATTTCAGGGACATGAGCCAGTTCCTTGAACATTGAAGCAGAATGAGTATCTGCAACACAGACAACAGCATTGGCAAAATCGTTCACCAACCAAGGCCAATCATCCCAAACTGTTGGCCAATCGACCAAACCGCTCCGATTTTATTTGCAAACCTGGCCCAAAACCCTAGCCCTAGTGCAGTCCTCCCTCCGCATCGCTCCAATTGTGTGGCCATAAATATCGACAAAATAAACCATAAAGCAATCCACTGTGTCTCGCCCGCATCACATTCCCCCGGGGTTGGCACAAACGTTTTACAATCCCCCGAGAGAAGATGCAAAGGCCGCTTTGTCCTTGAGTTCCTTTTCTTTCTTGTTTCTTTCGTCGTTTCGTGTTGCTTCCTTTGCTTCTCATCTGGTGGTGTAAATAATTACATGCATTTAAACTGGACCAAAGACACACGGCCGAGACAGAATATACACAGATTTGGTAGGACATTTGGTTGGTACGAGCAGTTTGCTGGTGGTGTCGTTGTGTGCTGTCATGCTGCAATACTGGACACAATCCGGGGGTTTTCGTGGCAGGTAACGTAAGGCCTAAAACGGTCTAAAGATCCTGCTGAGAAAAGTTGAGTAGGAAAAATGAGTCCCTGAAACACACAGACACACAACAGTTCTGTTTTATTCAATTCAATCCATCAAACGTAAACAGAGACCTAAATTTTCAAAAAGAAAAACAAAAAACAGTTCAATGGGGAATGTCACTCAGCTGTAAATAGTTAAGCCAAATTTTAAATTCCCTTTCCAAATATGTGTCAGTGGTCAACAAAATTGTCAAAATACACGCACACACACACACACACACCCACACATCAGACACACATTAAACATGATGGTACAATTTAAATGCTCGATGTTTGGTAGAGTTCCACCAGTGGAATCCGACTATATAATTGTTAATGTTTAATAGCGCGTGGATGGGTAAGGTAATGCCGCACACGCGCACAACTAGATAATGTAATAAGGCCAAATAAATGAAACCTGTGTCCCTCCTAATGAGCAGTCACTTAAAGATGATTCAAATGAACGGGAAGGTGCATGTTAGTATCTATACTTAAACAAAAGGTGCAATGTTTTAACCCATTTCTGTTGCTGTTTAATTTATTTAGAATCAAAATTTAGCTTAAGCTCTTTCTTTTCCTTTTAAACAAATTGGGCGAAGAAGTTATCAATTAGTTGAAATCCCAAATTAAACCAAAAATTTAGATATATTTAACAATTATAAATAAAGGTACAATAAACCATCCAAACAAAAGATAACAACCTTATTCGTAGCACAAAAACAAAACAGAAGGAACAAAAGGAGCCGATTGCAAAAAGTTTTCCAATACATTTATAAATGTGTACCCCGTCATGTAAGATTAGATGTTGGTTAGCGATATTCTTGAAAAGATGAAAGTGTACGAAACTGTTACAAACATTGTCGTTGTCGGAACAGAAGCATCAGATAATAGAACATACACAGATGATGTACGAACAAAAAAGGGATGCAAAAGAAGATTTGAAATAGGAAAACTCCTACGACCATAGTACAAATTTTTGCTCTAGAAAAAGAAACAAAAACAATTCTTGATAAACCCCCCAAACAGTGTTTAATGGTAAGCCAATTTAAAAGTACACTAAACCTTTATGAACTTATGCAAAACTCAAAATGAAGAAATTGTAACTACCTCAAGAAAAAACCAGCACTGCAGGAAAAATGGGAATAACAGGAAAAAAAACACACATAAACACACATGAAACAAATGAGATACGGAGAAGAGCAACGAACAAAAGGTGTTAAAAGAGATGTGCAAAAATAATGTGCAAAATTAAATGAATTTTAACAGTGAACAAAAACCGAAATAAAACGTATTCTATAACAATACACAACGACGACCCCCGACTCTGGTGTGTGGAAGTGGGATGGCATTATTTGATGTGAAAGAAGAAAAGTGAAAGTGAAAGTGTGAGTTGCAAAAACAAAGGAGTGGATGAAAGGAGTGCAAACAAAAAAACCGGGAAGCCCCTGTTACTGCCTTCAGCCGGGAAATAACAGGACAATAAAAGGCAACACAATCGAGCGAGACAGGAAGGAGCACAGTGTGAACGCGAAAGGCTTCTTTTTTGTGTTTTTTTAAACTTAAACAGTTACACACAGGTTTTGCGCTTCCGTACAGCGTCATCGTGCTCGATGTAATCAAAAATTCCCTCATTATTATTGCTTTTAAAACAACACACCAACACAACGGCACAAAGCCCGCTGGAGGGAACAAAAGAAAGGGGAAAAAGGTGTGTATGTAAATGCTGCCAAAACGAGGATACAGAGCAGTGGACCCTTTGAAACCCTATCGCAGCTATCAAGAAAAAATGAGCTCACGATTATATAAAAAAGCAACAAAAAAGCAAGGCACATCCAGAAGGGTAAAAACAACGGAAAACGCGTTCAACGGTACGAGAATTGGGAAGAAACAAAAAATTGCGCGGGCGCGCGCATTCCACCCCGAGTGGCAGCCATTTAATTTTAATGACTTGCTCACGTACACACACACAAACACGCACAGCTATCCTGCAACTACCTGTGTATTGGTGTGAAGCGAAGCATCGTTCTTCTTTTGCATTATCCTTTTTGTTTTGTTTTATGGGGGATCCGTTTCTTCAAGCAGGGGGGAGCAATGGAAAGCCTTGTTTTTTATGTGGCTTTGAACGATTTTCTCTCTGTCTCTCTCTCTCCTCAGCTGTCTCTTCTCTTTGTTTATACGCGCTCGTCCTCTTCATTAGTGTTTGCGCTGCGGTGCCACCACACACACACACACAGAACCGTTCAGCTACGTCAGCGAAATGAATCCAGGCAAACTCGAGAGCGCGTAGCGCGTGCAAGTGAAAGTGAAACGCGCGGAGCAGTAAAGAAGCCGTTAATGAGATTAATGTTAAGGGGTTCCGTTCTGCCAGCCGTAGCACGCGCGCTCTCTCCATTCTCTTTCTCCCTCGTTCGCGCTCGGTTCGCGCTTGGTGTTTTCCTTTTCTGCCACTTGAGAGACGCGCACCCGTTCGCCCACTTTGATTATCCTTGTCTGGGAGGGCTGTGGCGAGAGGCTGGTGTTCGCATCCCGCGTTCTTCCCGCGCGTCTCTTTGTTGTGGCCGTGCGCACACCAACAGAAGGAGGCTGGACAAAGTATGTGTTTGCCGAGTTGCCTGTGCACCCTTCCGAGACCGGCTCGCAACCGGTTGTTGTACATAAAGCTCGCCAGAGCAATAAAAACAAAAAAAAAACCGACAACCATCAACAACTGCGACCGCTGAAATACGCGAACGGAAGGAAAAAAATACGCCATACCATGGACACACCACCACCACCACAAGGACGAACCCCGACGCGGGCCGGGATTTATCAATTTTTCGGCCAGCGTTTTACACAAAGTGAAGGAATTAAAATTGGGCAATCTGTTACGCGGTGCCCGCGGGTCGCGTGACGCGGGGAGGGGGGTGCGCTGCGAAACTTTGCCGCGCTTTGTTTCGATGTGTTGGTGTGCTCGATTTTTACATTCTTTTATACACACATTTTAAATGAACAAAAACAACGCTTTTCCCCTTTTTTGTCTTTGCTTCCTTTTTTGCTTTCTAAAATGATAAAAATGCGCTCTCACGAGCGTTAAGGCCCTTCCGTGCCGTGTCGATAAAGGCGCAGCAGCAGTAGCATCGTTCCGTGTTGGCTAATGAAAAGTAAATACACCCCTTTCGTCCTGGCGCCATGGCGCTCGCTGGGCATGGCTCAATTCCCGCGGATCCATTCGCCGTGGTAATAAAAGCGCCGCTACAATGCTTCATACAGACACGCGCACACATATACAACGGCACATAAATTCAAGTACATAGCGAGGAAAAACAGTGAACAAAAAATGGAAAACCCCCCAAAAAAGGGAAAGCAAGCAGGCAGAGAGTGTTACTACTACTAGCGCAATTACTTGCCGCGCTACTTTTGCTATTTCTGCCCAAAAGATGTAAATGAGATGAAAACTCTTTCCCACTTCCCCAGCATCTCGCCCACCTCTCCTCTTTCTCTTCCTTTATTCATCCTCATCTCGGACGACCATCTTTCTTTTCTTCATTTGGGAGGGATTTTTTGTTGCTCCTTCCTCGTCTCGTCGATGTTGCCAACGGTATCCTTTTGATTTTCTTCAACCGCCGCTTTTCCCGCTGTGTTTTCAACCGTGCGCAACCAAAAAAAGAGAAGCAAAGATGCCGGCATACCCGTGCCGAGCGTTTTAAGTCGTTCGTCTTTTGCGCCACCTTTTGCGCGGAGGAGCGAACGCGGGAACGTCGGGAACGGAATTAAGATAGGTTTACGTTTCGTCTTCCTTCATGCAGGGTGTGCAACGGCTTCCGCGGCCTTTCCCTCTCATTACGCACTGTTTGCGGGAGATCCTTGTTTTTCCTCGCTTTCCGCTCCTACACCTCTCCACTCCACTCTGCCACCCGTTCAAAACAGATTCCTTCTCTTTTCTGCACCCGTCTGCGAGGTCGTGGCTCTGAAGATTCGGGTTCGCGCGGGATGCAAACCAGTGTGATAAAGAAGCATATTCAAATTCCGTCTTTTTTTTTTCGTTACTTATCCCCTTTTGCTTAACTCGCTTTTTCACGACTTTTCCTTCGCTCCGTGCGCTACACTTCCGGCTGTCTCCGCTAGGTGGCTTCCTTCTGCGCCATCCATCCGTTAGTTCAACCGTTTTAGCTCATTTATACACCTCCTTCGGTGTGCTTTCGGTGTGCATACCCCACACGTTTTCTCGGAACAATTCTGCCTCTCATACACTGGCTGAGAGGCTTTCACTAGAACGGGGGAATCACTAGAAATTATACTCATTAAAACCTCCACCTTGTGTGTAAGTGGGGCGCTGGAGCCTTGCCGATGCAAAGTAACAGATCTTGCCTACTTTCCGCTTTCCCTTTTTTTCATTTCCCGGGATGCATGGGGGAGTACGGGACTTCCCAGCTTCTGTGCGCCTTCGTTTCCAAGGGAAATCGATTCCCTTGGCAACGCAGCACAACGGGTAAAACGGGTAAAGCTACCATTAAATGAACGCAAACGCTACGCTCCGACTGTAGGATAATCCCCCCCGGCAGCACCGAGAAAACGGGATACATTCTATCGGAACCGGCGCGAAACTGACTGGGTGGTGGTAGGCTGATGGAAATTAATCAAACGCACCTTTGCAAAAGAGAAATGGATGGATTTTTGTGCGTTTAAGAAAAGAGCGCGGATGCAAACAAAATGGGAAATAAATGATTTTTTTTTTAAAGGAAAATAATGAACGTAGGTTCATTTTTGGGTAATCGCTAACAATTTCTATTAAAAAAGACAAATGTCAAAATTGCATAAGGTGTTTGCTGCAATTGCCATCATTTAGGCGCATCATTTTATTTTTTCCCGAGTCAGCTGTTTTATTATTTTTTTTACCGTTTTACCGGTCTCTTACTGAAATTCCAATAAATAAAGCAACACTATTTACACATCAAAGTGTTTTGCATGTTAGTTTGCTCCTTCAGATAATAAGTCATATACAAAACGTTCACAGTGATGTTTAAAACCAACTGAATGTTAAACGCATTGCATACATTTAGGCAAATTAGTAGACAAATTAGTGTCAATCGAATTGCATACATTTAGGCAAATTAGGTGATGTGATCTGAATTTTTTTTGAACTATTTTAATTATTGCAAGATCTTAAAATTAATTTATGTAATCTTACCAGATCCTAAAACAATCAGAAGGTTTTATCAAAATATTAACATATTTATCAGTATTTTAAGAGCTTCTTCTAAGGCGAGCACACAAATTACAATGTATGAAAGACATTTATTTTGAAATATTCAATATTTTATGACAATTGATCACATATATCAAGAGAAATAGTTATTAGTTCCACAAATTCATTGGTTTTAATTTTATAGAATCACCTTTTTCTCCACCTTAAGCTTTTACTAGGACACATGAATTTAAAAACATAAAACTTCTTAAAACCCCCTTTAGCAAACCCATTCTATGTAAATATGCTTCTTCATTTGCAGTACCGTCTCGCAGGCTCCTGTCCCTTTAGATCCAACAATTTTCGTCTCCCTTCAGGCTTTCGCCCTTCCCCTCACCCCGCTGCTAGATACTAGATTCCTTAAACAGAGCATTACCCACCAAGACGACGTTCGGCGTCGGCGTGGCCGAAGGCACCGAAATCTAATCACGCATTCACGTGGAAGCATTAAAAATTTAAATTAAAGAAGTGTGAGGCGCGTTCGGCTGCGCACACACCGGCGGCAGCGGGTGGTGGTGGCGCAGTGGCACTAAAAAACTTCCCAAAAAATTACCGCCCAATAGGTTGTCGGCAGCGAAAAAAAAGGATGCTGCCCTGGAATGGGGCACACACAAAGTGTCTCTCGCGCACCACCGTCTGTATTAGTGTGTGTGCTTCGTGGCGCCCTTCCCGTGGTAGTAATTGGGAGCTGTCAGGGTGCCGTGAGCTAAAACCCTACCACCCAGGCGGGAAGCGTACCGAAAGGGATGAACGACGTTTGATGATGGCGCAGATGACAACGGAGACAACGAAGACGACGACGACGACGACGTTAAACTCCCAGCGACACAACCCATTGCCGTGTTTTATATCTCCGCGCTGGCACAGGAAGCAGTAGCACCCACGGCCGCCAAGGTTTTTCGCTCCCTCCGGAGTTTGCATCACGTGCGATCGGGTGCGATGGTTCCCGTTCCATTAAGCATGCTTCATCCATCCTTCCTTCCTCCCCCTCGGGGGCCGAACTCGTTCGTCGGGCGCCTCTCCTTTTCTCTTTCGCGCTTAATTCGTCTTATCGCGTTTCATTTTTATTAGAATTTTTAATGTATCCCAACATAAATTAAGGATAACAAAACGTAACCAAACGTTTCGGGTGTTTTGTGCTCTCCTGAAGTGTGTGTGTTTGTGTGTCCCTGCTGCCGGTATCCCTTTTTGCACTTTCGCTGCGTAGTCGCGGCTCCCGCCACGAGCTCCCGCACGAAAAAACGATTATGTACACTGCTGGAACGGTTTAAACCTTCCACACAAACACAAAAAAAACAACCGGGAACATAGGATGGGAGGCCTTCGGAAAGCGCGAAAAAGTTAGACAAAGAGAGGGAATGAGAGAGAAGCGAAAAGGCGAAGGAGCAGAAATTAACAAGAAAGAGCGAAACGGCTTCTAAATTGAAGCTACGCATACAGACGGAGCCACCCCTTGCCTTGGAGTAGGGCGAGTTGGATGGCTTTTAACTCCGGTTAAAAGCAAAGTACATAAGCCTCATCTTACAGTGTTTGGGGATGGAGGGAGGGGGGTTAATAGGGGAAGAGCAGCGGGAGGAAAAGCACGGAACTTAAAAATAACTGCAGAAGAGGTAAGCGCGCACAGGACCGAAACCGAGAGCGAGGGTGGTGCTAGGAAAAAAAAGAGAGAAGCATTAAAGAAGTCGAGAAGAAGTAAGCAAAAGATAGGAAAATTAAGCACCATCAACGGGAGCGCGGGCGGACGGGCGAGCTTGGGCGCGAAACATTTCGCGTGTTGCGTCCGCTAAGTGTATTGGTCGAACATTTTGCTGCTAAGTAATAGCGGGATGCAGGGCCAATCTGTGTGGGTGTCTGTGTATCTTATTTTTACTGAATTTATTAGAAAAGAAGCGTCGTAAAAAAAATTATAAATCTAATGAAAGCACAAATTAAGAAGACCGTTGTTATAAGCGTTTGTAAATGTAAAGAGATCATTTAGGCAGTGTACGAAATACAGAGTTAAATTAGATTTTCTTTGTTGCAGAATCTAATATGCTGATGTAGTTTTTTGTTCGATGTGGGACAACCTCATAATGTTAAAACCAAAATTATTATTTTTATATTCATAACCATACGAACGTAAAGATTTCAGTATACTATTAGCCCAACACATCGTGATAAGTACTTTGCCAAATTATTGTACAAAACTTTTATAGTTTTATAGAGAAGATCAATTTTTATTTTTATTTCTTTCCCAGTTTTCAAATCATTAAGTAAATTGAATAATAAAGACATTGATTTTTAAATAATTAATAATTTGATAATTTAATAATTTAATCATTTAAACACATTAAATAATACATTACAATCACAAAGCCGGTCATAACAGCCGGTCTCGTATTACAGTCGTCAACTCGTACGACTTAACAACATGCCCGTCATGGGTTCAATCCCCAAATAGACCGCGCCGCCATACGTAGGACTGACTATCCTGCTATGGGAGGGAATCAATTAGTCACTGAAAGCCAAGCCCGCAAGTCGGTACAGGCAGGCCTTGACCGACATCGGTTGTTGAGCCAAAGAAGAAGAAGAAGACAATCACAAATTTGTATACTGAAGAAAAACACAAAATAAACCAGCATAAACAAATGTGTGTACTAAACAAGGTCAATTAAATTGATTAATTAAGTTAATTAAATTTCAATAATTTTCTATAATAGAGAGAAATACAAACTAAATTACACATGACACACTAAACGTACATGCAAAGTAATGCTATCATCATAATTAAATTTGCATGAATAAACAATTCTTTTGAGATAAATTTGAAATGTTCTACATTTTCCATTAGAACAAACACCACGCTAAACGACACCATGTTTCTTCCTTTTCGTCCTAGTCAAGGACTTTTGCCACAAACACATACACACCGGCCAACCCACCCCGCTGACCCTTATACGCCGTTGTTCAACCCATTCCAAAAAAACACATTCCGAAACGTTAAAAACATAACAATTTTACGTAGCTCACAACGAAAAGAAGGAAAAAAACACCGCCCAGCAAACACACCCGTTCGTTTGTGTGCGTGCGTACTAAGCGGACAGTACGAAAGTACAAAGTCAACAACAGCAACAACAACAAAAAAACAAAACAAAAAAGCAGTAAAATACTTTCAACGTGGAATTACGCGAAAAACATGCCCCAACAACAACCCCTTATTTCTTGCTAGTAGCTTTGTAGCAGCCAGTGTACCGTTCACAGTCTTCGCTTTGTTGTTGTCGTTGTCGACTCTCATCCTTGCTTCAACAAAAAAAAGAGGATAGCCGCGAGTTTTTGGAGTGCGCAGCATCCGCGAAAATGAAAGCGAAGTGACTGGAAATTAAAAGAAACCCCTCCACACCCCGGTACACACAGAGGCGCGCACGAACGCGGATCCATACCGTCCCTCTTTCATTCGCACTAACGCAGCTGTGTGCTAGGGACGGAAAAGGGATGAACATAAAAGGGGAAACAAGCAAGCAAGGAGGTAAAAAGGGTATGCAAATGAGTGTGTACATGAAGCGGGGAAAAGAGCAAAAGAATGCTGGCCAGAGCAAGCGCGCTTCGGGTTCGTGTCGCACGTTTCGCATTTCGCACCACAAGAACCAAAGGGGAGGTGGTGGTGTGTAGGAGGAAGTGATTTGGGGGGATGAGATGAACGTTGAGAAAGGGAAACCCTCCCTTTACTTGCCTGACCGGCATAAAAAGTGCCCAATCTCTCGCTCTCTCTCTCTCTCTTTCTCTATCTCTCAAGATCCCGAGGTGGGTAGTGATTTGACGTTTCGAGAGACACACGAACGCGATGCCTTTTAAATAATTTCATTAGAGAAAACGCTAAGCGCGTCCGAGCCTACGTTGGCGCGGGTTTCCAAAGCACGGCGTTACGAGAACTTTTCAACCCACCCATCTTCAGCGAGTGCTGCCCGTCAGAGTCCACCGAAAGCTGAAACGCATTTCGGAAGAGTGCTGGCCATTTCCGTTTCCTATTGTCGGGCGACAGACCCCCCTTCATTCCCCCCCACAATTCACAAGCGTTCGTCTTCAGCTCTTCCATCTTGCCGCGTCTTGATCACGAACGAAAACAACTCTCGGAAACCAATTTCGTGTTTTCATTGCTTTTTATTGCTCTCTTAGAATTGGTGTGAATCTTTGCCAATTTTTTTCTTTCTCTGCCGTTGCTTTGCTTTGTTTGGATCTCTGCCTTTTCCTTTCCATGCTTGTCTGTTGCTGCTGCTGCTGATACTGCAGAAGGCACAGAAAAAGGCACAGTGATGGCGCAAGCAGTCGACGGCAACCCGTCAATACACTGATACGACTCCTTCACATGCAACAGCGTCATTAAATTGAAAGAAGACAATCGAACGCACAGTGCCTTCGGGGAGAGGACGGGCATCCGTTGCACTGTCGTTATGATTTTGCACTTGAAAGGAAATCCCTGTTCGCTTGGGTGTTATGCGAGCGTGCAAAAAGAAGATACTTTCAAATAGTATTTTAAAAGTGCTTGACGAGATGTATTGTCATAAAATGTACACATTTATACAAGTTTTAATCATTTTAGTATTCAAATTATTCAAGTTTAAATGTCTGAAGGTACTAAATAACATTTACTGGTGAAAAACGCCCTAAAGTATGCAATCTTGTAGACATTATTCAGTTTTTTAGCCGTTGAATTGGAATTATGTTAAAGTTTGGCTAATTATATATTTGAACTAAATCAGTCGTTGCCACCAAATGTTGGCTCCAAGGCGTTGCATTCATTGTTTACTCTAACTCACATATTTTTGTCTATAAGCCAACAATTTTTTACTTTTGTAAGAATCATGATAATTGATAAACTATGGTTATGATCATGATAAACTATCTAGACATTGTTTACACCTGAAGATACGTGCCAACTTTTTTTCATCCCATTAAATCTTCCAAAATTGGAGTTAAAACGGCGTTGTGGTATTTTAAACTCTATCAATTAAATTATTTAACACATAACTTAATTTCAATAAACTTGGAACACAAAGTTTCAGATATGAGGTTAAATTGTTAGAGGCAAAAGTTGTTACACGCTGTCAAAAAGGCGTATGTTTTCTGGTCTATCACGGAGGAGACTTGTTATAATGTACGGAGACATGTCACTTTATTGTAATGATATCTGCAGAATAATTAAGTTAGTGGTGGGCAAATGTTTTCTGTACATGAAAGCAAAATTATTTTCCACACCTATCCAAAAAATAATATAAATGATTTTATTCTCAGTAGAGAGAGAAAATATAATAATAATTAACGATCTTTGCATTCGTTCTATGCTTTAATAGTCGAATGAAGAAATTGTTCGGCTGAAAAAGCATGAAATAAGTCCAATTAAAGTTGATAAAATAATAACAATATTTAAAACAGTTCCATTCCCAACATATTCAGCAATTGTACAAGTTTCTGTGTTCTATTCTACAAACTCAACCAACTTCTAACTAAAGAAGTATTTTAAAATACCACATCCCCTGTATATTGATTAAATATTCTCCCCTTTTCCGATACATTTCGGTCGATCCTTAATCCTTCAATCCGTATCATCACCCCACTCTATATCCTCTTTCACTCTAAAACTTTGCCAGACACCCAATACGCACACACATCTCCTCACCGGCTGCAACCTGTCGCGGAAAGAGTTCGTACAACGCGCCGTACGGAATATGGGCATGTTTCATTTTGTCTAAATAAACATCGATTTATGCTGCCACCGCTGCATGTCATCGTTTGGTGGCTTCGAACGAGCTGTCTCAATTCCCGTCTGCCAGCAACCCGCCAATTCTTCCGGGAGCTGCGAGCTCCAGAGAGGTGTGAGTAAGTCTGCAATGCTTCCTGGGTCTGTTTTTCTTTTATTCTGCTCGTCTCGTGTGTGTGTGCCTTCCCTCGCCGTCTCGCGTAAGAGATTTTTCTTGTTTCGGGGTGGTTGGTTGGGTGGCCTGTTCGGAGACCAAAGATAGGCGCAATGGCAAATAACAGTGCCTTTGTACGTACGCGTGTGTGTGCTCGCGAACGTATACTTTTTTGTATTTAACTGGCAAAATTAATAACCATAAATCTTACTTTTGATACATCTCGCCGTTTCTCCCAAGGGGCAGCAGGAGGGGTGGCAATGGCACACTCAAGCCAAGTTGTCTTATATACCCTCCCACCAAGGGGTGGAAAACAAGGAAGCCAAAACCCCCTCTGCGCGTATGCAAAGTATCAACCAACGAAGAAGCTTTACATATCAGCAGCAAACCCCTTTTCTTTGCGTGGCACAGTTCTTTTTTTTCGTGCCGTTTCCTCATATCGTACCCCCTCTTTCCCTTTCTCTCGTATAAAATCGTTTAAATGTAAACGTAATCATTCCCGGCTGGAGTTCCATCCCCGGGAAGGCAACAGCTTGGCATGTGGATGGGCGTGAAGAGAAAGAGAGAGTATTGCCATCCTTTCTTTATTCCCCATCTGGCGCCGTTCATCATCATCATCACATTTCGGGCATCATTTATACCCCTTTTGATGTTGTGGCCCTTTAGAGGCGTGCAAGTGAGCGAGGTAAGCGGGAAAGGAAGCGCTTAAATGTTTTCATTTCTGTTGCGAAAGTGGAGATTCTTTTTTGGACTCATAAACCACGCTGCTTTCAACATGGCTGTGTGCCGTTATGAACAATAAACTAAAATAGATTCATTTTATTAAGGTTTTGTGAAACATTTCGTTGAATATTATTATTTCTCAATTGTAAATGTTTAGAACGATTTTTTTACATTTTTTTTTGTAATGTCTATTGATGAAGAGATAATATGATAGTATGCGTGTTGCTATTCAAACGGTTTAAACATGATTACGCATATATTATTAAAAGCTGCCAAAAAATTAAAGGAAAGAACATCGTTTATTATTAATTATTTACAATATTACATTAAAATATGTTCCTGCAGGATAAAATGATTTTTATTTTTTTATTTTACAAATATCATTTATGCTACTGTTGAAAAGGTTTTTATTTAATAACTGTACGCAAACCGTTACGCACAGGTGAAGAAAGGTGCAAAGCTTGCACTTTCGGTACCTAACGGGACGCGCCATACGATCAACCGTTTCCGGTTTGTTTTGCTTGATTGATAATAAAACTTTTTTCTTCGATCTCTTACTAAATAAAAAGGAGTCGTTTTCATCCATCAAAACCACACCAAATAAAGGTTTATTCCTTTTTCTACTTCATACGCTACACTTCGTTAATCCTTCATATCCTGAAACGGAGTGGTAGCCTTTTTTTGTATCATCTTTACCCAAACTCACCGCTTGTAGCGTGTGTATATCCCGCTAGTTCGGATTGCAGAACACAGAAGGATTAATATTACACCGCCTGGTTTCGTGCCTCGACCAAAACCCTCAATCGGAAAAAAAACACACACACACACACGCATGAGTTTGTTTTAAGATGTTCTTTTTTCCTCTCTATCTCTCTCTCTCGTACCAAAATCGAACCTCAAACACAATCCATCCTCTCACGCACATTCCACCATGTGCGTTAGCCGGTTACGCTATAGGTAACAGTTTCTGTTTTTTTCCTCCCCCTTATTGAACGGCATTCTCCAAGACGGATTTCTACAGATTCCCGTTCCTTTTTTAAACATCGGACGAAAAAAAAACTGCGACAAAAGAAGCGACGGAGATGAGGAAAAAAAGGATGTTTACAGTGCACCTTTGCTCTGCACTCGTCCAACATGTGTTCCGCGAGGACCCGATCAAGGGATGCCTCCGATAGTACGAAAAGGTGTCTGTTTGATTTGTGGTTGATTGATTGTCTATCAACCACGGGGGATAAGGGATGGTGATGGTGCTACCTTTGCCATCGGTTGGGCATGTGCAAAGATTTGGTAGGGGAGTAAAGGCACGAAACCGGAAAATGCGGTGGCAAGAAATATTTCAGAAGGACAACAAGAAGATATTTGTATTGTTTCTGATCGGAATAGTGTGGAATAAAACTATGTTTGCTTCATTTTTAACCTTACTGTGAATGTTGGATTAATTTTAAAGCGATTAAATTCTTAAGTTAGATAAATTATTAATTCAAACAAAGTTATTGTAGTGAGAAGTTAGTAAGAAACATAAATTAAGATATGATAAGTGAAACAGATTCAAATTCTTACATAAATGGATGATAAAGATAAATTATTTATACATTAGATTCATCAATGAGAAGTAAATAGGTGAAATTTGGAGCTAATAATTAAATCAATTTACATTCACATTGCGTGCACTTGCAATTAACACAGGCACACACAAACTCATAAACTGATAAACTGATCAAAGCAATGATCGTAAATTAATCAAACACAGAAAGTGTCAAATGGAGCTGTTAAGCTCAGCCATAACCCTTCCTGAAGAGCTCGTCCCAAATAAACACATTAAAAGGCACCCAGACAGGCATCTTAATAGCTAAGTGTATGGAGAACACTCTTACGTGTTGTAAAAAAAAAGTAGTAAAAAAACTCCACCAATAAACATAATCCCGACGCGACGATAGCTTTGGCGCGTGGCACACACATTGCAGGTTAAAGAAGCAAAGGAGAGAAAAACCCGCTGATGGCGCCTCATAATTTAAAATAATAAAAAAAAACTATTACACACGTAAGTGAACCATCTCACACTGGAACACCTTTTGCTTGCAACCCCTTTTTACGAGGGACCCCTTTACCGAAAGTAGGATACAAAAAAACTGGAAACATTTCTTAAGATGCATCCAAAAGTAGAGCGAATGAGAATGATCATAAAAAAACACACACGCATGCTCAGCGCGTATCAACCGTGTAGTTAACCCGGTACGAGTGTCGGGGTTAAGGATACCTTCCGGGGGATAACAACAAAAAAAGTTACCACCGTGGTAAGAAAAAGGGGTCTCAACCCGAACCCCTACAGCCGGAACCTTTTTGACGGGAAGCGTAAAGGGGGTAACATAATATCTGTGTAAAGTAACCGCTTAAGTGGCTTTTAAGATGGTTGTGTGTACACGGCAGTACGGGGACATAATCAACCTCCAAGGGTTGTCGGAACAACAATAAACATGACTCCCAAGATCGGCATCGTGAATGCACTCGGGCGCTAGGGTGCAGAAGAGTTGCATCAACCAATTTCGGTAGGCACGCGACAAACTCGCGTGCTTCTTCTACCCTACCCGAGGATCGCCTAAGATGATCGTCGAAAAATTGAAGCCGAAACCCTTCGTGGCTTCACGTAAACAGATGTTCTACGCCGCCCTTCGGTACAAAGATCGTGAAGCGTCCCACGCTTCGGTGTGATTTGTTGGACCGATTTCCATGGGTGAAAGTAGAGATTTACATCACCCAAACATCAGAAGTGAGTGATGCCGTTAATTTTCCGGTTACGAGAATGTAAGGAATTGCGCTCCGGAATCGGGGTAGAGGGTAAGGTGTACAATTTTTCATTCCCAACATGCGGCGGTTAATTAGACGTCACGCAGGGGTTGAAGTGCATCTGGAAGCGTTGGAGATGCAGTGATCGCGTATCCAACATCACACAACTGTCAACATTGTCAACAGGCGCAAGAAGGGTAAACGTATGTGAAGGGACATTGAAGTCGTCCTAGTTTGTCGCTGTCGTATGGCTTGTTGAGACAGCTTGTTTGCTTGTGTCTTTACGTCAAACATCTAAATAGACTGGCGGTTTTCTGTTTAGTCGCAGCAAGCTGACGATGCTGTGAGCCATGTTGATAAATGGAAGGCACAATTTGAAAGGGCATTGGTATGAACAGAAGGGTAATAAGATTAATAGAAACATCAAACGGAATGGAGAAACACAATCTCAGCTAAAAAATGCAATGCTGTGAAGTTTTACTTATTTAATCAGATATTCAAATCAGTATAGTTAGTTATTCAGTTACTTTACCATAAATGGAATAAATATACAGCGACCATCATTAACTGCAAAAAAAGCCTTATTCGCAATCGCTTTAAATCTATTTGTGGTCAAAAATGTAAGAATTTACATGCTATTTGGCACGGAACTACAAATACCATTTGCAACGCTGAGCTTCATGAACCGAAACGGGCGTATTCGTCAAGAAAAAAAAGAAAGCTTTATCTCATCTTTACCGATACCACCCAGGACGATGCAGTTTGCCCAACGTTTGTGTAGCTAATTAGCAGAAGGATTAAGCCTCCTCAGATCCCAACCATACGACCCCGGTTGCACATTAACCCTGTCTAGGATTACGTACCTGCGGTCGGAGCAGCTTTACAGAGACACGGTTTGTTTGAGCAACCCATTTTTTTGCACGAGAAAAAGGGAAAAAAGAGAATAATTACTCGTTCAAAACGCATTCCGGTGAAGACGGTTTGAGATCATCTTTCGCTGTGTTATAACGGTTTCTTTGAGGACTTTTTGTGGCGAATACATTTCTTTTAATGTATAGAAAAAAGCATAAAAAAGCAAAACGTCTGTAAGAGATTTTTTTCTCGCCTATTCTTAATGTGAACTCTTTATGATGCCTGCTGTACATCCTGTTTCACTATCCCAAACAGGTATAAAGCGACACAAGATACAAACTGTTTGCGTTGCAAACCTCATCGCGTATCAGGCTCCGTCCATAAAACCACAGCCTGCATGTTGGAAAGTCTAGAGCACTGACATACATCCGGAAGCGATTAACACACCTGTCAGGTTTTTTTTTCACATAATATCAAAATATTCTTTCTTTTAGAATAACGATTTTGAGTCATGTACATCTTCCCATTTGAAAGGAATTCCTGGAATCACTTTCGTCCAATTTCTAAACCTAACAAAATGCAATTCCTGCAAATATCATCCCGAAAATGGTACGCTAATGGACTCATAATGGAACGTCATAACACCAACAACAACAAACGTGTCGCTCAATGGTCAGAACATTGTCCCTTTGCCATTTAAACAACGACGCCCTATCAACGTCACCGTTTATCAGCTTACACTAAGTGACCTCGTAAAAACTTCCCCCTTCCCGTTGTAGTACAAACACAAAATGGACAATTTAAAACCGCGTCCACTAAATGAAACAGGGAAGAGCGAATAGTCCACAACCCTAGGATTACTTCGTGGTGCGTTTTTTCCAAGAATCCCAAATGCACATCACTTTTACGGCTGCTTAACTCCACAATGCTTAGTGTCCTTCACGTGCGTCCTTAGCGTGTTAACAACCTACCAAACATTCATTTTTACAACCCATCTGAGAGGTGTCGTTTGTCCACGCGCAGTGGAAGGTAAATGCAAATGGCTTAATGTGAGTGTGTGTCTGTGAAACGAGTTGCATCTTCTCTTAACTCTTCCGAACGACCATTTAGGGACCACACCTGATGACGACTTCAGACGTCTAGGGAACCGGGATGTTACCATCTCCTCGTCCAATATGGGCAATCGAATGGTTACAATAGAGCTACCACCAATCCATAAGTTATTGCTGCTCAATTGCCGTCCACCAATCCCCTCGGCTATCGCGCTAGAGAGGCGCAAGTTGTCTGCGGGAGTAGCATGAAATCGTTTTCGCCCTCCGCAGAAGACGTTTAGGGCGCAAAGTACGCGCGGTTTGTTTTCCCGCGGTACGCCATTCATCTATCCTGCGTGGTCGATCATAATCGTAACAGGCGGTTTCATGCGTGTATGTTACGCACACGGTCTAATCCACCAAACGAAAAGTGCGACATTTGTTTAAAAAAACATTATAATATTTAAAAAAATATGCTCCATACTGTTTATGTTAACTGATCTTAACATACAAACTCTCATTAAATAGCTCTTCAATGCTTTTTTCACATGACTTTGCCTTCAACATTACAAGACTTTTCTTTCAAAAAACCCCAACAGTAACGCTCCTTCACATATAAGCATCTTTAACACATCATTACGGCAACACCCTCAACATCAATTCAAATAAAGCCACCGATAGGTACCGACGGAAAAGGGCGTACCGGGCCGCGCTACACATTCCACACCCCGGCCATACGCGATAACGTATGGCATCAGTGAAAAAAAAACTGCCACCAACACCCTCCTCCACCCATACCGTACACTCCAGTTCACATGTGTAGAAAATAACCAAATTCGTCGTTTCCCCCTTTTTTGCATCTCGTTCCACAACACCCCAATGTTTGGACACCTTGGTGTCACACACACAAGTAAACAAACAAACCCAACAAAAAAAAGCGCATCCCATATCAGCATCAAATTTTACGATATCGCTATATAATTTCATCATTCTTGTTTTCCGCCCGGCATGAGGATGGTTGTGTTTTGTTGTCGTTTATCCTTTTTGTGTTGCTTGTTACCGGTAAAACGGTGCTTATCGGTAAGGCACAACAGTTAGCCAGAAACTAGATTTGTCCACTTGAATAAACATGCAGCAGAGCATGAAGAAGATAGGTAAGGACATAAAATAACATCCTATAGTTTTGCAATCATTGTAACCAGTTTGCTTTCATTCTACTATGCTCTATACTCTTTCAATTATCCTCCTTACGGCTTATCCTTTCTCCTGGTATTTGCTTCCTGGTTTGATTCGCGTGTCTTTGTGTACTTTTTTTTTCTAATCATCAAAAGACCTGATTGGCTTAATGGACATTTCTTTCCGCTTCTGTTCGGTTTGGAAAAGCCTTTCCAGCCATTCCTTCCTTCTAGGCTTTCAATTGGAGCGTCTTCTTTTCACCTGCACAAGGAAATAGTTTTATATTTTTTGTCTTAATTTTGACAGCTGTCTACGATTACGGTATCGTAGACGATGCCCAAGTTGTATCAGTTGAGAAATAACGTTACACCTGGCCACGTTGGCCAGAAGGTCTTTGACAAAAGAAAAGGTTCGTTTCTTCTTAGTTTTCCTAGTTTACCTCCAACAATTTTTGAATGTCAATGTCAGGACAAACCAAGAACGTTTGTAGAACACATTATGCATTAATAATATGTATAAAACATGGTTAACAAATGAAAGCAATGCAAATGAAAGGATGCATTATAACACTATTTTAGCCAGTCTGCTACTAGGCGCAATCGATGTACCGCCTCTCTTGGGCAAAGTAAGATTTTTGGTTCGCCATGCATCGAAACAACAACGAATATTCTATGAAGCTCGCCATAGTACAAGATACAGTACAAACGCTCCTCTCCCAGCTATGATCAGACCCTTTAATGAGTTCTCGCAATTTTTGATAATAATATAAGCATCAATACTTCTAAGAAACGACTTCCTCGGATGTAGATATTTACGTCATGCAATATAAAGAGATAAACTGTCCAATACTTGTAACAAAATTCTAAATCTCCTCTCTTTAAGCTTTAACGAAGGATGAGTTATTACATCAATTAATAAAGATTAAACAAATAAAAACCAACAATATTAGAAAAATAGCATATAAGGATTCATGCAAATACGTGAGAAATACATTTTACATGTAAAAGTATAAGATAAATATAAGACAGGAACAGGTAGTATTCTCTGTTTTATCAAATAACTAGAATGGGAAACATAATAAGTCATAAATTATCATTTTGTGATACAGCTTTCTTTTCAAGTTTAATGTTTTTACAATTTTAGTTCTCAACAGTTTGTTTAATGAGGTTTCCTCGTAAAATTTATAAAGAAACACTTATTTTTTCCGTTCTATTCTAACCTTTTAAAAACATTTACCATTTTTTTCTATTTAAATCTACCAGTTTAAAACATTTTAATCCTAAATCATCCTAAAGCTCCCCTCATTTGTTCTTCTCAACTTCTAGACTCGCCACAATCGCTATCAGCTTACGGTTCCGGGGTGCAGCCAAAAATTGTCAACAGCTGCTATTGCCTAATCCAATTTGACCGTTAGTGCCACGCTTCTATAATTTCCTTTACCGGAAAACTCTTTTTAATATTGCAAAGAAACAAAAAAACTCGAACCTTATCCGGGTGCATAAAAAATACAACATTAAAAAAACAAACCCGCACACACGCTGTTCCAAATCTCAACGGAGGTCAATTTCTCACCCCAAGGAAAATAAAAACAACAACAAAAAACGGGTTGAACATGACTCCGGAAGCTGACAAAGAAGCTAAACAGAGCACACGGCCAATCTCCCCACATTTCTGGTTGTGAGTTTAAAAAGTACAAAATATCAACCAAAAAAATATAAAATAGGCAAAGAAAAAAAAGAAACCTGCCTCCAAAACGAACCCAATCCCACAGCTCAACCCTGTGCCCCGCGCCTGAACAAGCCTCCCTTTGCACAGCGCGCACAGGTTCTACACAACGGCGCTGCACTTAATTAAGCCGAAGCTAACCAAACTCGGATCATCTGAACTAACATCGGAAAGAGTGCGACGAGGAAGAAAAAAAAACTCAAACAAATAAAAGTATCGTCGATTAGACGGGAGCCAACAAAAAAAACAGTGTTTGTCGCCTCCTCCGGTTGCTTGATTTTGCTTAATAATTCTTATCCCATGCCTAATGGAGCACACCGTCCGTGCGCGCGTCTCATGCTGAGCAGACCGTGGCTTTCAAGCTTTTGCCTACTCGGAGGAACGATGAGAAAAAACAGTCAAATACATTCAGATTTTAAAGTATGAGATAAAAAAATTAAGTGAGTTTTTATGCAAGATCAGCTATACATTTTTTCTACATGGAAAATACCGAAAAAACCCTTTTGAATTCACCCTCCACAATTCAGCAACGTGAGACACAGAACAAACGGGTTAAAAATGCGACCCTCGTCTATTTTTTTTTTCGTGTCAGTCGGTGTACCACGTGCCTAGAAAAAAAACGTCACCCCTTTCGTCGGTGCAAGTTGACGGTAGACAAGATGCATTAAGAACGCTAACGATAGGGAAAAAAATCTCACCCCTTACACTAGGGGACGCATTTTTTTCTTCAATTCAGAAGGCTTTTCAATTCAAGACCTTCGACACAGTGTATGCCGAGAGTCGCCTAGAACCGAATCCGTTCAGTGTGTCCCCGTTTAAAAATTCAACATCATTCTGTGTTTGTGTATGTGTGTGTGTTTTTGAATATTTGAGCAAGATGGATTAGCGTTCACTGGCGAATACGGCCCCGCAACCGATCCGATGAAAATGCATCCGGCGACACAATGCGACAAGCGTTGTGAAGGAGTTTGTTTGCCAAGCAGGATGAATAAGCGAGCGGAGAAAGGATAAAATATGATATCGTTTCGTGGCTAACATATTTGCACAGCAGATGCACTTGTTTTGTTGTGGGGATTTTTTAATGTTTTCGTTGAGTGGAAAGGCAACGAAATATTTGCTTTGCTAAAATGCTATCAAATGAGACGAAGTTTTTTCTTGTTAAAGGGGTCTGCGTAAAAGCTTTTACATGATAGTTTATGATGATATTTGAGTTGAATTTTACTTAAATTACAACAAACATATCAGACTTTCTCGATTTACTTATTACCATTTTTTTTTTGCACAAACTCATACATTTATTATCAAGTATTATTATCAACCACACATTCTAACTCAGCTATGTTATTCACACATTCCAAATATTCCATATCATTGCTTGCTGGATGTTTTCCAACAATTGTCAAATGTAATATTTGCATCACAATAATTTACAGGGTTTTTCGAGTCAATTTCCAATGTCTACAACAATTTTCATTGTTTGTAAGATGTTGTTCAACAGCTGTCAAATGTTCTATTTACATCAAAATAATTTTTCAGTTCTTCCACATGATTTTCAACACGTCTCAAGCTGGATTGAGTTTGATAGTTCTTTGTGATGTGTTGAAAATCATGTGTAAGAAATGAAATTTTATTGTAAATAAACCATTAGACAGCTGTTGAAAAACATCTTCGAGGCGGTGAATAATGTTGTGCAGATTCGTAAGTGACTTGTAAAACCCTGTTAATTGCATACAGGGTTTTCCAAGTCACTTTCGAATGTAAACATTGTTATTCACCGCGTGCAAAATGTTATTCCACATCGATCTGACATTTCATTTCCATCATAATAACTCTTAATTTTGTCAGCATGATTTTCAACACGACTCAAGCTGGACTGAGTTTGACAGTTCTTTGTTATGTGTTGAAAATCATGGGTTGAAACTGAATTTACATTTGAAAGCAAATAAACCATTTGAAAGCTGTTGAAAAACATCCTGGAAGCGGTGAATAACTATGTACACATTTGAAAGTGACTTGGAAACCCCTGTATCTTAGATTACTACCACAAGATGGTCAGTATTGAAAGGTCATGTACAGGGTTTCCTTTTCAATGTTCAATATTAACAACCTTTTTTTCATTTTCTTACGAGATGCTTTTCAACAGCTCTCAAATGTTACATTGGCATCAGAACAATTTTCCAATTCTTCCACGTGATGAACAAGTCTCATGCTGGATTGAGTTTGACAGTTCTTTGTAATGTGTTGAAAAACATGTGTAGTAACTAAAATTGTATTGTGATGCTAATACAATACGTCTCAGCTGTTGAAAAACATCTGGCAAGATGTGAATAAATCATGTGTCCATTTGAAAGTGACTTGGAAAACCCTGTAAGAGTCCGAATAATTGAATGTTCGAACAGAAAACCCAGTTTTTTTTTAATACAATTTATAACTTATGTGATAAGTGAGTGTAAATTCCAAAAAAGTTAATCACATCATTTTCAACTGTTTAACATAAAATACTAGACGAGTCTGTTCCGAGCATCAACGCTTAAAAACACTAGACCGGTCAAACACACCGCACTAATTGAAATAATACCCTTAAGATTTCAAATCGGTTGCAAAAACAAATAGTTGCACAAAAAAACACTGTAGCCAAAACACAATACAAATACACACTAATTAAATGATACCGCGGATCGCTTCGATCGCATTACATTCGGCGGAACCAATTATCGGCAAACTCTTGCGTGCGATCCATTTGCTCTTTTTATACTTTAAATTGTACTTAAGAAGGAAAGGTGGAACCGTAGAGGGGGGCAACTCTTCACGTAGCGCCAGTTGAATTTTGCGTTTTAATTAGCCATTTGTTTCTTCTCATCCGCCAATATTTACCCTCTATCCCCAGCAAAGAAACGTCAAAACTTTACGTGAACCATTCAAGTGTAACAAAACACAGAATGGAGAGCGGAGAAAGAAAAAAGAAGAAACAATCACTAGAACCATCCAATCAGTCCGAATCGTCCCAAACGTCTGTGTATGGTTGAGAGAGCGAAAACTTCGTAGTCGCGTTCCTGTTAATTCAAAACAAAAAGAAAATAATAATGCAGCAGCAAACAAACAGCACACGCTAAACGGGGCACTACAACAAAATCGAACAGGGCAGCCGCGTTCGAAACTCTCGAAACAAAACAAACAGCGCCGCCCAAAGGTGAAATCCGGCTCAAGTAGGATGTTATTATGCCGAATCCAAGGTGTGGGCGCAACAACTGCAGCATCCAGGCCCGGGGAAGGAGGATGAAAAGTAAAAAACACAGCAACAAAAACAAGACTGAACCAAGACAGAGAGATAAAATAAAACCGGGCATGCTTTTTTCGACTGCTTTCGGGGTGCGCTTGGCACAAAAATTCCGTTTTAATTTTCCACGATTTCATTTCAACTTTGTATTAAATGGTCGGCAATGCGCGTTGGCGCTGGCGGGCATCACCATCCTCCCGCCAATCGGATGCGAAGCGTTGGGGGCCAGCGATTTCGAGTTAACTACGGGTTGCCTGACCTTTACTGTCAGTGGAAAAACAACTTCAATGGATGCTACGTTTGCCTCAACCCCGGGAGAGACACGACGCGGAGCGCGATTTTACTTCCATTCGCTTTTGTGTTTGGAAAATCAGGGAATTATAATACTTTTCCTTTGACTGTAAAGCTTGCCATTACTTGTACAACTTAACTTTTTTTATTGCTACTGCTACTGCTGATGCTGCTACTGCTGGCTGTATCATAGAAAGTGTACGCTTCACCAAACCCGACAACGCACAATCCATGCGACCTTATAGTGAGGAGAGGAGCGACAAAAATCGTTCGAAATGCGTTCGCGAATTGCGTTTGCACTTGCGTTTTGTGCTCCTCCTCCTGGCAACGGGTGACTTCCGGTGTCCGATTCCAATACTTCTCCCTCTTCTCCCGCTCCTCGCCAGGCGAGTGGCTAAAACCAACACAGACGAGTGAGACAAAGTTAAATTACAAAAGTTTTTTAATAGCCAATCAAAGCCCCGGTTTGCCGGTGGTTCGATTTTCCTTTGAAATATTTTCATTTTTCCAACCCATTCCCGCCCTGCTTGCGGGGGGGGGGGGGGTGGCAAGCAAGTGACGCCTGGACACAGTAGCTGGCCTGAACATTACCAACAGCACCACAAACACACACACAAACGACGGACACGACAAACACAAGCACGCGAGTGCGCCATTCCTTCCCTTTCGTGCGAATACTTTGATATTTTTCGCCTTCTTCACTTAGCAAATTTGCTCCCCTTGCTTTGCTTTGAGCGCTTCTGATTTGCTTATAACGTGCAGTGCTGGGCAGCATCCCATTCCCATCCCATTACGCCCCTCTGGGCACGGAAATCGAAACGCCAGAAAAAGAAACGATCCCGCGGGCGGTTCTTATAACCCGTAGCAACAGTATGCTGCACATTGCAAGCAGGACCCGCGGGCTAGGAATGTGAGAACAGTAAAGGATGCTTAAAACTATGCTTCTGCAGTGCCGGAAAAGCACGGAACGTATCATTAAGGAAATTGAGTAGACAGTAATTGATTAAAACACCGAAACACTGGTCTGTGTTTCGATGGAGACGCCTAGTCGCCGGTGTTCGTTTCACCACCCGTTGGTTGTAACCCCATCGTGTGGACGATAACCCCTTTTGTGTATGTGCAATGAACTGTACAACGAGAACTACATTTTCGGGATAAGTAATTGATTTTTTAAAAGAAAACAACTCACTTATACAATTTAAAGATATTCGAAAGTGTTCAAATCCTACAAAATACTGGATTGGTTTTGTTCAAATTTAGAAAGAGTTTTAGAAATAATGTATGGAAACATTCCAAAATCCAACATAATATAACATAAACAATCATTATCAGAAAGCTATAGCAATTAAAAAGATAGCTTTTCCCATGGAATTCCAACTGCAACTGCAGCTACACCTTAAATTTGGGCATCAAATTCTTACACGAAGTTGCTGGCGAATACGAATTTGAAAATCTGCCAACACAATTTTACTGAATGCTCTTCTTCAAACTGCTGTTTTTATTCGACAAAAGGTATAAGTTTCGAAATCTTATGTGCCCTTATTTTATATACTTAAGGAATTTTTCTGTATTCTGTGTTATTAAATATGTTTATTTATTTCGTGGTTCTAGTACAAGCTAATCGAAAGCCATCAGTTTACCTCCGAATTATTTTGATTTTATAACTGTATTGTTTACCTTATGCTTAACTGGTTCCTTTTTTATGAACCTTAATTATCAATTCAAAACAAAAAACAGTGAGATAAATTGAATCATCAGTTTCAAAACGTATTTCTTTTTCCTGGTGCATTTCCTTGCAGAAAACACAAAAAGCTAATACACGCAAAAAAAACTAATACACACTAAAATACGGTATTGTATTATTTCGTTTCAATCTATCAGAAAACCAGCTAATTCTAAACAAAATGTAAGCAATTTCGTTACTTATGGCAGAAAATCCAAATACTTCAATAATCACAGAATGTGGCAATTTGAAAAATTGTATGGTTTAGTGTTAAAACGTACTGATATTATTAATGTGATTAACATTTAAGCATTTATATTACTCAAAATTAAATAGAAAGCATGTTTTAAAGTTAAAAGCAAAGCACCGAATTTAATATGCAAACCCCTTTTCTTTTGGATAAGATATCCAATATGCTACGATAAAATCAACACACCAAAACTTTCACCCAGTCCCCACATTCACTGTAGTGCATTAAAAATGTAATAAATCAACCGATCTCGCCTAGCCTAGCCTACCTCTTCCGCTGCGCATGAATCATCGCAAGACTGCCTGCCTGCTTACCCCACCACACACGTACGTAACGCGATAAATTCCCAAATCCCACTCATCGCCCGGCAGAAAACTCAACCCTTTTCATCCCCGCACGCAAATCTATTCCTTCCACCAAGCTCAACATAATCTTCCTATCTGTCACCTTACCCAGCCGCGCGGGGACTTGAGCACGAGCCAACCAGCGGAAGAATGAAAAAAATATATCTAAACACACCATCCAACCATAGACACCGAACCAAACCCTGTGGGTCACAGACAGATGTGCGACGGAGAGTCCTTGATAGTAAAAAAACAACCCTTTGAAAAAAAACCACCCGGCAATGGAAATAAAATCTCGTACCCCTTTCCTTTTTTTCTGTCTCTACATTTCATTTCTATGCAGACATTCATCTGCCTTACGGTCACCGTGAAGCGTGTGCCGTGCGTTGTGTTTATCTGCCTGGGTACTTTCTTCCAATGTGTCCTCCCGTAGTTTTTTTTTTTTTAATCAAATCCTTTCCCTCCGACCCCAACCCATCATTTTCGTACTTTGGGATAGAAATTTAATTGCAATTATTGTAATTTATAACATTCGCTGCAGAGAAATTTCCATCCCAAACGGTTTGCTTCTCTCGAAACTGAACGGGTTTTGCTCTGCCGTAAAGCGGGCAAAGCACGGGCAGGCAGGCAGGCAGGCACGGTGAACTGGAATCCGAAACCCAGCCCCGGTACGTCCCGGTGCTCCCGAGTGGCACGGATGCAAATAAACCTTCAGGCAATTGCCAAGTACCAGACGGCAGCGGCGGCACCATGGTTTTAAATTCGTTCGAATTCATTCGAATGTTTTGTGTGCCGTCGCTTTGCGTCTCCGTACCCGAGAGTTTTTTATTTTATTTCTATAATTTATTTTTTTACCCCCAGCTCGAACCTTCCGCGTTGATAACGAACGTTTCCGTTTGTAGTCGAGAGGGAACACACCGAAAAAAAAATCGCTTCATCTGCGTGAGGGTTAGGCACGGGCCGGTGAATGAATAGAGAGCCAAAAAAAAAGAAGCCGGAATCTTCCCAACTTCACCCTGTCATTTGCATATCGTTTTTTATCGAATCCTTTTTCCCAAAACCACCCCTCACACGCGCAGCATCTCTCCCGGGAGCGTATTGAGCGATGTACAACAAAAAAAACGCCGCAGACTTTAAAACATCGGCACAAACGATGGCAGCACAACGACAGAGAGAAGAAGTAAAAAAGCAGTCTTGCACAACACTGTGATCGGGTTGCTATCGTACCCCCCTGGTTTTTTTTTCTTCTAAAGTGCCCACGGTCAAAGGGTTGAAAAAAGGGGTTGAATGAGATGAAAAAATGCACCCCTCACATTTTTTTCCCGTGCTCAAGTCGACTGCATTGATTCAGTCACTCGGAGCTAACCGAAGTGAACTTCCTCTACTTTTTATTGTGTCGATTCGAAATTGAATGCTTGTTCTTCTTTGCAGGCTAAATTTGGTTCGAAACCAGCTTAACCCATTCTGTTTCCCTTCATTACAACTGTTCCAACCGTTCGACCAGCAATTCCATGTTTGTGTTGCTATGCATTTGAGAAGCTATTGCGATCGTTTGCTCGAGGTTTTCCAATTTTTCAAGTTAATTGTGGTGTTGCAAATATTACAATATGAGCAGTATCTAGGCCTTTTAGGGCTTCCAAGTAAAATCCGTTCCGCAAAATTCAAGTAATCGGCTACAATAAACCCTATAAGGATTTTTAATATTTGAATTTAAGTAATTGGGCACAAGAAAAGAAGTCCGCCTAAAGGTATGCAATTTAATTTTACTTATTTTTTAAGAATTGTCACATGTTTGGTAGTACAGGGCCCAATCCGGCATCATAAACGCGTTATCAGTCGACGTAAATACTCATTTGAGTAACGTAAACCATTATTTGCGCCCTGTCTTTTCTATTCGCGCCTTGGGAAGTATGATTCGACCTTAAATGATTGTTGGTAGCAAAATTCTTGGTCGCTGAATTCCTGGTCGCAAAGTTCTTGGTAACAAAATTTTTGATCGCAAGATTCTTGTTCACAAAGTTTTTTGGTCGCAACAAACCTTGGTCACAAAGTTCTTGGTTGCAAAAATCTTGATCGCAGAATTCTTGGTCGCAAAAACCTTGGCCCGATTCATACTTCACAAGGCCCAAATAGAATTGCCCAATAGAGAATTTACATCGCCCGAATGAGTATCTACCACGACCGAAAACGCATTTACACACACTACCAAACAACGTGTACTACCAAACATGTGACATGTGATTAGATAGGTAAACCCTATAAAAGGCTAACGTAAACTTTTATGCACATAATTATCTTCCTATTTATGACACCATCCGTAGTAGTTAATGGCCTACCTAAACTACTTATGAGGTTCGTTGTCTGTGACTAGTTTGTAAACTATCCATGTAAGAATATTTATCTCCGCGAAAGATAGGGTTTAGTACGTACAACCTTCGAACAAACAAAAAAGATCTGATTTGTTGTCATTTTTTAAATTGTAATGGTATGTTGCACTTAATCTTTTTCAGAAACATCATTTCATCCACTAGAAGGATTTGTTAAAATAAAACAATTACAAGGGACTTTTTTGTTTTTATACAGCCATGTAGCTATGATATATGTACCTTAATCCACAAGTTCTTGATAATCAAATACTAGAACAAACTGATTCAAGTGGAATACAATGCAAACAAGTCAAGCCTGTGCAATATCCCATTTTAACGATTTTAAAATAATTTGAAACTCTCCTCTGCTTACATTGCACAACGTTCTATACCAACGAACGCGCGCACAGCCAAAAAGAGTTAATATTGATCCATGGCGCTCGTGAAACTTCGTTCATCCTACGCGGCCTTTTTCATTTTACATTTTAGTCGGTACCTTCCATCTTCCAACCCACCCAACGACTTTAGTCTTTGCCTTTTTTTCCCTGCACCATCCTACTTTGCATCTTGTTCGATTTTAAGAGGGTGAATTATGTACATAAGAACCGAGAGCCAACCCGCCATTAAAAGAAGAGAAAAAAAAATCTCAAAAGCCAAAAAGACAAGAACGACAGCGCGTTGCGGAGAGGGAATGGCAAAACACGACACGATGTCGGGCTGCTTCCGGTTCTTGCTCTTATTATGTACTGTTCTGCCCCACCCACGACAGCCCACCTTGCGGCACCACCAGCCGGCACCCACGGCCACAAGCTCACCAAAAAAAACGGCCGTGATGATGAAGAATGTTTGCGTACACTCCTTGCGCGTAGTGGAAAGGATACGCAAAAGAAACCCACCGCACTTCCTGCATACGCACGCGAAGGGTTCGGCCGCGCGAAGGGCGAGGCTGTTGGCGACGCCAACGTAAAGGAAACCCTGGTAATTTATCCTTAAGAATAATGAGTTACCATGGCAACGGTGCTGGCTGCTGCTCCTCGGTGATGGTGGTGCCGGTGGTGGTGCCCGTTCCATGCTTTCCAACCCGCGGTGTTTAACTAGCTGTTTATTACTCTCGGTTGCTTTCTCGGGCATGGTGTGGTGCTGCTTTCCTACTTACTTTGCCCAACAGTGTCAGGTGAAGGATTGATCCATTTCCTTTCCTTACGTTCGCTTTACTCCTTTCTTCACCTTTTGCTTCCAAGCAACAGCACACAAACAAAACACACACACACACACACACTTTTCAAAGAATCCTTTCGAGGCACGAGTGTTGAGGTTCAAATTTCAACAAAAGCGGGCCGGTTTTTCTCAGCAGCGAAAGTGAAAATTTGAGCTAAGTTATTTCTTTTCAGTAACTTTCTGTTTTGTTTTGTTGCTTTGCGTAAGCGTAAAAACTTTCACGAAGTAAATAAAGTGTTTTCTTGAATAGCACCAGTCGCTGTTGTCTGCTATACATCGATCGGTATGTTGTTTTTTGCGTGTTGCATTTAAATGAATTATGTATCGCACAGAATGCTTCAATAGTTCTGCTTTAACCAGAGTTCATTTTTATATCGATATATTTCAAGCCTAATTCTCTTATTCTTTCTATGAAATAATCGTCTGTGGATTGTTAGCTAATTATCGTTTGAAAATAACATGAAATGCAGAAATGTTCCATGTTTTTAACATTTCATTTCTTACAATTTGCATCTTTTTCTTGATGATTTCATTTATTTCCACATTCTCTTCTTTTTATCTCTTTTGCAGGCTTTTTTACTCATTAAATCTTTCTCAAACTATTGAGTTTTATTGTAAATTTACAAAATTGTTTCATCTCTAAACTTCAAATTTAAATATACATAGAAAGAAAATATAGATAAAGAATAAAGCCCAATTGCATTCTCCCCTGAATGGTAGGCTAACCGCATAACATTCATTAAATATTTCTCCAACTATTGAATTTTATCTAAATTTACAAAATTGTTTTATCTCTAAGCTTAGCATTCCAATATACATAGAAAGAAAAGATAGACAAAGAAAAAAACCGAATTGCATTCTCCCATGAATGATAGGCTAACCGCATAACATTCAAGTAAAAAGACTTTCATTTGCTAAATTTTCACTAATTCTATAAAACAACATACAAATTCCGATCGCACACGTAGCACCGAAAGGATTGTCATTAATATTCAAAAATATGCACACGAACGTGTTCGATTCTTCACATCATCATCATAATCATTATCGTAACCCATACGAACATTACACAGTCCACAAGGCGGAAGAACAAGAGTCGCTCGAACCGGAAAAAACCTAAGTCTTTGTACGGAAGGAAGGGTAATAAAAAAAATCCGTCAAATGTGCCAAACACACACACACAGGGACGAGCATTTCCTCTTTTCGGAAGTGTGCAAAAAACACAGTCATTGCAGAAGCTGAGTCTAAAAAATCCATCCCTCAAACATAAAAAAACTGTCCTCCACCCAGCATCCCTGCGTCGTTAAACCCTTTTTTATGTTCTCAGCTCTCGTTTTAAATATTGCTCGCGCTATTGCGTGTTGATTTCGATCCCGGAACCGTACCGTGTTTTATTTTTTTTTTCAACCCCTTCGTTTCTGGGTACACAGAGGTATTAAAAAAAACTCGTTTTCCCTGGGTAACGAATGCACGCCAAACGGTGCGCGGCGCGGTTTGAGAGTGAACGTACACACAAATAAAAAAAATCCTTCACCCCTACACGAAAAGCTACGGTGCGGAGATTGAGACAAGTAAGGCATGAAACAGGATCACACAGTGTGCAGCCAACGACCTACACACAAAAAAACCCTTTCTCACCCGGAAGCATATAACGCATGGTTCTGTGTACGTGTGTGCGGGCTGTGATGCTTTTTTACTTTCTTTCTTTCGCCTTTATTTCATGCATATTAAGCAACCTTCACCGACAAACAAACGCGGCACGTGCTCTCGATTTCGGCCGATCCAAAGCGAAAGCGTCACGGTTGAATGGAAGGCGCTACGCGGACGAGGTATCGAGGTACGGGCGCAAGACGACGACTGTAAACATATCATCGTACCACGTGGTGGTTGTAGCTCTCCGACCACACACACATGTATTTGTATTTTTTCTTTTTTTTGCTCAAAGCTACGCTCTCCTCTCGCTTGAAAAAGCTCAATGCAACAAGCACGCTTACTACCGGAGCTACGTAGCGCACACGGCGCAAAAGTAGAGTTGCGACGAATCCTTTCGCCCGACACCCGAAGTGAAAGTCCTCGTACACCAACAGCCACTCGCACACAACCACCACTGGCAAAAAGCCCGCACTTTCATTACTGGCTCCACGTGCTCTAGCGCGAAAGCTGCACTGTTGCCCTCGCACATATGCTGCCCACCAAGTGTGCCATCCCGCGACGAAACTTCGCTTGTATTTCTCACACCGCGGGAAGCTCACCCTGCCCGGATGGTGGAAGCTAGATGTGTGTATGTGCGAATCCGGGTTTTTTATGTGTATGTGAGTCTGAAGGAAAGGAGAAAAATCGATAGGGCATAACAACAACAAAAAAACATCGGCGACAGCATGCGAGCAAACAGCTGATCGTTGTTTATCACCGATTCCGGCGGTGTGCCAGCCAGCTGGCGAGCGTTGAAAAAAAACGATATCAACACAACACATGTGCAATCCTTCCACCACCATCGACGCAAACACGCGCACGTAAAGGGGAAGCACTCGGGTGCTATTCGCGTACAGGCTCATTCAACAGTACGCGAGTGTGTTGCTCGCATCGGAGCACTTGAATGTTTAAGCGGAACCAACGTGTGATGCATGTACACGAAAAGGAATGTGAGTTTTCTTGTCATTAAAAAGGACCATTTTTCGAATTAGAATTTAATAGTTGTAGGAATATTCGTAGTTCGAATCAATAGGAAAATTGATTGTTAAAACAAAGCATAAATATCAAGAAAAACCTGTGTGGACATCAATGTAACCTTCTAACCACTACCATCGTTTGTTACATTTCCTAACCCCTTTCGAGAGTGTAACTGTGGGCTTAGCGTTCAATACCCGCGCATACCATGTTTGGGATTAATTGGGCCACAGTACCAAATTTAACGCAAAAGAACGTCTGAGGCCCTCTCCAAGGGAGGTCTCTACACTAAATGCAATAAATATCACCGCACCCTATCGAATGCCGTGGGATTCTGCTGGCCGTTTCTTCCGTGCGTCCGATTGGTACCCCTTTTTTACCAGTACCATGTCCTGGACAGATCGATTGCGTGAACAACAGCTTTCATTCGGACACAATATTAATGGCTTTATTATTTATCGATTGTGCGGAAGACCCTATCGGTTGGAGAGAAACAAAAAAAAGGAGCGGAAAACGTGCGAACAAGCGGGAAACCCTTTTTGAGGTTTTTTGGGTTATTTAGGACCTTGCCACGAAACTATTGCCAAGGGATACAAAAAACCGTTTGATCACAATCGGACAACAAAGAAGGGTTCCGGTGCGTTGAGCTGCGCAAAGGCGATTGTTTGATTAACGCTCGATTTGATGGACAATTAATTGGAAACTTTATTTACCGCGGGCTTAGACTATTATTCCACACTTTCTGTTATTTATATTTCCTCTTTTTAGTGGACATTTCTTATTACCTTCTTTTTTATTGAGTGATATGCATTGAAACGTTTTGTTGTGCTTCTTGATATCAACAGTAACTTAATAAACACCTCCATTAAAAGATCCCTTTGCCTTGTAGCTTCCTGTTTTCTCACCTTCTTCCAACCAACATATCGTCTTCCATAAGGGTATCAAAACAGCCAGGAAGCGTTGCATCATGTTTTGCACCAAACATATCAGCCAAATCTGAGATGAAATTGAGCTCTCACAAACCCAAACACGCACCAAAATAAAGAGTGAAGATCAAACGAGACCAGCAAATTGGACGAATTACCGAAACCTTTTTACCCTTTATCAGGAAACCGAAGAAAATAACAGCTGTGTCTATACGTGCGTATTTGTGTGTGTGGGTGGTCGCTTTTTTATACGCTTTTCTTGACTTCATAAACACATCCTGTTACACGCCCACCACATTAGGAAGAGCTACACCTACCTACCAGACGCACGACGGTTCGGGGAGGAACGAACGAAAACTCAATTGAACTCTGATCCCAAGGCCGGAGCGCAGGAGAAGGCGAATAAAGGGATACTGCCCTTCTTGGTGGTGGTGTGTATCGATATATCAAAGGATTGTCCCTTTTAGCGGGCGGAAAGTGTGGCATGATTGGGTTAACTGTTGACATTGAAACAACTGGTGTGTGGATGGTGTTCATAAATGTTAGCAGAAATGGCAAAGAGGCTAAACCGTTCGTTAACAATGCATTTGGCATGATTTTATGTTTTGACAAATATATAGACTATAAAAAAACTACGGAATTGGAAAAATAACTTTATGGCATTTAATTGATTTTTTAAGGCGAAAAAATAAATTTATGGTGGTCAATAAGAATACAATAAAAAACGTTGAAACTGATAAAAATTTAAAATTTAAAATAAAAATAATGTAAATATTTTATATTTCATTACTAATCGACTATTTTGTATTGATTTTTACAAACTATCATAGATTGAATATTTTGTTTATAAAACTAATATTAGCTGAGCTTTTTTCAAACCAACAGATTTACATATAATGATTTTTTAAATGAACCATTTTCCTATCAAAATTCGTAGTTTAATCCAAGATATATGATTTACTAGCTGGATTATTATAAAACATGTTACTTTCGATAAATGGTGTGCGATATACTTAAGTCATTTTTAATACCAGTGGCTGCCAATACTAATAAGAGAATATTTTAAAAAATCAAAGAAGCTAGAGGCACGTCATGTTATATTCTGCTCATTGATCTGGAAGCTATGAATCATTCATTATTACTGCATGTATAATCATTTGCGACTTAATTTGAATGCATTACATTTCAAAACGATGCAAAAGCCAATATTGCATTTAGATCAACCTATACTATAGCTCGAATACAAGAAATGACAGTTTTGTTGGTTAAGGTTGAGCGTTTTACAGTAATCTAAGCACAGTAAATGAAACTATTCATATTCCTGTATAGTATGTAAAATTTGGCTTTCACTACATTTTGTACAACACTTTCATTATATTATAATTGAATTATACATAACAATCAGAAATACACATAAAGCACAGCCACTCCTGCCAAACTACTTACTTCGACAGGCAATGTTATAACGTAACCATCTGGTTATGCGCCAAAATGTATGCAAACAGCTTCACATTTCCCTCTTTACTACCGGTTTTAAAGAAATTAACACATCTATTCTTTTCAGACGAACAAAAAACCGGACCCTTTCGATTGCTTTCCAATTTGTAAGATAAAGATTTATCACACGCCACGCCACAAGTGTAGCCGGAAAAATACCAACAACAACAAAAAACCCGCGTGAATCGTATTATCCATTCTCTGCTCAGTCGAACCTTTCAACCTTGAACCAGCAATTGTACCATATTGAACTTCTTCCCTACAGGCGCAACTGGCAAGCAGGGTTTTCAGCGAGCAATTAATTTCTGTCAATGACAAATTTCTCGTTTTTCCATCCGAATGAACTTGTGCTGTGTCTACTCAGTGTGAAGTGAGAGGTGGTGTTTTTTATTCGCTTCTAACAACCATCTTCAAGTGCCACAACAATGTATTGCTTTGATAAAGAAACAAGAGAAAGAAAGAGAGATAGAGGACGAAAAAAACGTCCCCACGCTAACCAATTAAAGCGGAGATAAAGGAAGGCTAAAGGATCAACAAAAAAACGTACACAAATCGTGTAAATAGATAGCAGAAATATTCATCGTCCACCGATCGATTGTGGTTCGACGCTGCGAGGAGGAGAGACATACAGGGTGGACATTCAGCATATTTAGCCCACTGTACTGCTGTCATGTGCGTGGATTGACCGCCGATAGTGACAGGGACAGTGGCATGAATTCATTAATTTCCCCCGGCCTCGGCTCGGCGGCTCATTATCAGTTTGTCAGGAGCAGATTGTTGCAGCAGGCCAGCACTGTATCCTATCCTTTTTTTGTTCCCATCTTTCCGTCTTCACCTACTTTCTGACAGCCACTGACAGGTTCCTGAAGAGTGTTTTAATTAATGTAAATTTCTCGATACATTGTATTGTGTTGTTCCGGACCGCTCGTACAATTGCTTTCCCACTGTGGGAAACAATCGCTTGCAATCGGTATGGTTAACTCACTTTCGTAAAAGCGGTCAAAAATGATCACACTAGCTGAAACAGTTTGTAAGATCGCTGGTCGTAAAGGTTCTTTCCAGTACTGCCTTTCCAAAGCAGCACGAGACGACTTGCAGCCTGCGGCCACTCATTTCATCCATTTTGGGCGGAAAGTTTGACGCTTATCTCTCGCTTTCTGTTTCACCTTCATCGGAAAAAAGTGCTCTCTATCTCTCTCTCTGCATTTAATAACAATAGAAAATGAAGATTTTTTTTTCAACACCAAAAACCGAAAAAGTAAAAACATTGATAAACACCTTCGGGCTACCGCGCGCTGCCGAGCGAACGAAATTACTTCATCGTCAGCTTCCTGTCCAAGGTCCAAACCTACTCTGACCATTTTTTTTTCTTCTGTTCTTCTTCCCCGTACACCATTCATACGCCTCTGTGAGTGATGTTTCGAGTTGGGGAAATTTTAATTTTATTCATCTCTGAATTTTAAACAGCCCGGATCAGCCCCGGAGTGGAGCAAAAAATTCGCGCTCCAGTTACTAGCTGATAAGTTCGGTTTCGGTGCTGAAACGGTGGCCTCGGGATGAGTTTGAAGGGGCGGAAAATACGAAACGTTGTTCCGGAAGGTTTAAAAAGGAAGAAAAGGGGAGGCGAAAGAAAAGTTCAGAGATTCAGGGAAATATTTTTACCAAGTTTTGTTTTATCTTGATAAGTATAACCTATTTGTTATGACTGTGTTTTATATTGATATCGATATTTCTTGTTTGTGCAATTACAATATCTTTTTTTCTAACAGAGAGAGAAAGAGAGAGAGATAGCCTAAAAGTAAGCGATAGTAACTTCTTTGTTTTTTAATAATCAGTGCTTTTCTTCTGAATTTTCTGGCAGAAAGAGTTTGAAATAACTATTTATACCATGGTAGCATTAATTTATTACTATAAATAATCATCTAGTTTTCAATAAGGTTTAAAATATCTAGGATTACTAAAATATATGACTTGTTTGGCTATATCAGTATATCCGACCTTGACTACATTTGACAACGAGCCCAACATTACTTGTCCTTTAAGTTGGCAACCGGATATCCTTCCCAGCCTTCCCACTTTTAATTTTAAATTTTTTGGTGCATACATTGTAATTTTCAACAACCTGTAAGTATTTTATTTAGTAAATAGTTTAGTTTAGTTTAATATTTTAGAAAATTTAACTTTCATAATTAAGAGTTTCGTGGAACAAGAGCGCCTGAATGTATGCAAAAATTATTATATACATTATCTGGTCACCATTTTATCACTCCGAATGGTATCCACACTGTAACCAATTAACCTAATAGGAGCTTTAACCTCATTTCGTGTAGCCTAACATTACTTAAACTAACATTCCACCTATTAAATTTGACTGTTATACCAACATAATACAAAGCATAATAAGTTTCGTGGAACAAAAACGCCTAAATGTATGCAAAATATTTTTTTATATTCAGTATCTGGTCACTATTTTATCACTCCGGAATGTATCCACGCTGTAACCAATTAACCAAAACACAGTGAACCATAACCCAAAGAACAATTTACCATTCCCGTTTTCTTACTTTCCAAAAACATCCATCAGATGAGTTGGCGTAGCTTGAGGGAGCCAACAAAAGAAAAAAAAACTCCCCACCCTGCGAAGCATTCAACCAGCAAATGCAGAGAAAGAAAGCCAAACTCTCCACCCGCTCCGCACTCGCGCCAAAGCAAGTAACAACAGTCGAAATGAATTAGAAATTTATGATTGCTGGAAGAAAAATTGTAAGATTAAATATTTCGTCTCCCTTTGCTTTTTGCGCGGCACCCTTCGGCGGCAGAAGATAGGCTTTCCGATAAAATAATGGAACGAGACCCGGTTTTCTTTCACTTTCACCAGCTGCCCTCTGATCCCTGCAGCGTCAAGGAAGGAATGGCCGCCGAAACGTAGCGAGAAACCGAAACGGTGCCATCCGACCACCACTCGCCCGACCGACCCTTCCACGGGCAGGATGATGTTTGCCCGAACGGGCTGGCCGCTGTGTGGCGAAGGCGGGTCCGGGGACTGGCGAGGACTGTGAGGTGGTGCTGTACATTTTCCTTTACCATTTTTGACCTCGGGTCGCTCGCGCGGCCTGGAAGTTTGTGGCGTTTTTGAAACAAACAGCGAATTTACATTTTTGCAGCAAGCAGATTTTTGTTTTCTTTTTGTTTCGGAATCTAAGGCAGCGAGCTGCCACAACCACAACTCATTCCTTCTGGCACAAACACAGAAGGCAAAAGGATGACCCTACAAGAAAGGCAGCGCGGTACGCTTGAAGCATTCCTCGGCATCCCCCGAAATTCCACCGGGTCGACCGGGTGGCCAACCCGCCAACTTACTTTACCTTTTGACCCCGAGGGGGGAGCTGATAACCCACCCACACAGCAAAACCACGGCAGACTGACCGAGACGCACACTCGAGCACACTTTTGCCATCCGCGTGTCCTTTTTGCGTGGCTCTGATTAAAATGGATAATGTCTGTTTCTGCCCTCCTTTACCCTGGGTAACGTGTTTCGATCCGTTTCGGTCTTAAATCCTTCGTGCTTTGGCTTTGGGTTAAGCACATGATGCCTGCATGGATGGTGGGGTTTGTTGCTGGGATTAAACAAAGTCCACGCACGGCCTAAACACTCAGCCCACAGAAAACGGAAAAAAACTTCTTTAAAGGTACACTTCTGGGAACAAAATCCCTTCTCTTAAATGTCCCTTGCGGAGAGCTGATTTATGGAGTTTCTATATATGTCTGTTTTATTCCACTCCCGGTTAAGGCTGACCCCCTCACCCTCTAGGCCCACGCTAATAGAGCACCAGGTATGCAGAAAATGTGTGGCTAAAATGCAAATCGTCCAGTATTTTGTAGTCATTCCCTTCATAAATATTTGCCCAAATGTCGACCTTGCTTTGCCGTGGGCTAGTTGCAGGAGTTATGCGAGTGGCCGTTACAAACCTGGACTAATGTCCTTCCTCAACGGATTAAACACGATGTTTTGTGACCTTTTGTGGGGAATAATTCAGATTTTTAATGCAAAGATGTGCCTTGTTTTGCGATCGTAACTTACACATGGAGCTAAGGATGCAAAGTTGTAAAAGAAATGAAACACTGTGGAGGAGTTAAGGACAGTTGCACACACATTACCCAGATTTGGTTCACTATCTATTTTAACAAACTTTTCAAGCAAACAATAAACGAACCAGTTTAGCTATAGTAAAACAAAAAAGTTAAGATTAAGTAAAAACACACCTATTTAGCTATATTAAATAGTAAAACTAGTAAACAAAGTCAAATTTTCCAAAAAATATATTTCCTAGTTTTGCTCTCTCGTGTTTTTTAGAAAGAAAGCTCTCAAAGGTCTTTTTCTGATGTCTCAAGTTGTATTTTCTGATGTCTCAAGTTGTATTTTCTGTAAAATATTTTGTGTGTTTTTACATATTTTGCTACTTTAATTAGAAAAGACTCTAAATACCATTTTAAAGACCTTGATTACAACAACATGTGTTATACTACAAAAGAAGGATTTGCGCGAAGAAACATGAGTCTTATTTTTGTGAAATTTGCTCTTTTATAGGAGGCATCGAAAGATAAGTCTTTGCATTAATCTGTACATCAACAATTTTAATATTTTTCAATAAAATGTCAATGAAATCCCTTACATTGGATGCCAACATCATTTTTCTATATTGAAATTTGCTTCTTATACAGTCTGTTCTATATGACCAGATTCTAAAAGGACAGGACTTTATGTGACTTTCCAACTCTAACGAGAAGGCAAAACTGGTGTTTACAGTTGAGATTGCTTTTCAGTGCATGAAACATAAATATGCGCTCATATTTATTTCTCCCACTGTACATGCACACACACACACAGTCAAAGCAATGTCAAATGTATCAAAACGCATCAACAGATATACTGACGCTAATAAACCATCACTCCTCGACCGTGAAGGTGTACCACATTCCTCCATTAAGCATCACGTACCAGTCGAAAGCATCAGCGAAAAAGGTGACACAAAGGTGCGAAACAATACGCTCATCATTTCCCTTTCTTTTTTCCTGCACACTTTCAAATCCGTCCCAACAAACATCATAAAACCCGCGATGATGGAGTGACAAAAATCCGTGTGTATGTGTGTCTTTGCTGTCAAAAGAAAAGTTTTTCTGAGAGGAAGCGAATAAAATTTACCACACTTTCCACCACTTTTTCAAATGCATCCTTTCCCGAGTTATACAAATCCGAGCACAGTGCACAGAGTGCGGAGGTGGAAGCAATAAAAACTTTCACTTTTGCCTCGCGCTTCGCACCGAAATCGAACCGACGACGCAAGCCCCACGCTCGTCTGCGCCTGAATCGTATGCAACCGGTCGAGCACACGTGGTGGATCGGTTTCGTTTCCGTTGGTGGATTTGTGTTGATGTTTCTTTCTATTTTATCGTTTTTTTTTGTGTTGTTGTTTCTGTGTCAAACGTCACTCTCTCACACCGACACACACACACACACACGCTCAAAGGAGGTACATAGCCTACTGTTTCGTTTTCGCTTTTCTGTGCTTTCATCTATTAAGTCATAGCACTGAAAAACACTGTTGGTTTATTAGCATACAAATGTGAAAAATTTGTACCGTCCCTCTCCGTGTGTTATCGATGGCACACCGTCGTCGCCCTTCCTTCCATCGACCACCGCATCTCGTTGAAGGTTTCAAAAACTGTTTCCGGCTAGAGGTACGTGCCGCTGGGTGCAAGGCTTCCTCCGCCTGCCTGCCTGCGCTTATCCGACGACACTTTCGCTTCATGCGACACTGATTGCGACAATGGAGCAGTGTACACCGAGGGAATGCGGTTGCATCGTTTCAACGCCACACACACACACGCGTTCGCACGCACCCCCTCTCGAAAGGTGGCGGTCGCGGCCAAAGCCCAAAATCGTGTTTTCTGCTGTGAGCCAGAAACACCGAACAAGAAACACAGGAGATCATAAAATATTTACTACTACGAATCTGGCACGGAAGTGCGCGCCCGTTCTACCGGTACACCTAGCAGCGGTACATCCCTGGTGTGTCTGTATGTACCGCACCACTAATGTAATAATAAAGTTGACTTCACGCCAAAGATGGTGGCATTATTTTTCGCGTGTTCTCATGTTCCGTTTTTTTTTTTTTTTTTTTGGTCCGGCGTGTCTCCCATTCCACCCCTTAAAAGTTACCCCGTAAAACGAGACACGCGTAAAATGGTACGCAGCCGACAAGCGCCACTCATTGGTAATTCCGTGCTCGCTAACACTTTGTCACATTTGGCTCATTTTCCATCCATTTTAGAAAACACACGCTCCAGCAGCGGGAGGCGGGGTTGCTGGGGGTTGCTCAGTGCGTTGTACTGTGTTTTTATGTATGCCTCCATCTCGCACCCGGCCCCCGGTGTGTTACGGGGTGTCATTAAATTTTTAAAAACAGCACGCACCTCCTCCCTACCTGCAGGGGACGTGCGCTAACGTAGGTGTGTGTGTGTGTGTGCAGATTTTGACCGCTTCGGAAAGCAACCGACACCGAAACGTGGTATGTGAGAACAAAAATGCTCCCTTCAGGCTAGTCTAATGACGTGACTGCAATACAGAGAGTCCCCCCCATTGGCGTAGGGAGACTTCATGTGCGAAGTTTAAAACGAGCCTTCGGTTTTAAGTGGCCAGCGAACGAGAGAGCGTATGGAATTGTATTTGCGCCTGGAAGGTAGGCTAACCGTATGGCACGATTGCGAATTTTGCTAGCATCAACCTTCAGGATGGCTGATTGGGCAAGCGTCAAATTGGTTTAAAATTCTCATATAAGAAGCAATCATTATCGGAGCCGTGCTTGATAACGGTTTACTGATAAAATGCGGCATTGATAAGAAATGTGTATATTCTTCCTAAACCATCTACTCCCTTCGTTCTTCGGCTTTACAACTTCTGCTAAATTTAAAATACCTTCCCTCTGCTCTGGAACAATCTCAGTTACGCTTGGGTGATGAAACCAATTTTTGAGTTCAAATTAAAAAAAAATAAGATAAAGGTAGGCCCGCCTCGCAGCACAGCGAGCGAAGAAAATGAACTGGCCCGCAGGATGTGTACCGTTTCTACGCTTGATGTCCGACATTTGAATACGGACGCGATATTGTGCGACCGTTTAGAAAAGCAACAACAACAAAAAACACGAACCAACCGATAGATTTAAGATCACGGCCCAGGAAAGGCCAGAAGGCTTCCCGTGTACCGTTGTACCCTACACAAAATGTTGCTTCTTTTTCCCATCCATGCCAGCAGAGAAGGGCTGAGGAAGGGTGCGCTATCTTTAAAATTTAGCGTCGTCCACCAGCATCGCCGCGGCAGGCAGGGAAGGATGACGATGGTCGAAAAATTTACAAAGAAACCGCCCCCCCCCCGCCAACAACGGGCCCGAAGGACCCAAGGGCTTAGAGAAAGTATTGCGCGCCTATGTACGACAGTTCGGGAAACGATTTTCCTTACGACAAGCTTTTCCGCTTCTTGCGATCTAAATCGCAGGCGGGGAAGGAAGCGGTGATGGAAGGAAGAAGACTTTCTCTTTCGCTTCCCCCTCCCCCGGCCCTGTAATGAAAAGGTGAAAAGCAACAAGAAAGGGAAAAACACCCACACTCGCGAGAATGAAGCAAGGAAGGGATTGGGAAGATGGGGAAGATGCTTAAAACGAACGAATCGGTAAGAGAAACATAAAGCAATGAGCGGGGAAATGAGCGTCATCTTGTCGGGAAGGCAACTGAAAAAAAAGGAAGGCATAGAGAAAGAATTGCGAACGCCCGGGCCCGGTGGTTGGGGTGGCCAGTGGGCTCTCTTGGCTGATTGTGAAAGGAAATAAGCGGAAAGAACAACAGCATCTTGCGAAGAACAGGAGAATGGTTTTAATGGAGGGCATAAGGGAGGATGGGATTGGGAACGCAAAGGGTGGCAAGGGGTAGTAATTTGGTTTACAGCGGAGCAGAGGAGTGATTTTAGATTTTTAAACAAGATAAAAAATATGTAACAAAAATCAGTAAAGTAAAACAAAATCTTATTAAATAGATAAATGAACATTAAAATGAAAAGATTTAAATATTTTCAGGAACTGATAACATATAATCGATTTTCGATTTTTTTAAAGATAAAAAAATATACAAAAAGGGATAAATATAAGTAAAACAAAACCAATGAAATGTAAAATCTTATGAAAGGTATATATGAACATAAAAATAAAAAAAATTAAATATTTTGTGGAACTGATAATATATAAAAGGAAAAAAATATAAATAAAACAAAACAAAATCGTATAACATGTACTTTAAAATGTGGTAATGGTTATTATATCTGCTATGAAAGTAAAGTTTAAATAATATTTTAAGAAGGGTTAAATAAAAAACGGTTTGTAGAGTTACATGAAATGAAAATATAACAAAAATAACTACCAAGTGACAAAGCACAATCCAATAATAAGAATGAAAAAGTAATACAAACAGAACAGTTAACGAAAAGAAAAGAAGGAAATTGTTTGGCTCGACTGAGTGGTTCTGGGAAACTTTGAAATGAGGTTGCAGGTAAAGTGTAAAGTATAAAAATGATAATACAATGATTCTTAGCATTAGTTCAAATAGCTTTAGTGATCAAACCAATCATCAAAGAATCAAACTGGAATAATTATAACAAATATTTGGTGATTTTTCTGACCTGTATCGTGCTCTCGGTGGATAGATCGTCTTGCCCAATCCCTTGTCGCACTGACCGAGCGTTCATTTCTAATGGCTTCAGTTTAGAGCAACAACCCTTAGCGAATCCGCGAATTCTCTTTGCTTTCTCCTTTTTCTAACCCACCAACAACACAGCTGCTCCCCTGTCCCCTCTCACGTCCCATCAACGGATTTTAAGCCATCGAAGAAAGTAAAATTTTATGTACAATCGGTGGGCAGTGGCAGCAACCAACAACAAAAAAGGGGTGGGCTTCACTAATGGAATCGCTACGCACCGCTACGCATTTTCTTCAGCACAGCCGGTATACACAGCTTCTTTCACCCCCCCCCCCCCCCCCCCAGCCATTTCCATCAAACTTTTCATTTGAAACCCCGCCGGTGTGTCTTCTGTTGGACCCCGGGGGGGAAATTTTGCATACAACCCCTGCTCAACTCATTTACGATCGAACGGACGGAAGTAATCTTGGTCGGCCGAAAAACGGCCTCGAGACTCCCAGCAAACAGCTAGCCGCCAGAGCGCGGGAAATTTTTGCTCCGTTTTCGGGTTATTTCCGAGAATTCGCTTTGGAAACAACAAACAAAACGACTGCCAAACCCCCGTTTCGTGAGATAAGCGAAGCGAGCCCATTTACTAAAACACGAACAGGGAGGATGTGGTGAAGAGGTGAAGACTTGGCAAGAGAAAGCAAATAGAAAGCCATCTTCCCACCGATGGGGATACCTCGGAGCGAAGGGAGTACAACACACGCACAAGAGTGTGCGTGCATTTGTACATAAAGCAAAGGGTGGGGAAAGCAAAACAGGGGGTGAAAAGAAGGCTTCAAAATCTAAATAAACGCCAGCAATCGCCCACCTTTCCCAGTGTAGCCGCGCTGCAAAGCTGGTGAAGATGGTGGTGGTCAGCTTTCGTGCGGTTTTTGTGGATCGTTTCGGGCGGCGGGAGCCAGCTTCCAGCGCCTGCAAGGTAGGCTACACGCAACGCACAGGCTACGCGCAAAGGAAAACCTCTCAAACAAGGCCGAAAATAAAAATCGATTACGCTGGGGGAATGTGCGCGCCAGGGTACCACGACCATCACCACCACCACCACCACCACCACCACCACCACCACCACCACCACCACCACCACCACCACCACCACCACCACCACCACCACCACCACCACCGCACACAACCCATTAATGAGAATCTTGCGTATTTAACAACGCAAAATGAAAAACACGGACCGCACAGGACAAAAAGAGAAATGAAATAACGAACGAGCCTCTTGCTCTTTCGCGCACTCCTTTCGCGGAAGGCAACCACCCTCGTTCGTTGTACTGTTACTGCTGTTGCTGCTGCTGCTATCCTATCCTTTCGCTTTCCACGTCTTAACCCATCTTCTAATGCGCGCTTCTTTCCCGCTGCTCCTCATCACCCCACCACACCTCCCACAGCGAGGGGGATTTTTAATGGGCAAAAGAAAAGCGGAAACTTAAACGAAAAAATAAAACTCCAGGCCACTGCTCCCACCGCACTCTCACCGAATCCTGGTAGGCGGACATGCGCTCTCCACGCTCCAAGGAAGCCCACCAGCAGCAGCAGCAGCCGGGCCGAGGGTTGCGTTAATGTCGCTCGCTTCTGATTAAAGTAAAAACACCGTGAGAGGGGGTACACCGTACCGTACTTTGCCAACGAATATAAAATGTAAAGTAAAAACACACACACACCAACACAGAGCGGCGCGCAGCACAGCTGGGGTTGAATCTCCTCATTTGCATACGCACGCATCACCCCTTCCGCGTATTTGTTGCTGTGTAGCACAGAGAATAGGGAATGAAAAGGGTAACATGCACGAGCCCGTCGTGTGTATTGGTGTGTTAATCCTTTCGTTTTTCAACCACCCAAGTGAACGGGTTAAACTGGTTTCTGGTTCCACCGTTTTGACGCAACGGTTTTCAGTCTCTTTCTCTCGTTTTGTTTCTACATTCGGCCAATTAATGAATGAGCTGGGCGAGGCCATGTTTGACGGACAGTTTTTTTTTTTGTGTGATCATTTTTCAAGCGTTCCTATAGGTGCTCATCGTTTGCAAGAAAAAGGGTTATTCTGCATTTGTTTGCCTATTTAACCCTTTTTGAAAGGGTTCGTTGGTCAAGCGCAGTACGGTCTATTTAGTGAGTGTAAGAAAATGGCTGTTTTAATTAATGAGGAAGTAAGATTGCTTCAACAAAATGGAATCACGTAAATCTATTCTTACCTAAATTGTATTTCTATTCCATAAATCAAACCGATTTTGCTGGTCGATTCCAAGATATCTAATAAAAATAATTTAAATAAAATGAATGCTTGAAGAATACAATTACCAGTACTACCAATTCTAAAGAAATAAAGAGAAAAAAGGCAAAACAATCAAAAATAAATCATAACAAAAACCTGCAAAGCATATGGTGCATACCTTTAGGCGCTTTTTCTCTTCTTAAAACCGATCGAAGGGAACAATTCATTCAACCAATAAATTCCTTGCTCGTTGCTAGTTCGGCGAAGCAGCAAACAAAAGTGTACATCAATTATTTAAAATTAATAATAAAATATTCATTCCATCCGCCACTCATTAAAGCCACTCTTTAGTCATGCCCGTCCTCCGGTGGCACGGTGATCCATCAGCTCACTAATTTATTTCCTCCCTAGTTTTTGTGTGCCAATTTACAAAAACAAAAAAAGCGAAAGCATTTTACCCTACAAACAATGAATGTAAAGCAAAGAGAGAGAGGATGAAGAAGGGAAAGATATAGTACACTAATCCTTCAAATTAAGGTGCCACATTACAGAAGTGCATAACAAATCGGTACGCCACCGTCCAAATGCCGTTCGGTTATAATTTCTTTAAAACCAACCATATTTCATCCCCTTTTTGTCCTTTTTCCCTTCGTCTGTTTGTCTTATGATGATTGTGTTTTGCAGGCAAATTTTGGCTTTTGAACGGTGGAATGGAAAGATTTTGTTAATTTATTTTTCTCTCCACGGGATCCGGCACGGCTCTTACTCGCACTAGACTTCAACCGAACGCACCAGTGATGCTGCCAGTGTTGCGTTCTTTGTCCTCTTTAACTTTTCTCCCTTTTTGGCAATAATTTCCTTTATAAAGCGTGCGTAAAGGATGTGCGAGTGTAAATTAAAATTTTGTTAAGAAAAATGTACCATCACGCGAATAAACGGTGGAAAATACAAGGGGGAAAAACAAGAACTCTTCCGCCAAAAAGACGCCATAAAACAGCTCGAAAGTGAAATGAACATTTTTACCCCAAACACTCGCGGGGAAAGGGGACCCTGGACCGTGCGCTCATCGACAGTAAAAACCTGCCCCGGCATGCAAAACCCCGCTAGCGTGATGTGCGCTATCTACTTGGGTGAAAAATCACAAAGCATGCAATAAATCCTAGGCGCACCAAAAATTACATTACACATCGGGCGCCTCTACACCCCGTCCGTCAGACAATTACAAGGGGTTAATGCCTGACGGTGGAACAAACTGTGCAGAGACAAACTGACGAGAGAGTGGAAAAGAACACAAACACACACACACAGCGTGAGACACCACGGAATCGACCGTCATCTCGCGTGACACGCTTAAAAGGGCCCGATATGGATCGTCAGCGCCTACACTTAACTCTGCGGAGGGAAAAAACTGGCTACTACGGTTGGCAAATGAATGAAAGGAAAAAAACGCGTCACACATAGAGACACCACTCACACCTAGAGAAGCCGTCTATCCCCGCAGTACCGAGCCGTACCGAGAGCCGAGGGGGTGAACCGTTGCTGAAGGATGAGGGTAGAAAAAAAAATTTGCATAATGTAACCCCCTCATTTTTTTCTGCTTTGTGAGTTGCTCTATTCCCGAGCCTTGCACCAGCTGCCTTTGGCCATGTGCCGTCGTGTGCTTCATTGCCTCGCGAATTGCCCCGCGTTTTGCTATTACGTTCCCATTACTGGCACCCCTTCGTCGCCGTGCGGTGCGCGGTGTGTTTTCATTTCATTTTTACTTTCTATCCCGGTTCGGTCGTTTCATTTCTGTTTTTGTGTGAGTGTGTATGGTTAACTCTGTGATAAAAGGAGGGTAGGGTCGAAGTCCTGTATCCTTTATGCCCTAGATGAGATGCAAATAAATTTTTGAAAGATCGCTTAAAACACCGAAACGATCTTATTATGCGCGAAAGGGGTTTTCTGGGGAGGAGAGAGCACCACAACACGTGGCATTCGTTCTTTTGGGAATGGTTGAGTCGAGCTTCCGTTCGTATTACTTCGGCCGTACTTTGGCAGGATGAGTGGGTGTCGGTGTGTCGTTGTGCCTTATCATATTTCAATCATAAACCGAAACCATAGTAGTTGGTGTATATTTGTAAGGGCAGAAGCGTTGTATGGGCTGTTTCTACTTTAAAGATCCTTTTTTGTATGAACATTAAGTAAGCAACTGTAACAAATATTCATAAAAAAATCCACAATTGCTACTCAATTGCATACATTTAGGCGTAGAAAACAATATTGATTACAGGAGACCCTCGAGTTACGACAATTCGCAAATACGACGATATTGATTTTGACCGTTTAAAGCTATCATTTGGAAGAAATTAAGGGATTTTTGTTTAAAATATCTTCTTTAATCTCAATAATGAAGATTCTCCAGCTACCCAAACTTGAATATTTATATCGTCTAAACGACGTATAATAAAATTAGTACATTAGCGAACATGATTTAGTTATTTTAACTAATTAATTTTTATGTTACAGGACAAATTTCGACTATTCAGTAACTTCAGTTATAAACTATATACTACATATATTCGATATACGACTTTTTCGACGTACACATTGCTTTGGAATATTTTTTTCAGGCCCAAATACAGTATTATCTCGGATGTCACCTGTATATTTAGAAGTTATTAAAAAAAAAGAAAATGATGTTTATTCATTACATTATCAATTTCAGCTTCATACAAACACACACTAATGTAATTCGTTTTTTAATATCTCTATAACTCAATATAATTTAATTCGTTTTTCAATTCATTTTTTAACGATTTAGACGATTCTTTTCAGTTTGGAACGATGCATACATTGATCAGCAAAATACAAGTTTCAAATACAAAACAATACAAGAATCGCTCAAGATGAATAACTAACGCAATTTAGGTTTAAATAAAACTAGTACAAATAAGCAAAACAATTATATTGCATACTATTAGGCGTTTTCAATGCCGTCGCGTTTTCAATTCCAACCACATACATTGAGCAAGAATGTTCAGTGATATAGTTGCTTAAGATTCAGCGTAGATATCATTTGAAACCTTCACAGATTTATTCTGTTATAAATACATCAAATGGGTAGGGATATTAAGCGCAAAACAACAAAATAAATTGTGTAATAAACCATCAAACACTCATTTATGTGTCCATTCTTGCTATAAATGGCTTACACTATCGTGCTAGAACGAATATCGAAGCTTTTGTCGTCTTCACACATGCTAAAACCAGGCAATTGTATGATGCCACTAAGCATCATTTGATCTGAGTCGCTCTTATCGGGATGTTGCCACCTCTTCAACCTTACACGTTGTTTTTATATCTCCATTTCGGGGTCACTTTACAACTGTCTGTTTTGGTCATGAAAACCATACCCATACGCGTCCATCCGTCCAAAGCCAGATTCATGGCAGATCTCACCTTACCTAAGCACAATTTTCATACCGTATAAAATCCACCACACGTACACTCGCTTCGTCGGTTGATGTAAAATCAAACAGTTCATAACTCCGCCACCAATTGAGCAACTTTTATACGAGCCATTTAAATATTTTACGATACGCGCCAGCACATATACCGGCTCGTTTGCAGCGTTCAGTGTTGGTACACGAATGTCGGATTTATTTCATACCTGGTCCTGGGGAGCTCTCCAAGGAGCAACATTGCATCAGCAAATTATCATACCGCATCGTTCGTATCCGATCGAAAAATTCCTAAACCTCATAACCTTCAACAATAAACACCATCCATCCACTAACCAGCATTATCCAGTTTCTCTCTTTGAAACACAGTCTTGTGCACTACGCAAAACAACGATGCAGGAATAGGACACACTTTGAAAGACATCGCACATGTGGTATTTGCGCTTCAATGTCACCACGAGTTGCCAACCTATCTATCGTCAAAAAAATCGCGATTCAGTGTGCTGATCGGTGCGGAAAACGCGCCCAAATGTGTGATACAAGCGCGCGTGTAGCGTAACACCTTTCCCTTTTTCTCGGAGAAAGCAAGCGTAAGACTTACTTTCAATGGCCTTCGCGAGTACAGCGATGATTTCCCCCGAGGAATCGTCTGCTAGCCGTTAGGCAAGTGAAACAGCATTAGTCCGTTATTGCTAACCGGAATGACAACCATCGAAAACGACGGAATCCTTCACGTCCAACAACTTCAAGGGTCCACAGCAGCTTCTCTACTTTCGCTGGCTGTTGCTCACCAAGTCCGCTGGGAACCGTTCGAAACCGGACGGACCCATATCGACGGTGACAGCGGTAAGCACTCGCGAGAAAATCCCGCCCTTCCGCTTTCCTCATATGGCACGGCACAGAGCACACATCGCACATACAACTCGGTCTCGGTTTGATGATGCTGTCAATAAGTCAGAATTAACGCCCTCTTTATATGCATACTTTTCGGGCGTTTCAAACGACACGGCGAGCATAAGGAGGGGGAATGCAAACGCACTCGCCGAAAAGGACCAACGTGAAACCCCTAGCCGAGCGTTGACGTGGGCTCTGGGTCAGATATACTCCGCGTGAAAGTGGCCCGTATGAGCGATTTGGGGTGAACGCTGTTTGTCGATTGCGTCGTATTTGCCAAATTGAGCTAATATTGCGGTTTTGATCTGCAATCAGTTTGGTATTTTTCGCACTCTACGGGCACCAATGTGTGTTTTTTTTAAATTAAAAAAAATCAGTAGCTTTTTAATTTAAAATAAATGTCACCCTCATGTTATGCTCATTAACACAAGCACAAACAAACTTTTTACTGGAAAACCGCATCTCCTCATAATTCTCATGGATTCGTCCCCATTTTTCCAACTTTCTGTTTCAAATCTAGTTAGCATTGATCTGTCAACAGGACAGGCTCAAAAGCTCATTAGAAAGTGAAAGGTGACCGATAAAACACAGTTTCATCTGGGGCACAAACGAACAAACAAAAGAACCCAAAAAATTCTCCAAAACAATATTAATTTCTTGATTTTTCATTTGTTTGTGCCAAAAAACTGCTAAAAACTGTGCTGTTGCGATTTGATTGCCTTCTTGCGGGGGTAAAAAGGTGGACACAGCAGGGACGGGCTGCCCAAAGCTGTCAAACTTTTTATCGACTACACACACACAAATGACACACCATTGTTCTAGCTGTCCTGTTAACCGCACAAACCTGTCAGCAACTCACGTCACCTTCGGTTGGGCATACGCAGCAGCACCGTTCGGTCCCTTCAGATGAAGTTCATTAGACCGCATTCAATTGATGCGTGTTCGATGGCCAGCCCATCAGTAACGAGCACTTATCGCGGTGGACAGAAATTACCATTGTTGCCAACCCAACTTGCTGACAGGTTTCTCCTCCTCCTCGCGCCTTTAAAATGGACCACCGCCTCAAAAATGGCCAGATAAAAACGGACACCGAGTGCTCCCGCTAGTGTTTACTTGGACGCCCCCGTTGGCGGAGGAAGAATTATAATAAATTCGCTCGCACTCGCAAAACGACCCACACACTTTTGTTTAGCCATTTAAATGGCATTTTAAGCTGTGTGTGTGTGTGCCCATGCCCAAATGGGAGGAAGTGAATGATAAAAAGCAAATTTTCTCTGCACTCAAATCCTTGGCTGAGCCTTCCCGGTGTGCTAGTGAAGAGATATTAAAATTTAAATTTTCATTAAAATATCCTACACCACTCTCTTCCGCGTCGCTCCTGCTCACCTGTACACTCTCTGGTAGCCCCCGAATGGTTCCACCATTCCATTGACGGTCCATTTGATACCTTTTTACCGGTGGCCGTACACCGCACCAAACGATTAGGACCGACCGGTGCGTCGGGGGCTCCCATCCCATTCCCGTAGGCGATTATCCTTGACAAAGAGCGGCAAACGGCACTTTCGGAGATGTTTGATCTAGAGTGAATGAGTATATCCTGTGTGTGTGTCCTGTCCTGTACCGTGGGGCGCGTTGCGACGCACGCGAACAAAAAAAGTGAAACAAAAACCGACCGAAAATGGGACCATTTAAGCGAATGGCTCTGCTCCACTTCAATATTCACGGCTGCTGAGAAGCCCATCAACGGCGGCCGTGGACGGTTTGATGGGAACGGGCGCGCACGTTAAAAAGCAACAATTAATATCGTTAAATTTCTCAAATTACCGCACAAACGCACCTTGCACAAACACACTCGACACATTTTCTTTTTTGCAGGGCGGGCAGATTTTGGGAGTGATTTTTCGGCACCGAACGATCCAAGCCGGGCACTTGGACCTGCCCTGTCTTGGACTGGGTGGGGGGAGTGGGGGAAATTGTTTGCATTTTTATAGATAGCCCAATATCCGTTTACGGTAACATGGCTGGTGCGCGTATTACGCCACGCGCCCTGAAGGAAAGATTTTGGCTTTGCGATGTTTTGCTCTATCACTTGCCTTCATACTTTGGTCACTTTGTTTTTATTTTACCGTATACTTATTAAATTACACTCATTAATTATGTTGTTTTCCGGCGCCGCTTAACAGCACTCTGCTAGGGAAGGAGTGTTTTTTTGGTGTTGTTTTTGTATCATGAGAGATGTTGTTTTTGAGTGCATGCTTTTTGGTTTCGTTAATAGTGAATCTTTCTGTCGTAAACTGAAGTCGGAGAAAATATTAAAAAACATGTATTTAATGGCTTATCTAAAATTCTATTAAACATTTTATTGCATGTTTATGCACCTCGGTGCATTAAACCGTAAAACTAGCATAGCTTCACATTTCCATCACATTATTAAACTTAAAATTTGCTTTTTTATATTCCAAAACGCTGAATCATTTTGCTGATTAATTTAAAAGTAAGTTACAGCTTTGAAAGCATAATTTCTTTATATTGCAACAGAGCAATTGCAGTATCAAAATCAAAGAAATGTTGCAATAAATTTGAATAATACGTTTTGTTTATTCCGAAAAGACAAGCTTTTCCGTATTTTCTTTGATTTGTGCTATGTAACACTACTTGAAAGAATTTGTTATAGCCCCGAACATAAAATGACCTTTTTCTAATTCCAAATAAAATGCGACAGAATATTAACGGTTCAACCTGATCATACAACCTTCCATTATTCTCGTTTGTTCACCTAAATATCCTTACAGTAATGCTTTAACTTCTTCCAAGAAGAATAAATTTACCCGTGTACGCCCACCGCCCTACATATAGGCAAAAAAGGTTAAAAGGTACTTTCCAACAACACAACAGTGTGTCATCATCGTCAAACGGATGGACACTGTCACATCGCTGCTTCTGGTCGTGATGTGTCCAAAAGGACGCAATTCGCACGTTTTTGACAATTGCACTCACACGCACACATGGTTTACATTCAATCGTTTGAAAAGGGGAACACGCAACAGGAAGCCGGAACCCAGAAAAAACCCACAAAAAAAGGGAAAATATTAACCCAAAGAGGAAAATATTAACCAGCAGGACGACGGACAGCAGGGAAACATATTTCCAACAAAAAAAAAATCAAGCCGGCAATTTCCATTCGCACAAATGTCCGTTGCAAAGATCAATTGTCGTTTGATGGCATTGGACATGGGGACATGGTGGCAGGGAGAAAACCCACTCTCGGCCAGAGAGGATTATCCTTCGACCCAAGGTTCGATTGTATACCTCGCGCTCGTACACACGTATGTGCATGTGTGAAAGCAATCGAATCGCCTCCATTTCGAGAAGGATTTCAATGACCGAATGAAAAGGATTTGCTTTCTTCTGCAACCCCTCTTCCTCGGACGGTAGGCTCTGGTCTGGATTTGCCTACCGTCCTTTCTGTTATCGGGTAAAAACTTTCAAATCATCCTACCACACATTCGCCCGGAAGGAAGCAACAGAAAAAGGGATTCTCACTCATGTGCCATGCTACCACCCGGTCGGTAATTTGGGGAGGAACAGGGTAGGAAAAGAGCGGTGATGTTCTACCGCTTGCGGCAGTTTAACTCACTTCAAGGAGGACAAGGATCAAGAGCGGATGATGTCCTATAAGGAGGAGAGAAAAATTGAATTTGATTTGGTTTTGATTTGATGACAATCGATTCAGTGATTTAGCGCCAGAAGTTCATGCAAACACATCTGTTTGTCAAAAGGATTTTTTTTATTATTATTTTGCTTGTGTCATCTCCCGGAACGATGCACGCTGGAAGAAGGTCGGTGCTAGGCTTTCCCAGGGCCGGCTTCCCGGAGATGTTTCAGACACCCTTCAGGTCAGTCGATCCAGTGGCAAACGATAAGCATCAAGTGGCGAATTATACGCGTACGCTTTGTGTATGAATTGCTAGCCCTCCGGGGCCGATAGTGGGCAACAAAAAAGTGGACCGATTTGACCGGTAGTTTGCATGTCCTTGCATCCGGATTGGGTATTAACGCCACTTGAGGTTAATTGTATCGGAAGCGATGCGCAACGGACGGTAATCCCGGCTTTCATTTGCACCCCCGGGCTTGCGGTTGTATCACATATCGCGAGGTTCGATCATAGATATTGCCGTACGGTATTATGCAAAAACCATGAGAAGCAGATAAAATCTTTTGCCGTTTATGTACCGGTGTGTTTTGTTATTATTATTATTATTGATGTTGGACATCCCTTTTGCCTCAAAAACTGTCTTGTACATTACCAACTCCGCAAGCCACTTGGTGTAAACTTCTAATATAAGTTGTCTTCCGATTTAGAGTAAGCTCTGGAAGCACCAAAACATTCGATGAACGGCTTCAATGTACGATTGCAAGTAAAAATAATCTGGGAAATTCGTGGGTCTATTACCATTAACACCTCAGAGGTATAGACCCTATCCAATATACGCAGTCTTCTGTCAATGCCATAGAACCATAAACCACAGACACCATTAGAGGTATAGACTCTAGACAATATACGCAGTCCTCTGTCAATACCATAGAACCATAAACCACACCATAGTACCATAGACACCTCAGAGGTATAGACTCTAGACAATATCCAGTCCTCTGTCAATACATTGCAACAATCATAATTCTAGAACAACAGTCTTCTATTGGATTGGAGGTTGGATTAATCGTGAGTTTAGGACCACATGCAACCTCAGAGGTAAAGAGGCCCTGTCCAAAAACAAAAATTTCTTCTACCATGTTGGTCAAGCGCTGTGTTCTGCTACGTCATTTCTTTCCAACGATACCCGACAACAGCCCGAAGACAACGACTGTGAACGGGAATGATAACAAGTGACTGCATTGGAACGAGATTTAAATATATACAGTAATAATGATAAATTCCAATAAGAATATTATTCAAAGTCCTTTGCACTTCAGTTTCCTCCGAAACTATTCCCTAGTCACATCCCAAACAGAAATGATATTTTGAACGAAACCGCGTCATGGCTTGAATCTCATTAACGCCACAGGACGCCACCACCTAACCTCAATCGACAGCCCACTTTGAGGTCAAATGGCACTTCCAATGCCGTATGACATAATTATGATAATGTTTAATTCATCGTTAAAATCTCCATCCCACAGCTTACCCCCACCACCACACTCGTCGGCATTACCGGCGCGTCACGCTGCATAAGGATCATCGTTTTCAAAATTTGCACCTCACCACCGGACCAAGCACCCGGAGGTGGAGGGCAAGCAAATCCTATGGCTAAATGAAATTATTTATTCGAAATTAATAAAATTCATTGCCCGCCTATCCGCTCAGCTCATCCAGCCGACGTTGCCGACCGGTGGGTGAAGGACGGTGTTAATTATCATCCCATTAAACCGTCGAAAGAAATTTCACTCCAAACTCCAAACGCCAACGTGCGATAGATAATGAATGTGGTGCTTTAGAGTCGTGCTATCTCGCCAGGTAGGTGCGTCAGAAAGAGATGGAGCATTGTGTGTGTGTGTGTTTTTCCTTTTTTGTTTCAAGAAGGCATGTTTATGAAATTTTGCACAAACATTCCCAGGGCCCGAACGATGATGTGCGTCCGGACGTTTCGTTCCTTGTCCAAGCAATTATAGCGCCGGGGCGCACATCAAACGCACACAGGCACACAGGTGGGGGGGGAAGGTGGAGGAGGGGGCGAAAAAAATAAGTAAACAATTTTGGTGTATTAATTTCTCATCGCATTTCGAAAAATTTGCACATCACGTTCCATCAGTCCGGTGGTCGGGAATGTTTGCCAGAGAGGTATGTTTGCTATCCGGAACAGGAAATTTGTATGATTCGTTTTTTTTTTTCGTCTCCCACGTTCCGCCAATTTAATGACTTTGGTGGTGGGGGTGGAGGGAGGAAATTAGAAGAAAGCACGTCAAACATTTTTAATGAGGTCTCAGCACAAACGATGTGACGATCATGCATCGTAAACGTTCGGTGCTCGTTTACTGAAATTAGCATCAATCAGTTGGAAATTATTAACAAGTTGTTTCTACTTATTGATGATGCTGGTGAAGAATTTGTCTTAATGTGGTCTTCATGGAGTTCAAAGTAACTCTTATTTAAATAAAAAAAATCTTATTGGTAGAATCTGGTACAACTACTAGGTTAATTTTCCAATTGTGGTACTCTTAAGGGAACAGCCAACGTATTGCATATGTTTGAGTTGGATAAAACCAAAATATGCATGTTACGTGTGTCTAGTATACATCATCATTGTTTAAAAGATACTTTTTACATCTTATTCCAAGCAGATGAAAATGATGAATAATGGCAAGAAACACTGAGGTTTAAAACCTATTAAAAAAATCCAATCCAATAACAAAAACTCAAAATTCAATGATTGCACACTTTATATCCAATTATTACACACTTTCTCCATATCCAATTATTACACACTATTCCAATTACAACACACTAAAGAAAAACGAAAAAGAGCCTTGAAATGTATTTTTCTGCAGAACAGTGTTTAGGACAATACGAAACGCTGTTGCATTACACGTTTGTCCACGGTTCAAGCCTAAGCTTCAACTAACTGGGCTATGCAATCAAATAGGACCGAAGTATATTTGTTCCAATAATTGAATTGTGGTCTAAAATAAGTGTTTTTTTTTTTATTCAAATTTATTAATACTCTATCGTGAGAAATGATATATTTGTTTGATTTCAATCAAAATACTCAGTTTAAGTGATTCTTCTTCTTCATTGGCTCAACAACCGTTGTCGGTCAAGGCCTGTCTGTACCCACTGGTGAAGTGAGCTTGGCTTTCTTTGACTTTTTGTTACCATAGCAGGATAGTCAGTCCTACGTATGGGGGCACGGCCTATTCGGGGCTTGAACCCATGACGGGCATGTTGTTAAGTGATTCACACGGTGAAATAAACCTTATTTTGTAATACACAACTCTTAGCAGTTTAGCTAAGAAATTCATTTTGATTGAAATCAGTCATTAGATTGAAATCAGGTGAAATGTAACAATTTATACGCAGTGTGCAACAATTAGGAAGTGTGCATTAATTAGCAACTTATCCTAACTATGTGTGATTTACTTCATTCAATACAAATGGAGGTCCTAACCACATTAGGATTCCTAAAAGTGTATCACTTTCAAAGAACCTTAACACAGCAACAAATCAGAAATCATTGAAAATGTTCATCTTTCGTTTAAAATTTTGTTTGACACTATAAAGATTATACTGTCCTAGGGCCAGATGCTGTTGTACTAGTTGTACTGGCTTACCCTACTACAACCACTAAGAGAACAACGCGTAAAGAAAAAAAAAGAAATATAAGGCATTCAAAAAAAAATAAAAGCAAATACAAAGAAAGTTCCTTGAGAGTTGGTTCCAAAGAAGCCGTACATAAAATTGTATATTGACATCAATTAGAGAAGAGGAAATCCCTTCTAGAAATACTGAAGATAAATTATACGGAGGTTCAATTGACTCTTTCTTAAAACATTTGAAAATTAATCCATTTTAAAAGCAAAGAAAAACTGATAATTTTCCTTTTCCCTAGCTTCCCCTTTCGATGCTTTGTGTTCAGTATGTACTTTCCTCACCCGAAACGCCGTCATGCTGTACTTAATTAGATTAAAATTATTTCTCACTTCCGACCCTTATTTCAAGCAACGCATTCCAACCGACCGCCAATGTCACCATTTTCGAACCAATTCTACACTGCGTCACTGTGCCACTGGCCCCAAAACGTCCAATCGACAGCATTGGTGAGCGCGCGCACACACCCCCCCATCCATCGGAACGCTGCATTCGTTCGCGATGCTACTGGTAGGCGTCGTAAAATCACCCTTCTGCTGGAGGAGTTTGCCCACCACGCGTACTTTACGCGAACGGTCAGTAACCGTGAAGGACACTGTAAAAGCGGGAGACCCACCGCGGCGGCGGCTCGCGATGGGATGTTTTCTAACAATCCAATTTTACCTTCCACCGACACTGAAAACCCGCTCCAAGAAAAAAAAAAGAGAGAGAGGGCAAGAGAGAGAAGGCGCAAGCATATAAAATGAAAGTATACCGTTCCCTTTATATGGCTTCCTAAGGCGAGAGGGAAGGAAGTTTTGTTGGAGAAACAAGAAAAAAAAGACAGAAGCAGAGGCTACTCACGGCCAGAGTCAAAACGTGGAAATGAAGAGTATTTTTACTCGTTTTTTTTATTTAAATTTTTTTTAGTACAAAAAAGTAAAGGGAAAAGTGAAAGTGAAAGCTTGTCCTTGGATGCAGAATGGTGAATAGTCGGCAGTGCGGACGGTAAGAACTTTATCGAGTGCCCGCAGCATGAATCTCTTTTGGAAAGGATCGTTAGATTAGAGCTCCAATAAAATTTGGTTTTGTATATGTAAGTCTGTCGCTTTCATACAACTGAAAATATATATACAACTACACAAGAAAGATTTCTTATACTGCGCGAAACTCTTTCAACACTTGAACATTGGTTTGATAAAACCTGTTAAATTAACATAAGATCAGTTTTTGAAGGATCGAAAGAAAATGTTATATAGAATATCCAAAAATGATTAGATTATTAGATTTAAACTATTCCTAAATAACAAACATTAAAAAACATACCTCTCACATAACTTTCCAACTCGCCCACTGCCCTAGCAAACGGGTCAAATAGCAATTTCCTCTACGAGAAGATCTGCTTGAACACGCGGGGGGGAAACACGCACCACTTTTATGTAGCGCCTATTTCTGCGCCCTTTCGTGCACCATCAGCATGAGAAGAAACCTAAAAACATAGAAAAATGGAGAAAAATTAAAATGAAGATTTACACAGAGCCAAAAAAAAGCAAAAGCAGAAAAGAAAGAGTCGGAAGATATTCTCTTCTGAGGAACAGAATAAATAAAAAATGCATAAAAGAACAGAAAAGGAGGAAACAAAAACGAACGCGAACAGAACGGAAGCCCAGAGCAAACGGCGATAAAATTAAAACCCAAAGTACACAACTTTTGTTGTCCCCACCCCAACCGTTTGCGATTCGCGTCGAGGTTCCAGGGCGACAGAGTTTCGCTTCAGCGTTCTTACTCCTCCTGCACTCCTTCTTTGCCATTGCCTGGGGATGCTCCACTCTGTGTTCGTTGTTCTGTGGAGACGTTAAAACACAAGAGGGCAGGGTAGAAAGGGGGTTCCTTAAGAGAAACGCGACACTTACCTCCATCCCCACGTTCTCTGTCCAGCAGCGACAATGGGGTCCAACGCGAACGCGAAGAATCTTCTTGTTTAATTTCTACGTGCTCAAGGCAAGCGTACGAGGGTGAAGCCAAAATTCAACCCACTCTCGCGAAGAGCAGGATGTTTGTCGTCCGGTATTCAGTGCGGGTTGGGGCGTTGATTACGGGCAGCTAAGTTTTCATAGCTAACTTGGATCTGCTTACTGTTACTGGGATTCTTCAACGAGAACACGTTCGCTTACACTGCACAGCCCTCTCACGCAGATCAAGGTTTAACCCTCTACCGAAGTGATTTCCAGAACGATTCCAAAGACTCCGATTACCAAGAATGTTTCACACAAAAGAACAACACCCACACATAAACAGAAAAACGCTATAATGTATATAAAGTGTATCCGGTTCGACCTGAACGAATGATCTTGTGGCTTTTGTTTGTTTACATCTATGGCATTCCACAACTGGGGGTTCGTTTACAATTTTATCGAATTTTATCACTAAATTCACAGTGCTAGAAATAATTTCACGCCATATGCGACAAAACCGCACGCGATGGAGCAATGCCCGTGCCGTGAGTGAATTACATTACTCCAGCAATACTTTCCTGAGTTGATGTTTTTCTGAGCTGTCAGTGCGATCGTTGCTGTATCGGTGATCAACTGTCAAATGGTGTAGTTTTGACCCAACCTGAGCTTTGGCGAGCAAGCAAAAGCGCGTTGTCTGGCAATTACAAGATGCACTTCTACCTCCGATTCAAGGTAGCTAGTGCACGTTGCTGTGCTGCGTGAAAAGTGCATTACATGCGTAAACTTGCGTTCCTCCTACTGAGTAAGTGCATGCGTAAAAGTGTGACGTAAATTTCCCACCGGATAGGTAAGTGCTGCAAGGATACGCTTGTGATCGTTCCACGCTTGTGACGTTGTTTCTTTGTCTTCCCGCCGGCAGCTATCGACAAGTGGTGCTGCACGAACAGTTGCTGTGGATTGCCGGTGTGACCTCACCGTGGTGTGCGAAATTGGTCCATTCGAAACTGTGCGAAACGCAAAAGCGTTTGCGCAAATTGCCTACCAGAAGGGTAAGTACGGGATAATATACTCCTGCGATCATTCGAGTGTTTGTGATTGATTTTTGTATTTTTTTTCTTTCTCGTCTCCAGATCTGTTTTAGTTGAGCATTAGCTGCCAAGATTCAAGGGTAATGGATGATTATTCGAGTGAACCGGACACCAGCAGCAACGATTCAAGCGATCAAGCAGAAACCGCCGAAGCGTCCGGCAAATACAACAACATCCAGGACCTCGATCCAACCGATTTGGATCACGCTGAGCAAGATGAGGAATGTTTTGCCACCGGCGATCCGGAGGTGCCCTTCGAAATGTGCCGACAGTGTGGTGCTTACTGTCTCGACCCAACAGACGAAGGGCAGCGGCAAATTCATCACGCGCACTGCTCTTTGGAACACCAGCTTAGAAACGACCATTTGCTTGAGCTCGATATTTCCCGCGACAAAACGTGCTACATTTGTCTGGAAGTGGTGATGAAGAAGGCGGCCCGGAAGCGACGGTTCGGCATACTGCCGAACTGTAGCCACACCTTCTGCCTAAGCTGCATCCGGCTGTGGCGCAAATCCGACAAAGATAGGGTTAGGCGCGCCTGCCCGGTGTGCCGAGTCCGGTCCAACTTTGTCTTCCCCAGCTACTTTTGGATCGAGGACGAGGCAGCGAAGCAGCAAGTTATCCAGGACTATAAACACGGTTGCAGCCTGACGGATTGCAAACACTTCGGCAAGGGTACCGGAGTTTGTCCGTTTGGTTGGAAATGTTTCTACCGTCATGCACTTCCGTCCGGCGAGCTGGTCGCTAAAAGCAAACCGAACCGTAAAGCCAGACGGAAGCGGGCTGCTGCTGAACCGGAAGCGTTTGCACCGGCGGGAATGCTTTGGCAGCAGTATGACGACGGCTTATCGTGGGATTAATGGGGAGCAAAGGGGTCTACATTCATCGGTCAAAACGGTGTAGGATACAGGAATGGTTAGTTTAAACATTTCATTACAATAAAAGTAAATAATTACAATCAACAAGTTTGCAGAAAATCACCGTATAGAGCGTTTGCCTATCGAAATGCACCTCCACTTTATACAGGTATTACTTGATATACGCTAAAGTATGTTTTATGAATGTATTTATGAATTTGTTTTTTTGTATTACAATTTGCAGAGAGAACTCAAACTTCGAAATCGCATATACCTTGTATGGCGTACATCGGGACATACCTGTGCTTTTCTCCATCTAGTAATGGCACATCCTAGTGTCCTACATCCCTGGCTGCTTGATAAGTGTCTAGGGTACTTGATAGGGATTGTAAATGTTGTGTCTCACTCTAAACTTTTAGCATTTCTATGCATTTTTCTGTTTACGCTTCGTGTGACGTTGGTATTACACCTACTGCAGGCGCTTCCTACAAAATACGTAAACAATTAGAGATGAGAAAATGAAGTTTTTGTCAGAATCGATTCCGGATAGCTTTGAAGTTTGCCAGAATTGGCTCCGGAATCAGGATTGGTTCCGGAATCGGAATTGGTTCTGGAGTCGGAACCAGGTTCGGAATCAAAATCGGTTCTGGAGTAGGAACCGGGTCCGGAATCGAAATCGGCTCCGGAATCCGAACTGGTTCCGAAATTAGAACCTGCTTCGAAATCGGGGTCGGTTTCGGAATATCCATAAGAATAGTTGATAGTTGTCGAATGATACTACGTACTACAGATCATGTTAACGGTATTGTGAAGTTTTACATCCACGGTTCGTAGTCATTAATTGATTGAAAAAAAAAACTATATTTTGCACAGTACATAATGTCCCCGGGATACGCTTTTAATGTGTACCGAGAAGAAACCGCGTATAGTTCACGCTCGGTAATCCGCACTTGATCGAGTGTGATGTGTTTTTGTTTTAATTTCTTATTTTGGTCTACGTTATCAAATCACACAGTTTTCAGCCAAAATATAGCTAATTTTCATGTAATTTTGTGTGTAAAGGGTAGTATTAGCCAATAAATTAATTATTTGATATGATACTCACAGTAGGTTACAATTTTACACGTTTTGAATGATTTTTAATTCGATTCCACCACAATGGAAATTATTTTGCATTTGACCATATTAAAGTGAACAATTGATCCTAGTATCCTGTGAGAAGCTGTTGTAATTATTTGAGGATATACAATTATTATTCCTCTTTCAACCACCAAGCAGTGAAGTGGTTTTAGCTTTCTTAAAAGACTATAGATGAGTCAAATCAGTACAATTTAGTCAAGGAATTGTCAAATTAAGAAAACCGCGTATCTCTCGGGAACTACATGTACATATTAAAGTGTGAGAACTAAATTTTTAATTAATTATTATAAGCAATGCTTGTCACATTTTCGCTTAAAAAAACAAACGTTTAAAACAATATTTTGATATTTGTTTATGTTTTATCATTATTCCAGAGACTTAGCAATTCTGCATCATTTTATGGATATGTGTAACCGTCAGCTGATTTGCTCGTTGGGGAAGCCACTTTAGTTTGCGCCTGTCACCGGTACTCCAAATTACTCGACGCGTTCCGCACACCACTACACGCTTGAGCCAGTTCGGAAGAATCCACTTGAAAGTGTGTTCCGTTTGTGAACAACAGACATTCGACGAATAAGCTGCTAAAGTGAAGGTGGTATTAGAAGCGCAGCAACTATTTTCTATCTGTAAACATTAGAACCTACATCTTCGAGCCGATTAAACGTTGTAAGACGAAACAAAATAAATCGCTGTAAGTATACTAGAACAATGGCCCCGGGCGCTTTGTTGTTGATAGAATGATTGAATTTGAGTATTCCTCGCGCCTTCCACAGAACGGATGCAAACATGCCGACCTTCCTGAAGTGCGACCTGTGCGACAAGTTTTGCCTTGCCTTGGGTGACAACGATCAGAACCGCCGGCACAAGGCCAGCTGCATTAGCGCGCAGGTGCAGGAAATAGACAAGGTGTTTTCGCGCAAGAAAACGTGCGCCATCTGCTTGGAGGTGGTGCTGGAGAAAAATCCACCCGCTGAGCGCCGGTTTGGCATACTGCCCAAATGTAAGCACACGTTCTGCGTAAGCTGTATCAAAACCTGGCGCAGTACGACCGAGTACCCCGAGACTCTTCGGAAGGGATGCCCGATCTGTCGCGTACATTCGAGCTTTTTCTTTCCCTGCAAAGTTTGGGCGGAGGACGAGCGGGAGAAGAAGCGCCAGTACGCAATTTACAGATCGATTATCAAAAAGATAGACTGTAAGCGCTACAACCAAGGTGCCGGTGCGTGTCCGTTTGGCGAGCGATGTCATTTCCGGCATGGGCGAGCCGCTGAAGTAACGATTTACATTTAAAGACAGCCGTAGAAAACGTAAGCCATGATAGTTCAGTTGCAGGTAACTTCTCTGGCCTTGGACAAGGATGTTAGGGTTTTAGCGCATTAGACATTCAAGAGTGAATTAAAATACGATATTGTTGAATAAGTGCAACGCGCAAGAAGTCGATCCGCACATATGTAAACGACGACAAAGGCTAAGCGGGACGTCGAATAAGCAAGAACGTCAGATGTTGAATAAACCTCGCTCTCTTTTGCTAAAACCTTCAACCAGACAACACGTGCGTAAGAATCCTCTTTGAATCGACAAATATTTAACAGGTTATGGGCCCAGATCCACAAAAATGTCCGAAATCGTGAAAAATACCGGAATCGAACGACTGGTAGGACGAGAGAACTGGTCGACATGGAAATTCGCTGTGCAGACGTTTTTAGAAGTCGAAGACCTGTGGGACGCCGTCGAGCCTATTGTGAAAGCCGACGGAACAGTAGAGGCCGTGAATCCCGTAAAGGATAAGAAAGCGCGAGGTAGAATCATATTGCTGTTAGAACCGCATAATTATTATCATGTGAAAGATACACGAACGGCTCAAGAAGCTTGGAAGAAGCTGTGTGACGCGTTTGAAGAAACGGGCTTAGCACGAGAAGTTGGTCTGCTTTACAAGCTAATTAGAACCGACTTGGAGAGCTGTGGATCTATGGAACAGTATGCGAACAAAATGATTTCTACATGCCACCAATTAAACGCGATCGGTTTCACGATTGCAGAACGATTTGTTGGTGCGCTTCTCCTTGCTGGGTTGCCTGAACGTTATCAGCCGATGGTAATGGCATTAAAGAATTCAGGCACAGCTATAACGGGCGATTCGGTGAAAACGATTCTGTTGCAAGAGGAAGAAGATTCGACGCATGAAAAAATATGTGTCGTGAAACGTGATACACACAAGCTACGCGTAAAGAACCAGCCTAGAAGATTTGATCACAAAGGCCCCAAATGTTGGAAATGTCATAAATTTGGCCACATCGCTAGACAATGCGATGATCAATCTAATGCAAGATCGAATGCGTTTGGAGCGGTTCTGTTAAGTGTTGGTGAAGGTGCAGAGAGCGATTGGTATGTGGATTCTGGTGCCACGATGCATATGACACGTAACCTCAAACTCTTGGAAGCCGTGAAGGATAGAAGCGGAACGGTCCTGGCTGCGAATAATAGGACCATGCAGGTTAAAGCATGTGGCACTGCAAAACTTTATCCGGCTAAGAGTAGACAAGGGGGTATTCTACCGGTTCACGATGTTCACTATATTCCCAATCTTTCGATGAATTTGCTGTCGGTGTCACGAATAGTGCAAAAGGGGAATACAGTCGTGTTTGATAACGAAGGATGCCGAATAATGAATTGTGATGGCATTGTTATTGCGACTGGTGTGATGGAGAACGATTTGTTCAAGATAATCGAACGGAAATCGTGTGAACGAAATAAGGTACTGGCATGCTCAGATCATTCGATGGAAATATGGCATAAGCGGTTGGGCCATATGAATGTAAGCAACCTGAGAAAGATGGCCAATGGTGTCGTGAATGGTATGCGAATGAACGGAAAAGATTCGATTGGTGATTGTCGGATTTGTCCGATGGGAAAGCAGACGCGGTTGCCTTTTAGTAAGAGTGGAACGAGAGCTGATGGATTGCTGGAAGTAATACACTCGGATATTTCTGGTCCCATGGAAGTGTCATCATTGGGAGGTAATCGTTATTATATAACTTTTATTGATGATATGTCGCGACGAGTGTGGGTGTACTTTTTGAAAAGCAAGTCAGCTGATGAAGTGCTAGAATGCTTCAAAGATTTCCATGTGAAGGCAGAACGTCAGAGTGAGAGAAGAATGAAAGTGCTTCGAACGGACAATGGCAAAGAATACATCAATGCAATATTTCTAAAATATTTACAGAAGCATGGCATACGGCATCAGACAACAAATGAGTACACGCCGGAACAGAATGGCATGGCAGAACGTGCAAACCGAACAATTGTGGAAAAAGCGCGTTGTATGCTGTACGAAGCGAAGTTGCCGAAAACATTCTGGGCAGAAGCTGTGCAGACAGCTGTATATCTGATAAATAGATCGCTGACCAATAGCCATGATTTGTCACCAGAAGAGGTGTGGAGCGGCAAGAAACCGGATATTGCACATGTCCGGGTGTTTGGTACGAAAACGATGGTACAGATTCCCAAGGTGAAGCGACAGAAATGGGATCCTAAATCAAAAGAGTGTGTGCTCGTTGGATTTGAAGAGGACACCAAGGGGTATCGGTTGTACGATCCTGCTGCAAGGTGCATGATGAAAAGTCGCGATGTCATTTTCATCAATGAAGGTGGTGATACAAATGCGCAGATTCCCGAGCTAGATAGCACAGTGTTGCTTGATTTAAGTGAAGTACAGGGAAGCAGCCAAAATGATGAAAATGATTTGGAGCATATAAGCGACAGCACGGCGGGAGATATACCATCACATATCAACACGAATACTCCATCTACCAGCATAAGTGAAGTAGAGCCTCAGGTGTTGAGACGCAGTAAACGTCAGCATAAGGTTCCAGAAAGGTTCAAAGATTTCGTGGTTGGCAATACAAGCGCACCTGGTTCAGTGTCGTCTGACGAAAGCAGTGATGATTATGAAAGTACAGAAGGTGAACCGGAAGGGGTTGCTGCTTTTCAACAAGAGTTGTGCAGTGAGGAACCGAAGAATTATGCAGAGGCAATGGCTTCCTGGGATGCGGATCAGTGGAAGCAAGCTATGGCTGAAGAGCTCGAGTCAATCGAAGCTAATGACACATGGACGATAGTAGATTTGCCTCCAGGACGTAAAGCGATTGGGTGCAAATGGGTTTATAAGCGCAAAACCGACGCAGATGGAAAGTTGTACCGATACAAAGCCCGATTAGTTGCTCAAGGGTTTAGCCAGCAGTATGGGAAGGATTACGATGAAGTGTTTGCGCCGGTAGTCAGGCAAACGACCTTTCGTAGTCTGATGTCAGTAGCAGCTAAGAAGAACTTGGCGGTGAAGCAGTATGATATCAAAACCGCATTCCTGTATGCAAAGCTGGAAGAAGAGATTTATATGCGGGTTCCATGTGGTCTGAATGCTGATGGAAAGGTCTGTAAATTAAACAAGGGACTTTACGGACTGAAGCAGGCGGCAAGGTCATGGAATCAGAGACTGGATGAGGAGTTGAGACGTCAAGGCTTCAACAGTTGTTTGGCGGACACTTGCTTGTATCGAAGGCGGCATCGAGGAAGCTGGTGTTACGTTCTCGTTTACGTTGATGACTTGATCGTGGCGGGAGAAGATCCCGGAATGATATCGTCGTTACTCGCGGGACTGCAGAAGTCATTCGAGGTAAATGTTATCGGTGATGTTTGTTTCTTTTTAGGAATTGAGATAGAAAAGGACAAACGAGGCGATTATTTTCTGAGCCAGAGGAAATACATAACCGATGTGATCGAAACTTGTGGCTTAGTCGACGCGAAGATATCCAATATCCCTCTCGACCCCGGTTACGTTAAGCGCGAAGAAGAAGAAGTAACGCTAGCAAGTAACTATGACTACCAGAAGATGATCGGTAAGCTACTTTACATAGCGATAAATACGAGGCCCGATATCGCAGCAGCAGTTTCGATTTTGAGTCAGAAAACGATTAGGCCCACTCAAAGTGATTGGAAAGAGGTTAAACGGGTGATACGATACTTAAAGGGTACAATCGATTTTCGTTTGCGGTTGAGCCAAGAAGGCACAACAAATGGAATTATAGGATACTGCGATTCAGACTGGGCAGAAAACAAACAGGATAGGAAATCCAACAGCGGATACGTATTTAAAGTGAATGGTGGAACAGTTAGCTGGGCATGTAGGAAACAAAGTTGCGTGTCACTTTCTACCACAGAAGCTGAGTTTGTAGCATTATCGGAGGCAATTCAGGAAGCGATTTGGCTTAAATTACTTCTTAAGGAGCTCAACGATGAGCAAGAGGTTTTAATATATGAAGATAATCAGAGCTGCCTGAAATTGTTAGAAGGAGAAAAGTTAAGCAACAGAACGAAGCATATCGCTACGAGATATTACTTCACCAAGAATCAGATCAAGGAAAGAAAGATTAGTTGTGTATATTGTGCTTCGGAAAATATGATAGCAGATCTCCTTACAAAACCCTTGCCGAGGATAAGATTGCAAAAGTTAGTAGCAATGATAGGATTAGCTGGATATATTTAGGAGGAGCTAATTCATTAACAAACACGCGTTGAGGAGGAGTGTTGAATAAGTGCAACGCGCAAGAAGTCGATCCGCACATATGTAAACGACGACAAAGGCTAAGCGGGACGTCGAATAAGCAAGAACGTCAGATGTTGAATAAACCTCGCTCTCTTTTGCTAAAACCTTCAACCAGACAACACGTGCGTAAGAATCCTCTTTGAATCGACAAATATTTAACAGATATGCGTTTGCGTTATCGATCATTACCGTTCGTTTGCTTTCCAGTAGGTTAGGTAATAAATTCTACGAAAGGTTGGAACTTTACACAATTTTTTTAAGGTTAGAAAGCGGAACAATTACTCAATTGATGATTATTTAATCAGTTAACTAAACTGGTGTAACAGCTACGTAATAGCTGAACAGTTTCAAGCGGTTACATTTGAGTCAACACCATTCACACGCTATGGTATCCTCGTATTTCATGAACTCTTTCTAACAAGAAAACATTAAACATACAGGATTAAGTTTAGTACTGTCGAAATTTTGCGTTCTGTTCAACCATCCGAGTGATTTAAAAGCAACAAATCCCATTGCAGTGGACGACCATCTTTAAGTTCCTCTGCCCCACAAAAAACGACTATCTTTCCATGAACTCTGTGTAAGCGATGTAAAACAACTCATTTATGGCAATAACATAACACCTTTCATCAAAAATACATTTAAATTTGCGGTTTGATGCCTAAAAATTGCGATTTTGTACTCTTACGGATATCATATACTACACATATACTACATTAATGTGCAAAAACGGAACACAAAAATATCAAAAGGATATTTGATCATTGTTATTTGTACTGTTGAAGATTTACGTTCTGCAAACCATACCTTACGTATAAGATCGCTCTTAAGCAGTAAAACCCATGAAAAATGTGGCATTAAGACTCAGGCTCTAGAAAGTCGGCGGAATCATCGGAAAGATCTGATATAACTGAACCTCAAGTATCAAGGTTAGTATTTCTGCTTTGTGTCTGGATTTCTGGACAGCGACTTGACAAAGAACCGTCTAATGCGAGAAGATCTTTTGCATTTGTTCTAATTCTTATAAGATTCTCACATTCTAAAGGTCGCTTTAGACCTTGCGTGAAAGTGAACGTGAAATTTAGGGTATTTCTGCTCTATTTCATTAAATATTTATCAGAATATGGCTTATCGTACACCAAAAGAAAGGATTTTCAATTCCTCAACTATTTATATTAAAAATACGCTAAAAATCAATTAAAAGCATTTCCTTATTATTATGTATATTTTTTTCACCGTGAACAAAGCGGGAAATCACTAGGAAATGCATTTAGTTTATTATTTCGATATGTTTTATAGTCTAAACCCTATTCTGATAACAAATTGCTTTGCTTATTTAACCCACGATCGTGGAGACGATCGTTCGACACGTAATGGCAACCTAAGTTGTGCACAACTGAGATTCCCCTAGGATGTCCCTGTTGGAATATATTCCAATAGGATGGTCATACTTTTTCCATTAAAATGAATGTTACACCTGTCAAACAAATACACATTGCATTTAGCTCATCGATGTGTGTTAGTTGTATGTAGTTTTTTTTTTTTCTTTACACACCCAATTACATATCTTAACACAATGGCACACCCCTTATCACACACCCAGAACAAGCTGGCCTCTCAAGTTGCAAATTAAAATTCATAATTCATTGCAAATAAATCATACCAAGCTCACTCCTCTCTCTCTCTCTCTCGACCAGTTCGGTGCTTTCTCTTCCTTATTGTTCCTTCAAATTGTGAATCTTTTAATCTCCCCTTCATTTTCTCAACCACACTAGGAAAAAAGAATTATTCAAAAGTTAATTACAATCAATTAAAACAAGTGGCAATAAACATTCCAACATTAATTAAAGACATTTCCATCTGCAGTGTTTCTACTTTGCGCTGAGATCTGCTTACCGTATTTTTTTGTTACTTTTTTTGTCCCTTCTTAACTTTAACTTCTACGGATAACCGTATTTTTTTCTTCTTCGCTAGCGTCGCTGGTTCCAACTGGTGCCACGTTTTTTTTCCTGCCTACTTTGATTGTCCTTCCGCGGAAGCGTACTTTCCCTTACGCTCTTCTTCCTTTTTATTAATTTTCGCCGTTTTTTTTGGGGTGCTCTTCCGCTTGGCTTACTCGGATCGGTTCGTGTTGTTACAGCAAGAGCAGCCTCCCGTTCTCTGGGCTGAAAAATCCTTCCTAACAAACTACCGTCATTAAAAATGAACGTAAATTTATGCTATCTTAGCAGCGGCAACTCTTCGAGACCTTCGCCGCCACCGAGCAGCAGTGGCAAAGGCAAATACACATTCTGCCCCAAAAACTTTCCTTTAAAATGCAAATTTCATTTCCACCCTTCGCGTTCGGGGTGGGGGTGCGTTCTTAGGTCGTCTTTTCCCCTTCCCATCCCTTCCCCCGAAGTGTCCTTCGATTGGCAAATTTTGCTGCTTTTGTTGTTGGTAAGGGTGGCCCAAAGAATCCTGTTGCCCGAAAGGTTTTTGCTAAAAAAAATGCGTATCCTGATGAAGAGGAGAGTGAAAGACAACAAACACACTCACACAAAAATAAAACCCCAAAGAAGGAGAAGAAAAAACGCGTGGAACATGGACAGTGGGAGTGGGTGGGAGGGTTTGAGGTTAAAAAAAACCAGCAGCAGAGCGTAAAGTACAAAAAATCAACCCCCTCACGGTTAAATATTCTGGAAATTATTTTTCACGTCCCGTCGGTCGGTCGTCGGCGTGTTCTCTTCCTCTCCTCATTCGTGCAGCTCCACTTCGCAGCATCCCCCCTCCCCGCCCCAACATCAGTTGTGCCATCGTCCCTTCCGGTTGTTATCCTTTTTGTTCCTCTCTACTTTCCCGCTACTTTTCCTCTCCGTCGCCAGAAATTGCCACTTGCTCAACCGTGGCCCCTGGGCGGCCCAGTTTTTTCTTTCTTTTTCTGTGCCATTTAATCGCCGACACACGCACGCACCAAAACACAACGGCGGCAACACTTTGCTTTCCGAAGAGGGCGAGCGCCCCCTAAACTGCGGCTTCTGCTTCCTGCTCCTCGGTGCGCATCGTTTGTTTCTTGCGCGCTTGTATTGCTTCTTTCTTCGTGTTTTAATGTCTCCTCGGCCTCGTGGTGGTGGGGCCAGGGAGGACAGAGAGTTTTAAGTGAGAGTGTGCTTAAAAACAAGATCTGCCAGAGGCAGCTGGGAAAGGGCGGATGGATGAAAGGGACATCACTGAACTAACGGCAAAAGGCCTTTAAAACGGAAAGCCTAAAAATGGCTAAAAGGCTTCGTGGGTTGCGGGGGGCGAATAAAAACATGGCAAGGAAAAAAGAAGCATCAAGGAAGCTGTGTAGGCAAGGAAAATCTACCCCTAATTTATCAGGGCTACCACCCCGCCAGGTCGGCCATTGAGATGTGGTGTTGGACGCCATACTCTTGCCCCATACACTTGCCTGGTGGTGGGGCTTTTTTGCTCGTCCCTTTCTCCATCGTATTTTTTTTTTGTTGCTCCTCTCGGCGAAAGATAGCAATTTGGTATTAAAATGAAATGAAAATCGCACCCTTCTCCGCGCACCGCACGGTACGCGCACTCTTGCATTGCGCGTTTGCGCGTGGTATGCTATGTAATCGGGTAGCGAAAGGATGATGGGTCAGCAATGCGCGAATGGCCGCTCGCGTTAGATACGCACGCGGCGGGGATGGCGCGAGAAGGATGGGTTTTCGCGGACGGCCTACTATGGTGAGTGAGTCGTTCGTTTTGCAAAAGCGCACCACAGTAGAGAAAAAAAAACGCACTCAGACACCTGAGTAGCTCGTTCGCGCCAACAGGGAGGGTTATGGTTAAATTTGGGTCGCTCTCGTCGCTCGCTTTTTGCGAAATTAAAGATAATTACATATTTTAGAGAACTTAAACAGATATTGAATAGTCGAAGTTAACATGAATAAGTAAAATGTCTGCCAAATACAAAATTAATACATAAAAGGAAACAGTGTGGTTCAAATCAGGAAGCCGTTCCTCTTAAGAAGCATCACACATAATCTCCAAAATTAGAAATTAACTAAAAAATCAAGTATCTCTTAAGGTTTTTGAATCTGTGGCGATAAATACATCGCTAAAACATGAATGTTCGATGTATCTATCGTACGTTTCAGATGTGATCCTCGAGCGAAAGATCCCGAGGGATAAGCACACGAGAGTAGCCATGCCGTTGAACTTAGGTATTATTTCTTCGAGCCACGAGTTTCAAGATCGACCCATAGATGAACTATAATGTCATTAATATTCAAGATGTTATTCAGATTTGTTTCATTAGATAAAACCCATTATAAAAACAAGTAATTAGAAAACTTATTCAACTCTCAACTAAGATATTTTATATCAAAATTATTTTTTCCGAAATTTCAAATCCAGAAGGTCTCTAGGATACTCTTATGTGCGGAAATACTAGAATTCATAAATACGCGGTTTTCTTTATTTGACAGTTTTTTTAGCACCTTTAGCAATAATTTCATGCATACGTTGTAAAATGCAAAACAAATTCGCTTTTGGTTGCATTAAAAAAAAAAACATTCAAGAAAGGCACGCACAATTTTAATCTCCAGTCATAATCATGTACAATAATATATTTTCTCAATAGAACCTACCACTAAATTTACATGATAATGAGGTTTATTTGGAATCCAGTTAGAATTTCCAATGTGCCTGTACCAAAACGGGAGAGAGTAGAGTTTAAAGTGTACGAAAAATTATGGAAACTTCTGAAAACTCATGCAATGGCGTATCTCAGGGACAGCCTGCACCAAACAAAATTTACAAAGTCGTCCCCCAATTGATCTTTGAAAGCGTTATTTGACGTACGTATGATGTGATTCACTGCGAGAGAATCACTAATCTGCGAGGCGAGCTAAATCCTGAATGAGTCCAAAAAAAGGCAAAATGTGTAAATAAATAAAATTTCAAAGTTGTCAAACCTCCTCACCAAGTGTCTAAATAGAAGATCTAAAAGACCACCATTTCTAATATAATTATAGCTGATTATAGGCATAAAAGACGGTCAAAGTCTGAGGATAGAATGAAAAGCTCCAAATTTATATCTCAACCACGAGCATATCACAGGAACAGCCTAATTTAGCTCGTATAGAACATTTATATTCTATTCAAATTTGACTGTTTTTCTCAACATTTTACAACATATTCTGTTTAACTTACAGCCGTGTCCTAAGCATCATCCACAACACTACCAATCTTTCTCCACTTCTCAGCCATTTTATGCTCAAATGTAGCGTGAAATTAAATACTGGCTGGACGCGGCCTCGGCAAATGGCTTGCAATTGGTTAAACCAAACCAACCCGACTACCACAAACCACCTGGCCTGCGTGCATTAGTACCTCTCCCCGTGCGCTGTGTGAAGTGGCTTTTTAGTCACCATTTGCTGTCTGTCTCGCGCCGGCAAGTGTCGGTCACCAAACGGAATGGATCGAGTGAAATATTTGCACCCCAAAACCCCCAGGCACAACCGCACAGGAAGGCACATTTAATGAATCGCGAATGGCAAATGTGGCGTAACGGCGGCGGCAGCGGCGGCAGCGACACTGGTCAAAAGGACGTTTGCGCGCAAGGGGGGATAATAAATTTGAAGATTTTTCATCAGCCAGCGCGAGCGGCCCTTTAGTCCTGTGTGACCGAAAGAGTGATGGAGAGACACACTGATAACACACACCCCCCTCCTCTCGAAAGCCTACGACTTTGTGCACTCGCCTTAGCGCATTAGCTGCGATGTTATAAATTATTGAATTCTTCCTTTGCGCGGCCAAGCTCTCCAGTCTCAGTTGTGATGAAGGGGGACAACTGGACCTGGAAAAGGAACTTTTGCACGGGAGGCTGGAGATCCTTTTTTTCTTCTTCTTGATTATCACAGTGTCCATTTTTTGGTCCTTCTTTTCCAACGCACACACACGCGCACACTTTCTAAGCAATTGCAAGGAAAGGGCAACTCCTGAAAAGGTCAACCCCGTTGAAGAAGGGCACGGACAAAGCACAAGTGCGCGGACAAGGGTACACGACGCGGGTACGGCAACGGAGCTTTGCGTAATTTTATAATTTTTTAATCCCAAAGTAAATAAAACGGTCGAGCGCGAGGTCGGCTTTTGGGGTCGCGCGAAAAAAAAATGGGATTTTTATTCATTCGTCCTCTCTCGTTCTTTTTTTTCTGGGGGGGACTGCTGTCGTCCAAGGATGCTCTGGTTCTTTTTTTTTGTTGGAGGGGTTGAGGGCAGTGAGTGAAAGATTTGAATCTCCGGTTGCTTGGATGCGTCGCTGGCACCACTGGGGGTTTCAAGTGGGTTTGTGTTTGCGTGGGGAGGACCAAGAAAGGATAAGTAAATAATGCAGGTTAGTTGGTGGGGCTGGAGCGAGAGAACGAGACAGGGAGTTTGGAGTAACCAGAGTGGAGTAACTAGGTGGAGTGTTGTATGTACACCAGCTTCACCAGGGGGAGGATAGCCAGAACCTGAAATTAAGCTAAAAGTAGGCCGAATGTAAAAGGAGAAACCCCCACACTTTGCGTGCTTACTTCGGGGAAGGTTTTTTAGACAGAGTTTTCAAAATTCCTGACAAAGAAAATGGTTTCCATCCGCACAAACTGGGACGCAATAATTTAGTACTGAGATTATGGGGGGGGGGGGAAAATGTAAAACCTATATCACATCTACCAAATTTTATGTTGTAATTAAAAGAACTACACTACATCTAATGTACAATTATTTCTGAAATTATAAAAAATGAGTTGTGTAAGAAGCTCGACTGATGAACGAAACCATGATCCGGAATACGGAATACAGGCAAAATAATAGGACTCTTGTTCCAAACAAGAACTTTTTGCGATAATTGCAGCACTTTTTACGACAATCGGAGCATTTTTTGCGACAATTGCAGAACTTTTTGCGACAATCGCAGCACTTTTTGCGAAAATCGCAGAAGTTTTTGCGACAGTTGCAAAACTTGTTGCGACAATCGCAAAACTTTTTGCGATAATCGCAGCACATTTTGTGACAATCGCAGAACTTGTTGCGACAATCGCAGAACTTGTTGCGACAATCCCTGCACTTTTTGCGACAAGCTTAGAATCTGTTGCGACAATCGCAGCACATTTTGATACAATCGCAGAAATTTTTGCGACAATTTCAAAACTTTTTGCGACAATCGCAAAACTTTTTGCGACAATCGCAGCACATTTTGCGACAATCGCATCACTTTATGCGCCAATCGTAACACTTTTTGCGACAATCGCAGCATTTTTTTGCGACAATTGCAGCACTTTTTGCTACAATTGCAGCACTTTTTGCGACAATCGCAGAAGTTTCTGCGACAATCGCAACACTTTTTGCGATAATCGCAAAACTTTTTGCGACAATCGCAGCACTTTTCGCGAAAATCGCAGCACATGTTGCGATAATCGCCGAACTTTTTGCGACAATTGCAGAAGTTTTTGCGACAATCGCAGCACTCTTTGCGACGATCGCAGAACGTTTTGCGAAAATCGCAGCACATTTTAAGACAATTGTAGCACAAAATCCATAATAAGGAACACAATTCTAAAGGAAATTTTTGAAAAATCTGGTATTGATTCTTATTTCCAGATGAGACAGTGATTATTGAATAAAATGAGATTTTAACATAGAAAACTCTCACATTGCGCTTCTTCAAAATACCAAATCCTAACAATGGGCTGACATAGGACGAGTTGAAGACTTCAATTAAGATACGGGTTAGCCATTTTCCCATACGCATGGCACCGCACGACCCAGACCATAAGGTACTTTCAGGACAACTAGATAAGATTGAGACGTTCGTAATTAAGGCTTGTATAATGAATTGGACGAACAGCAATTAAGCCCAAGTAATGCCTGAGAAGTGACTTGACTGAGTTGGAATTTAAAACATACTTCACTCATACCAAATCATGCCTATGTTTAAACGTGCCTTAGGACACCGTATCATCATAATTCTTGTCCAATTTTGCCACTCAACTCAACTCCGCTCAGCCCCGTGCCATTACCGGAACATCGATCCCAACTTTAGCACCGCCAGCTAAAAGCCCTTTAATGTGCCCATCCCATCCAGACTGGCCAGTGGCTTTTTTAATGGTTGGAAGATTGTTGTTTTTGCCAAACCACCAACCAAACACAAAAAAGGATACTTTTATTACCAAAAATTTTCACTTTGCAAATTTACATACACACACACAAACACTTACCCTCTCACTTACACTTTCTTCATTAATGACTGTTGTTATGTCGTTTTTTTTTGGGGAGGGACATAGGGAGGACAGCAAGCTCAAGACCGAACTCCTTCTCACGCTCCTGGCTTGCTTCGGACGAAAGCACAAAGTCTAACTGCAGGCGCAAGGGCGAGTTAAAACGATAATGGAACCGAAATGGCTCGTCCGCCATTGCCAGCTGAGCCGGAGATTTTGCACCGGTGCACCACCGGTGGACTAATTTTTCCGTAATTTTCCTATCGCAGCGCAGCGCCGGTCATATGATGCCGCTTTTAATGTTCCATTTGCTTTTATGGCCGTCTTTACTTCTTTTTTTTTTTTTGTTTTCTGTTGTAGGGGAAGAGGAGGACCGAAAAAAAACTAATCGTCGGACAAATAATGCCATCATTATTATCCTTCGCGCTTCTGGAGTGAGGGCACCGGTTGGATCGCGAGATAATGCCGCCGAAAGAAGAAAAGAAACACACACACCCGGAAGCTGAAGCTCTTTCAACCTTTGGTCGGTAACTGCCGCCAGGTGTAGAAAGACGTCCTTTTGAGCCAAATTCAAACCAAATTTTGAAAAATGTTTACTTACTTTAATTAAAACGTATCCCTGGTGCTCGGGTGGAAACTGAGCAATCTATTATTGCCGCAAAGGAAACCATGGTAACGGCGCGATGGTAATTGTGATTTTTGTCGCTCCAATGGGCTTATTTTGGTCAAACAAAGCTACACAGAACAGGTATAAAATGGTTTAACAAACGCTCAAAATCAAAGGTTATTTATATTTTATGTTATTTATATACCAATTTTGTCTATTTCTAGCAAAGATAAAACCATTGCTTTGTGCTCCTTTCTGGCAGTGTGTCAGACGATTGAAACAACACTAAGCATAAAGCACATCGCTGTTACTATTGACAACGCATTTCAGCGGCAGTTGTGTAAGGGAGTAGGCACTTTACTGGGATTTTCCATTCCATCTTCAACCTTCCAGTGCGCACACACCGCCAGTGAGAGGATAATTTGCATTTAAGATTTTTGATTTGTTTATTTCATTATTATCCCTCCAGCGCGGCCAGGTGCATTCGGACCTGCCAGACCATCCCTGCAAAGAGACGACGGCCACGGACTGGGATTGGAGGCAAAGGCTATTGAAAGTTGTGAAAAGATAAGCTGAGCAAATTAACGAACGGAATTTTTGGGTGTTTTTGGGCAGGAACGAAAACGGCAGCAAAATAAATCACCATTCGCATACTAGCAACCAGAGCAATCGAGAGGACGCTTTAACGATGGACGCAGCACCCCATCTCACAGACTCGAGTATCGTACTGCCGGTTGGATAACCAGGGGCACGCTGTGGCTCGCACTTCGAACGCGCTCTGATTTCGCTGATTGGACAGCTTAGAAAAGTTTGGGTCTGAAGTGATTCAGGTACGTGTACCGGGGAGTGTGTTTAGAGTAGCCTTGGATTTGCTGGGCAAGAAATTTTAATTTTTGATTACAATCAAAACAAACCGGTGAACCGGCGGGAGGGATCAACCTGCGTCAAATCGTGCAGTAAACCGACCCAACAAACCTATCATCGGTGGGTGGTTTGGGGCAGGGGTAGGGAGATTCCCATTGTGACCGGAATCGAATTATTCAAATCTGTAAAACGATGATGATTCGTCGAAGGTATAAGTGATCGACAAACATTGAACGGGGGCTGCGTCTGTCACTTCCTGCTTCAAATGGATGAGGCAAAATGTATGCAAACAAACCGTAGAGCTTTAAGTGAAGGTTTGAGAGGATCGTTTTGCTATGCCAATTGCATGCATTTAGGCGACAAAAAGATAAATCATACTTTTGTACTATAAATTAGTCATTTTTTTATTCAACGTTGTTTGTATATGAATCAGCAGCACATTATATTGATAACATTTTATAGAACATTTTCTTGTCAATATTTTTCCTCAAGTTTTATTGATGTTTAATGCTTCTTTTTATTGTTTTATTGCTATAAAATATTTCTATTCTTCTCGTAAGCTAAACTATATGGATAGCAATTACTAGTCATTTGCTTAACACGAAGTTATAAAACAAATAAACATTCATTTGAACCTTGATTGATGTTTGGAATTATGAATCGATTCTCCAACATTCGATATTATAGATTCTTGCATGTCTTAAGATGCATGTGCTGTAAGACTTAACTGGTTGGACAGAAAGGAACACCAGAATGGTCGATTGGATCACAAAGTTTTTTGAAGAAATTTGTTTTGTTCTGTTCTGTCCCATGTTGTTGAAGCGAAACGAGAATGATACCAAACCATCGCTACGATCGGGTTGGCCCACGAATAGAGAACATTACTGGGACTCACATACAAGAAGAACATAATTGTGTTGTGATACCCATAGGATGAAGATTCATGAATTTTCAAATTTTATGTTAAAAGTCATTGATTCATTTTGAATATTCCTTCAAATTCTTGAATCAGAGTTATCAATCTGTGTATAAAATCCACAACAAGCATACAGATAGAGCGCACCCACGACTCCGACTCCGACTCCGACTATTGTTAGGCCGATTCCGGCAAACCACTAAATACGCTCGTAGTCATCCGAAGTCATCATCGGATCCTCATCAGACGCAAACTATCAAAATAATACATGGGTAAATATATTTTTCCAGCATATTTTTTTATTGTTTATTTTTGCAAAGACTTTAAGCCGATTGGCTTTAATCGCCTCATTACAGGGTTTTCCAGGGGTTCTCATAGTTGTGGGACACTTCCTTGAATTTTTCTTATGGGAAGTGAACTTCATTTGATGCAAATTGAACTCTACGGTACCCGTTTTGGACAGCTCCTATTAGAAATTCCTACTGGATTTGTCCAACAAGGGTGCTGTAGAGTCCAATTCCCATTACATTAAGTTCATTTCACGTAAGAAGGAATCAAGAAAGTGTCCCACAGCTATGATAACTCTTGGAAAACCCTGTAAGTCGATAAAATAATTCTAAACGTAAAATCTAACATTCTTCTTGGCCATTTGTGGCTTACAACTTTTTTTTTCAGCCTCAAATATAAAAAAAATACGTTACATAATTGATTTCAAATGAATAATTTAGTCATTTTATCGATACCTATAACATTCGTAAAAAAACTAGTACAACAATAGTGATCAAATCAACCCAAAGTCGAGACCATATCAAGTAATGTTTTTGATCTGATCTCAGCATACTAAGCCATTCGCAACAAGCAGAGTGGCGCAGTGGAAGCGTGCTGGGCCCATAACCCAGAGGTCCGTAGATCGAAACTACGCTCTGCTAGAAATATGTGAGGGATTCTCAGGTTTTTCATGGTCGAACTTAACTTTTTTTTTTGAGAGACGGAATGCAGTCGCGAGACCCAAAGCCTCTACAAAAACAAACCAACCAACCAAGCACTTCTGATCAATTGTCAAAACACCTCACACACTATAATCACTCTGCAAAACCTTCAGAGCTAGCTTTTTAGCATCTAACAAACCTTCATTTTTCTTCCTTCAATTCTAAGCACTCTCTACAGTGCTTGGCGTGTTCCGTTCAACAACAACAAAAATCATCCTTCACTTTGCATATCAATCAAATCCATCGTTCGCGCGAATCTGTAAACAATGCTCTTCACGCTTCGCAACACTTGAAAGGAACAACAACAACCAACAAAAACTTTACCAAAACTGGAAGCTGAGCTGAGGCTACTGAAGTTAAACTTTTCCCACAGGTGGGAGTAGAAGAATTTTTAACTTCTTCAGCATTCTCTCCCACCCAATGATTGTGATGCTGATTAGGACGGTGTACGAGTTCTGTGTCGATCATTACCAGGCGCAGCACGCCCTTATTACGCATCAGCCAAGCGGAGTTGAAGCGAAAGGGAAAACTTTAAAGCTGTTCCCCACTGGAATGAATCCGTCACTACCACACCACCCGATGGACACATGCTACGCTAGCGACAGAGAGCGCGCGCAAAAGTGAAAGTTCGCGGCCAGTGCCCGGGTTTCCGCCTGGATGCACCCATCAAAACTTCCCACTCATCAATACCACCCCGGTACACACCTCCTTGACCGCCCGTTGCGCGCCTGTGTATGTTTGTGTGGGGTAGTTTTCTTCCCTTCTCATCCTTTGCCGCGGGAAAGAAATGTCAGATCCACCCAGTTAGCAACCGATGCCGGGCAGAACAGAACATTTTGCTCTCCATAGCAACCAACTTCGCTCCGTTTTGCAGCTCTCCTCATTTCGCTGCAGATGGAAATGATTCACTCGGACGATCAAAGTGAGCGGAGGAGTTAGTTAGGGTGAGAGGAGGGTCAATACACACAGAATTGCCCGGTGTAAATAAATTTGTTGTTTACCGAAATCAATTCAAACAGAAATTTTGGCGTCTCCATACACAGTGGACATACCTAAAAAAAAAGAAGAAATAAAACGAAAGCAAACTTTTCCACCCGAAGCTCTTTTAATTTTCGTTTCCTCCCCCCAAATTTCGGACGGGTAAGTTTTATTTTCCTGTTATTGCACCCCCCGGCCACCCCCTTCACTCCAAGGGACGGAGGAAAACAGGTTAGAAAAATGGACACGAACACAGTACCTCTCGTCCGAGATGCTTAAAAACCTCCCCCGCCGGCAGTGGCCAGTGGCAACGGAGAAAAACTTTTCCATTTTCCATCCGCCATTTTCAACAAACAGCAGCAGCAGCAGCAGCAGCCTACTGCTTTTCTTGTCCATTGCTTGCTACTGCTCAGTCGCATCCATGGCAAGCTTTGCCCTTGTTGTCCATTTCTATCCACTCCACTGTTTCACTCGCTCGCTTGACAAATGTCACGTCCTTGGGTTCCTTTCTTTACTTTGTTTTCTTTCTCCGTTTCTACTTGCACTTTCGCATTTTGTTGCTTACTTTCAACTTTCCGTCGGTGGGGGTGTGTGTTTTCCTTTTTTCTTTTCTCTTCTCCTCTTTACAACTGTTGTTATTTTTCTTCTCGTTTTTCTTCTCTCTTTTACAAACCATCAATCTACGTACGGTTCGTTTTTCTCATTCACCCCCCTCCCCAACTACTACTTTATCTCGGTAGCCTCAGTTCATAAATCAAATATTTTGATAAGAACTCATTAATTTCTGCTTGCGCAGCAAACTTTCAAGTTGGTTTCGTTCAACTGCTCTCGGTGGTTGATATTTTGTGCGGTTTGTTCGTCCCCTTTCTCCTTGGCTTTTCCAGAGCAGCAGTGCGCCTGTGTGCGGTTACGAATGACTAATTTAAATGTTTGTACGATTATTTGTTTATTGGCCATGTTCATTCTATTTAACGTGGGTAGCTATTGAACTTTCTTATTTCGCTGGCACTTTAGTCGGTTACTGCAAGGGACTCCCTTGACCACTCGCATGAAGTTTCGTCTGGTTGGAACGGGCAGTGCCATTCTCATCACATTAGGATCCTCATTTTGCAGATCAAATGCGTTACAGTGATCGTTCGATAATGAAATCGCTTATTTCGTTCCATTTAGAGATTTGAAGGTGTTCTTCATTTTTTGTATTGCTGCCATTTGGACTAGAGGTGTCATTCATCTAGCTTACTTCCTTACAAAGTTTTCCAGAGGGTTCTCATAGTTGTGGGACACTTCCTTGACTCTTTCTTATGGGAAGTGAACTTCATATGATGGGAATTGGACTCTACGGCATCCTGTTTGTACAACTCCAATTGGAAATTCCTATTGGATTTGTCCAACAAGGGTGTTATAGAGTCCAATTCCCGTTACATTAAGTTCATTTCACGTAACAAGGAGTCAATACAGTGTCCCACATCTATGAGAACTCCTGAAAAATCCTGTATTATACTCCTTTAGCAAACAAAATCTTAATTTAAGCTGCAGACTCTAAGCCGCCACATCTCAAATTCTAGTAAGAAGTAGTACGTGGAATCAGTTACTAGGAGTACGTACTGTATTCGTTCCTTAGGTGGAATAGATTAGCGATCCGTTTCATAGGACAGTGTTAGGGAACCAAAGTTTTAGGCTGGAATAAAAACAGAGAAACCTATTTTTAGGTCCAGAATACGGGGAAGAATGAATTCCAGAAGTGATATGGCTTCTGGACCGGTATGCGATCAGACTATGTTCCAGGTACTGGGTTATGTTGCAGATCAATTCAAGGACTGATATGGGGTAAGGATCAATTGAACGATCGTTTTGAGTTTAGGATCAGCTTCAGATCCGGTAGGAGGTCACAAGATGGTAAGAGGAGGATTAGTTCCAGAACTGATATGATAGAATCAGTTCTAGGATCGGTATGGGTTTAGGATCAGTTCAAAGTGTGATATGGCGTCAGAATCAATTCCCGAATCTATCAAAATAGAACACAAGACCTAGGACCGTGGTATGGATGCAGTATCAGGTATAGCTCAATTAAGGATTCGGCATTAGTGCCTTAAGTGGAATTGATTTAGGAGCCGATTATTTTGGTGTGACAGTCTTTTCCAAAATTATGTTGCACTAATTACACTATTTCTTTTACTTATTAGCTACTCTTTTTAGCATTCCAACCTCAAACTCACTTAGAGAAGAAGAACCAACGAGTGTGCCAGTTAGTAACTCTTGTTAACCATTTCTCAATATCTTAAACCCTCCAATAATTTCAAACCCAGACCACAGAGAGGGTGTTATTTTTCACTGTTTCAATACATCATTTATTTTTTCTTCTTTCAGTCTTAAAAAATACATTTCCTCCTACCGCAATGAATTCGTTCGTTTTCTGGTTTTGTTCGCGTGCTGTGTCTGCACAGTGTATCACTTGGTTTTTTTTTTACTATCGTACATGAGATGCAAATGAAACTAAAAATTTGAGCTCTAATAGAGTACAATAAAAGAAAGAGAAACAAAAAATCCCCCGAAAGAGTAACAGCTAGTGAACGCATAAACACAACATACAAACGTGTAAAATGAAAACGGATGGCAACTTAACTCTGTTCTCTCTCTCTGTAGTGCTCGAATGCACTCTAACGAACGGTGGGTGAAAACAAGAGGATGGTTTAATAATAAGAATCAATTATATACAAAAGAGGCGCACAATTTCACCGTAAGTGCGGGCGTAAACTAATTCAACATAGTGTGATGGTTGTGAGAAGTAAAGCAAAGAACCACAACTTAACGAAAACTTAACCCCGAAAAAAGTACTCTGTACACTACACACCCATCGTTGCACAGCAGAGCGCACCTTCTTGTAGTGTAGAAGTATTTAGTGTACTCGTAATCCTAGTCGTTGGGTTTGCACAAAACAAACAAGTGAATGGAAACATATTTGTTCGCCATTAGTAACAACAACGAAGGAAAATCGCACACTGCCAATTATTTATCTACAAACACACATTCAAATCGCACGCCCCTAGCGTGCACTAAGTACTGTCTTCTGAAGAGTGTTTTGAATTCAAAATATGTATTGAAAACTTAACACGTTTATAATAATAAACAAGCAAGCAGCATTTCAACAGCGAAAACGAAAGAAAAAGGAGAGAGAGGTTTAAAACAAGTTCCATTCATAATTAGTTCCCAGAGCTTTAAACTTACTTCCCTCACTTCCCTCTATGATTATGGAGTTATGGGGAGCGGGAGTTCAAAAAACCCTCATCCTCGTCGGGGTAACTAATTTTGTTCGATCTTGTCTCTACCTGTGATTACCAGTATAAGAGAGTAGGAGTGTGGGGTAGAAAAGGGAAGTTTTGTACTTTTTTTCTTTCTTCTAGCTAAGCACTTAAACCAATGTCTGCTTCATCTTCACCTTTCCCGCCCCATATTCCAACCCAAACGGTCTCAACCACCGGGTGAAGATGCTAAACCGGTTAATATCGTTCGATGATGTCGTCTGCACAACGGGGGTAGAATCTTCCGCGATGGCTTTGGCATGCGTCACACGATGAACTTGCCAAACGATTATTAAACACCACTCTTAAACGCTATTTAAGCTTCTTCTTTTAGGCCAGGGTGAGAAGAGGACGGTGGCTTCACCCCCGACCCGACCAGGGGTGAAGGGGGCGTCATATGATGTTTGCCAACAACTGCGCGCGCTGCTGATACGTTTGCTTCTCTCTCTTTCTCTCTCTGATCCACTCTCACTTAAAATATATAGAGTAACGCGTCGCTTCGAACAGTCTCTTCTCTTCCATTCTATCTTCGCACTTTGCACGGTAACCGTTTCTGCACATAAACGCGCGCACACACACACAAACACACAGATACAGCCAGTCCCCTACCCGCGGTTGGTGATGGAAGACTGAACAAACGGAAACAGAATATCGGAGGGACATCTGGTTAGCAAACTTACCCAATTTCAGGTAAACGCGACTCGCACGTGGCCGCACATACACACGCAGCCACTGGACACGAGTCTCGTCGTTGTCTTACACACACACACAGGCCCGAGTTGTTGCTGTTGTGAAGCTTTCCTACGCTCGTCCTTGGTTGTTGATGCTGATATTTCTACAATTCGACGACGACGGGGGACGGGGGACGGAAGGGAATTCGACACGTTTGGGTGCTTCGCTTCCGTAAAAGAAAACGGACATGCACAGGACGTACGGACGGAGAGAATCGATTGTTTTAAGCACTGTTTTAACCGCACGGTTAAAGCACACAGCCAAGAGGGGAGGCGAGACCATCCCGCATCTTCGAAGGATATGTTAAGCACGTCCAGCAGCAGGAGGAGGACAACCCTTAACCAACCGGTTCGTGGCTACTCGGAACTATTCGGAAGACACGCTGCGTGCGGAAAGAAAAGAGGAAAATCAGCACAAACAATCGAAAAACAATGGATGGCACACACAGCGTTACACAAACCGCCACCTCCAACATGAGGTTGTGTGCGGGGGGTGGTGGAGGTAAAAAACGCCATTGCAACATTCGAGTTTTCTAGGCCGCCCGCTGATTAAAGTGCTCGTACTTGCAGTCCCGATCAACGCACTGACCGCCGAGCTCGTACGGGCAAAGGATACCGTCGGTGGGAATGTTCTGTGCACTGTGGAGGATAAAGAGAGCGGGAAAAAGAGAGAAAGAGAGAGAGAGAGAGAAAAGCATGACGGAGAGGGATTATGATACAACGGGGACACAGGGATTGGAAGGATTGATCATGGTAGGTGAACAGAGACGATCATGGTGAATTGAGTTTGTACCATTTCAAAAATTTAAAATGTAAAAGTGCAATTTAGCAAACCAATTGCAACATAAAACATACAGGAAAACAAGGAAGAAATGACTCATCGCATGTAGAAAACATTACAGTTCACAATACGAGTGTAATTTTATGAAAAAAGAACACCCAAAACACAGATGCGTACAAGAGGGAAAGTTACACAGAAATGAAAGCAAATGGGAAAGTGGGGGGAGAGGGAAAAGAGAGGGAATTGTTTTCATTTTAACGTAGCTGATAATGATTAGTGTCAACTTTTGGTGATCGATCATCACCCGGGAGGATCGAGCGCGATAACTTACCTTTGCTTTAAGGACATTAGCGGCGACGTATACTTTTCAATTCGGTACGATTCACCAACAACGAGCTCTTCGGTTTCGTTCGCTGTATTGTCCATCTGGCACTGGTCCGGCACTGGAGCCGGCGGCACTGTCTCTTCTTCCGGCCGCATCTGCACCTCACTCTGAGGCTCTGCTTGTACGGTGGCACTGTTCGCCAGCACCGTCACGTGGTCGTCCTTGTCAGCCGCTTCCGGTGCATCGGTTTGTACAGACAATTGCTCTAAAGGTTTACTGTCGCTCCTGTCAGCCTCCTTGGCAGCCTCTATCGATTGCATATCAAGCTGCTCGAGCTGTTCCGCAGGTTCTTGTACATCTTCTGCATCTTCCTGTTCGATCTCCTCGTTAGGAACGGTTTGCGGATCACACAGCTCCTCCTTTTGCTCACTCATTTCGGAAGCACATTTCTGCTCTGCATCCACCACAACAGCGCCATCCACCGGTGTTGATTGTACCTCCACTTCCTGCTCCTCCGCCTCCTCTTCCTCCTCATCCTCCTGCTCCTCCTCGGGCACCACCTGCTGCCGTTCTTCGCTCTGCTCATTGTCATACGCGTTCGCCAACCGCCGCTTGTGGTTGGCGATCATTTCTTCCTTAAATTCCTCCAGCGTCGGCTTGCGGATGCTTTTCAGCTGCTGCATTTCCGCGATCAAGATGCGCATCTGCTGCTGCACCTCGCGACCATTCGCGCCCACTGGCATCCTGGAAGAGAGTGCGTTTGGTGTGTGATAAGATAAAAAAAAAACGGAGAGAGAGAGAGGAGAGCAAACGTTCGCTCCATTCCCGGTCATAACGAGCGTCGTCCCGTCCCTTCGGTGCGATCTAGAACGTAAAAAACCACCGGCCAGTCGGCATCCCTCCCCACAGCAGTCGGACTAGTTTAAGAGAGAGAGAGTGTGTGTGTGCGATTGCGGTGAACTTACTGATACGATTCCCCCTTGACGGCACGCCCGATCTGGATGCACATGCGCTCCAGCTCGCCGGACCGCTTCCGCCCGGACAGGATCTTCTTGCGCGTCGTGTGCAGGTTGGCGAGCGTGTCGCGCGTCCGGACCCGTTGCCGCTCGTGCACCCTCTCGAGCAGCGCCAGCTTTTCCCGCAGCAGATCGATCCGGCTCTCGAGATGGTACAGCTCCCGGCGGGCCTGCTGGGCCTCGATGATCGTGGCGTTGTGATGCTCTAGATCGCTCAGAAAGCTGTCGCTGTTTGGGTTTGAGTTTTTTTTTGTGTGTACATGTGCATGTATAGTTGAATGTAAATTGTCCGGGATTACACAAGAAGGAGAAGGATATAAACGGTTGTCGGTCAGGTGCAAAAAAAAAACAAAACAATAAACAAAAAAGTGAAGAATCACTAGAGAAAACCCCGACTCTCGCTTTTTACCTGTGATTCTCGAGTTGCGTCTCGGCGGTGAGAAGCAATCGATTCCGTGACGCTTCCGTAAGGTTCGGCAGGCTGGCCCGTATTTGCTGCAGTTTCCTTTCGATCGGATCCAGCACCGGTTCCTGAGCTTCCGCAACCTTTGTGGGCGTGCTGCCGCTGTGCGATTGTTTTCGCCGGCCCGGACTTTTCCCTGACTTTGGTTCCGTCCGCTGCTCTGCAGCAGACTTACTACTAACCGGTTCTTCACTAGCTGCTACTACTACCTTAGGAACTGAGTTGTCTCGCGGCACGGCATTGCTGCTGCTGCTGCCGTTGTCCGAGGTACGGCGTACTGTCGCTTGCGTTTGTTGCCGTGCAAGCTTGTCCCGTTCCAGCTGTGCCATACGGGCGACCAGCTTCATGTACTCCAGCTGAGCCGATTTCGAAAGATGTTTCACAGCCTGCACAGACACCGGGGACAGGTTAGTGGATTAATTTTGAAAGTAATCATACCTCAGCCCAGCCAAACGTGGAGCATTTTTAGACAGACTCGTAAAGGGCAATTTCCACAAAGAAAATATGATCATACAGAAAGAAATAAAAAAATGCGAAAAAATATCTCACCGTCGGCGTTGCCATAGTACTGCTGCTCGTTGGTTGCTTCTTTGCTGCCTGCTTCGACGCCTGCTGCTGCCGGATGGAATGTATACTCTTCCCACTGCTCGCACCCGCCCGCTCAGAATGTAGCAATTCTTCTTCGCCCACTTCGTTGGTCCCTGCGGGCGTGCTTTTGCTGCGTACACTTTTTAAAAACTTATCCAACTGTTCCTCGAACCGTGCCGTTGGTGGCATTGCGGTTCCATTGACAGCACCACCGCTCTCCGGAGTCACCCCGCCGAAATCAACGTCCGAGTCGGAATCGGAATGGCCCAGCTGGATGACGAGCTTTGGGACGGGACGCGACACGAACGTGTCGACCGTCGTCAGCTCTTTGGGCGATTCGGTTCGCAGTGGCGCCGTGGCGGGCAGCATCGGAGGCGAAGGTGCAGCCGAACGGTTCAGGTTGATCAGTTTGTTCGGATTGTTGACCAGCTTTTGCGTTTGCACCAGCGCGGGTGCTGCTTTAGCCGGTTTGGGTGGGAGTTCGGGTAGTGTGGGTGATGGGCTTACTGGAGTCACCGGAGCAGCCGGCACATCCGAGGCGCTGGCAATGGCGAGTGATTTTTTCCTACGCTTTCGTACGGGTTGTTTTTGATCGACGAGCGTGATTAAGTTGGGGCGTGCTGGGTCTTGCTGGGTCTTAGGTGCGGAATGAATCTCTTCTTCTTGTTCCTCTTCCTCTACTTCTGGTTCTCGTTGGAGAGGAACTTCGGGAGATGAAGCTTCCGTAGGAACTGTTTCCAGCGCTTCGTCCCGGACGGTTGGCACCGCCATTTCGTCCCGTACCACGACTTCCTGCTCCTGCCTTTTGCTCTGCTTTTGCCGCATCTTTGTGAGTAGCAAGTGTCGCAACGCTTCCGCTTCCGCTTCCTCCATCGAATCGGGCGTAACGGGTGGGCTTTCCGGCACCAAATCGCCCCTCCGGTGGAACAGTGCCGAATCGCACGAATCGGCCGCCGTCGTGTGCAGCAGCAGCAGCTTCTGATCCATCCCGCTGCGACGACCGTCCCCAATCGGGGACGGTCTACCGCTCCTGCTGTTTTCGCTACTGCTTGCCAGCTCCATGTCGATCGGTTGCTGCGAATCTTCCTCCATATCCTGTTCCGCCCGGTCGGTGCCGCCCAGCGGGCTGGCCAGCGGGCTAATCTCCATGTCGTTCCCATTGTCGTCCGAATCGACCAGATCGATGTGCTCGTACTGCGGCTCCACGATCTGCACGTCGTCTGTGTCGTCATCGAGCAGCTCGACCGATTCTCGCCCATCGCTGTACACCCCGCTGGGGTCGTACGGGGGTGGCATCTCCCGGACGGGCGACAGCACAATGTCGTCGCTCGGCGAGTACGGCTGTTCGTTGTCCAGCTCGCGGCGTTTGCACCGCGTCGCGTGCTTCTTCAGTATCGCCGTCTTGAGTGCAATCAACCGCAGCTCCTCCGCGGACTGGTCGTCCGCCGTCGCGTCGGTCTGTAGCTGTATAGCGGGCGGCGGCGGTGGCGACGGTATCTGCAGCTCGGAGATGATGTCGCTCAGCCCTGCCTCCCGCACGACCGGTTTCGTGCTCAGCGCCAGCAGACGCAGCTTCAACTCTTCCTCCTCCTCCTCCTCTTCCTCCCCGTCGCCCTCGTCGTCCTCCAGCTCCATGTCGTGCTCGCTCGAGGAACTGTCCAGCGATACAATCGCGACCGGCGTTCGCTTACCTACCGTCGCACTTTTTCGCTTTTGAGCCGCCTGTAGCAGCAGTTTCTTTTTCAGCGGATTTCTGCCGCCCGGCAGCCGCCCGCTCTTGCTGTTGCCGATGCCGCACGCAATCTTCAGGTACTCGCGATCGACCGCCGTCGTCTCCGGTTCCGAGTCCGTCGACACCGGGCGGCGCTGGGCGGGCGAGGGCGAGCGGGACGCATACTTGCGGCGCTTGCGGTGCCGATGGGAGGACCGTTTCACGGGCTTCTCTTTGGGTGGCTTTTCCGCGTGCCGCTTCGTGCCGGAGGTACGCTTCTCCCGCTTGCTCGTACCGTGCCGACTGTCCTCCCGCCCGACCGGTGCGCTCGATTTGTACGTTTTTTGGGTGCGGTACGAAGACTGCTGATGTTGCGGGTAGTAATAGCAATAGTTTTCCTTCCCATTCATTACGTCCTCCTCGTCCAGGTAGCCTAAAAAAGAGAGAACAAAGCGCACAGCGGTGACACACATTTGGCAACGCGAACGTAAGCAATAATCGTTTGGGCGGGGGGGGTGAAGGTAAACATAACAAAGCCCCAATTGGAACTCCCTCCCCGTACCTTCGTATATGCTGCGGTTGGCGATTTTCTTCTTCATCATGCCAAGCTTCTTGTCCATCGCTTCCAGTGCCGCCATTCGCTCGCGGATGGTCGATTCCTCCTCCGAGCTGATGTCTTCCAGCTCCTGTTGCTGCTGCTGCTGCTGCTCGTCCTCATCTTCGTCCTGTATCTCGCCCTCCTCGTGGTCCTCGTCCTCGGCGTCCTGTGCCTCGCTACCGCTGCTCACCAGCACCAGCCCGTCCGGAAGGTCACCGCTGCTGGGCGACGGGGCCGATGGCAGCTTTTCCTCGTCCGGATTGCCCATTGTGCATAGGAAACGCGTGCGCTCGGTCAACGATGTAGGCATGAACGGCGTCGGCGACGAGTTGCATTCGATGGGCGCTAGCTGATGCAGGCTTCAAAGAGGGAGAAAAGGTATTTTGAACGCGCTGGCAACTGGTACCACCAAACTGGGAGGATGCGACGACTGCTTTCGTAAAACACAACTGCGCGAAACATTCACCACAAGCTAGCAGCCTTTCGTAACTTGCTGTTTTCGCGTTTTCGCTGCGAAGAACAATGGAGTTCAAGGTGACAGCTGTCAAGCGTTGGCGCGACGGCACGGTTGCTATCGAACGTCGAAACGCGAGGTGTGACAAAAGCCAAACGACGGATTCGGGTTATATGACCGTTATCTGACGGAACTTTAGAAATTCGCTTTTATGCGCTCCATTCTTCTTTTCAGTGTTTTTTTTTTAATTCAGTGTGGAATTGTGGAACGGGGTATTAACTTTTGGTGGTAATGTATATTACACTGCTTCAAGACGACCAAATTTTGTACTGTGACAAATTTTCTGCGAGCTCTTTGTTCTGAAAAAAAACTTCTCAGTTTTAGGCCGAAAATGCAAGGCCTGACAGCAGGCAGAATTTTGCAACCGTGAAATTTCAGTTCGTGTATTTTCGGCCTTCGCGGATTTATTAATTTTTCACAGAAACGGGGCGCTCGCGCTTCGCGATGCATCGTTCTTCTTCTTCTTCTTCTTCTTCTTCTTCTTCTTCTTCTTCTTCTTCTTCTTCTTCTTCTTCTTCTTCTTCTTCTTCTTCTTCTTCTTCTTCTTCTTTTTCTTTTTGTTATTCTTCTTCTTCTTCTTCTGCTTCTTCTTAAAAGGTTGATGGAAATTGGTCGAAGTAAACCATACTTTCATGCTAAAACATAGACGGTATGACATATGAAAAGTGTCGCCAAAAAGGATCGCGGAAGATTTTTTGCGTCGTCTAGAGACAGTGTTATATGCAATTCGACCCCAAGCGCCACAGATTAAGCTTAAACGACTGTTAAATCAAATATCCATAGGAAAAAAAACGAAAGCTCCGTAGCTTCGCTGGTTTGCTCATTGGATGAAGTATTATAATAACTCAACATTATATTGTTGTCCTTTTCTTGCAATGTGTTTCAACAAGCTTCATCTAATCATGACCTATATAGCAGATATATGGGTATCAATACCATTGACCATCACTCAAGTCTTAGGCAGCGGTCTAATGTTGTTGCGCGCAACATTGTTGCTCGGCAACATATCGCTGAGGTGGTCTATGAATGTTGCTGGCAACATTTCGCTTTGACATTGTTTAGCGTAAAAAAATTGCCAATTAACAGCTCAGAGTTTATTTTTTATCATTAGATTACTGAATGAAGTGTTGAAAAAACAAAATATACACCAAAAAATGTATTATAAATGCTTAAAATCCAAATTTAGCGGATGTCAACAAAACGCACGCTGCTGCTGTGTCATTTCATACACCCGATTACCATGACCAAGGTAAATAGAAAATGTTGCCAGACAAAAATCAAATTGGATTGAATTTGGCATGCAACAAAGTTGCGCTAGCTGTCAAAATCCATACATTTTGTCTGCAACAATGTTGCGCGCAACAAGATTAGACCAGTGCCTTACTTGCTTCAGTTCTGATGCTTTACATTGGAGTTTAGTATTTAAACAATCGTATCGCCGTTCTAGTTCTAGCGATGCATAACGTCAATGCGAAACCATACAACAGTATATAGAGAAAGCTCTCCTCCAAGCGAGGAAAGCTCCACTTCGTGGCTATCCCACTAACAGATGGCGCCACCAACTTTTTTTTTGGTATTTGTAGAATGCAAGAGTCGTTCACAGTCTGCTAAACGAAGTATTTTTAGATTCCTTTTAAGTTGAGAGCTTGAGCCGTTTTAAACCCTATTGAGTGGTCGTTTTGTGGATTTTTGTCATTTGGGTAGCGTCTATTTGCGGCAATTCCATTCCACAAAAGTTTGGTCGGTTTGCAACATTCCTTGTACAGTGGGTATTTCATCACACTTCGCAACTGTCAAAACTTGTTCAGCGGGAATAACGTATTTTCCCAAACAAATCGCCATCTGTCAACCACAAGCTAAAAAAGGAGGACAAACAGCTTTTCTCCGCAAACGCGAGTCATAAAAATTGCATTCTTTACCTGCTCGATGACCCTTTGGTGACCCGTTGGTGAAGTTTATCGAGTTTTGTTTTACTGTTTGCTGGATTGTGGGAGATAAAAAGGACGCAGTACTCATAAAAAAGGCTAGGTTTACGCGCCATCACTCGTTCGGTGTTCCCCCTCATAGGGGCGGGTTGCGGCAAAAGAAAATGGTGCCATAGACGGTGAGCAGGATACATTCACGCCAAGGATATGAAAGGATCGGCGGCAACTGCAGGGCAACCGCGGGACGACACCGCCGCACCGACGATGGAACCGGTCGAAACGGTGACGCTTATCAGCGACGACTCGGACGTGGAGATGACCGACATCTCCGTGAAGCGTCCGAGCAAATCCGAATCGGACGAGGGGCGTCGAACGAGCCGGCGCAAGAAGGTAAAGGTGGGCTACGGTGACAATGGTGCGAAAACGAACACGTCCACCGCCCGACCCGGCAGTGCCTGTGAGCGTGGGGACGGGGTCATCACGCCCGACCGTAAAGCGGAAACAACTACCAAAGCGGACGCACCGCCGACGCCGAAATCGAAAAAACGTGAGGTGGAAGAAAAGTCCGCCACCGGTCCGGACCCGAACCCGTACCAGGAGTTGATGACGGGGCTGGAGGGTGCAGCATTTCAGTCGCGTCTCCCAGTCGACAAGATGACCGCCTCGGAAGCCGTCTGCTTTCCGCACATCATCAAGCACGGGCTGGTGGCGCAGCGCGTGTTCCTGAACGTGCGCAACCGCATCCTGCAGATGTGGATCGAGGAACCGACGGTACAGCTGACGGTGGAGAATGCACTGAAGAAGATGGAATCACCGTTCGACAGCGATCCGTCGCTTGTCCGAAGCGTGCACGCATTCCTGGAGCGGCACGGGTTCATTAACTTTGGAATCTTTAAGCGCTTGATTCCACTGCCGGTGAAGAAGCACGCCAAGGTGATTGTTATCGGCGCGGGAATCTCGGGACTAGCCGCGGCCCAGCAGCTGCAGCAGTTCGGGTTCGATGTGATCGTGCTGGAGGCGCGGGATCGTGTCGGCGGTCGGATTGCAACGTTCCGCAAGAACGCCTACACGGCGGATCTGGGCGCGATGGTGGTGACCGGCACCTGGGGCAACCCGCTGACGATACTGAGCAAGCAGACGGGCATGGAGATGTGCCCGATCAAGAGCGTCTGTCCGCTGTACGGGGCCGGCGGCAAACCGGTACCGAAGCACAAGGACGACATGGTGGAGCGGGAGTTTAACCGGCTGCTCGAGGCGACGAGCTATCTTTCCCACCAGCTGGACTTTAACTACGCCGGCAATCATCCCGTTTCGCTCGGGCAGGCGCTCGAGTGGATCATTAAGCTGCAGGAAAAGCACGTGAAGGAGAAGCAGGTGCAGCATCTGGGCGGCATTATCGGCTGCCAGCAGAAGCTGCTGGCGAATCAGCAACAGCTGGTGGAAACGCTCGCCCGGATACGGGACCTGAAGGCGAAGCAGCAGCATCTGATCGACACGAAGCCACCGAAACCACCGCCACCGGCGAAGGAGGGTGGTAGTGGTGGTGGTGGCGGTGGTGGAGCAGCGGGACAGGACGCTTCTGGAGGTAAGGTCGTTAGTTTATAGTTTTTTGAAGGTTGGAATTACAACCTAAAGATTTAGAATATAGAGTTTAAGGAATGGATAAATGAACTAAAATTGATCAGTTTGTTCGATCGCATTTATTCGTTAATCCACTAAGATTGTTTGGAATCCAATAGGAATCTTCTTTGAATGATCTGAAAGATGTAGAATTAGGTCCTATATGAACTGAGACAGTGAGATGAATCGATGGATGGCTTCCAAGTAGTCGTGTGTTTGTTTATCGATACATTCAGAGCATGTAAAAAACTCACCTCTATCTCAACGACAAGCTTTAATTGCATCTTCTCTTCGGCATTTTCCCTCTCCGCCAGGTGACAGTGCGGGGACAAAGTACTTCGAGCACGAGTTTCAGCTACGCGTGATGGCACGCGAGGAGCAGCTGGCCTGGAAGGAGGTGGAACGATTGCAAGCCTACCAGACCGAGCTGGAAGCGAAGGTGCGCGAGCTGGAGAACGAGCAAGTGTCGGAGGTGTATCTCTCCTCGAAGGATCGCCAGATACTGGACTGGCACTTTGCGAACCTGGAGTTTGCGAACGCGACCCCGCTCAGTAATCTGTCCCTTAAGCACTGGGATCAGGACGACGATTTCGAGTTCATCGGCAGCCACACGACGGTTAAGAATGGGTACTCGTGCGTACCGATCGCGCTCACCGAGAATCTGGACGTGCGGGTGAACACGGCCGTCACCTGCATCCGGTACCGGCCGGGAGGCGTCGAGGTGACGGCCGACTTGAAGTCCAACAACTCGACCGTGTGCTATCGGGCCGATCTGGTGCTGTGCACGCTTACGCTCGGCATACTGAAGCTTGCCATCGCGAAGGAATCGAAGCAGCTCAACACGGTCCGGTTCGATCCGGAGCTGCCGGAGTGGAAACAGCTGGCCATCCGGCGGCTCGGCTTCGGCAACCTGAACAAGGTGGTGCTGTGCTTCGACCGCATCTTCTGGGACCCGAACACGAACCTGTTCGGGCACGTCGGTAGCACCACGGCCAGCCGCGGCGAGCTGTTCCTGTTCTGGAACATCTCCCAGTCGCCGGTGCTGCTAGCTCTAGTCGCGGGTCAATCGGCCGCCATCATGGAAAACGTATCGGACGACGTGATCGTGGGCCGCTGCATCGCCGTGCTGAAGGGCATCTTCGGCAATTCGGCCGTCCCGCAGCCGAAGGAAACGGTCGTCACGCGGTGGCGGGCGGATCCGTGGGCCCGCGGATCGTACAGCTTCGTGTCGGTCGGTGCGTCGGGCAGTGATTACGATCTGCTGGCCGCGCCAGTTACACCGAAAGCGCCGGAAGGTGCAAAACCACCACCACCACCACAAAAGCCTCCAACTGCGCCTCAGCAGCAGCAGCAACGCCATGACAAAAACGGTGACAAGAAAGACAACGAGGAGAACGATGACGAGGACAGCAATCCGATCGACATTCCGCGGCTCTTCTTTGCCGGTGAGCATACGATCCGCAACTATCCGGCCACGGTGCACGGTGCCCTGCTCAGCGGGCTGAGAGAGGCGGGCCGGATCGCCGACTACTATCTCGGCTTTCCCAACTGCTATCCGGAGGCGCCCAAGGACGAAAGCGCAAAGAAGTGATCGCGCTCACCGGTCTGGGGGCGCTCTCTTGCCGCACAAACTGCACACAGTGACACACACACACACACACACACACACACACACACACACACACACACATACATACATACAAAGCGAGGGAATTGATGGGCATTGGTAGGCCATTTTTACTGCACGATAAACACACATCCACTCACTCCAACTCTGTACACACACATCACCCGTTTGCGTTCGTTTAGCTCCTTAGCACTCTCGTTCCCACTGAACCCTGTGTGTGTAGTACACGATTGATTGTAGAAAATATCCAACTGCTCGAGCAAATTTGATCAAATTTCATATCGGAATGTTTTTGTGCTGTGTGTATGTGTGTGTGTATGTTGGATGTGTGCCCTCATTCTCTTTAGTGCACTGCGGAGTACAATGGTATTAATATGTTCATTATTTCCGTCTGCCATGTTCAATACTGTAGATAAATAAATATGAATAAGTCGAGAACAAAATGTAATGCTTTGTTGATTGCTCTGCTCAATATGCAGCAATGAGCTTTATAAATTAATAGAGAAAAACTAACATCAGATCAAATAATCAAAAAATCATCAAGGTTATGATCTTAAGATTCATAAATTTGAGGTAAAAGAATGACGAGATCTAAGACTTCTGAGACGTCCGAATTAGGGTTGGATTAGTCCCAGGATCCCAAGACAGTGTACAGAGAACACAGCTGAAGCGCACCCACGACTCCGATCCTACTCCGACTGTTGTTAGTCCGATTCCGACTCCGGCAAAATGGGAATCACCAGTTCCGTCCTTTGTCGTCCAGAGTCGTCTGGAGTCGGAATCGTCCAGCATGGGAGTTGCGCGGAGTAGTCTGGAGTCGCTCGGAGTCAATCGGAGGGGTTCAGAGTACTTGTGCTTGTGGTCAGGCATTTCATTTAGTTGTGTTTTTTTGTCTTTCTCTTTGTGCGTGCACCTTGGCACCAGGCCATTGTTTCGAGGGCCTACTCCAGCCGACATCGGACGACTTTGACTCCGACTCCGGACAACTCCAGATGACTCCGGGCGACCGAAGCGATAAAACGATAACCGTTAAGACAACGAGAGGATCATGACAAGATGAGCACGGCAAAGCTTGAAAGGATATTCCAGTGTATGGTTCATGGTGAGGGATTGTGTGTTGATAATGTAGTTAATAAAGGTTTTTACGTGGGGCATCAACATAGGATACATCAGAAATTTGGAAATTAACATTTATCCTTAAAACTTTGAAGGAACTAGTCCCAAACTTACGAAATTCTTTGAATTGAACCATACGATGCTGGTTCGTACCACCTGACCTGAGGTCCAGCAATCTAATAAACTGTAAGAATTAGGTATGAATATCAAATGAATCATTCCCTGTGATTCATACCTATAACAGTTCTTGGAATAAACTTATAGTAATTAACGACGAGCTAACGGAGTTCTTGCCATCCTCTCTTCTGCATGCGGAAGACAACACTCACGAATCATATATCTTTAGAGCAAATAATTGATTCTGCAAAGAGATTGGAGAAGCTATTTAAGATTCGCAAATCCTCGAGGACGACTCTTCTAGCTCCGGTTCGAGTTTAGCTGGTTGACCAGAATGAGGATCAAATGACGATCGAAGAGATATTTGCGATTCCTTGTTCGATTTTTAAAGATTCTTCCATCCGAAGCAGAATTCTTTCAATCCTCTGGGGGTCCTCGGGGGGTCCTCTGGGGGTTCTTCAACACTTGTTGAAGAAAGCTGGAATGCCTAAAAACAAAATTATTAGCAAAGAGGTGTAGAGATCTCGTTGGTCGTCCACATAGCTCGTATACACGATCTTCAGAAGGCTCCAGAGCATCACCGTTACAACACGTGATATTATCCATTCCATATTCATTAATCCTCCAGAAGCACGCTGTTTTCATTCTTTTTTGTATATTATAATTATATCGCTTTTTTTTTTCTTCTTTATTATTTACTTCCTTTTTGTTCGTCGTCATACTATTGTAACTGCTGCTTCTCGTCTTCCACCTTCACTTGCACTACTCTTTTATCGCGCACGCGCTTCTTCCCCTCTATGGTTCGAGACAGCTTCGACAGTGTTGCGCGCGATCGGCTTTCGATTCTATTTCCGCCGTGTATTCCAATATAATACATATTAAACTCAAGCGTTCCTGACAAACTGACAATTATATATGCATTTGTTGCTACTGCTGCTGCTGCTTCTGCTACCGCGCTACCGTCTCTGCTTCCTAGCTAAATGAGAAGAGGGAACAAGAGAGCGGAGCCGCCATCCTCGGTGTGCGCGCGGTTTTTGCCGCTCTTAATCTCAGAAATCTCATAGCTTTAATTATGTCTGCCCGGCGTTTGTCTTCTCTGTCTGTGGATGAGTGTGTGTGTGTGTATTAATAATTCCTATTCCACTACTTTCCAAGTGCACACGAAGTTCCCGCGCGTCAACGACGACAATGCGATGCGATGGAGAACTTCGGAAACTTCGCGCGTTGATGCGGGAAGCATGTTTATTTATTGCATTCCATGCAGGCCACCTTCTCCATTTTGCTCTTTTCGATACCATCTGAACGTCTCACCCACATTCACAATGAAAGCTCTTTCGCGCTTTTTGCTAATGCAAACTGGATTCATATGCTGCCATTTTCATCCCGCTTTTCTTTTGTTTTGTACTTTGCATTCCCCTAATGGCCACAGCAAACTCCAAACTCCCTTCCGCCAAAATGGTATCCTTTCCAATGCCCTGTCAGCTTATTCCCCGCACACTGCCGTCATCGTACAGGAAGAAACGTGTTTCGGTAGCGTGGACGACTGTGTCAATGTGTGCTGCGATGCAAAATGCCAGTAGTGAGTGTGTCCCAACGGGTTTTCGAAGCGATATTAGTAGTACTGGTAGGTAGTAATAGTAATTGTAGTAGTAGTAGTTGTAGTGGTAGCATTAAACGTACTGTTTAGGCGGTCTTATATAGATTCATACAAAAGCTCTAGCCTATAAACGGGAGCCGGGGATCAACGGGGTGCTTTTAGAAGGTTCTGATATTCGAAACTGCACCTTCATCCCTTTTTGTCCCTTGCTGTTCTCACAACACGCTCATGCGAGTTGGTGCATAGGAGACAAACACACACGCGGAAGGTGATGAATTTGGCCTTGCGGACTTCGTATTCAACGGGGAACAAGGAGAAACTGAAGCCCTGCAAGAGAGAAGCACGCCTCTGTTACTCTGCACACATCGCCTACCATCGTCGTTACAAACATTTCTTCCATAACTTTCTTCCCACACACTTTTGCATTCGGATTTCACTTTATCACTCACACACTCACAACACACAGACACGCACGCACTTGCATTATCATGCAATCATTCAGGCGCAATCCTTACACACACTTGCTTATTGCTCGTCATGTTTAACTGGTACAGCGATTTCGGACTCCCCCATCGGTCCTTTTTCTCCTCCTCGTCCTACACATCCAACAGTATTCTTGGCCTACTTTTCTGATATTTCATCCGCACTCTTCTCTTTCTCTCCCGCTCTGTGTCTTAAACTGTATTATTAGTAATATTAATTATTGATTCTTCTCCTTTTCCCGAGGGTAAGGGGGGAGGGCATATTTCATCGGTAGAAGCGTTTGCCGATAAAATTAGCGTCCGGATTTAATGGTTAATAAATACAGTACTGTCGATTATATGAATTTACAACGGCGGAAGGAGGGATTCTACTTTGCGGTTTGTATGCTTGTGTGTGTCTGCGTGCGTGGAGGGGAATTGGGTTTAATATGTAAAGTGAGATTGTTTTCCCTCCCACAACAGAAACGGAAGATTATTGCCACCGGGTTATAATGCAACAAAAAAACAAACATTTCAATAAAGCTACACTTCACTTCACAATTCTACTAGCCGGACAGTACACAGACACTCAACAACACCCCTGCACTGACCAAAACCGCCCAAAACCCCGCTTCTGGCTGGTGCGGACCATTTTGCAAATGTTTTAGTAATAAATAATATCTATAAACAACAGAAGAGAAAAAAAGAAACATGGGGGTGTGTGTGGGCGTTGTCTCCTTTCATTTCTTGTTAACTAACGGTACACTAACGATATAACGAGATAATTTTTTTGCCCCATTTTCGCTTGGCTTCCTCTCAGACGGGCGTTGCACTTCAACACAAAAAAAAAACAAAAGGTAATAGTAAAAGATAAAGTAAAAAAAAGAAACCGGAAAACTAACCATTTCTGAACAACAATTTAATCCTGCAGCAACACATTCATTTATATTTCACTACTACTACGCGCACTCCCTTTTCCTGTCTCTTGTTTCGTGTCTCCCTCTTCCGTGGCAAAAGGTGTTGTTACCGAGTCGGGATTGCTTTTCGAGCTAAATTAATGCCCCTTGTGTGGCTGGCATATCTCTCTCTATAACCTACAGATTGCGACGCTCAAACCAAGCATTACGAACGACCGATCAGAAAGTAGCAAACTATGGCCAAGACTGGCATGATGCAGGCCGCTATCTGCAGTGCCAACCAGTGCCGGGATTGGCTCAGGTCCTGGGACAGCTGCTGCAGCTGCTGCTTCAGCCGCACGTGCTCCTCGCTCAGGTGGGAGTACTTCTCCTTGAACGCGATCAGTTCCTCCTCCCGCTGCACATCCGGATGGTTGATCATGGCCAGCTCGTAATCGATCGCGCTCGTCCCCAGCTGCTCCTCCTTACCGTCGCCGGTGGCATCGTCCGCGGGGTAAGCCATCAGCAGAGCACTGCCCCCATTGCGGCTACCTTCGCACGGTTTGTCCGTCACACTGACATCGCGGGGTGCTGCGGCAATGGGATCAATGACCATGTCCAACACCGGCGCATTGTACAGGGCGGTCGCTTCGATGGTTTCCGTCTTCTCGTCATCGTCCTCGTCATCGTCGTCCAGATCGTCCAGATTGGAGCAGATCGACGCGTCGCCTCCATCGCCACTCGTATCGGTCGCATCGGACGGGGCCGCGGCCGCTAGAGGTAGATCTGGTACGGGCATACTCGGCACCACCACCACAGGCACCTCGGGAGGCGCGTCGGTTTGCGTTTCCACGTCCACCATCGGTACCGTGGGTATTAGGACGGGCGAGGGCATTTCCGCCACCGGTGCATTGTCCGTCACCACCAGCAGCGTCGTCGGCATCATCATCAGCGTTTCTTGCGTTTGCTGGTGGTGGGGTTGCTCCTCCTTCACTGCGTCCTTTGCCGTTGATTCCGATTCCGGCGTCGAGGAGGACTTTTCCGTCGGTTCGGTGGCACTGGTTTGCAGCAATTCCTGCTCTTCCTTAACCACAACCGAAACCGTTTCCTCGGCGGATGGCTGAGTGGCTGAGGCTGCTGCCGCCGTCGCCGCCGCCGCTGCTGCCGCAGCTGCGGCCATTGCACTGATCTTTTCGTTTTCGATATTTTTCTGCTTCAGCAGCTCGATCTCCATGCGCTCCATCTCTAGCTGACAGCGATCGTTGAGCGTGCGCAGCTCATCTACCTCGCTCCTTAGCGTCGAAAGGTTCTCGGCGAGGCTATCACAAAGCTGCTGCTTCTGATCCAGCTCGTCCTGTTTCGGTCGGCTTTCCAGTTCCGCCTTGAACGCCAACAGCTGTGAAGGGAAACACATTTTGAAATAGTTGTATGATACTTTCATTCGTAACGAACTTGTAATTTAATAAATCAGTGAATCGGAATCACAAAGACATTTGAATAAAGCAAAGTCTAATAAATTGGCTGTCCAATTTTAAAGTAAGTTTTTTTAAATCATTAATCTTGGAAGGTAGATTTTTTATTCTTTAAAGAATCGCGAATTGATCTCTAAAATAGCTCAAATTCAGAAATGATCATGAATTTAGAAAGTGTAATCATTTTATAACTCTCAAAGTTTCGTGAATGTTGAATCCAGAATATTTTTACGATAGACTCTCAGATATCTTTAAAAATGAATCAAAGTCTTCAAAAACGAATCACAAGTTCTCAAATAATTATGAATTGGGAAGATGATTCTCGTGATTCTTTTGAAAGATTCATGAATTTTGAATCATAATTCGTATCAAACAGATTAATGAATCAAAGGAGATGAATTTATATTCAGTGTCACAAATAACCATTAATTTAGAATGATGAATCACGTGAACCGTCACGAAGAAAGAGTCTTACACTATTAGATCTCGAGATTCAACTACATGAGTCAATTCATGTTTTGAATGACTCTTTAGTAAAGCATCGCTTTGGCAAATCTTTTCCCAACTGTCTCTCCGAGCAGAATGGCACAGAGAAAACAACGCAATACGATCACTTACCTCCGTCTCCAGCTCGTCGTACTTGGCTTTCTGGATGATCTGTTCCGATTGTTTCTGCGCTATCGTTCGCTCGACCTGCCGCAACAGCGTCATGCAGTCGTTCTTGATCAGCCGAATGTTCCGCTTCAGCACGTTCTGATTGATCTGATCTGCTGCCTGGCCGCCGTACGGCGGAGCAGCGGCCGTCGCGGGTACCGTCGTTGCACCGCCTCCAACAACCGTTTCCTGTCCCTCCGGCACAGCTCCACCCTGTTCGCTTTGCGTCGTAGCGCCAACACCGGCATCCTCGCCATCCCCAGCACCGTTGCGATTGCTGGTGGGACTGGCACTGTTCACATCGTTCTGATTGCCATCGCATTCCACCGGCAGCAGCGTCGCCGCCGGTCCATTTTCTGCTCCACGCACTAGCGTGCTTGCGTCTCCGGCGGGTGCGTCATCATCTGGTTGTGCATCACCGGCCGGGATCGTTGTCGCATTGGTTGTCCCCGTCAGCTCGATCGGGTCCGTTGTATCGTTCTCTAGATCGTTTGAGTCGCCTGATTCTGTGAGGAAGAGGAGGAAAAAAATGATTAAGTTCTGCATTTTAAAGCGTAAAACATCACAAAGTTTCTTTTTTTACCATTTTCCGACTTTAGATCTCCTCCGAATAGTAGGGTGAAATTTTTCTCAAGCGTATTAATGCGTCGTTGCAGCTTCGTCAGTCCTTCCGTGTAATCACTACCGGTAATCTCGCTTTCCTGCTTTGGTACAAGAGAACAGGATTAAGTTCAGACACTTAAAATCAGACACATCGCGGGTTTCTCTCCTCCACACTACTTACAGTATCATTACAAATGGCCTTAATTATGTCTTCAGATCCTTCCAGTTTCTTAATATCTGAGTTCTTCAACCAGTTCGACATGGCCGAACTGTGTATCTGCTGTTGCTGTTGCTGCTGCTGCTCATCGTCTGATGATCCGATCTACAGTGGTGAAAGTTTCGCTTAGAACACAGTTGTACTAATAAACGAAAGAAGGCTCAAGCTTACCGCATAAACGTCAACGAAGTGGTCGAGCTTGTGCGTGAGACTGGTGATTTCGGACTCTTTCGCCTTCAGTTGCTCCTCGCTCGACGCCACCTTTTCATCGTACTGGCTCTTCAGCGTATCCATACAGACGGTCATTTCCTGCGTGAAACACGTCCAACAAACGCCGTATGTAACACTCTGCTATTCGTGACTGTATCAATTTCAACTTACCTGCAACTGCTGCTTCGTTTTGGTCAGCTGCTCCCGCAACAGCGAACACTCATCCTCGCTGGTGCAGAGTGCTTTCTCGAGCGAGATCTGCTTGTGCACCGCTTCGTGCCGCTCCTGGTGCAGTTTGTACATAGCCTCCTTGGCCGCGTTCTGGTACTCCTCCTTCTCGTCCACCAGCTTCAGCAGCTCCTCCCGCAGCTTGTCCTCGGTGATGTTCTTCTGGCAGTACTGTAGCTTCTTCTCCAGCATATCGATCCGACTCAGCAGCCGATCCTCGTCGATCATCGCCTGCCAGCCCAGGAAGGAATTTTGCCTACAAATGCACGCAGTTACAAAACAGTCAAACATAGAACGCTCTTCAAAGCCCTCTCCAGCGCAGCGCAAACTCACTTGGTCGACTCAACCATCTTCTGCAGGCTGATCAGCTTCGTCTCGAGTATCTGTTCGCGCTGATTCGCCTCCTGGATGTACTGATTCAATCGGTACAGATCGACCGGCGGTATGATGGCGCTCTGACCCCCGATGCCCACCTTCTGGCTGGCCTTCGTTTCCCGGCCGTCCGGCAGGAAGAGCTTGAGCGTGGCCGTAATGCAGCCGTGCGTTTCGCGCCGCGTATTCTCCATAACGTCCACGCCGAACTGCACGATGTCGCCCGAGCTGATCTCGTGCGGCTCCGACTCGGTGCACGTCTGGCTGAGGCGAATGTTGTTGATGAACGTGCCATTGCTGCTGCCCGTATCCTGCAGAGTGACGAAGGAAAATCGAGAATTAGCGATATTGTAATCGATTATAATGCTCCCACACTGCCACACACTTACCTTGATGAAGAAACGACCATCTTTGTACCACAGCACAGCATGGTTGCGCGACAGCACCTTGCAGTCGAAGATTGCATTGTTTTCCGAGACGCGTATTCTCGCCACCGACCGTCCTACCTTAGCTTGGGCGCCGGGCTCAAGGTAAAGTGTTCGATTCTGTCCAATGAGAGGTGTGTGTTGGAAGAGAGGATGAATTAGAACGTTTTGGCGGGGAGAGAAATGCTTTCACTCCTTCCTGGCTCACTTACATTAAACGGATGAGAATTCGGTCGGCAGATGAGCAGGGCCCGGGCAACCTGCGGCTGGCCATTGTTGTTGAGGCTGTTGTTGTTGTTTATGTTGTTGCTCACATTCAACGTGCCGCACGTGATGCTGTTGTTGTTGTTGATGAGTGTATTCGCGTTGATGTTATTGTTGGTGGTCGCGTTGTTGTTGTTAATGTTGCCAAGCTGCTGTTGTTGCTGCTGTTGCTGCTGTTGCACCTGCGCTGCAACGTCTCGGTTTAGTGTCGTAGTGGTCGTCGTCACGTTGTTAACCAAAGGAGTTTGCATTCTTACTCCTGGCGCTTTCAGGAATGGTAAATACTCATCTCTGTTATTTATAAACACCATGACCTGCGGAAACGGGGGAAAAGAGAGAGAGGTAGAGACATACATTAACAAATGATCGTTAAATAATCCACATCAGTATTGTACATCTCTTCCTGACCGGTGGTTTGCCGGCTACTGTTGGCAATAAAGCGAATAAATAGTAACATAAATTAAGAGCAGCGAACAGACCTATCAAGGTTGCAATACACACAACAAACACATACACAAACAACCCATCCCCAAGTTGCTCGCTCTCTCTCTCTCGCACTCTTGGGGGGAAAGGGTTGTCGTTCATCAACATTTAAAACACGTTTTACACTGGGGCTTCGTTCGCTGTACCCGTTCACCGCACTTGCCGCACCCATTTGCAGGCAAATATAAACTAAATCCATGACGAATATCCGCGCACATCGAACGCGCCCTTAACCCAGTGAGCGCACTCTCTAGGCGTCATACGAGTGACGCTAAGGCATCATTAAAACGGCAACGAAGCCTCATTACGGAAAGTGAGTTGCATATATTAAGCGAGACCGGTTAAAGTTGTACGCAAAATGTACGTGTATGTAGACCAGTTTTCGCTTGTTTAATAACAACTTCAGGCAACACGCGGAGCCTGCCAAAACTTGGATCGGGTCCAAAACATGATAATACTACGGGAGAGAGTTACCCAACAGAACACTATCTGACTAGGGGGAGAATGGTTACAACGGTGGTTGCATTGTCAAGGTAATATAGATGTAGCTCAAAGCTGAGCTACACACGCGTTACTGATGCACCGTGTTTCTCGTCAGAGCCTGACTCGTGACTCGTTGCTGCTCGGGAGTTCCTCGGTGCGAATCTAACGGCACTCGCAAGCACTCCACAATCCGCTATAGTAGTTACAACGTGCCTGCTGGTTTTAAGCACGAACGAAACATTAACACATGGACCCTTCTCCTTCTCTCCCACTCACTACACAGCACATTACACCGACCTCACCCACCTTCACATTCGACCCAAAGTTCTGAAAGTATACTGCATGCATGAGAGGCGATGCAAGAACTTCCTGGAATATTAGCAAACGCAACGACAGCGCAACACAGGTACACACCGATCTAATGCGTATAAAGCATGTAAGTACTCCACCCAACGCAGCAGATACAACGGTGTTTGATTCTACCATCTTTAAACATGCAAAGACCGCTTCTTCCCCGAAATGCAACTCTCTGAGGGCAAACGCTGGAAAAAGGGGTGCAGCACTAGCACACGTGGGTTAAGCAAGAAGCTTTAACGTTGATTGCTTTTTGATTAGTACTCCGCCCACCGCGTGCCCGTTAACGTCAGACACATGTTGCTTTCAGCTTTTTTTCTCCAAAAATAGAGAAACCATATACCATTGCTACATGGAAGCACCGACACAGCCAAAGACAATCGAAGAAGATGCGTTCAGCAGAGATTATCCCAAAAGCGGCCGAGCTGCGGAAAATATGGAATGGAATGTTTCCGCATGGATATGCTTCACATTATCGACGCCGCCCGTTATGAGCAATGGAGGGATGAGTGTTTGAAGTCGCCCAGAAATCGGCGCGGAGTTCAGATTCCAGCTACGGGAGGGTGCGTGTGTGAGCCGCTGTGCAGAGTATAAAGTGGGCGCGAGTCTGATGTCGTCGTCTTCCAGAGTTCCACAAGTTTATCTTTTCGACCATACGTTCTCCGGATGAGTTCCGCTTCAGAGAGTATCGCGCGGGCCCGTCACCAGTAAACGCTACCGAGCGTGCAAGACACAAACTTTAAATATCACACAAAACGCATAGCATAAAATTACTAAACGGTGACATACGGGGATCGAAGGGAAGAGTAAAAACATGTTCAAGATATCCAGCCATCGCTTGGAGCGCCGGATCCGGTGATCAACCGGATAATGATGCTCATGCAGAGCCACGTGGCGAAGAGAATGCTTCAAGATTACTCGAAGAGTTCACTTCTTCTGCCTTCGCGTAATGGGAAAGTGTGCAGCATAGAGAGACGAGGTGTATTCCACTTTGCAGACGAGATCACATCCATAAAAATCAAACCGCAAACACTCAAACCGTCAACAACACTGCATATTATAGCAAACAATAACCCAATCATAGAGCAGAGCAATGCTTTACTGTGTCTGCTAAACAGATTATAATTTGAGACGCTCGGAGCAGCAGTTTGTGGTCGGTTATCAAGGAGGGGAGCAACCTAATTAAGATGTTATGGCATCATCTCGTCGCTTAAACTAATTATTGTCGGTTACGTCGCTCAGGCTCCAAGAGATGCAACAAATCTAGCTCTGTTTTTGCGGCCAAATCAGCAAATCAGCATGAAGCTACAGCTAACTAAATGAAGTGGTTCATAATTTGTGGTCGTATAATGCGGCAAAAGAAACAAAGTTCCCAACAAACTTTTTTCTGTGGTGTTGTGGTTGTCGTAAGCTTCGTAATAACAACACAAAAACAATGCTTTTTGATCATGTGTTTGGATACGACACATTACTTTAAACAATTCATTATCTTTTCAGATATTTGTCGCGTTAACCAAACTGCTTATTCATTTGAGTCTAACCTCAAAACACTACCAACAAGGCTATTAATATTATCAAAAGGTCTGCTCAGATGTACTCACGTTCTGCATACTGCAGTGTCATAATTTAAACCGGTGGTAGAGAGGTTCAGCATAACCGAGAAACAAAACCAAAGCAACCAACCAACCGAAGAGCAACGTTCTTGCTCCGGCACGTTGCGTACATTAACCTCGTTCCACGGCAGTTCTCGCCGGCGATACGTCTCGGTCAGCCTTTTGCCACCACAACACGTTGGCGAGTAAGGGGCCGAGGGTACCATTACGTCGACCAGTTACAGCTGGGAGTGTTTTGTCAACGGGCATTAGAGACCGTCGCCACCGTGGAAGCAAAAAAGTTGCGAAAGTAAAGACTCCACAGTTCCGATAACTGCACGGACCAACAAAAACTTTCAATGCCAACGTAAACACACACACACATTGGCGAGGTATTTGGCCGTTTTTTGTTCCATTTTCCATTTCCATCGATATTTCTATCGGTGGATCAAGCTTCCATCGTAACATAGTAGCTTTGAAATCAATAATTTCTGTTATCGTTAAGTAACTTCATCTTATTGGGCTAACACTTGGACTCGGTATAGGATAAAAAGCATTCTGCAGCAGCTTCTGCAAGAAGGTTAAAGGCCAAACCAACCAAACCTAATCAACCGAAGCGTTCGATTGAGTGGTAGGCAAACAGAGTAATACTCAAAAAAGTGCACACAAAGTGAAATTTGATCCACACGTGGGTTTAATACTGGAATGATGTGTATAGATGGAGGTTTGTTGTTCTTATTCTTGTTTGGCCATAACAAAGGCCTGTGCCTGTGTTCCCAAAACTACTTACATCCTTTGGGAACACTTTAACTAATTGTTGTATCCTCCTTAAAGGACAACAAAAATGTTTTGGTATTTTGTAGGGGCGCTCTGTCGATTCGAGATTCGAACTCACTCATGATGGACGTGTATGTTAGGTAAGTCGTACAGCTTGACGACTGTACCACGGTACCCCATCCTGCAGATGGAGTTTAATTAGAACAAAAAGCACTACAATCCAATCTGACTGGCACAATATTCACACGTGTGGCCTAAATTGGATATTCTCCACCGATTGAATAGGCATTCAAGAGCATTCCACCCATCCTATCGATTTATTTAAGGACTTTAATTAAGGTACAGCTACTTAAGCATACCCTGTGTGCAGGGTGTCTCGTACCCATTGCCAAGGATGACCCACCAGGAATGAGGAAGTTGGCGCAAATCGTGGATGATCATCATACCGAAATGGTGCTGCTGCTGGTACTGCCGTCTATCAACGCTCCGTCGTGTCATGTGTCGGCATGCAGCGATCCCAGGTGTTGGTGCTGCTGCTGTTGCTACCGTTTTGCTATTATTAGCCCATAACACACACACACACACACGATGCGCGCGATGCGAAAGCCGTAATCGTAAAATTTTTTGATTGATAAATCCGCACCACATCAACCGTTATATGTTTCCTATTCGGGGGATGGAGGGCAGTGTTTGTGGGGTTGAACTTCGGCAGGCAGTACCATCGGGCAACTCGGTTACCCGGTTATGGAGTTACGGCCATTACGGCAACAGCGACCGGAGCTGTTGGAAGCTATGGAAGAACCAAGGAAAGAGCACTCAACACAGAAACACACCTCCCCTCTTTATTACCACACCTCTCAGCCACGGTGAAAGAATGACTGACAGACGACCACCCCCAACTCGCCGAGGAAGGAGCTGTATGACCGTGAACAGCTGAGTATTGGCGGTATCGTTTTCGCTCCCGCTGTGGTGGTGCGTTGGAATGCCGTGCTAGTGTTGTGCGGTTTCATAGACGCTGTTGCCTATTGGTGGTGCTGCACGTTTTGTGGATGATTTTACACACCCCTGGTACGGCCGTCCGTGTTAGTGTCGAAAGTAAAACTCGCTCACACTAACTAGCCAAGCGGCATTGGCAGCGAAGGGAAAGAATCGCTGGAAGTGTGTTACTTGATTGCGTTAAAATCGAACCAGAAGCTCGCGCGTCATAAACATTTCCCGGGTTTTATATCCGGATCGTTGGGCCAACTGTTCCGATGTGTTGAGAAACTCTCCACTCTCCATCGACTATTAATCCTAATAATGACAGATGGTTTACGGAAAAAGGGCGTCCAAGTTTGAGAAGGAAATACGGGATTAGATGGCATGGTTCGTGAGCACCGATTCGCGCAGAGACAGCAAGACGTGATCAGAGGTTTGGGAAAAAAGAAAAACCGGAATTGAGTTGATTATGATGTAATAAAGCTTTCAATGTCTTTAGAATGCCTATTTCGTAGCATAATTATTCATCCAATTTCCAGCTCCAATTTGTAATATTGAAGACAACAGAGCAGCAGACTAAAGCCTAAAACTTCCACCGATATTTACGATGCGCTAACTCGTTCTCTCACAACGCAGACTGCACACGCAGTCGCGTATGCCATCATCAAGTACTTAAGCCCATTGTCTAGCTTATTATTGTCTACCATGCATTTAAACTATTAGTTGCAAGGCAAGCGACACCAACTTCGGTCGTGACTCAACCGTCCCCAAGAAGATGATAACTACCGCGCAAAACCTACAGATACGGGGGACATGTATCTCAGCGACACTCCCTGCGTTCCCTGTGTTGCTGCTGCTAAGCCTAACACAAAACCTTCCCAATGCTTTCCACATTATCTACCCCGCCTGACGTACGTTTGCGTCTTCCACTTTTGCGCATTTAATTATATGGAGATGAGTTGAGAATGCGACGAGTGTCTGATGGAATTAGCAGCGCTGTTGAGAGACTGCGTGCTCTGTGTTTTTGTGTATTTGCTCGACGCGAGCAAAGGCAATCATTGCGCGACGCGCGAGTTTCGTTGCAACAGCAGCAGCAGAAGCAATTGTAAAGAGACACAAGTGTTGTTGTTTTGTGCTAGATACACATTCCACCGCGCGAACACGAAACCCCGAGAGCACACAGACATACTTCTCATCAGATTTTACATGCACCGGAGGCCCCCCATGTGAGGCGAAGTATGTGGTGGAGCACTGAATTTGTTGAATGCAGCTGACGACTACGCGCACTTGAGGAATTGCACACACGGCATTTGTGTCGACCTCATCAGTTATCCGGTAGGCCGATGCTATACGAGCTAAGTTGCATAGGATTTCGCTGATTTTACTCAATTTCATTACCATACACACCGAGCACAAAAACTTTTGTAGCTCGATCCACTATAGAGTAAAGTCTAAATGCCCTTTACAGGAAATAGCATGCAATGTCTTCTATAGCTGCCGTGAGCACAGATCCCAAGGAGTGGGCAAATAATAATTACATCAAAAAGTAGGGCTGCGCGATCAAGTAAAGCGAGGTTGCAAAACAAGAATGTTTGGACCAATTTATGCAAATTGAACGATGGTACCTCCTCCACCACCATTGCTTGCTGTGCCGCGTGTGTGTGGGGCACGGCGGCGCACGGTCAATTACTTCAAATTGCTACACTCAGTGTGCACAACAACATCTAGAAGCACACACAACAAACAGGCGAACCTGGCGAGCTGCGCGCGCGCCACAAGACTGCGCATTGCTGTCGAAGGAACTTGTGATTCATGCTCCACCGTAAATGCCTTGCGCTTGTTCTGTTTTTTTCTTGACCGTCGATCGAATCCATTCGAGTGCGACAACACTGGCGAGCAGGAAGTCGGTACAACATGCACCAGCAGAACGCGCACTCCGCGCACTGTTGTTCTGGTATGCCGTTGTTCCGCTTGTTCTACGTTCTGGCTAGTTGATTATCCTCCACCGTGCTTGTGCCGCGGACTTTCTTCCGGACGGTCTACCTAAAAAGGGCGTGTGAGTGTGTCTGTCTGTCTGGTGGATCAAACTCCGAAACGAAACAGATTCTGATTCCACACGCTACACGCGTAATCAACAACGGCCAAGGCCCAGGCCGGCTAACTTCCTCCAGGTTCCAAAGCACGCTGAAGCGGCATTCTGCTGGGGCCATTTAAACGGTTTTCAAAATAAAGTTAGTTCAATCCCTCGGATTGGAGTGCAAAAGGAGGGGAGTAAAGCAGAGAGCGCGGAAGGGAAACGCACATAACAACGACTTGATTTACTAACGATCATTACATTCTGCCCGATCGCGGAGAGTTTCGTGTGCGCGTAGTAGTAGAGTCTGGGAACAAAACAACTACACCGCGATCATCGTGTGTAGTCGTTGTTTCTTCTTTCCAATTCCAACTCACCCAATCCCCACCACACTTCAGTTGACTACGAGCACTAATGAATCCAAAGCCAGAAGCAAATACCAGACACAACACACCAGCAGCTGGTCTCTTTGATTCATGCGTTAGAGCAACCGTTTTCTTGTTTGCTTCTGGCACCGCTGATTTCATATTTAACGACGGATTGAAGAAGTTGGCAGACATGGCGTCACCCACCAGCACAGCACAACACGGCGATTGTGTCGTGTTTGCTTGAAAAACAGGTTGGCGAGGCACGCGGTGGCTTTTCGAATTAGCAAATGAACCTTAAATCAATAAAGCCACGTACGTAAATCGGAAATGGAATTGCAATTTAAAGCAGAAAATGTGAAATATTTAATCCACTTTTACACGATTCATTCCAAGCCGGCTAGCGTCAAGTCTGTGTGAATTCTGATGGTTGCATAGTAGTAGTATTGTATGGTTTCAATACAGGCGAGGGATGTGATCTAGGTAAATCCATTATAAAGATTTATTTCGTCATTTTGCCAGCTGTCGTGCACATCGTGTACATGCAGTAGATGGTCAGGACGCTATGTGAACTCCCCACGCTATTTTGTATCAAACTAACAACATTTTAATCTTTTTTAATTACTGAAATGTATTTACTTCTTAAATAAATGATAGATAAATGATAGAAATGATTGAAAGATTGCATCTTCTACGTTTGCAAATTGAGCACCTTTTATACCTACAAATGGGACCAAATGGCAACTATAAAAAATATTCAATATTTTGAACATTTTATTGTACAAATTCGTGGACATATCATTATAACCAACTGTGCCCCAAGTTCAAAGTTAGTTTAAACAATAATAATTGGAATTTCCTATCATGTGAATATGAAGAAAAAGTTCTGCTCGTGAAAAATTGTTTTACGTCATTTAACGAAATCATGAATAAAATACTTAGCATGACCATATTGCCCCGTATTTCCATACTGTAATGTTTTGTTGATTTTAATATGTGGTTTTTACTCATGTACAATCAGGCAATTCATTTCTTTGATCTTATTTGCTATGTTTCATTTCCAATTGGAATCCTCACATCTGCAATTATAAACGAAGCCTAAGCTTAAATTTCTAACATGAAACAAAAGACAGCGAACAGATATTTCTCATTCCAATCGGCATTTCATGCTTATGTTCATCTTTTTTTTTTCTTGTTGCTATACCGAAACAAATTGCTGTACTTTGTTCATGATTTGTCCAATTCCATTTGTTTTCCACCCCCTGGACAAGACACTTTTCTTTGTACAAATGGTCATTTTTCCAGCGCCATCACGATAAGCAATCAAGCTGAGGGCCACCAGAGGGCCCCTCTCGGGCGTCTTGCACCATTCGCTACCGCCCCCCCCTCCCCCCCCCCCCCCCCCCCCACCAAAGAAGGTGACAAATTGTCTCCCGCCGGAGCATGAAATTTGAAAACAAATTGTCATCCAATGGAACTCCCCCTCCCCGTTGCCTCGCCCGGAAGCAGGCCATACAAACCCCATCGGGCGCGCACGGCCCGATGGTCACTTTCACTCCAATTCACACACACACACACACCTGTGTCCCGTCCCACACCACACCCGGGAAGAGGTAAGCGCGGTTTGGTGCTGAGTAGTTTTGTGGCCTTGGTCAATGGCCCTACTTTGCGGTAATGAAGTATCCATCCAGATAATAAGTGCAACACAGCCCCTCTAGAAACCACCACTAACGCCCCGCGGCGGGTGTGTTCCACTATTGCTACAGACAACAAAGGAGCAGGCAGGAGTGAAAAAGGCGATCGGGGGAGGGGATCTCGTGTATCGGTGGGCCTAATTTAATCCACAATTAACATTGTTCGCATCGGTTGGATTGTGTATTTTCTTTCCGATTGGGCAATTTGATTGTTTTGTTTCTGGCTTTTTATTTTCTTCCTCCTCGCTAGCGTGGGTCAAGAAAAGCTAGATCCCCATTTCATTAGACACACTAACGCCCAACGGCACACACAAGGGAAGAAAGAGCAGCATTGGATGTATCAATTTCCTCGAGGTTTCTACTATCGTTTGGAAAATTGGGAAAAAAGCGAACACTGCCAATTCCTCCTGCTCTACACCATCGATCGAATGACATCATCGCCGGTTCGATCTAATTATGTGTTTGTATGCGTCTGTGTTGGCATTATGTTGGGCATTGTTGGTGGAACTCCAACAGAACACTATTGGAGCAAAGTAATACAATTCTAAATATTAGTAAAGTGTAATGTTTTAAATTATTTTTAAACGCATTTGAGCGTAGATTTGAAATTCTCAACAATATTTCCTTTAAAATATTAAAAAACAGTTTCCCAATAATATTTACTTTACTTCTTAAGAAGGGAGAAGGCAACGATTTGCAGTCTTAGAAAAAATGGCTGCGAATAAAGAATCACCCGGAAACGCAAGCCTTCGCTCTTCCTGTCGGTAGCAAATCAACCACTATCGCGCGCGCTGAATGCCGTCGTCGTTGCCCTCGTTGGGAGAAAAAAAAACCTGAAAATGCAACACCATCAGGGTAATACTACTACTACCGGCGCATGTTTTTTTTTCGCCTCCCTACTCCGGCGGTGTGTGAAAATTCGGTAATGGAAGAGGATAATTTTAGGCATGGCCGAGAGAGAAAGAAACACGTCGGTGGTCCTTCGTCCATCCATCCGTACACACACCGGTCTCCGACCGGCATGGCCAGCTTGTCAGGGGCTGCGGGGAAAGTGGGTAGTGCAGGGAAACACACAAGGGGAAACGAACCTGGCGCTGACGCTACACACAGCAGCAGCTAGTCTAGGACCGCGCGCTCTAGTAGTGGTCTCTTGCTCCGTGATAAATTTAGAATCCGATTTGCCTTCCTGTTGCTCCGATTGTGGCCAAACGCGCCTGTGTTTGTGGCAATGTCCGCGTACACATGCTGTACGGGAGTAGTGTACCGTGTTATTTATTTATTTTTTCTTCACTTTCCGCCCAGTTACAAGAGCCGCAGCAGAACCGCATTTTCTCAACGCCGGCCAAAGCCCCGCCGCAACCGCAATGAGCACCAAACGGGAACGATCCCTGCTTTTCGGTTGTGTAGTGGGGAGGAACGCGTATTTGCTTTTCTTCCGTCACGTAAATTGGGGTACCTCCACCAAAAGCGACCACACAGTTTTCCAAATTCAATATACACTTTCTCGTACCCACAAAAAAGCACGCAGCCGCCCGCCGCTGCATTCACAACAAATGCATTATTATTCAACCGTGCTGATAAGCGCCAGCGCGAAGGAAACGTGCAGGCATTAAAAAATGTTTTCATTATCATCATATAAAAACACACATTCACTTACGATGACACTCCCCACACACACACACACACACACACGCGGTTGAGCACGTGCCGGAGAAAGATGCATGCGTAGTAGGAAAAAGATGCATGCGCCGCGGAACCAACGCGGAGGACTCATCATCACTTTGCAATGCGTAATCCGATAAGAAGCCCGGCGGTTCGGCTTATGGCGTGGGTACTCTGTGTGTGGGTGTTTAGATTGCTGCTCCTGCCTCTGCTGCTTGTGCTTGCTCTTGAAACGGAACCGCGCTCTTGTAAACGCTTCTCCTTAGGCTCAAGAGTGGCGCTTGAAACAGAGTCAGTCAAGTGCACACACGAGCTGATACGAGGGGCGTGAAGGGGAGGAGGGTCGTCTGAGCTATCTGCGTTGCTTTGTGCGAGATGAGATGGCGGATGCAAATGGGCAAAGCATATGTTTATTGTGCGCAATAAATAAATGTGAGTGTGTGTGTGTCTGCTTTTGAAGAAGGCTTACTAGATATTTTTATTTTTATTGAAGATATCCATTGCCTTATGGCGGAATGATGCGAACATCTAGCTTAATAATAGCAAAAACAAATAATTGGATTTTAAAAGAGTTTCTCACATGCAGTTTGACAATTGGAGGCTGAATTTCAGCCTAAAAACAGACGCTCATTCGATGTGTAGTGTAAAAATATGAACATGAACTGCTAAAAAGAATTATTTAAACGAATTACTCTGAAATTAACGGTACAGCCAACTCACACCATAGAATACCACACTGCTATAGAGTCGCTGCTACAGGGATTTGAATCGCTCTTTGCAATCAAACACACTAGCTCATTAATTCACTCTTTTGCGATTGATCACACTAACCTTCTTATGGATAGTTATTCTTATTTGTTCCCACAATTTGAAAAAGAATCCCATAAGATTGGGCCTCATCGCGAACGAAAGTCGATAAAATTTATCCGATCGGTTAATTTGCTCGAATCCACCGGTGGAATTTATTTTCCACCGGTGGATAATTTTTTCCACCGGTGGATAATTTCTCCACCGGTGGATAACTCTTTCCGATTCGAGTAGCCATTGATTTTGCCTATCTGTCAATCACACTTTTGTTTACATTTAGAGGTGTTGTTTTGCGGAATGAATAAAATAGTAAATTTGGCTTATTTACGGACCATCTAGTGAAAAATCCACACCAGGCCTTAGACAGTACTGACTGTAGGCCTATTCAAACAATCCGGGTAAAGTGTAAAACGGGTTGTAGGCTGAACAAGTCTATTTGAAACAAAATCGTATGAACTGGAGGACGAGGTTTGAATCCTTTCTGAGATTGCCACCTTCACTGACGCTTGTCCTGTGCCATATACCATGTGCGTCCATCAACTCCAGCCACCGCGAACGTTGGATCCGTGAACGTCCGTATTTTGCGCCCTCGTGCAAAAATATATTGAAACAACGCGGTACACTTATTCCGTGCAATAAGGAGTGTCCGAAACCGCTCACGGTCTCTCGCCCTCGCCAGTCCATTATCCTGGCCTTAATGACTGACGCCTCCAAGTCATCTGGCCACTTAAATTTAAACCTACTACGTCCTCTCCGCAATTGCGGATTTAACCGTAAGCGGACTGATTGGCTGCAGGAGGCTCCGTGGATATAAAGTCCAGCATATATGGTGTGTACAGTAGTCTCATCGCGGGCCTCCATGAACGATAGAGACACCATGGACGAAGGGACTCAAAGACTAGAGGGGCTCATATATGAGGGATTCCGACCAATATCCCCCACTCCCCCAAGAAAAAAATTAAAGTGTATTTGATTCAAAGCCAAGAGATGAAATCTCCCCCCACCATCTCTCCCTGCACAACACCTGGGACGATCGTTTCCATGCCTTGAACAAGGACCGTCCACTGAAGACTGGCGAGCTTGATACGACAATGAGTACGTTAAAATTGTAATGTAAATGAGTAAAAACTACGTTAAAATTGTAATGTATGTGATTCAGAAGAGAAGCTATTCAAGTGTATATATTCGTTTAAATGGATGAACAAAAAAAATCATTGGGTGACACGTTTGTCACGAGGCGCCCGGGCTGTACCCTTCCATAAGCGACCCTTAGTTTTTGGGGATAGTCCGGAAGGTACAAGAAGGCACAACACCTTCGATAGGTGCAAAACGACGCAAACGATTCCGACCGGAACTCGCCGCTCCAACGGATATGAGTTGATTATAATTTCTTGTACCTAGTGATAATACTGGTCTTCCCAATCTCGTTGCATTTACGTGTCGGAACCGATTCTAACATGCCATAAGGCCATAACATAAGGTTGGATAAAAGAGAAGGATTAGCAGAAAAGGATTTTTTTTGGTTTCTTATTTCTTAGCTTGAACTATAAAAACTAGATACCTGTTATAAACCTAAATTTATGTATTTTGATTATTTATTTAAAAAAAAACAGGTAAATTTATATTTTCTAAAAAATAATATTTTAGCTAAATTGAGTGATAAAACATCTTAAATAACTCAAACAGCGATAAAACATCTTTTTTTGCGAGCTGTGAAACATGGGTTTTAATATTATTTAGTTTTCCACTGTTATATCAACTGGGGTGGAGCAGTAGATATGGCTATCCGACTGAAATGGTTTTTTTTTATATGAAGTTTTCAACTGCATATCCCACTGCTCGACTTTTTAACCACGTTGCTATGGCGGCAAACACCATTCCACTCCACTGCCAAACCGATCGGTTAGCGAAGATTCTGATTGAGAAAACACAATTGGATAACATTGGAATTTTGCTAACCGATCGGCTAAATTATCCACTCCGTTATCGACTTTCGTTCGCGATGAGGCCCATTGATTCATAAAAGTAGAGTAAATAATTTAAAAAAATCTAGTAAATGGTTTACAGATTCCAAGGGGAGGGGGGAGAGGGGGGTTGAGATGCCTGAAATGTTCTGATAATTACGAATAAAATCAAGATACTGTGTAACATGTAATTGATTTTTGATAAATTCAAATTAATTTTCCAATTGGTTAAAATACAGGGAGTTCACCGTTAACAAGAACATGTTTGAAACGGATTTTAAAAACAACTAATTCAAAAACAAACAAAACACACTCTTTTTAAAAAAAATATATATAAATATTATAAATAAAATGGTTTTCCGATGACTGATTATCGAAAACGTAACTCGGTACATAAATATTTCAACCAATAAGAATGAATGCTTCAAACTTTCAAACTGGACCAACCCTCAATAAGATTAATATTCAAGCATGAAAAAGCTGTTAAAAAATTGTGAGGTATTAAAATACACACACACACATTGGTTAAGGTTAGACGAACAGCTTGCTTATTTGGATTCTGAATAGAGGAATTTCACATTCGACGATGGCATTGAGCGTCATCGCAATAGTTACGTAGGCACAGCACAACAACGTTACATACCAGGGCGAATGATCATAGCCGATCAAAGCCGATATGCGATAAGCTAAACAAGAAAACACAGCCATAGAGAAGCGAAATAGTTTGACAGTTCAATTGTACACAAAAACAAACCCCCCATATACCGATCGTGTTCAAGAAAAGAGTGTGTTCGACACGATTCGCGGCAAGAAGGCGGTTTTTGGGTGTACACACAACAAACCTCCTTTCTGTAAGTTATTGCTTTACGGTACAATGTGTTACAGGCATCGTCTCATGATCGCCGCCATCATCATCATCTTCCTCGCGCCACTAATAACAGGTGTTTTCGGTTTCAAATTAATCACCCCTTCTTTAGTGCCCCGCCATTACGAGGCTGTTGGTGCGTCGAACCATCGTAAATCACGGCCACAGCGAATGTGTGTGTGCGCTGCTGTTTGGAAGGAAATTTCGCTTTAAATTATGCACGTGTATTAAGCAACCGGTTAAAAGTGGGAAACGCATCTGGATGGTTAACCGCCGTTCCTGCTGCTCCTCTGATTGATGTACGATAATAATGATTCTAAAGGGTCGGTGTGTTATTGTGCGCCCGTTGTTCCCATAAAGCAGCCGTTTACTGCCTCACTGATGCACCCAATTAAACGATCCATTAGCGGGCCCAGAAAGGTTCATCTGCGCCAACTTGTACGTACAGCCGCCACTTCAAAAAACCCGGGACCGTTTGTGCGAAACACGCGAAAGAAGCATTTGTATTTCCGGAGAAAGTGATCGCCGTTTGGGAGGCAGTTGCTCAACAGGTTGTGCCGTAACCTAATTTGCACATCTTTTGCATCCCTAGTTCAACGCCTTCTTATTAGCGTATCTAGCGTAACATTTATTGCATGTGTCAAAGTGCAAAATAAAGCACAAAAAGAGAATCATTTTGGCATTTCTTGCACATCTAGCCATTACCCAGCGCTATTAAATTGCCTTTGCATTAATTGCAAATGACAGCCGACGACTTCATTAGCCGGTTTCGCGAAACGACGAGCGAAGCGAACAGGCTCCTAACTCTCTAAACGTGACATTGGCCGGCAGTGGTTCGCTTGCACCGACTGACTGCTGCAGCTTCCAGGAGCACCACAGAGGGCAGGGCACCATACGAGAATGTGTTAATTTTGCAGATAGCAGGTACAGAATAAATCCGCATATCAATTAGCTGCCAGCTGTTAAAATCAACACCTGGAGTGAATCGTTTTACTACTACTAATCATTGGTCCCGGTTCATTATCGCACGTTTAATTAGTGACTTCGTTGCAGTAGCCCGGAAATTATTCAAAACTTTGGCGCTCTATTCTTGGAGCTAGAAATATTTGCAGAATCTTCAAATTATTCTTTAAGCAACTTGAGGAGCAACTATGTGCATATTAGTGATGGGTAAAGTTGGCAAAAATTCAGAGTCGACTCTGATCCGACTCCGATAAATTCGGAATCGACTCCGGAAGGTAGGTTCGCGCTGCAATATCTGGAGTCGTTCGGAATCGTCCGGAGTCGTACGGAGTCGCCCGGAGTCGCGCGGAGTCGGAGTCATCCGGAGTCGTTCGGAGTCGTTCGGAGTCGTTCGGAGTCGTTCGGAGTCGTTCGGAGTCGTCCGGAGTCGTCCGGAGTCGCCCGGAGTCGGAGTCGTCCGGAGTCTTTTGGAGTCGTTCGGAGTCATTCGGAGTCGTCGGAGTCGTCCGGAGTCGTCCGGAGTCGCCCGGAGTCGGAGTCGTCCGGAGTCGTTCGGAGTCGTTAGGAGTCGTCCGGAGTCGTTCGGAGTCGTTCGGAGTCGTTCGGAGTCATTCGGAGTCGTCCGGAGTCGCCCGGAGTGGGAGTCGTTTGGAGTTGTTCGGAGTGGTTCGGAGTCGTTCGGAGTCATTCGGAGTCGTCCGGAGTCGCCGGAGTCGTTCGGAGTCGGAGTCGTTCGGAGTCGTTCGGAGTCGTTCAGAGTCATTCGGAGTCGTTCGGAGTCGTCGACTCCGGACGACTCCGGTCGACTACGAACGACTCCGGTCGACTCCGGACGACTCCGAACGACTCCGACTCCGGGCGGATCTAGTGGTTCCATTTTGCCGGAGTCGGAATCGAACTAACAATAGTCGGAGTCGGATCGGAGCCGTGGGTGCGCTCCATACAGCACATCACTAGTGCATATGCTAGTTTGACAGTTCGGCTCGATGTGATCTTTCGTAATTTACTCTTTCATGATTAGCATAACTAGAAGAGTTGATCGATACATTCTTTTTTTAATATAGCTTACAAGATTATCTCAGTTAGGCTTACGGTACCAAAATAATCATAAATTTGAAATAAATAATAAATATGAATAAAAATGGTAAGATGTTTTTTCCATTATAAAAAAGTTCATATACAGTTTAGGACATGATTTCAACCGTCAACTGTCAACGTCAAAAAACGTATCAAACCTTGAAAAGCCCAATTTTTATATTTTCCAAAATTGTACAACTTGATCTTGTTTTTTGTAGATAAAGGTTTTGTTGTTATTATTTAGTTTTATTACTATTTTTTATCAATTCCAATGTTTTGAATTGCCATATTTCCATTATATTTGTGTTCATTGTTAGCAATCAATTTGTTGAAAATTAATTGTCGAATCCGAACAACCGCTCTGGTACAATGATAAAATCCACCGGCGTTACACTTATTGTGAGCCAAAAAAGGGCAAACAAAAATGTATAAGAACCTACCATTCACTGATTTCATAATGAAATTTACCTATTTATACAGTAGCACGCATACAAAACAAATGCAATCAAAATGCATTAACACACGCACGGAACTGCGTCGGAGAGAAACAAACTCTAAACAAACATCAAAATGAAGATAGACAAATTAAAAAGCCTAGCGCGCCAGACAAGTTCATCACTTCCGGATGGCAGCATTCCGCCGCCAGAGAACCTCCCCCCTTTGCCATGTGTTCTTCTGCCGTGCCACCCATCAATCAACCACATTTATTTATTCCGACAGGTCCAAAAAAACAAAACGGGGGGAAAGAAACAAAAAAACACCGATGCGGAACCACTAACTCAACAACAAGCTCCACAGCAGCCAGCTGGATGTATTCTTCATCATCCAGGGAGATAGAGAGAGAGAGAGGGGGACAGAGATGGCAAGTGCATGGCAGCTGTGTCTGGAATTGCTCCATTTGCACAAATGCATCACAATCGTCCACCGAAAAGCTGCCGCAGCTCCCAGCAGCACCGGAAGGACGAACCGGTGTTATTTTTGAAGGTATTTCTCCGCCCGAATAAGTACGGTGGATTAGTTATTACCATACCGGAATTTTGTAGAGCACTCGAGCAAGAGTGCAACGTGACCTGTTGATTGCAACTACGGGAGATTGCATATGCAAGGTGTCACTAATGCCGGACGTCACTCTGGACGTCAACGCGCAGCTTGTCGGTGGGAAATTGAATTTCTCTCATATTAACACACCCAGGATATTCAGGTGCAGAAAATTGTATAAGCCAATAGTGATTGACATACGTGCAATCCATACGAACTTGCGGAGAGGTTAACTTGAGTATGAAATTCAATTTAATTCCCAGAAAAAAATAAAACTTAATACAATACTAAACATCTTAGAGTAGCGTGCGTGCAACTAAGGGTATTCTACTGAAGCCATTAACAAAACTTACAGAAGGTATATAGTTCGGCATCCATCTTAAATCCTAACAAGATTTGCCTTTCCAAGGAACTGAAGGACGATGGATCGGCCCTCGGAAGATTGAATAAAACATGCTTACGACCCGAACCAACAACATCCGAATTGTTCCCCAGAACGGAAGCGTTAGCTTGACACTGACAAAGTTCCCCCAGGAAACGGCACAACAAAAAATGGGCACCAACTCCCGTCGTACGGCTTAAATGAGTTTTGCAGACTTCAGCTGAGTGGACGAAAAAACGACCGGTGACCCAGTGGCATTATGTGCCTGCTGTGTGTGTATGGTTTTATGCTAACCCTGAGCCAGCAACAAACGTGCCCGGAAAGTTAACCGAATATCCGCTCCTCCTGAACAAGCACGGGACGCAAAAACGGGACCTCCCCCGGTGGTGGAGCATCATCATGAGCCCTCTCTGTTCTGGCCTGGGTACAGGTTGCCGTAGCATGTCTTAAGGAATGTGGTGGGGGGTGTTGATTGTTCATCATCCCCCCCAAACGATCATAACGGATTCTGGTTGTGCAAAACAGGAAGATGTAGGTTCTCACACTATTGCACACAGACCACGTATGCCGCAAACTGTGCTAGTGGTGTGTTTGGTTTTAAACCATTCATAACCGAACGACGACCAATCAATACAACTACCCACCGACATCCGTGGGGTGTGTGAAGTTCGTGAGGTGAATTAATTTAATTATTACTAACAAATGTTTCATGGAGTGAGGATACATCTTTCACATGATATCGTTCGACACACCACCCTAACAATGTTTCAATACTTTTCACACATAATGGAACGAGAAACCCTTCATTAATTCTTATCAACTGTAACCGTACGTCATTGGATTGGAAGGAAAAACAACACTCACACAGCTGCTTGCTCAGAGAAGAACATGATTAGTCATCGTTGGTAACCACCAGTGGCAGCAAAAACCTTCTTTCCGGGAGTGACCCAGCAGATGAAGAAGCGCCCGAAGCGTCCGAAGCGCCCGAAAGGTGCATGAGAGCTGGGGACATTTTAATTCCCGAGGTCAATTAGTTCAATTGCATGTGTGAGACACCCGCCCAGCTTCATTCGATTCACGCTGACCCCTGGTGGTTGGTTTGTTTTTTTTTCTTCTGCTCACGACCAATTGACCGCAACGATGGAACATAATAATCATCCATGAATCCACACAGACTGACAGCGCACCGATAAAGCATACATTTGAAGAAATTGAGAGAGCATACATTCAATGAAGAAGTTAATGCACTAACATTGATCCTTATTCAAATGAACGATGATTTTCAAGTAGAGTTTATTATGAATAATATGTTCCATTTTGCAATACTGACTGAAAGGATATTGACACGAGAGAACTCTGGGGAAAATCCCCTTTTAATTCTCCTAAGACAATTAAAACAAATTGTCTTCGATCATTTTAAAACATTTAACTTAAGAAATCTCTGAATAAATTACCCTTAGGATCATCCCCATCTAGTCCATTCTTTGCAGCGAATCAAACTCTTGTGATTAGATTGATTGAAGCGAGAGTTCAATTATTTGTATCAACTATAAAAAAAGAGACACAACTAATGACATATAATCTCAAAGTTCTAGGACGAATGAGAACGGGAACGAACAACCCACACCCAAACACGAACACTTCCACGGGTTGTCGCCTTTCCGTACTTAATTTGATTTAAACCGTAGCCATAACGGAATAGAAACTAGTTCTTTCCGAGCGGTCACGACCTTGTCGCGAGTCCTACTACGGAGAAGGCCTGTGTGTGTGGCCTCGCTTCCCCCCCCCCCCCCCCCCTGGTTGGTTTGGTTTCATTTCTACCGATCGGAACCGGAAAGCAGAAGGCGAATTATTGAAAACAGCAACGATTAGAAGATTAAACTGTCGTCATGCAGCAGGCAGGCAGGGGAAAAGATACAGACACACAAACTTGTGCGATTATACCGCATTTCCCCCAAAAAAGGTAGCCACCTGACACAACATATGCACGCAAAAGTCACATTAAAGCGCACAGTAAAGAGATACTACAGAAAAAGATACAACTAATTAATCTACAAAAAGAGTGTACGCCAAACAGAAAGTGGCAATGTTTTAATGACTCACTACCCTAAAAAAAGCTGAAAAGAGCTATATAAATAATAATCACAAGTCTCCAATTTAAGAAATCAACAGACATCAAATTCCAAAACATACACAAACACACATACACATTCCATCATCTGACTGGCGGGCGGAAAAAGGCAAATGGAATGTAATGGCAAAGGTGACAACAAATCAAATTGGAAAAAAAGAAGTGAAAAATAAGTCACAAAAAGGAGAAAAAAACCCTCCCAGCGGAAAACTTCCACCGGAATGAAAGCGTACAAAATCGCATTTACCCGCCGTTTCGGTGTGTGTGTGTGTGTGTGTGCAGCCGGTGGAATGTTTTCCCAAATTTTCTTCCGCACGCTTTCCATCACCAAACGGGCGGCTCTTCCTTCGTGCGCCTAGAGCCAGGCAATGGAGAAGGTGGAAAACAACCGAACTGTTTCCAATTCCGTTCAGCTTTGAAGACGGCAGCAGCGTGTGATCGTTTAGTGAGCTGTTTGTGTGTGTGTGTGTGTGTGTGTGTGTGTGTGTGTGTGTGTGTGTGTGTGTGTGTGTGTGTGTGTGTGTGTGTATGTGTGTGTGTGTGTGTGTGTGTGTGTGTGTGTGTGTGTGTGTGTGTGTGTGTGTGTGTGTGTGTGTGTGTGTGTGTGTGTGTGTGTGTGTGTGTGTGTGTGTGTGTGTGTGTGTGTGTGTGTGTGTGTGTGTGTGTGTTGTGCGCTTTAGGTTTGACACGTTTAATCGAAGTTTAATCCACATTTCATCAAAAAAGCAATCGCCATTTGGACAGGCTAAGCGGATTGCTGAAAGGCATGTGCAGGAAAGGCGGCTGGTGATCTCGTCGTTAAATTCGTCGGGCGTTTGTATTGCAAAAAACAAGTTTTTTTTAAAGAAAAATTAAGTTTGAACTTCGTGCGCAGTAGCGTAAAAATAATGAACCAAATTGGGGTTATCAGGCAACCGATTGCTTAGCAAACAGCCGCAAATAGTATTGACTCATTTAATGGTTGAATGTAACTCGTGAAGTAACGTGGTTTTCGTCATAATACACATAACTTTAACATGAATATTAAAGAATTGTTGAAACTATTTACTTTCATTGGGGCCATTTTCGTTTTAATTTCGTAGACTTAAGTTTCAGCCTGTCAGCTGTTTGCATTGTATAGCAGTTTTCGAGCAGATATCGAAGTGGGTATAATACACAGGTGGGCTTATCCCAAGTTGTATGTATTTAGAAGGCTGATTTTTATAACGTTCAAAGATTTAAAAGTGTCGTTCAAAAGTGACCATCAAAGGGCCCCAATAACAGATAAAGCTCAAATGCTAAATTGAATTGGAAATTTTGCCTTGTTTTGATAGCAGAACAATGATTTGGCTACTATTGTGACACACGAATTGACTCTTATTGTATACTTAAAATCTCGTTGACATCTGTCAAATCGTCTGTCAACATAAGGAGACTTTTACATGCCATCACACTAGGAGACCCGCTACACGAGCCGCCGATGTGGATTGGAATTGAACTAACGACTTGTCGCGTGTTAACCCTGTACCTTATGCATGACACCATAGAGCCATCCGTGCTGAACGTACGATCATAACCATACAGATTCGTTGATTTAGCTATGAAAGTTAAAAAGAATTGCTCAAACCAGTAATCAAGACACTTTGCATAGTTATTGAAGTTAAATATTTTGAATCATTGGCAAATAGTTTTGGTATTTTTTTGCTAATCATAAACTCCGCTCGCTCAAACTCACACTACTGCCTGGAGCAGATGCTCAACCCCACCCTGCACAGCAGAAGAACCCAAAAAGCGATTGGAATATTTCTCCACGACTACCGTATCAAGCGCAACCAGGTCACTTTTTCATAATCATTCCTGTTACATAAACACCCCCAAAACGAGAATAGAAGGTAGTGCACGTCACGTCCTCTTCGGCACACTACTCCCAGACACACACACACACACGCATACATAACCACACAGAACACGGCACGCAATGCTGTTCGGGTTTAGAGAGATCAAAATTAGTCTTGAACAGCACTTGAACTCCTCGGAGGCAAAAGGAAACCCGCGGCGTTCCCGCAATCCCAAGCACGCACTCATCGCCCCAGCGAGCCAAAAAAAAAAGCAGAACGAATCGCACGGCCTTGCAAAAATTTTGACTCACGAAAACCCGACAACGGATTTTGGTTCGAAATGGGTTCGGGGCGGGGGTTGTTGTTCGGGTAGTTTACGTGGGAAAAGCCGTCGCGATGGCGCAAACGTTCCCTCTGCACAGGGGGAGTAACAGAGATACTGTGCGTGTATTAAGCGTGTGGTTTTACTCCTTCTTGCAGGGGGCTAAACGGATCTTTTCGCACCGCACATACATCACCCGGTACACGCGTGCGGAATTGTTTATAAGGAAGGTTGTGCTTGTGCGTGTGTGTATGTGTGCGGCTATTTTAACGCATAATTACGCGGCACCAAAAATGTATCGCAAAATAATGAATGTTTCAAAACCGGATCGGTTCTGCCAACGAGGAACGAGAAAAACCACCCCACGGTGAAGGTTAAAAATTTCTGGCTAGGTTTGTAATTATGTATTTAATAAATAGTATGCAGTAAATGTGAAAATGATGCACTAAATCGTAAATATACAAGCTAAAATGTCAAACAAATGCAATATGCGACATGAAAATGTAAACCTTTTTAATCCACTAAAAAGCAAAAGCAGTACGTCCATCAACAACAGTCAATGACCATTTGCAATCACCCTTGCCGATCGTGCGCGATAAGAAATAGCACCAGAATCATGTCCGTGCTCAAAGACACAACAAACACACTCAGCATTCACGAGCACTCACAGCACCCACCATAACGCAATGCAGTGCCAGCTGCAGGCAGAGGAGATGTATGCAGTCGGTGCGCACACAAAAAACACGTCTGAAAAGCGCCTGATGCACAAGACAAATTGCGCCCAGAGCCGCCGAGATCGTCGCGTACCGCCCGCCAGTGGCAAATTCTTTAAATTAATACTTTTTTAAGCCACTTGCTCATAATCAATCCCCGGCTGATAAGAACGTACGAGAACTAGTTTGGGAGCAGGGGGAGGGGGGGGGGACTACGTCCACACTGTCGATTGTCCACACAAATAAGCCGCCACAAATACGTGATTGTACGGGAAAGATGGATTTTATGAATTATTTCCATTCATAAATCAACCAGTTGGTGGGAAGGAAAAACAAGATCAAATACAGTCCGACGAGATTGTGAGACGAGGTGGTCTCTTAATTATTATTTTTTTGTGTTCGAATCCTCTCAATCAGACAGCACAAGAAAAAGGCTCATGACGAGTGTGTGTGTCTCGATGGCTTTCAAATATTTGCATTCTCTGTTTTACCTCCATCATTCAACGACCTACTTGCAAACTGACCTACTTGTACGAGGCAAATGACATATCTCACCGGCTCGATAAGATGATCGATCATTCGATTGGGAAAGGGATGGACGTTGATATTGATAGTAACACTGTGTTTATGGAAATTATGTAGATTTTGCCTATGTTTAAAGCAAAACAAATCGAGAAATTCAGCTCCTTGCAAATTTTCAATATCGTAATTGATTGGACGTGCAGTTTAGAAGCTTGATATAAGGATTTTATCTTTAAATTTGGATCTTTTATCAAGCACTATGTTTAAACGAATTCAAAATCCAAGCCGAATTTTACACATACAGAGATTTTTCAAATATATAGCATTTTAAACGTATCATAGGTCGAGACAGCGTGGTGGTTTAATGGTAACAGCAACGACTTGTCATACGCATCGGATGATCGTCCGGTTGATCGAACCCCATCGGAACCCATCGCGCCATTATTAAAATAAGGTTTTGGCAGCTGATGCCCAATAATAAAAAGATAAGATTCTCTCTTCAGTAAAAGCGTATAATAAACTAAGCTTGTGAGAATGTGTAGTTGTGAAGTGATTGGCTAAATATTATCGTAAAATTTACCTGAACTGATCACTGCGAGGGGCCGTTATTGCTGACCGGTGGGGGGCAGCAGCAAGCAAAGGGTCGGGGATTGATAAACAATGTCGAAATAAAAAAAATATATATACGTAAAGATATCCCGGCGACGGATGATGTGTTGATGAGCTTCTTGGGCGTTGTTGTGCTTCCTGAATCTTCAAGAAAGAGATTTGCCTTCGTTTTTGCAATTTTTTAGGTTCTTTTTTCGTTGATGAAAATTAAATATTCAAAATTTCCGATATGATGATTCGCACGCAAAAACAGAAACAAAGAAGGGTATGCAAATGAAGGGAGCAGCACTTCCACGTGTCGGTGTCGTTAAATTGTGGCAACACTTTGCGTTATCATTTGTTACACATGGGCGCACACTTACGCACAAACACACATACACACTTGCACTTGTTATTGCTTGCGCTTCACTTGCTTCAATCGATCAAATTTTGTATCACTTTTTTTTCGGTGTGTGTGTGTGTGTACACAGGCACAAACGCAAAACGAACGAGTTGCTGTGATCAATTTTCTTGCCACCATCAGAGGTAGCTACGGTAACTTAGCAGGGCTTTTCCTTCTTGACCCTGTCGTGGCGCGCGCACTTGGGTTTCGCAAACTTCACAACATCACGGTGGCCGGCAGACGAAGCTGGTCGTATTGTTGAGCGAAGGACACACGGACACTCACTGCAAATGGAGGTGGATTGGCGAGATTTTTGTGTGAGTGTGTTAGAGAGCAGAACGAAAGGATCGGTTGTTTAATCAGTCACGTGGGAGTAATAACTCTTAGCAGGTGGTGGTGGTTTAAAGTGAAATATATTGGGCTTGTATCTTTAACGACGGACTACAATTACGATCAGCTCGATGGCTGCAGAGGAGATGGAGGAGAAGAAGGCGGCTTGATGGGTCCATCAAAAGCGCAACGAATCGATTTAATGTTTAAGGATGTCCACGGTTCATGGTTGTTTCCTATTCAAGTTCACAAACACACAGAAAATGGGGGGAAGTGTCAAACCGTTCTACTCAAATGCTTCTTATTGAATAAATATTTTTTTTAAAAAACTGCTCATCGTCTTCCGGGTGTGTCAAACATCAACAAAATGAAGATACCAAGGCCATTGTGCTTGAGGGTTTTTGTGAATTTTCAACTGTTCCAATTATGTGAAATGCTATAGGAATATATAGGAGTTTTCTGTTGAAGTGTCAAATTTCGTGTGAAGCATTTTCAACTATTCGAAATAACTAACACATGAACTCATAAAAGACTTCATACAGTGTAAAGACCATAAGCGTTGCTCTGCCTTTCTACTGATATTAACGTTTAAATTCCAAAACGTTTGTTTAAATTGTTGAAAAAAAAACAGTAAGCTATTTGAAGTTAAGGGACAAATTGCCCTAAAAATCCACATGTGCCTTCTATAACATTTTGTTCACAAAGAGCAAAGGGCATTCAACATTTGTAGCAATGTTTCCAATATGTTTTATTCTACCATCCTGTATCAAATTCTAATCGTTTGATGAACTAGAAAAAAGATTATCTTATATGAATTGCGTTACCGAACCAATTGTGTTTTTAAAATCAGCAAAATAAAGCAACAATTTCTTTACTTTAAAGCTTCATTTATCCAGAGCCAAATATTATATAAGATGTGCCATTTCCTGCATTTGGTGCCGAATTCGATCTGATCTATGTAATTGAACTATTTTACACATGTTGTGCCAATCTCAAACTAGCTTGAAAGAGTTTTGTTAGAAACAGTTCAAATTTTTCACACTGCCTGAACCTTACTTTCCTTCTAACTTCACAGTGAGTGTAAGTGGCCACCAGCGCACCGCAAAAAAAGCGGAACCTTAACGATACGGGCAGGAGTGAGGGGATGAAGTGTGAAGTGGGGACAGTTGCATTCGTACTACAGTTGCACACCGAAATGCATCGCCGCGTGCGTGTATGTGTGTGTGTGTGATTTACGTGCCATTTCTGCCAATTCCCGTTTCCTTCCCGCACGGCTCCACCCTCCCCCCCCACCCCCGTTCTACGGTGTCTTTCACATTCCCATCCTACACCTGCTGTTACGTCCGTTTCCTTTTTCCGGTTCCGATGTGCGACACAAAATTCCACACACATACATCGCGCGCACGGCACAGACACACACACACATGAAGAAACGAAATACTTTTAACCGAAGGGTGGTTGTGGTGGTAGTAGAAGGGACAAAAAAAACACATATTCTTCCTCTCACGGAGAAGACTTCGCCCCACCCTACCCCACCCTGTGCGCAAATCCGCTGCACACCTACAACCCTTTTGTTTTGCGGCACGAACGAGGGAGTGTTGTGTATGTGTGCCTGCGTTCTCTACTACACTACTCCTGAACACGGCACACATCGCACACCCGTTTTACTTGTTTTTTTTTCTGCTTTTGTTTCTAGCACTGCTGCTGCTGATACTCCTTTTCTTGACGCAATTGCACGGACACTTTTCGCTTCCTCGATCCCGCTTTGGTGGCGATAATGGGGAGCTAATTTTTCACACTTGACACAAACACACACAGACACACACATACCCATTCCACGGCGAGAGCGAGAGGCCAGGAGTGAAAGGATTCCGTTTTTTCTTCTTTTTTCTTCTATTTTGCTAGTTACTTTGCTTCGGAGCGGACCTGAGTTCGATGCCGACTTTCTTCGAGCGCCCCTACGCGTTTCGCGTTCGCAGCAGAAAAAGACACTCCCAATACCAAAACTCAGCCCCAAATGGTTGCTTTGATGGGAGCAGCACCAGCACCAGCACCAGCAGCAGAATGGGAAGTTTTGTTCTCACACACACGCACACCCTATCCCTCTCGCCCATGGCATCCGACGACCACGACAAGTAGCACTTTCGATTCTGGTGCCCCCCGATTTCTATTACCTCGTTCGGTATATGTCGAAGTGGTTGAAAAAACAAATTGGAACTATTTCTCCGCTTCCTCGCGTTCGCGTTCCGCTTTTTAACGGTTTGTTCTCGGTTTCGTCTCCGTTGCAGCTGAGCTTACGCAAAAAAAAGACGGGATCGCGGAACGAGCCAACAGGGCGCTGCGTTTTCCAAAGAACTACGAATGTGTCGGGCGAGAGACTTCAGTGGAAAACAACAAAAAGTAGTTTTGTTCTTCGTTGCAGTCACCCCGTCGTACGGTGGGAGCTACCCCGTGGCCATGGCGCATGAAATGCGCAGGTGACAGGTTGGGTGGGAAGAATTATTGGCAGGTAGCGAAACAATGGACAGATAAACGTTAATAGGTGGATAACTTTATGAAACTGATAGTGTATTGTACACAGTAGTAAGATCAGAAAAACAATTTTAAACGTACAAAAGATCCAACGAAATAACGAACTTGCAGTATGGAACGTGACGTTATAAACGCCGCGCACGGTTTTAGTACGGATCAATTTGTGCTAAATGTTATTTTTATGTGTCTATATTTTACAATTCCGTTCGAGGAAATAATTAATAAAAATATAACTATTAAACGAATTCTTCAACCATTTTAGTGCTGAAAATAATTAATAAAACAAAAAATGCAAAATTTAGCACTCTGCTTGACGCCTGTCAAATGGTCGACATTCACAGGTTCGTCGACTTTGAAAGGTTCGGCCAGCTTCGGCACCTCCTCGGCTTCCCTGCCTGCCGGATTCATGTATTGTTCATGTCAAATCTTTCCGTAAATGTTCTTTTCTCTTGCGCCCTCGACTGAGAAGGACGTTCTCGTATATTACACCACGAAAGCTGCCAAGTTGTTGTTATTAAAGTTTATTAAAATGATCAATAATCTTACTAAATTAGCTAGAGCAACGTTAAAACCCAAGCGGTAGCTAGTTGCGTGTGTATTTGTAATGGAATTTTACTGAAAAATATGACCTCCAAGCTCCGTCTACCATGTGGTAGCGTGGTTCCCAACACCCGGCTGGCTACTTGTGGTAAGTTCGAATGTTTTTATAGTTAAATCTTTAATTTAATCGTAGTATTTCGCTTTCCCTCAACTAGTTCAGAATTACCGCGTTGTGATTTTCCCGCAATTTAATTGCTCATTGACTGGTACCGACATTGTTTGGTCTTGTACTTTGTTGTACATTGTTAGGTTATGTTTGGCTAACTCCATGTGCGTTCCGCGTGTTTTTCAGTTGCTGATGCTATTGAGGAAGCATGATTGAAAACAATTCGTATCTTTGTCTTGAATTACTCGCTCTTTAATTAAAGCATACTGCCTATATTATTTATTCGACCACATTGCGTCCTTTTTTTACATTGCTATACTTGATAGTGCTCGTACTATAGCCGATGCTGTTTGTTCTTTCATTTTAGGCACATCCGGCGGGTAAAGGCGTCATCTGCGGCATGAATCCAGCGGCACTGCCACAAGGTAAGTTCAACTAACGTAATGAATTCAACGAATCGGATTTATTCCTCGCGTTGATGACACATGACTTAAAAAACTATGATAACCGATGATTATTTCAATCATGCACCACTAACTGAATGCTGTTACTATTCGCTATCTAAAATCATTTTACCAAGAAACGCGTTATTAATTTATTCATTATTCATGATTCTTGATTCACAGGTACATCATGAATCGGCATGGAAATATACAGGCCTCTCCGTAGGCGATTATTCCAAGGATAAGAGAATGGCGTTCGAATTTTCTTATACACGCGTCCTTACGTTCGATACTAGGTAAGCAAAATTGAGTTGATTTTTTGAAATGTCTTAACTATTAACCATCGCAAGCGACGATGAGCGATGATTAATATGAGGATAAAACAGCACAATACCCTTAACTATGGAATGAATTAATGATTCAATATGCACCACACTGAATCTAGTAAAGTTCTAATGCATCATTTACATCTATCGTTGCCAAATATCTAATATGTATCTTTTATCTTGACCTTTATCTCTCGCTAGGAGGGACGCTACCTAAACAGATTAATTTCTGGTATTAACGTTTTTCCAATCGGATTCGATGTCAACCAGGTAAGCTTTACCTTTTAAGCTTTTTAAAATGTACTTAACGAATAGGATTTATTCCTCGCGTTGATGACACATGACTTAAAAAACCATGATAACCGATGATTATTTCAATCATGCACCACTAACTGAAGGCTATCTTAAGCAACTCACTGCAATGCGATTTTGCCAAGGAACAAGATATTAATTTCATCATTATTCATTATTTCCAGGTACATCACATCGAGCATGGAGATGGGTCAGGCACCACCAGCAGATGATTACAATTTGCTATGCGTAATTGATGAAAGGTAAGCGAAATCGAGCAAAACTATTAAAATGTCTAGAAGTACCCATCATCGCCAGCATGATAAAATATTATGAGGATAAAACAGCACAATACCCTTAAACACGGAATGAATAAGTGATTCAATATGCACCACACTGAGTTAAATTATGCTGCGCGCTTAGCAGCAGTACTCGCTCGTCGGGTATCTTACGCTCTGCAACATTACCGTTTAAATTTTTATTCTTTTCTACAGAAATCACCACGCGATGCCCTTGGAGAAGTTTTTCGCTGCAACAGCCGTTTTAATAGTTCGAAAAAGGAGGGGACAGCTTATTTCCACAGGTAAGAAATGTTTTTAATTATACATAATTTGTTGTAAATTTAAACCTCCGGAAATTCACTGTGATTTTTCATGATGATTGGTTTACCCTATATTGTGGAATGAATTATTTTATGATTCTACTTGTACCATGCACCATACTGAAAGTTCGATGAAACAAGCAGCTATAATGTAGTCCTTCTCTCGTCCGCAAATTATAATGCTCGGTTGTTTTTTTTCTCTTCTCACATTTCATAGCGTGGCGTGGTTTGGGACAATGTCGACGATTGTTCACTGAAAAGCTGTATTAAAATATTGGTGAGTATTAAAAATGATTTTAAGACGACTTAAGAGCGTGTTACCTGTAAATGATGAACAATATCCTTATCTTCCTCCTCTTATTAGATGAATTTTCTTGATTAGGAATGCTTATCTGAAGCTTTTGCTTTTTAAAACCTCCCTCAAAACTAAAACAAGTGAATCGAAACAACAATAAGAGATTTTTTCCTTTTCCTTTCGCAGGAGCTCGTCCCGTGATCATCGTCTTCTTACCATCATTAATCGCGGATATTCTGCCCTTCTGCGACTGAGAGGACGCTAACTTTTTATGGGAGAAAATCATCAGCTTTCAATATTGAGTCCGTTTATGAAAGGTATCTAAAAATTCGTATTATTTATCCTAGAAGCATAGAAACCCTAGTGCAAGCGGTCGGCAACCTTGCGGTTTTTTCCATCGTCCTTTTTAAGGAAAGTTTTATTCAATTGGAAAATAAATACACTGCCAATGTATTAAAAACATTGAAACAGTTAACGATATTGGTTAAAATTTCGAATCTGGCGAGGTTTATATTGTGCAAAAGAGGTAAATTATCACAAACTCCTTGATCAGCAGGCTTCTGTTAAATATTCATACAACAGAAAAGATCAAGAGAGTGGTCTACCGTAGTTCAGTATTTACAAAAGCGAATTACATTCCACTGTTTTTCATCAATAGATGGAAGATAGGAAAATAATGTATCACATTTATATTTGTCATAATTTATGGTACGACTCTTGTGGATCTTCTCAGTTACTTGTGTAGTAATGTTTTTACTCTTTGAACCGTATCGGTTGCCGTTCACTGTACTAGGACAGCTGTTCTATGATAACAGTATTGAAAAAAAGTCGTTGATGAATTGTGCTCTTATTGATCCTGAGCTTAAATGACGGATTTCATAGTCGGTTTCTTTCTCCTTGCCGTCTATGAAAAATTCAACCCTGAAACATCTACCATTTTTCCATATTTTACCTTGCGCATGACATTTCTGTAAAACTAAGCAAACAACTTTTTTTTGTATTTTCTTTTCCATCAAGCGTTCTGACATCATTGAGATATGAGTGGGGACGTCATCAACGAACGCTCTCGATCGACCGCCAGTGTGTGATATGCTTCGGTGATCCTCTTTTGTTGTGATAACTCTCATCGCAGGAATAAAAGAAGCTACGTTTTATAAACAATGAAAACGTGTTTTACTTTTTTGTATTTTGTAAATGGAACGCCAATACGCAGTTGGTTGATACGGGTATCGGTCGTGTCCCCCCTTCACAAGGAGGAAATAATACTTTACAGCGAAAATGAGATACCGGCAGAAGAAGAACAACAAGCGTGTGGGGGTGTCTAACACGCCCCTTTTCCAACGGCGTGAACTATTCCGAAAAATAGTTCTCATCTTCCAGCCCCTCCGGCATGTACGTTAGGCCCGACTCGTCCTTGTGCAGCAGATTGTACCCGGCCCCGTACCGGAGGTCTTTCATCAGCTTGGTCGGCGCGTTGCGCAAATGCAGCGGCACGCCCGGCATCGGGCCCTTCCACCCGTCGATCGATGCCCGGCACCGCTTGTACGCTTCGTACACCTCGCGGCTTTTCGGGGCGCGGGCCAGATACACCGCACACTGCGCGATGATGCAGTCCGCTTCCGGCAGCCCGACGGACTGGACGGCGCTCAGCGTTGCGGTCGCTACCTGCAGTGCGTTCGCGTCCGCCAGCCCGATATCTTCGCTCGCCATCCGCACCATGCGCCGGCAGATGTAGCGCGGATCCTCGCCGGACGCAACCATGCGCGTCGCCCAGTACAGGGCGGCGTTGTCGTCCGAGGCGCGGATGGATTTGTGCAGCGCGGATATGATGTCGTAGTGCTGGTCGCCCTTCCGATCGTACAGCAGGTGCGATTTCTTCAGACCCTCGCGCACATCCTCCAGCGTGACGGTGATGAGCGAATCGGTGAACGAGCGGCCGTTGGTGGCGGGCGGCGGCGCGGCAGCACTCGATAAGGCAAGCTGCAGACTGTTCAGCCCGATCCGTGCGTCACCGTCGCAGGTTTCCGCCAGCCATCGGATAGTTTCCTCGTGTACAAGCATCCTACAAGGGGAGGAGGGCAGTATGAAGAATTTGGAAAAAAACGTTATTACAAGTAGGCAATATGGGGGGGACAATATACAAACGTCTTAAAAACTCACTTTAAACACAATTGTCCTTTTCTTTTTCTTTAGCCGTAACGATCAATTGGGTTCATTTAAGCAAGCCATGGAATTGCATGTTAAACTTCCATATTGTTCAATGCTTCGCGGGAAACAGTTCGTATTCGTAATTTATTCGCTAAAGCCTTTGCTTAATCACATCCCTTGTTATTTATTCTTATAATACCTTATTTCAGCAATTCCTTTTTAGATACATCATTCGAAGGTAACTTAAAGCATTTAACAATCGTTCTAACAAATTTCAACTTACCGCGGTACGTACGATGTCTTGCTCAGGTCCGGTACGTTGTTGTTCAGGCTTGCCGGCACCATGACCGCTTTGTACTCGGGCAGCGCCCGCTCCATGATGCGCATCATGCTGTCCACCGTATGTTTCTCCAGCACGATCACCCGGCACCGGCTGAGCAGGGCCGAGTTCAGGCTGAACGAGGGATTCTCCGTCGTCGCACCGATCAGCGTGATCGTGCCGGATTCCACGTGCGGCAGAAAGATGTCCTGCTGCTGCTTGTTGAACCGATGGATCTCGTCCATGAACAGGATCGTGCGGCGATTAAACTTCGACTCGTTCTTGGCCACCTTTACCACCTCCTTCACCTCCGCCACGCCCGCCATCGTGGCGGACAGCTTGGCGAACCGCAGCGTGCCCACGTTCCGCTTGCACCGGTTGGCAATTATGTTGGCGAGTGTCGTTTTGCCACAGCCGGGCGGGCCCCACAGGATCATGCTCGGGATCGTATCGTGCTCGAACAGTTTGCGCAGTATCGTGTTCTGCCCGATGATCTGCTCCTGCCCGACGTACTCTTCGATGGTCGAGGGACGGACCCGTTCGGCCAGCGGTACGTTCGATTCTGGGGTCGCATTTGGGCACGACGGTGCCAGTCGAGCGGCTGGCGCTGGATCCATCATTTTGGGTTTTTTGTTTTGGCTGTCGCTTGCTGCCGGCTCCTCCTCATCGTCCGTGTCGAGGCTGGTGATTTCGATCGGTTGCTCCGCTTTAGCGCTGGACGTTACGGTAGGTGCCGACGGGGCGGTTTCATTTCGACCGCGCTTTGCCGGTTTTGGGCTGCGCTCGAAGATGCTAAAGTTTCGCTTTGGCCCTTGCGAGGATGTTGGTGTATTGGAAGCTGGCTGCTGTTGCTGCTGTTCGTCCGGACTGCCATCGTTTCCGTGAGTCATCGTCAGACACTCATCTACATGCTGCTCGATGTCGGCGATCGGGAACCACTTGTCGCAGATCGGACAGACCGCTTTGCGTGTGCTGGTCGATGGTTGTGGATCATCAAATTCACTCGAGCTCGCCATCGTGCATCTGAACGGTGCGATCGTAATGGCACAGAATAGGAAAATAGAGCAGTAATGCTACCGCCTGTTGAATGAGAACGGGACTGATTTTGAAAAACTCGCGGGCAAACCGAGACCGACGCTGATTGTCAACTGCGGATGTAAACATTGGGGTAATCAGAGTGACCAGAAATACCGATTTATCTGTATTCCTACCGATTTTTTATATGCCTATCGATTCACAGATGACCGCCCTAAAACTACCGATTTTCCATTTATCCTTCCGAAAATCACAGATATTTGATTTTTCAGTCGTTTAAGCTTAATCAGCACGTACGATAAAATCGTATCCGATGGAGCACTGCAGCGGCTTTAAGGTCGCGTGGAGGCCAAAGAAAAAGAACTTGCCACCATTGAGAAGAAAATGTGCATCTTAGTCCTTCTTTGGCTAAGGATTCTTAGTACAATTTTCAGATCAACATTTCAGAAAGTCCTTCATTTGTGTAACCGCTGAACCAAATCTAATCCATATCGTAGGTAAAGGATGCATATTCTCTTGAAATGGAACTTTCATCTTGCGCATTATAACCCCCTCCCGCTCCATCCCGCTTAACACTTCTTTCGCTTTCACTTCTTTTAACTCGAGTTAAGTTTCGAGTTTTAACCTACCGAAAACTACCGATAAAATTTTGATGCGCCTATCGAAAACTGCCAAAATAATCTGGCCACACTGGTGGTAATTCGCGTCTGCTTGCGGAATGTCATCCGTGGGTTCCCAAGCAACAATCCCAAGGAGCAATGTATTGCTCCTAATGACCCAGGGGACAAAAGCATGCACAGATAAGTAACGAGCTGCTATCAAGGTATTCAAGAACAAAGTGATTTACCAATTAGCCAATAATTAACCAATAACCAAGTTTTAAACAGTGTTAAATTTCTTATACTGAGAGTTTTGTTCTAAATTTATGTTATTTTTTTTTATTGCGGTTGACCATCCTAAACCACGTCTCATTAAAAAAACAAGTGCCACAAATCCACTAAAAGGAATCTTTAAAGACTTCGTTTAGCAGACGGTAAATGACTGATTCAATTAAAAAATATCAAAATAACTGGTGGCAACATCTGTTGCTGGGATAGCCTCATCATAACCATCATAAATGAAGGAAATAAGATTTGAGTAATGGTCGTTGGTGTTGATACCTTTGTATATGACCATTCGACCACGACCATTCTTATAGATTTTTGCTCGAAAAGATAGAAGGGAATATAGGCCATGATTACATAAAAATAGGCGAAACACATTGCAAGAAAAGAACAGCAACATAGTGATGAGTTGCAAAGCGCTATCTATTGAGCGAACTAGTGAAGGTATGGATTTTTCGTTTTTTTTCTGTGGATTTTTGATTTTCTAGTCGGTTTAGCTAAATCTGTGGCGCAGTGAAGCTAAGCTGCTTTCTTTGTTTTCAATGGATATTTGATTTTCCAGTCGTTTATGCTTAATCTGTGGCACTTGAATAGTCACCTGATTAGGCAAACAAATATTTTAACTGAAACTTTCACGGCTGTAACGAATTCTCTTTGAAATATTTCGTATTTTGAATTGAATCAGAACAAATAGCATTCCGCCATGCTAATTTGTGTATATAACGACTTTGATTATTCGCAGTTGTAACTTTCAAAGAGTTTTGTGACAACTTTTTTACTTCCGAACACAGAAAGCGTGTGTTCAAATCCTGATTTTATGAGAACTTTTTTTTTCTTTTTTTTTGTATCTGTTTCTATACAAATTGATCACTATCAGCAAAATAACATAAAATGTATTCTAACCGCTATTTAATCGCCAGAAGGATAGTAGCAGTAATTAATTGTCTTTGATATATTTTAATAAATGATTTCGTTTTGAATTTGAGTTGGTAACTGACAAATAAAATCCTTGCAAGCGTCTTTAAACTGCACTGTTTTGTTGTGGTTTTCAGGTGATGTGTGTGAGATTCAATAACACGATCTAGGTGTTATGTTCTGTTGCGTGGTGGACTGCATTATTCAGTTCCTTAATACAAGAACGTTAAAAGCTGTTAATATATTAAACTAATTTCGATAGCTCTCATGAAAGATGAAATTATATAAATATTTCACTCATCCTGATAATGTTAAGTGAACGTAGTAAAATTATAATGTTTTCGAACGATAATTCCTCAATAAGATTTTTTTTTACGACCAGTCAAAAAAGATGTAAAAAATCTCCGATTTTACAACTCAATTCCGTAACACTTTCGCTCAAATTCCAAGGAACAGAATTTTCAAATATAATAAAATAAGTAGCATTCCTAAAATTCCTCACTAAAAGATACGTGACATGGGGAGTCAGGTTCATCGCATTCCTGCTGCCTTTCGACAACTTCATAATTGAACCAAAGGATTGATAGTGCACAGTACAACAAAGGCTACCCCATTTCCCGTTTAGCAAAGCGTACACGTGGGATGGGGTATCGTGTTGTCGTAGGTTGTCATTCGCTCCTTGTTTCCTACCGAACCATGCAACATGGAAACTTACAGGGGGGAACTACTACAACTATCTACTCATCACCTAACTTAGGAGGGGAGAATTCAACACGAATCGTTCTTTGTCCCAGTCTGAGACTCCCCCTTTTAGTTCGATGCGCTTTCTACTGCCTGCAATAAAAAAGGCCAGAGACCCACCTACCGCAGCTAACGGGCAATCGGGCACGTTGCAAAAAAAAAAAAGGTGCTGAAAAGTAGTGCAAGGGGAATGTCAAGTTTATCATTTCGCGATGGTGCTACCCCGCCAAAAAAATTCGGAACACAGCACAGCAGTGCCAACCAAACGCCAGGTCGGATGCTTATCGATCCAACAATTTCAACAGCGGCGGTCACGGTAGGCCAGCATTCCCGGGCCGGCACCGCAGGCGGCACCAAACGTACGCTGACCGTGCAGTGCAATGGACGCGTTTCCGATCACGAGCGAAGATCCGGATGTGCGCCAACAGTTTGCGGAAAACATCTTCCAAATATTGCGCCCACTGTCTGCGCTCGAGATGCCACGTGGCAACCGGCCGACCGATGGCGATTCGTCCGAGTGTAGTGCCCTGTCCGATCCGTTCTCCGATCTGGATGAATCGTACATACTGTTGGATCAGCGCAAGAAGGTATGCATTGGACAGCTAGGTACAGCGTATTTCCCCCCCGGTTACACGTGTTTGTTTTGCGTAGAAACCCGGCGTGGATGAGACGGATGAGCTGCTGCTAATGAATCAATTTACACCCGAGTTCCGGTGCGCTTACGATGAGCTGATGGCGACGGGCGAGAACCGGCACCGGAAGCAGGCGAAGGAAACGGGACCCGAACCGGCGGGCACGTCGAGCGGTTCCGGTTGTGCCGCCTGTCCGGTGGATCTGCAAACGGCCACCGATTTCAGCCCCAAGTTCCGGTCGTTTATCGACGAGATGCTGCGCAAGTGTGACCTGCAGCACCATCAGGAGGAGAAGAAACGGCGCGAACAGCAGCAGGCGCTGCAGCAGCGTAAGAAGGGGCGCGTGCGGGCGATCGTGTCGGAGGAATCGTTCTGCGGGCTGGAGACGGACTCGATGTCGGGGATGTGGCGTATGCTGGACGCAATGTCGGAGAATGAGCGCGAGCTCTTCCCGACGTCCGGCCCCCACTACGATCTGTACTACGATCGGCGGTTCGATTGGATGACGCGGGACGAGATACCGTGGGAGCAGATTGAAACGTCCAAGAAGAAGTGCGAACAGTGGCTAAAGATACCGGGCCAGATGGAGCAGAACGATGGTGCGAAAGCGAAACAGAACCAATAGCAAGGGAGGTGCAGCGGAGGTTTTCGAAACGTTTTGTACTTTGTAGTGTGTTTTTTTTTTAAATAAATTGCGTGTTTTTCAAAAATTTTGAGCTTCATGTTTACAGGTTTTGGAAGGTTTTATGTATGCAGTAATGTTGCATGCATAGGGTGTAGTTCGAGCCAAAACGGAAGCAAAGCAGACGTCTACTTCCTGTCGTAAGAATCACACCACAAGATCGTCGTAGCACTCTCCCATGGTTCTGCACAGCAAAACGTCGCAGAATACATTTTATGCTGAGATTGCATAAAATGTGTCATGCCCCATGGGACAGCGATCACCAGCATCTACCCGAAGATATCATCAGTGTTAACAACCGAAAGAGCATCAGTGCGGTAGGCTTAGGCCCAAGTCAATTAGGACTAGGGAGTTCATTAAAAGAAATTATTAAATAAGAACTCATGATTTTTTCAATTAATTAAAATGAAGTCAAATATGATACCAAAACGTAAAATAGTGTTTCACTAAAGTTTAGTGTAAATCCAGAATATAAAAATTGATGGAAATTCAATTAAAGATATAAATAAAATCACAAGCTCATAGTAATATAACTAGTAGAATAGTAAAATACGATCATTGCTAGGAAGATAAACTTAAAGGAAACAAATACACGCACAGAACAGAATGCGAACAGAATTGGTAACTAAGAGGTAAAAGTGTTCCAAAAAGGAGAAGGAGTGTAATGTAACGTGAAATTATTAGTTATTTAATAATACAATCACAAAATGATAATGCGTGCGTGAACCATTATTCTTGCGAACTGAGCTCCATACAGCTCTCATCTGTGATTATTTTTTTGAATGACTGAGTAAAACAAGAGTTTTCCCTAATGTGATCCTCAAAGGAAAAAGCAGTTCACCTCAAAGAACCTGTCGCGACGGACGAAGCTGGGACTATATAGGGTAAATGTACCAATAGTGGTGCAATTTGTGGTGGTACAGATGTATTTTAATGGATTTTAAGTGTCAGAAACGACAATTTCTGAATATTTCAACACATAACAGTTGGAATATGTTTTATCTTCGCAATCAAAACCATTTTTACCATAAAACACATCGAATCTACGAAAAAAATACATATTTTTGTGATTGCTTCGTTGTACCTATAATGGTGGTATGGTTCCTATAGTCGTCGTATTGTGTTCCTATAGTGGTGGTAAATAAAGATGCCTCAAAACAGTGTATAATATCAATATAAGTTAGTTTTGAGGCTGTTTTCATATGAATAACATGGATTACTGCCATAATAATGATATCTTTCGTAATTTGATCGTAAAAAATGTATGAATTTGGTTGATGAAAATATTGACTGAAGTACTGAATAACACCTGTCGTAAACCCATACTCAGAAGAGTTTGTTCGATTTGAAGTCGATTTTTCACTCAGCCAGATAAGCGAATTTTGGCCTTTGTTTCACAAATTACTTACAGAAAATTAATTTTTGTTGCTTATTTTAATGAAAACAGTACGACATGTCAAAAATGTCGTCGAAAAAAATCTAAAATTAGCTGTTTTTATTGATGTTAGAACTAGGACCACTATAGGAACATGCCTGTTTGGTGTACCTATAATGGCACTATCGTAAAAAAACACTTAAAAATACGTAAATATGGTCAAAAGCCAATGATTTTGAATAAAACAACATCATTTGATAACAATTATGTTAAAAAAACTAATAATAGCGTTGTTATGTGGTCATTTAGAACGTTAACAAAAATATGAGTATCGTTATGAAATCCTAAGGATTTTGCAAAAATGTTGATACCTTTCACAAAATAATGGATTTTTCGGTCACTAAGAAACGGAATGGCCCCATTTCATTTTTAAATTCTTTGTAAAAGGCTAGAGAACATTTCACACAATCATAAATAACTTAACTACTGTTAATTTATCGTATGAGACGCATTTTAGTGCAATACCACCACTATTGGTACTAGCACCACTATAGGTACGTTTACCCTAGTACCTATATAATACCAGTACTCACATACGCCTCTGAGCCATGGACACTGTCCAAATCTGACGAAACCCTCTTAGCCGCGTTCGAGAGGAAGATGCTCAGAAGGATACTTGGCCCCTTATGTGTGGAAGGACAATTGAGCAGCCGAGCTATACGAGATGTACGGCGACCTCACTGTCGTGCAGCGTATTAAGCTCGCCAGGCTCCGGTGGGCTGGCCATGTTGTACGCATGGAAACGGACGACCCAGCCCGTAAAGTTTTTATAGGCCATCCTCAAGGACAGAGGAGGCGTGGTAGGCCCAAATTGAGGTGGCAAGATGGCGTGGAGGCGTCCGCCATTAAGGCCGGGATAACGGACTGGCAGACGAAGACGCGAGACCGTGAGCGGTTTCAGACACTCCTAAGGCAGGCCAAGACCGCAAAGTGGTTGTAGCGCCGGATAAGTAAGTAAGTAAGATCCTCAAAGGATAAAACTTTTTTTTACATTCATCTTAATGCTTAGCTAATTATTTTTGAGGATTCAATAATGATGAATATTATGAGTATGAGGGCATAAATCAGTCAATGTTATGCAGAAATCCAGCACGGATTAGTCCGAAGAAATAGAGTATTATGCCAATGCCAATGAATACAGAGCCAACGTATTGGAAGCTGATGAACAGCTAATTAAACCTGATTTCATTGGATGTGACACATTTACAGTAAACTGTTCTAAGGTGTTTTGCGCTGCTGTAGCCATTGGAGAAGAGTGTTACGGTATGCTTTAGCTTGCAGCTATCGCTAAGGAAGTGACTTGAAGATACGTAGATTGACAATTTTTACACTTTTTGAAGAGAATTGTCCTGATGTGGCAAATTGTTATTGTACAATTGTGTATTTTATATAAATTTTAACATACTTGAACAATTAAATCGGATGTAATACTCTACATAACATGATTTCTATGTTAATGTAGTAAGCAAAACCCACAATATTCAGACAAACAAGCCAAATTTAAGTGATATTTTACCTGAAAAGCATAATATCCGATTGTTATACATCCGATCAAAATCATAACTTAACACTCAACGAACCTTGTGCAATATTTTATAAAATTTTAATATGTTTTTCTATGAATTTGTAAGAATTTTGTCTAAGCTCTTCCCTGCGTATTTCCCAACGTGCATGGAAACGCGTAGCAGAAGCTTCTCACGATGCTAGCAAAACGTTTGGCTCCCTGTAAGTTGGTATAAGACCGGTACCAGGAAACCCCCTGAAGGGTTAATAAAGCACAAACCTCTTCCGAGTAACTTGCTGCAGTACAGCAGCTCAGAGCATCATCGCACGGGGCAAGCGAACCACTCGAACTCCACCGAATGTCCACCGGCAGTAAAACGGTACCACCGAGCATGTTGTGTTTGCTCGAGTGCAATCTTCGCAAGTACCTTCAATAACACTCAAATAAATCTCACCATTACTCAAAACGCTCGGCACAAACACATGCACCGAGCTGTATCAGGTTACATACCAGTTCAAACATCCTGTCCGGTGCACTGTTTGCATACTTTCTCGATTATTGAAGGTGCCCGCGGCGTTAGTTTTGGGCCCGGCTGCTGCTGTGCTGATTGATAGCCTCGAGATGTGCGTGTTTTTTTTACCCTGTAAACGGGTTCGATGACGGGGCTGTAATGGTCAGGATTACAAATAATTGCGATCTCATAATGCGTCGACTGTTCGCATACACGTACGGCCGGCCAGTTCCGGTGCGGGTGTACATGCGCTCAAATTGAATATTATCCATCCAGCAAACAGTACCCACACACACACCATTAACGCCCCGATGATCACCGCAGCCGGCGTACTGGTGGCTTGAAAAGTGGTTCGAAAATGGCCGTGCATAAATGATGGACCGTCTGGTTAATTTTAATTTCCCCGTGTCTGTGTCTGGGAAAGGAGATGATCCACATCAGCACACATGTTCTCGACGCAACGGCAGCGTTTCTTATGCGCACGACGGCGAGGGAATGCCAGTGGACCCGCTGGCAGTGTTGAAAAGGGTTTTAAAAATTTCGCTAGCACCTTGTACGACCAACGGGTGTGTAAGCCCTTTCACTCGCAATTAATCCGTACCGTAGCGAGGAAGCGAGAACGTCCAGGACGTCCCCAGGTGATCCCCAAACCGGAAGGTGTCGAAGCGTAAAAGGGGCACAGGTTTCGCTTCCCGGAAAACAAACTAAAAGAACATCGCAACAAAAAAAGGTGGGGGAAAACAACATAATAATTAATTTATAACCGAGCAATTCATCCAACCCCGTTGTGGGTTCATTCCCTTCTTTTTTTGTGTTGATGTTGCTCCCTTTCGTTTGCGCACCAACGAAAACCGGATGTTTCTGAACACCCCCCGCTCCCCTCCTGCCCGACCATTTAACTGCACAAAAAGTGAACAATTTAATTCGCTCATTTTTCTGCTCCAGTGGGAGCACTTTCCTGCCAAAACCATCAAACAAAACGATCCGGCAAACAGGGTAGGGTTGAGCTGAGGGAAGTTTGATGATGTTCGTGTTTTTTTGTTTGCGAAGGAATGACCATATAAAAACCAATACTCCTCTACCGACGGATCGCTGGGAGGAATGTTGCATGGGACCCAGCAAACTGTTGAACTGATGAGCGCCATGAGCTTGAGAAAAGAGTTTTGGGCGAGCTATTTAGCATGTAAAGTTTCGGTCGGTATGATTTATTTTGAGCTCAACGCTTTGGATAAATCACTGCAAAAAGATCACAAGGGATAGGGTCTTTTGTCAAGCAAAAAATGTGAACTTTACTAAAGGTATAATTAACAATTGTCACACGAGACTGGTTTACAGGGAGTGGCGTATTTGGCTCAGTTTAATGATATACTAACATTTTCGTATTGGATCATCATTTTTCGGCAAAAAATTCTACTTTGTTTGCATAATGTCATACTGTCAAATTCCCCACGGATTTCTTGAAGACATTGGCAAAATGAGATTTATACAAAATTGTTATTAGCTCTTTAGAGATGGCTGGTAAAACAAATCATCAGGTTACACTAGAATTTATTTATGATTTAAGAAACAATTAGTCAACAATATTTTTTATTGACAAACAGTATAACTTTTGTGGTATCGTAATAACTTAATTGAAATACACTATTGCTTTCTGTCTTAAACTTCATTATTTTAGATTGATTTACTTCCATAGAACTTTACAATTTACAATTTACTATAGGACTATAAGAAACAGAACTTTCGAAATATGTAAGCCTGGTGTTATTCGATGCAAGGATATTGCCACACTGTCGTTAGAAGAGCCAATTAATATTTTTATATAAACTAAAATATCAAAATAATTCAAGCTACACATGCATGTTTATATTTTTATGTCCATCACTGTATCTCAACGCAGCATGTCGTGTAGGAACGCTTATTATTTTGAGGTGCAATTTTTCATCGCCTACTTTGGCACGAAAGCACATTCTTGCTAACCAAACCTCATCTGGTCACCTGGTGAAGCTTTTTTGCAAAACACAAAAAAAGCTGGAAGGAAAATAAAAAAAACCAGCCGCTAAAAAGGATACCGTTTACACTTTTAATTGCCGTGTCAAACAATGCGCGCCAGGGTTTAAGGGTGGTATATTCATGCTGGGATTTTTAACTCATCCGCTCGCCCGCTGTAAAGGTGCGAACAAAATCAGCGCAGTGTTTTGCTTTACCAAGAAAAAGGGATAATTATATCTATGAATCTGTTTAGATGGGTGTATAATAACACGGAAAAATGCAATCCCTCAGCTAATAAGGACTAACCGAGCGATGGATTGCTTTGAAGTGATACTGGCCAGCGTTACTTTATTGCAGCAATTTTTATTTTTTTAGTGTGCATAAGATATTGTATATCTTTGAGCATGAAACATAAGGTATTAAAGAACGTTTTGAATTTAATCGCAGTTACTTTTAAGTAGATAATTCGACTCTTTTGCTTAAAACGCCTAAAAGTATGCAATACCTTAGCCTAAAAGTATGCAAAAGCATGCAGTATGCTGCTTAAGTAAATTTTTTTCTTTTAATCAATATAACCAAATTAAAATAGTATTTTGTTTCGGAAAAAGCAGCACCTGCAAAACCTCATTTTCAGATGCAGATGCATACCATCAAAGAAAGCTTCCTAGCCGCCAAACGAGTTGCTTGGTGCACGGGTGCAAATGTTTTTTCCCACGTGTAGTGGTGGTTTCATTTGGAACATTCTTTCAGCATCCCGGACAACGCAAAAATGTAGCCATTTTCTGCTGGCTGTAGAATAACTTCGTAAAAAAAAAAATCCCCGGCTCTAACTAAAGGTTTCCCGGGTAGTCACCCGGAATTCCTGTTTGGATCGCCCCGCACTATACCGCCGCTCAATATCCGGCTCGCCTTTTCAATTTGGTGCATTTTATTTTTATCGCGGTGCATCAACGTTCTTTTTTTGGTTCGTTCTTTCTCTCTCTCCCTCTGTGAGATTCAAGAAGGAATACATTTGCGGGCGGTGCGGAACGCTCTTTCATCATCACCTGGTCGATATCGTTTGTGGACGAGCTTGCGTTCGTTGTTTATTTGCAGATCTTTTTTTTCCCTCGGAATGTTCACCGGACGTGCCCGAACGTGCGTCCCTCTCGTTACGCTGCCCGTTTGCTACATCTTTGTACGGCGTGCTGTACGGCAGGATGCATTTTTGTTGTTGTTGAGACAGCGTTCTCTTTCTCTCTTTCACACACATACAGACACTCAATCAGTGTGGGCTACGTACCGGCACGACATGGAACGAGCTTTTCCTCTTTCTCTTTATTGAATCAAACCTAGACCGGGATTTGAGTGGGTTCGTGATTCAAATGGACTTCGCTGGCGGGGTTGTATCGGATCGGGCGTGAGCCAATTTCGGCAGTCATTGAGCGTTGAATGGGCGGTATGCTACTTGAACGGAGCTTCATTTTCGCAGCAATCGATGCGGTGTGGATCGCAGGCGGCTTTACTTTATGATGAACGTGCAACAGTGAAGAGTTGTTGCACATCGAACTGAAACTAGCTTGAGGAGGCATAGAAATAGTTTAATTTTCGGACGAATTTTCAAAATTATTTCAAAAATACAATGCCGACAGAGGCACTACTGAATATCAACCCTCTTTCTAACCGCCTAAATGTATGCAATGTATACTTAAATGCGTTATAGGGTTTACTAAGTAATTTTGCCAATGTGTGCTGGATATTTTGTGGCTCAAAAAAGTTTATGTACTTTTACGATGTAAATATTCAGCCGTCCTATATGATTTTTGACTAAAAGGCTTTCGATGCTAAATCCTGAATCCACCAGTGGGATTCAATCTGTTTCATACACGGCGGTAAATTAGTAATATGAGGTATAAAATGATAAAAAAAATTAAGTGATGTATATAGTTTAATTTAAATATAAATATATTCTACAAACTGTGCCAATATATTGCATAAAACATAAAAAGAATGAGTTTTATAAAATGATTGGAAAATCGTAAAAAGGGTGCCCGATCTGTTACAAACAAAGCATCTAATTGCATACTTTTAGGCGACAGCACATATCCTACATAAGAGATGAGCATTTATAAACATCTAAAAATTGTAAACCACTGCAAAAATTCATGTTTATCACACATTTTTACAATATTTGCGGCATTTTCATACAATTTATCAGTGAGCTATTTCATTTATTGGTGAAGTGAATTTACTAGAGACAAAATAAACAAAAAAAACCTTCAGGCTGTCGTGTCACATTTGGTAATCGTGTCACATAACACACGCGTTAACGCACTTTCGGTAACTCGTTACGGTGAGCTCGCTCAACAGTCTTTGCACGTAGATCGAATACCCAGCTCGTGTTGGCAAAAGTTGTCCTGAGACACCGAAAGTCAGAGCACATTTTCCGCCTCACCGAACCGTACAGCTTGGTTAAATAATTGAGAAGAACATATTCGGCGGCCTGGTGTGGCTGGAGCTCAAAAAATAGCAAATTAAAACACACAATCTAGTAAAACTGTGCGTCAAATACACAAGACAAACAAACAGTATTTGCTCGAACACCTGATCGTGGCTTACCATAGCGAGGACGCGTGCTTTTTGATGTGTTGCTTTTGCCACTCTCGTTAAAAATCACATCAGCTTACCAGAGGTGTACTGTCAGCGGGAAGGTTCAAGCTCGCTTCCAGTTTGTCTGCTCTAAGCTCGGATGTCTTTCAATGTTTCGTTTTGGCAAGTGAAATTGTTTGGTTTACACTTTCCAGACTCACTGTCGCAAAACCGCAGCTCTCCGATGGTTCTATTTGTACAACACAGAGAGCTTAAATGGTAGTGAAAATGTGTGCCCAAAGTCGATCACCGTCTTCAGTTTGCTGGTGAAAAGTGATTACCTCGAAATAGCATGGGCTTAAATGATGTACCCTTTGCTAAACAAATACAGTAAGTTGGGGATTGTTTGTCTTTCCTGTTGAGAAAAGTTTTGACGCCCGAACCTGCCGGACACTCTTCGTTGCTCCGTTTCTCACCGGCTATTCAAGGTTCTCAGCTTACGTCCTACAGTCACTTACCTTACCTCATCAACCAAGACGATTTTAAGGATGATGACACAAAGTATCCCAAAACAATCAAGAGGACACTGTTTACTTAGCATTGACCCGCCGTCTCACTGTTCTACAAATGAAGATGTCCACTTGTTTATGGATTAGTTTGCTTTTCCGGCAAACCGTCCTTATCCCTTCCGGTTAGCGTGTGACCGACTCTTTTCGAATTAAATCACTTTGATCCATTTCCTGGACAAACTACATGCTTTTATCTCACGATTTTGCATGAATCAACAGCTGTGTGTTCGAAGGTGAAAGTTTGGAAAAGAGAACGAGAAAAACCACCGACTAATGGAGACGCCCCATCCTTCACTTCCCACGAGAAAAGGTGATGATTGAATGCAAAAGTTTCAAAAACCGCACTCGTCCGCCCGGTCGGTGGAAAAGAGTGTGTTCAAACGAGTTGCATTATGTTGCAATCGCAGCCACAGCCAGTACGATACGGTGGGATGGATTTATGGGTGTTTCTGTTTGTCAGTTGGTTTCGTTTGTTCGATTTGTTTGTTTGTTTATTGTGGTTGGTTTGTTTTAGAATTGTTGAGCACATACGCTGTGGGTGTTTGTATTGTTCCCATTCTATCGATGGGTGGAATGAACACTCCAGTAAAACTGTGGGCAATTTATTTTGCATCATTGTGCTTTGTTTCGATCATTCTGCGTTACTGATTCATAAAAAAAGAATAGTTCAACATGTTGTTTCGACGCCTGAAGAGCCTTTTTGTGGGTTCAATATTGTTACATTTCAGTTTCAGTACTGTGTCATTTCACTCCCCCAGGCATTGTAACATTTAAATCAAGTGAAGCGTTACTAAACAAACAAAAAGTAATACATTTTAATATAGCATCCCAAGCAAATGTTTACATCCGTTTGTTCATTGGATTTCCGAGCAATCATTACATTTTAGTAAATCAAATCAAGAGTTTGCTGTAGTGCGCTGAAAATATCCCAATCAATTAGTGAAACGTTTCCAAGAGCACCTGATTTTAGGGCTTTAATTAAAGTTGTCAAAACTTTGGATTTCAATTATCCAGTACTAATCACGAAGCGGGTTGGTATTAATTAAGATGTAACAACAAACAGTGCGGTTTGTAATTGAAATGACTCATAAATAAAGAGAGCTTAAAAAACAAACATAAAAAGCCCAATTGAGGATGAATATATGAAGCTTTCCCAAAACCTCGTCCAGCAGCAACAAACTTTCCTGGTTTATTTTGCTGTCATACTCGTTTGAACCCACGAATGGTTGCGGGAATGTTTTATTACCTCAGACTATTACCTCGTGGGTGCTGTTATTAATCATTTTTACATACATATGCATGGGTTGCGGGAAAAGGGAAAATTGGAAACAAAACAAAAACAGCTTCCAACACGGTGCCATCGTTTGCTGACGCTGTGTAAATTGTATTCATTCGAGTGCAAGCTAAAATTGGAAATAATCCATGCGTTATGAGCAAACTATACCGGGCATGGGCCAGTATGCCGCTTGTAGATTGGTTTGTTTTTGCTTTTTTTGTCGGGTTTGTATTATTTTTCCTATTTCTTACCGTTGCACTAACCCTTTTTACCTTCCGTGCCTCATCACGGTTCGGAACTGTAGGCGATTGGTTCCGCATTTCGGGGGAGAAAGTGCAACTGCACCACTATGCAGTGAGCGGATGGTTCGCTTTCATGTTTGTCATTATTTTAAATTGATTTACGGGGATAGGTCTTGTTGATATAATTACGCCATAATTGGAGGACACACCCGAGCGCGAGCATGAATAAATCTACCTTCACGAGACAGCAATGAATTGGTCGATGAAGCGTTCACTCTGTGGAAAAATGCTGATTCAATGTGCTGCTGTGAAACAAATGGTGTAAAGAAAAAAGGGCGTTGGGAAATAACAACCCACCAACTCACGTGTCAATTTCATTACCTTTGAGCTAGTTTTTGCTGCGGATTTCTTTCGAACTGCGATCGTTTGATGTATTTTTGATTTATTGCATGCATTATTATCATGATATCGCACGGTTCGGTGCAGTTAAAGCCATTGCATCTAATCTCATTTTCACATCCAATTAAAGCAAACGCAGTGCGGTATGTAATGGAGCTGGGCAATGGTTGAAAATGAGTGCTTTTCCATTCCACGAGCTTATTAATGCATCCAATTAATGTAAATAAAACACAAACGACCCATTTTTATATTTTTTATAGTGTACAGGTTTGATACTTTTATTCATTTCTGTTTGTTTTTGCTGCTTTTTGTGCTTTTCGTATCGCTTGTTCGCTTGTTAATCATTTTTTAGCTCTTTTTTCGTTTGATTTTCCATTCCTTATTCTTATTATGTCATAATGCTGCTTTATAAACACTTTCAACTCGCTTTCCATGATCTTTTACCTTTCCTATACAATTTTCTATAGCTTTTTCCCTTTTCTATTCTTGCCACATTCGACTACACCTCAACCCAACCTGTCGCCGGCCTTCAATACTATACCTTTACAGTAGGAATAAGAAGTAACAGATTGTTTGCCAACTAGGAAAACGATCACTAAGCTTTCGGCGAAGGAGAAAAGGGTGGAGAGAGTAAGGGAGCTTAGGTTTAAAGATTAAACGGTTAAAGCGATACCAATGCGATGGGCAAGTTTGGATTTAGCGCAGTGAGCAGTCCTATGTTCATCAGCTTAGCTACTTTTTGTTTAGTCTCTCCCCTTTGCTACTTAATAGTAAAGTGTTTAGATGGAGCATTTGTGCGATAAAATCAAAAGCAATAACGAATGTTTTGGAGCATGCGATGGAACGTAAGAAGAGCATCGTAACCATTTTGTGTTGTTTTATTTGATCGGCTTGACGTCTGTGTGTTTTTTCTCTTTTATTATATATTAGTTAGTTATTTTACTAAACATTTGAGCTTTGCCCGTAAGAGTTTTTCTTTCGCTTGTGTTGCTTATGATCTTTTCTTCCCTTTTCATCTAGTAATTGTTGTGAAGGCAATATTACAAGGAATAATCAATAGTAACAATAGTTCATAGGACCGTCGGTTTTGCTTCCTTTCTTTCATTAATCGTTTTTCATCTTTTTTTACACGTTGTGAAACATTTCTCTAAACTGAAAAATGAAATAATCAATCCGTACTGCCTATCATCGGTAATTACGGAAAAATAAACGAGTTTGCATCCTGGTCACGGCGCCAGCTGTATTTACCCTCAGATAAAGAGAAACAAGAGGATACCGTGTTGCTTTCCCTATACTTTCCCTTCGCACGAGTCCAGTCTACTTCTTTTTCGTTTTACTTTAACTCCAGCGTGTAGCCTTGTGTTGGTATGTGCTTCATTATCTAATTTTTGTTGTTTCTTTTTTTCGTTTTTGCATTTGAGTGTTTGCCTTTCTTCCGCGTGTAACAAAGCTTTAGCTGTTCTCTTTTGTCAGCTTGTATGGATGTGATTTTTGCACCTTTTTATGCATTTCAATCACCCATTAAACATTACTTTCCACTCAATTTACAGCGCTTCTATGGTCATTTACCTGCAGCCAATGGAGATGCATCCTTGCTTTCGCTGATTCCCCGTCGCTGTCATCGAGATCGTACCGGGTGCGATCGTGCACCGATCGGCGTCAATATGGGTGGCGATTAAATAAACGTTCCCAGCCAGTGGTGCACAACCGCAAGCACCGTGACAATGGCGAGTGTGACCATGTTTGATGAACTCCACCGCGTTAGACCCGTCGGGGTTGCGCTTGAGCTGAAGTAATCCCGGCATTTGCCACTTTCCGGCGTGTAATCGACGCAGTGCATCTGTTTTGACCGGTCCAGCGATGAGTTGGAGGTTGTGACCGCAAGCGTGGCAAAAGAGAGAGTAAGAGAGAGATGAGAGAAAATGGAATAAAAAATCAATAATGTCATAGAATGGGTCTTTCATGGTAGAATTCTATTGGAAGGACAGTCGAAACGAAAGCATGTGTGTTGCTTAAAAGTTTGGAAGTCCACCCTTTCGAACTGCATTTCTATTCTGGATGAAAACAGTCCAAACACGCAGTACATGCAGATGTACATGTTGGGGTGCTAGTTGCAACCACCTTGTACTCGTGCATTTCAACAAAACCGTTGCACAGTTTTCATTGTCACCCAGTTAACGAGTGCAGCATAAATCATGGCCTACTCGTTGCCCTTCCTAGTTGGACTTCCCTTATTGTGAGCCATTGCAATAGAAACTTAGAGAGAATGAGAGAGAGAGAGAGAGAAAGAGAGATAGAGAGAGAGAGAGAGAGAGAGAGAGAGAGAGAGAGACAGAGCAAATGGGAGAGAGCCACACTTCTTCTAATACAATATGCATGAAGTGGGCAACAGAAGCTCTATTTATGTTGTGAACGGGTAAATGTGGATGCAACTGAAAAACGTAGACCGTGACCCAGGCATTTAAAATACCGCCCCATTGTAAACTCCATTGTAAGTTTTGTACCATTTCCCCTACATCATGATTGTTCGGGAGTGGGCTAAACGTTTGAATGTAGTGTGTTATTTTCACGCACAACTAAATGCAGTAAAATACGCCACCACACCGTCCAGTGGCGGTTTAACGGGTGTGCCATGTTTTATTCATCGATCCGACTCGTCCTCCCGTGTGTAGTGTTGTGATGTAGAGACATTCTGATGAGTATGTAGACGAGTGGGTGTAAAAACTGGTTGTACAACGTTGTTGCATTTGCAAACAAAAAAGCGACGAGGTGGGAATCGCGTTCGGTTGGCTTAAATGATTCGCTTGGAACCTCTTTGTGGTGGAAGGTTAGAGGTGATTCTGGATACAAATTGGCTTAATTGGTTTGCCACGATGGATGTATTGGGGAAACGGTAGCAAAAGGACACAATATTGCTGCTTGTTTTTATTGTTGTGTGAAGCTGGTAATTGTATCGTGTGAATTAGAACAACGCATTGCTATTTGGGGAGGAAATTATGGTAACAATGGGGATTAATGTATTTGCGTGGTCGTTTCAAAAGTGCCTCCAATGTGATGCGAGAACTGTCCATCCATTTATTGGTACATGTGTCCGGATTGGTAAATTCATGAAATTTGAAAAACATGTTGTAATGTAATTGGTATAAATGTTCAATTTCAAGAAGAGCACATGAGGTTCATCAAATTAGTTTACAATTTTTAGTAATATTACGTGATGTGGGCACTAGATGACAAAGCATACTAAAAACCATTGCACAAATCAAAAGTGATTCAATCCATGGAAAAGCCATATTAAATTAATGTTAACTTTATTGCTGGACAATATTCTATGTATTGATACCGGGAACACATGATTGAACGATTTAAAATACGAACGATTTTTATGATGCCACTTCTAAGAAAGTAATTTTGTACAGCTCACAGATTTCTATTGAATCTGATTTATTAAAGAGAATGTTTTTCCAATATGTTTCTTTACCAGTACTAATATTTGTCAACACTTTTAGATAATCAAAGTTTTCCTTTTCGTAATTCTTAATTTCATAGGTTTAGGTAATTCTATCTGCACATCAATTTAGCATTCCAAGTCAAAGGTCATGAAAAGCTAGCATTGAAAGATGTTCAAAGATTTCGAAGGGTCCATTCAAATCTATCTTCACTCGACCAAACGGCCAAAGCATGCCTGATTGCGTTTAACATCGTTACAATGGTGTTGTTAATAAAACAATTATCAGTCCCTAATTAGCTCTCACTTTGTCACCCCGTTACGGCCGAGTCCGAGGAACGAGATCGACCTAAGGAAAAGGGATCGAAGAGGAGCAGCATCTAAGCGATTGATGTTTGCTCTCCAACACACACACACACACACACACACACACACACACACACACACACACACACACACACACACACACACACACACACACACACACACACACACACACACACACACACACACACACACACACACACACACACACACACACACACACACACACACACACACACACACACACACACACACACACACACACACACACGTACAGGCACCAACTAGACACATCAGTAAATAAACAACCGAACGGCGAGCAGAAAGGGGAAACCTTCACAGAGCGCTGGTTAGAATCACAACTTCGTGCAAAGTCAACACCAAAAGCACGGCCAGTTGCAGCGAAATGTTCTGCATCGTACCGACTTTTCCGGTTCAACACACGCCAGACTTACCCGCATCAACGTGTTGGACATCTTGTCGAGGAATTTGCGCGTGAACAGCGCCGTCTCGTCGCCGCAGGCATGCCGCACCGTAAACTCCGAGCACTGCATGTACTTCTGGAAGGCACTGTAATAGAGACAAGTGAGAGAAGAAGAGAAAGAGAGAGGAAGAGAAGATAAGAAGAACGTTTAGTGCTCGGAAGATGAGTGGGACTCGTACAACGCAAGGGTATTTGAACGTCTTAGCGCACCGTAGCGTCTTAGGCCTCGGGAAAGGAGATAAATACAGTTCACACCCTCCCATCCAGAACCGACTTTGTGCCGCAAGTGGTGCGTGTAATCGGTGTGAAATTGACGGGAAATGCACTTCGATGCATTTGAAGGGAAAGCTGACTACACAGAACGGATTGACTCAAGCGTGTGATGTCAGTTGTTGATGGGGAGTATCATTAAAGAGTCGATAGAGTTTGTATGTTAAGAAGGTGGTTTAATAAGGTATTATCAGAAACTGCATTCATGCAAATAAGATGATATATATGTATATCTTAAACCTCATAAGTTAACAATGTTTTCATATTGTAACAATGAGAAATTTGAAATGTTAAACGCCCAAAAGTATGCAATTAACATGTCAAATAATCGATAATAAACCTACATTGGTGTTTGATTCATTTGGTATGATGTATTACTCGAACTATATACACATACACACACTAACAAACCTAGCCATGAACATTCACATTATCGATCAGACGGCCAATTGATGAGTTTCCAATTCCATCCAATTCCTGCGACAATAAGACAATAACATCTAAATGGAAAGAAGGGACGACAAACTGAAACTGGCCAAAGCTGAACCGGTCATCGGCCTTTACTGAGAGCGTAAATGATTCGTTCGTGTTATTGCCCACGACACTTACACGTAAGATCAACAAAAAAACCTAATTTGATGGTCGTTTACTGCTCGCTGCTAACTAACTGGACGTCATCTTTTGTTGCCTCCGGGTTGCCTTTCGAGCGAAGAAACAATACAATAAACCCAGACTCGTTTGCTCCGCTCGCTGTGGTGGTGATGGTCCAAAAATTGAATGGTCATTTGGCAGGCTGACATTTGCTGTCTCAGCTTCAGGGAGGGGTTCAATTTCACAAACTAAGGTTCAATATCATTCAGCAAAAAGGCAACAAAAAACTGACGAGAACAATTCGGGGAAAAGCGGAGCTCAAAACCACAAGATGGTGCGATGGTGTAAGCCCAAGCGAAGGTAGCCGTTACATGGGAAATAGTGCACTGTCAGAGTCACAGCGGTCACTTTACCGGTCGGTGTGAGCTGTCAGCTTCGTGAGAAACAATAAATTTGATTGGCCTTGGATGGTGGACGAAAACGGACGATGATGCTTAGGTCTAATGGTAGTTAGTTACTGTTTATGAAACGTTCCTTGGGTCGTATTGCATGCCGGTTGTTACAATCATCAATTAGGACGGATACAATCAGAATGGATTTGCTCGGTGTGTGTTAGTATGATCTTGCTCGGTTTGCGTTCTAGTTTGTTGGATTGAAAAGATCCGAGTTTGTTAAAAGGTCGACAGATTAATCAAACCAAAGGTTGTGGTTGCCTGTATTATGACAAACCTTTGAACATTTTAGAATGTTAGCTTTAACTATATGTAACGCCAATATGTCAAGCAAGGTCCAAGTGAAGGCATTCAAGTGTTTCGGTGAAAAGATCCTTAAAAGTTGTTTAAAGTGGATAAAAACGAAAAATACCAGTGTTTCGTCTAGAAGGAGATGTTGGACGCAATGATCACAACTATCTGGCCCAAACCCATTCTTAAACCTTTACCCATACATCAGACCATCTCGATGTCTCTTTAAAAACTTACCAGCAAACCGTTTTAAGCCGTTCTTCCTCCGCATCCTCCACCGACTTGGTGCTGTTTGGATGGCTTCGGCCCAAATGTTCGTGCTGCTGCTGCTGCTGTCTGTGATGGTGATGCTGATGCTGACTCATGTCACCGTTGTGGTACTGCCCACCACCATTGCTCATGACGGCCGCCGGATGTGTGGCCATTGTTGGGTAGATGGACGACGCTACCGTCGTGGTGGTTGTCGTTGCCACCGACTGGCCTATCTTCGCCATGGTGCTCTGGTAGTGGATCGCACACACCTCGTAGTCTTTTTTCACATGCCGCATGCACGGTGCATGTCTAAGAAAGTCTATAGAAATGGAGAGAACAGATGCAAACACATACGGTAAGTTTTTTTCTCCCCTGGATTTGGTTTGTTATTACGGATACGGTGAATGTCAATTCAATTTTGGGGTTTCCTTTTTGGACCACACTGTTTAGAATCATGGACGTATGGGTGGGTGCTTTTGTCCTGTCGTTGACATTCGAAACGTACGAATACGATCCAAGATTCTATTGGTAAAGACATTATGAAATTGGCAAAAAAGAGGAGCAAAAACAAGCGGTACAGCTTCGAGCTTCCTTTGACTGGTGGTTGAAATGCAACAAAAAAATGGTAAGCATATATTATGAGTACATTAAAATGAGTATAAAAAAGTACGATTAAGACACAAAAGAGAACAGCTAGCGAAAGCTCTTAAAAGTGATGAAAAGGGTTATTATATTGTGTGTAGAATATTAATGTTGTTTAATCTGATAAGACAATTTACATTAAGGCATCCCACAACCACACAAACGAAAACCTGTGCCCACACATTCAACCAACACGACCATTAGACATCATAATGTGGCCTCCTCAAACCGCAATGGTTTGGTTCTGTGGTTTCTGGTTGAGTTTAAGGATGAGGTGAAGAACATTATCCAATCCAGAGAGGAAACGATTGAATTATTGACACTTGCCTTTGAAATCGATTGCCTAAGGAAGGAGTGGATCTAAGTCGAGGAGTCTAGAGGTGAATTGATGAAGCGTGCCAAATTTGGCAGGACTTGACCTTTGACACACATGTGCTGCCATGCATTTTATGATGTAGGATGAGGACTGGACAGTGAACTTGAGATTTAATAGGCTGTTAGAATTGGCTGGTCGTAAAGAACTATGTTTTAGGAATAAAAATCAATATTATTTAATAGCTTATTTGACTAGTTAATAATTCACAAAATTTGCTTTATTATGAAGACCAATATCACAATGGAGGCGCATGGTACCTCACTTAAAATTCACAAAAAAAATGCATACCGCGAAACATTTTACTTGAGCAATCAATATTAAAAAGATTTAAACAAAGATATCTGTTTCAATTCTACATTTTAACAAAATGCTATACGTATAACGCGTGATATTTTATTACTAAAAGAATATCTCGATGAAGTAGCAATTCTCTCATAATAACAATTTTCTCTGCGGTGTTCAGCAACAAAACACTCGACGAAGTAGCAACGTAAACAATGTACTCAAGATTAAATATCATTCCATTCCAAAACCACATCCTGCTGTGGTGGCTGTAGCGAAACCGAACCATTATCCGTTAAGTAGCACAACACAACGAACCCAACAAACCATGGCTGAAGTGAATCTCGTGTCGTGCAACGTCTGAATCATCGTATTCTGCTCTCAAATGCACGATAATCAGCCAGTGTATAGAGAGTCAGGTGTTTAACTTCAAACTAAGCACAGCACAGCAATCGCTACTAATTAGCGGCGAACAAGGAACTGGTTTTCGCCTTCTCTCAGACGCATAATGAATTACCCACAAGAGGAACATCTTTCACCGGTCTTTCCTCCATGCTAAAGTTCTTCTAAACAAATATCATGCGAAACAAGGTGGCATACAATTAAATGGAATTAATCGCCTTACTTTTCATTTTCCCGAGAAAGGGCAATCCAAACCCGTAAGTGCATTCACCCCACAATTCTTGTGCAATTTTCTCTCACATGACTCCGGACTGAGCGGATATTCTGAAATTCTAACTGACTACCGCAATGCGTAATAAGAACTACAGCATTATGTACACTTTTCTGCTGATATTGTTGATAAGAGGTCGTTTTTCTGTTACATTTTCATTTTCACCATTCTCATTACTGATTTGAGTTGTTTTTTCCTTCCTTGGTTGTTGCTGTGATTGCTCTCTTCACATCGGATCATTAGCTTTCAAGTCGTCAGTGACTCGTTGGTGTTTCGTAAGGTAGTTTTGGGCTCGTTCAACTTGACTGCTAATTGTCGATTCCCCTGAACCACCTTTACGCTTATCCATTCGAGCGGCGTGTGAGTTTATGCGTGAAGGTGGACAAAAGTTTTTCCTCATCACTGACGTGCCCAATCACGGAGCAAATTAGATGGAAATGAACAACTTTACCTCCCCTTGTTGGCAATACAAAAAGTCCGATCAGTGTTAAGCCATAAGGTTGGGCTTATTACATGGCGTTTGGGGAAAAAGTAAAACACGGCCAAATTTCTTTGAACAAAACTTTGTGCCGTTACGGGTGTGAACGCGATATTTTTCAAACGCAAGGATCGAAAATAACTTCATTTCTTTCGACATCAACTGCTAGTTCGTAAACGAAGCATGATGGTTTTACAATTCATTCTACCATAATCATCACCTGCAGCGTGATTTGCAAGAGATGCTTTGATTTTATGATTATTTTGTGTATTTTGTATTGCGTGTTCCGGAATGAAGCAGTGCTGAGAAAAAGTTTACCGACTCGAATTGACTAAACGATATTTTTTGCAACATTTTAATATTTGAAATTGCAAGATTCTTCCATTTGATAAACATTTTGTGATACCATTTTGTGATGCTCATAAAAGAATGTGACACGATTTCACCAAGGCTTGATCAGATCGTTCAAATATGCTCTCAATCTATGATTGCACAACGTACAGAAGAGATCAACACATTACGGAACATTTGTGGGTCTTTATCGTGATTCTGGTAGACGTTACCTGTTCTCGCAACGTGCCTGAAATCCTTTTAAACGAATTCTCTTCGCAGCACATTTGGCGAACAAAACAACCAAACGTTCGTTGGGATGCATGATACTCGTGGCCCACGTCAAATCCATCATTGCACGAATGTTCTCCGAAACGCGAAAAACGTCCAAATCTTGGCTGATGAATACAGTAGAATTCCATCACATTGCGGCCCACCACTCATTGTGCCCTCGTAGCCATCGTGGTCCGGTTGCAACGGTGAAACGGAAATAGAATATGTGACGCACGTACTCGGCACTGCCCTGGACATCACGGACTACGTTCCAGAGTTCGACATAGATTCGATCCACCTCGTCGATGTGTGGTGCAAAAGCTGACAGTTTGAAAGATTGGTATCATATTATTGGTTCGATGCATATAAATCCAGTTAAAAGGTGCCGACGTAAATCGGATTGCATTCCGAGTAGCCACGACGAGAGAGAGTGTGTCTGCGTGTATGCTATTTTGCCCAGTGAGGAGTAGAGGAAAGAAAGTGGTATAGGAAAAAGCTGATGTAGTTTCTATCTTCTTCGCATCCTTCCTCTTTTATTCCATATTTATGCTGCTATATCTTCCAACCTGGGACAACATCGGTCATCGTTAGAGATGCATCCTATTTTTCTATTTTATCCTCCTACACACACATACGGCCGCATTCATTTTGAAGTCATCGTCGTTTTGATGCATGAGCGGACGTGTGATATTGGGTACGTGACACTGCTCCAAATGGAGGATATCATCAGTCAGGGGAAAATTGATAAGATTTCCTTCGCACAGCGACAGGCGCTTTTGTTGTCCGTCTCAATGGAGTCCATCTCACTTCCCAAAACCGACCGGTGCATCGCTTGCATGTACACCACTTTTGCCACTTGCTACTCGGCACGTTCACAGAACCTTTCCCTTTTGAAGGTACGCTCTCTCCCGCTGGTTTGACAACGCCAAAGTGACCGGGCATGCTTTCAAACGCATGATTATTGTGCTTTTAGCTAACCATTGTGCCCTAGTCCCAGCATGGTCCCAGTGACATCCAGTATCACTGGACTGGCGGATTCGAAGGCGAGGAGGACGTCCCTTCGACGTTTTGAAGCTTCGAGTCAGTGAGAAGAGGAATTGTTACGAATATGTGAGATAGTACAGCAAGAAAGCTCAGCACGACGACTTATCGGAAGGGCATTGCATCCGTTTGAAGTTACAACTACTTCAGAAATCTGTGATAGAATAAGAATGCAAGCTTATTTTGCGTCATAACACCAGGATAGCACTAGTATAGGAATTCATTTGAGAAGTGTTTATCTTATTAATTTTTTTTTAAATTTTGTATGAATTTTCGATCACTTAGAATTGAATGCGGAATGTGATAAACGATGATTGATATTAGATTTTTGTTATGAAACACCATGCGCCTCCATGTATTTTGATATCGAGAATTAAATTCTTAAAAACAAGTAATATTTTGTTCCGTTTGCTTATTATACTATATATGAAGAGGAATGGATTAGAAATAAAATAAGACAAATATGCATTTCATCAAACATGCTTGATGTCATTAAGATATTTCAGAAATAACAGTAAAATCAAGCTATTCCAAGATCTTTTTATTATTATCTTTTAGCCCACATTATCAATATTTTTATCCTTCAGCAAAGAGCAAACTTCCAATTTATTATTGTTTGCAAATTATTTAAATTTATTTTCCTATCTATTAAAAGTATAGATAACTCTGTTCCCGAAATTGTAACTTCTTTATTATGGCACTCGGTGCTATCCTTCCTACAGTGAGTGTTACTAAACGGTGAGCTAAACGGTGTATTTTGGACGATGATGGTGATGATCGTTTCCATCACCCAAACCTACACCTCAACCGCCTACACGCTGCAGGCACACTTTCTCGCCGGCACAATTTGTTGATGGGAAGTAAAACTTTTCTCGTTAAGCCAAAGCCAACCGTTTCACTGAGAGCTGCATTCAATGCACCTTCCACAGATACTGCCAACAGCGCAGTAAGAGTGCTAAAATTGATGATGTTAAGGTGGAGAACAGCTCCGTGTGGTTATAAGAAGGATTCTCGAAAACAAGCGATTGAAAAGGCAGTTTTCATCTCGCTGGACCAATTGCTCTGCACACGATTAGTTCGCGAACGATGGTGATGATTACGGTGGTCAGGTAGTGGCGTTTAAGCCACTTGAATATGAAAACAGCTCAATTACAGCTAATTAACACACACAGATAATAGCTTACCAACAACACAATCGTTGAACAAAAAGGTGTTTGTGGTGGGAAAATTCCTTCTCCGTGGATTGAGCGCCCACTGTTGAGCTGTAATCCAGAAGGCTAATTTGATTTTCACGAAGATGAGAACTGAGAAACTAGGACAGGAGAATGGGAAAGTTTTGCCCTTGGCATTTCCCTTCCAGTATGAAAGCGAATCGAACAACAAAAACGGCAAACGATGCGAAAGTTGTATCCGGATGATAATCAGCGTGATTATCAACACAGGTTCTAGAGAGTTAGACCGTTAAAGACGATGATAAGAGGCTGTTAATGAGCACCTAACCTTCTCGATGGACACTGATTGCCAGTAATTTTAGGGTGGGGATTTTGTGAATGTTTTCTCCTACATTGCCTTCAAACGAAACTGCTATCAACCAAATAGCCAATATCATTGCAGAGTTGTTGTAACAGATAATATAATATAAAAACTGGTTGTGAAAGGACTTGCACCCCTAAAAGGATGCAATTATTGTTATAAAACTTCAATTGCTAACTTTTTACCTTTGGCTACGCTCAACTGTGACCATCACTATAAAACAAATTAATTATCAAGCAAATGGCACCATGAAACGTGTTGCACACAACAAAACGACACCTTGACAACATTGACAACACCTTCGTATACACGTGATGATACAGGCTAACCGCAGGACAGCTTCTCCCTTTACAACACAACAATACAGCTCAACACAAAATGGATGGCAATGGACAGAGGAACAAAAGAAACGTCAACGGAACAGAGATGAAACACATTGATATAATTATTACAATACGTACGTGCCTTCCTGATATGGGCCTTCCTCGCAGAGCTCGTGTATCACTTCATTAGTGCCGTGGTAGAGTTTGTTGAAGTGGTCTCGTTGATGAATATTCATGCAGCGCCGGGTGTAGCTTCGTATGCAGTGCAGTCCTTTGTGCAGATCGCTGTGAATGAAGCGGAAGGAAAATAGTTGAGAGTGGGTAATGCATCGATGTGCTCATCGCTTATTGGTATGATTAAGATGATATATGAGGATTGGGAACTCGTGGGAAGATTTTACGAAAATATTTGTTCGTGGTTTGTTATCAAACATCATTAGTTGATCAAACAGGAAGAGATTACAATATTGCTTTATTATTATAATAAAACATTCTTATCTTTCTTCAACACCAACACTCACGCACATATAAAACAACAAACTTGTATGTGTCTCTTCAGTAAACACTTTTACGATCCATAATGTAATGCACGTGCTAAACCTCAAAGCCTTTATCCTTTGTTTTGCGCTTATGAAGCGCAGAATTTTTGGCAACATAGCCAACCCGGAGAGAGTAGGTCAAAACTGGCATCTAAACACTTTTTGCTATACTACCTCATCTTGTCTCCCTCTCTCAATGTGTATAGAGAGGTTAAAAGCACGGAAAAATGCTGCGTGCGTGTCCTCGTTTCAGCGTCCTTGTCGTCGCAAACAAACTGGGACAACGTGGTCGACGGCGTCGTCGTCATGGTTGTCAGTTGGTGCCAGTTGTACGATGCGTTAGGCACTGCGAAGACTAGCTGAAACGGTGGATGCTGTAGAGCAGACAGCGAGTCGACGCTGGAATGAATTGATTTACTGTATAATGAACGTTGGCTAGCCATGGTGTCGCCATCGAACGAGAAGTGGCGCCAGACTGTGTGGTGGTGGGAAAATAGTAGGCTTGGAGATAAAAGCAAAAACACATTTCTACACTTGGAGCTGGTTGGGAGAGACTTCAGGAAATGATGTCGATGGACGGAAACTGTGAGAGCGTAAGAACGGTGGCCACATAAAATGGTAGTGGTGCAAAGATTAAAGCGTCTCATATGGCTTAGTACACATAAGTGAAAGGTTAAGTATAGGTTTATTAGGATTGGTTGTCACTTTTTGGGCTTTAAAGATTGTTGATGTGACTACATATTGATGTTGTGATAGTATTTAAAAGCATTTTCAATTAAGATATTTTGAGTCAAGCTTATTATTTCTTATTATTTTGCTATTGATTTATTGTGTGTAACAAATAATAATTCTAATAGAAGTGTGTTTAATATTCATGGATTTGATTTATTGTAAAACTAAAAACGGTTGACAAGTGCAATATTTTTTTCCTCATTCTTCGTGAATGCTTTGGTTTTGATGCATTATAATTATTTTTTTCTTATTCAGGAGGGACATTATTATTTACTATTTATTAAACTCTTTATGAAGCTAGTAAATCAAAAAGAGGCTCATGATTACTAGTCTTAGCACTGCATACTTAATGTAAAAAGTTATGCATACTGTTTTGATAATGACCAACTCAGATTTTCCAGGTTCGATAGTGTGTAATAACATTGTGCTTTATTTATCTAATTTAAATATTACTACTTTTAAACCAAAACGGCTAAAGCAGTTGTTCCTGATTTTTTTTATACCTTTTCTATATTTTTCGAACATTTTACCAAAGATTTATAAGATTCGAAGGGGTAGTCGGTAAAGACCTAAACATATTTGATAATTATTTGCCTACGACAAATATGTGAGTGGCAACACCACTGCAAAACACATCATTCATGCTGATCACAGAGAACATGTACAAAATGGTTAATTCCAGCTTGAAAAAATCTTCCAGAAGAGAGGAACAATCATTCATTTAGTGAAACGAGCTGTCGGCATGAGCTTAAAAACCACCTATCCACAGCAAGCCTATCATTTTCAGTTGCAAAATTACACTTTCACCAACGCTTATGACCAAACAGTGAGTGAGAAAGAGAGACCGAGTGTTTTGTGTAAACAATTATTGATTTACACGCACGCTAATTACATCGTACATCCGTTCTCCCGCCCCCCCCCCCCCCCCACTTGGGTTGTAACACAATTTTACAGCTCATGATCTGATAACGAGCCATAAAAATGAGCCTCATCACTCTCGCCTACACCCACCAAGCCACACTTTCGCTCCGTTTGGCAATCCGCCAGCAATGACGTGCTTATTCAGTTATTATTCATTAGGTGAGTTTGGTAGTCGAATTGGGAAATGGCCCATACACCCTCCGCGTTGAAACATCACCTCCGCGCATCTCTTTGGAAAACAGGGGAAACTTTCGGAGGGTGAGAGGAAGGTCAAAAGGTGAATGAAATGTTACGGTTGTAAAGGGTAATAAACGACGAATGGGAGTTTATGGTTGGAGTGTGCCGGGTACTGCAAATGATGGTGTAATTTGTCTCAACATATCTTCTGTCTGACATTTCCGTATGATGTGTGTACACACATTTCGTACATTTGGCATTTTAATGCAGGCAAGCCTCCCTTCTTTTCGGGTGTATACAGAGGGAACGTGTTAGCTTTGTGATACGCAGCCTCCCTGCTGGTCGTACCCGTTTCCGCTTATCACTGTGGGCAACGGGACATGCAGCGATACAGACAAGCTTACTCGTTTTAATTGCCAACCCATTTCCGGTTCCTGTTCGGACGTTTACCACACAGTCCTTGGGGGAGAAAACGGCTGAAAGGAAATGCGCTAAATTACTCCCTTTAAATTGAGTTAATTTCATTAGGAAAATTTCATAAATTAAATCACACCCCTCCCTGTCTGCCGCTGCCCACGGGCTTTAATTTATTTTGATACACAACCACAGCCGAATGTGTTTTCCCGCCAGCCAGTGTGAGGTTAGAGTTGTTGAGGCTACCCTTCTTTCGCCCCCGAACGACAAACGCGTTGTATCTGTGTATGAAAGTTAGGCTTAGAAACTCCCGACACGTGCTGCTGGTTGTTTTGGTGGAGTTTTGCGTTTTTTGCTTGCATTTCCGTATCAACTTTCCATTAAACTTCTACCTTGTCAGTGTGTACGTGTGCTAGAGTCCTTTTAGCCGAGAAAGAAAACATACAAAAACAGAGCGCAGAGCGGCAGGCGGCCTTTTCCCGGCTATCATTATTCATTCCACACGACGCACATGTGTGTGTCCGCAGAGGGAATGTCAACCAAGCTGCGGCCACCGTTATACTTTTGAATGGGCTTTTTCTTACTCTTTCACTTCGTCTGGTGTGCCGGTGAGTCAAAATTATGTCGTCAACACCGTTCCGAAGATAAACGCCTCCGTAGAGAATACGATTTCAGAGCTGCACGTATGCGGCACGTACGACCTTCCAGCTCAGCCCTATCCGCATCAAAAGAGAGCTGCGTGATGCGCTCTAAACCGTCCGCTGCGTTGCTTTCGTCAGTCAGATGTTCGTCTCGATGCGTTTGCTGAAAAGACACACTGACCAAATAACTGACGGCATGTTGCATTTACGGAGAGTTCGTGAGAGATAATTTCAGCGAACAACAGAATCCGTTTCGTGCTGTTTGTTTGTCGCGAGAAGACTGGTTTGCTGATTATGTGGCTCTCAAAAAGAGGAGCAAGGGGAAAGGGGTGGCTTCCACCTCGGGCTCACTTTGCGTCGAAGTCGAAATGAAAACGAGCAGCTTTTGTCATAAATTTTAATTACGTTCCACATGTGCTTTTGGGTGTCTGAGAGCTTTTGCTTTCTTTTTGGTTAATTTGAAGTTGGTAGAAGTGAGGGCTTCCCGTGTATAATTTAATTTACCAGTTGTTTTATGCAGAACAAAGGCTTTTAAGGATAAACATACAATATCTTGTTGAAAAGATAAATTATATAATAAAAATAAAATTAGATTTCACAACTAACTGTTACCTATTATTATTTTTTTAATAATAAACATTCTACATGAATTGCAAGGGATTAAATTTATCATCGATAGAACGTTATAATTAGATGTGTGTAGTTCAGAAATGTTCTACTAAGACAAATGGTTTAAAAAGAGAAAAAAGGACTATCGTTTGGCTCCGAAGAATGGAAAGCACAAAATTCTTTAGCTTTTATTTTCAATTTTAATTGGTTCGAAGTCAATTTTTACGAAGAATATCGTTTATTAGATTTGTGAATCTATATAAGATGGAATTCAATTGCTGGAACCATGCGGAACATCAACAACCATTTCCACAATACTCTTGCTTTCGAAGCATGGAACATTCATATAAATCAATTCTCTTGCAATGCCATCCGTCCGATAGAGAAATAACTGGCATAAAATATCGATACAATTCCATTGAAGACATCTCGATCTAACATAATCGACAGAACCAACATGCTTTCTATCTTCTATCTCTTTCACTAAGCAACTAACCTATTCTGCTCATCTAAATTCAAAGTCCTCTCTATCCACCGTGCCAATAGAGTTGCAACTATTCGGGTATGTAATTGAGTGTGTTTGTTTGTGGAACCGTGTTCAATTTCACACCCCACGTTACTTGCTTCTGTCGCAGTAAAAGCTATCGAAGTTTCCACCTCAAGTTGAACCTTTCCAACCGGTTCGAAGATCCAGCCATTACAAGGGCCATGTTCTCTGTCTTGCACAAAAACTTCCCACGAAAGGGTTGTGAAAGATTAATCCTTCGTTTTTCTTTGCAATCCTTTATACTGACCATACTATACTTCTACCGTTGCCAATGGCCCATCCTCTTTTTAGACACGACGTGTGACATGAATGAATCCGATAAACGGACGTCTCCAACGATGCCCCGTACACAGGACATAGGTTCTGTCACATTTGCCTTGCTGACATTGGTCGAACGATGACATCACTGGGCAAGGGACGGTTTGAGGCTTTGGGAGAGTAGGATGTTCTTTGCTAGAACTTTACAATATATACACTTCCTCGTTACTATCCCCGATGAATGGGGGTCTTGCATCCAGCTTTATCTCACTCCCGTTTTCTCCATTTCCGGTCACATTGTTACGATAACAACTGTATCCTTTCCCAGACGCAACGGTGCAGCGGGGAAGTGAAAAGCATAAGGAATGGTCAGTGTATTTGCTTAAGTCGATTTGCTCTCCCTCTACTCTGCATAATCGCCACGAAGGCTTGAAGGTTAAGCTCTGTACGAAGGTAACGATTGAAGGTCCGGTGACACAGCACACACCCAGTTCAGCTTTTTGGTATTTACTAAGTACATCTGTTTGGTTGCCACTCTGTTTGGGGTGGATTTGAAGCGAACTTTACGCCACATTTCCATTGGGGACTTTGCCCGTCACGGCAGGCCTTCGAGTCCATGTGGTCTGTATTTACATTCGTTGCTTCAGTGCACACGTAAACACAGAAACTGGGACACATTTTGTCCGAGAGGGTGTTTCCACGGGTCAACACGGCTCAAACCCTTTGAACGTACCATTCATCGGTAGGTGGTTTGCTAGTTCATTTATATTTCATCTGATTTGATATGTGAACTTTTTGGCAGATGACTAAGTCGAGCCGTGCGTGCGGAAAAGTGTATCCCACTGTCCAAATGGATGTACGGGCTTACCTATTGCAAAACGGACAGATGCAATCTTGTCTCGGGGTCTTCGAACCCATCTTCTGACGAAACTGTGGTCTCGAGTTGATTCTCACAATCGTTCATAGCTCTGGGGCCGTCCCTCGGAGTAAACGGTCGTGTACAAATGGTTCTGTAATGTTTATTTATGTTTGAAGCGCATGTTTTATTTGTACAGTGCAAATAGCAATAGTTTCGTTGTAACAGCGACTGCGATGCACCGCGAACGTCGTCATCTTTTGAGGAATGTTCCTTCTTGGAAATCGTCCACCGTTGGTAAACCGAGGCTGCACCGAGAGGTCAAATGGAGCATAGAAATGTTTAGCTTTCCTATCTTCAACCCCCCACACAGAGTTTTCATTGCAAGTCATTCGAAAGGAAATTGCCAAACCTCGAAAAGAAGGCTGGTAAGAGGGTAAAAGTTAAAGCGATAGTATTGAATTTTGTTTTCTATGGACTACTCAGGACGAAATCTGCTCGGCGTGCTGCTGCTACTGCTGGGTTAGAATTATTTGAAATATCTTGGCCTAAGTAGGCAGAGCAAAGCCCAGCGGATATATATTTTCTTATTGAATTTTTCTGTGCCTTGTGAGGATAACATTTCTGTTGAAATTGGATGCTTCGGAATGGACAATATTCTCGAAGCCTGTTCATTACTTGGTGAGCGGTACGGTACGATATTGTGCGTATCCTAAAGGACTATGTTGGCTGTTGGAGAATGCAACATTCGAATCGTATTGGTAAGAAAGTCATACTGAGCTTCTATTGCACTCTTTATTCACTGGTGCATTCGATATTGGATCCGTATGATAAGGTTAAAGAAAAGATCGGAAGGTGTCGATGCACAATAAAGCCTCTTATAAATATCACTCATCAAGAGCTCAGCAGGAGAAAACCAGTCAACTGTGGCAACGAACACGTATGTTTGATGTGAGTGTATTGAGTGGGAGAGTTATTTCTAATCATAAAATAGGTTTCACACGTTGGAAATACTAACACGGAAACCAATATTGGGGCGATTGCTATTTGATTTTAGTCACTACAATATCATAGCGCATTCAAAAATGTCCTTTTCCATGTTTGTTATGCATGGAAAAGCGTGCCAATAACTCAAACGCAATAGTTGATTGGCAATTGAACTACTGCCGGGGAGCCTTAATTAAAAAACGACACAATATGGCCAGTATATTTGCTATTGCTGTGCGGAATTAGACACGCAGGAAAAATCAAAATACATGGTCTCTCCGCAGAAAATATTACCATTAAATCTCAGACACTATTCATAGTCTTTATAGCCGCCAGCATCAGCCAGACCAATGCCAGACGCATCGACGAAATTGGATTTCTTTTGACAGCTTTTGGCATTCACAATGAAAGGGTAAATTTGAAGTCAAACTCGCCAGTGTTACCTCAAACTTTTCTCATCGCATAGCTCATTTCTCAGCCAATGGGACTAATTCTCGTGTCAACAGCAAGACCTGGTGAGATTTGACAGTCGTCGTCTCTGTCGTTGTTCTAAATAGTTTGAGAGAATTTCCAGTAAGAGACGATGGTGACATACAATGCGATCGGTTGAGGTGGATATTCGAAGCTGGCCCTTCATACGACGATGTACACTTATCAACCTTTTGCAATCTAAACCTTAGCTCCGAGAGCGCAGTCGAATATGCAGTCAGCTAACGTTGGAAACTGCCGCCTCCTTGAGCGAACCTCACGTTGTCTAACGGAAATGTGCTAAAACGTTAAATTAGAAAAGTTTCCCGCTTCTAATTATTCGCCTAGTTCGAGTCTGGAATACTATCACGACGCTGTGCTGAGGTGTGGGATAGTAAAGAGCACGTGAGAATGAGAATGAACTCGACGACAACCCCGAAAATAGTTTGACGCTTTCCTGTTCGACCCCTTTACCCCGTAGAGTTAACTTTCTGCGACCCGATCCGGTGTTGTTTGCCCCATCCGGTCAACCCCTAACGGCGGATTGGGTTGTTGGTTTCGTACATCGGCCCAACCGTTTTGTTGTTCCGGTGGCGGTTGGTTTGGGGTTCCCCAACGACCGGTAGGACGGACTTTTCCGGCAAACTTTCACACAGCTGTTTCCGGTGCAAATAGAGTGGCAAACGTAAAACAAAGGGAAGTGGCTGGATGGCAACAGACACCAACATGTAAAGCAGATGCGGTTTCCTCAGAACTTCAACTGCATCCGACCGGATCGTTGTATGGTTTTGTTATGGGAATGGGACAGCGCTGGACTATACGGTGAGCTACGAGCTCCTATAAACGGAACATTTGGATCGCTTCATGATTTCATTTCTCTTGTTAAGAACTACCAAAAAACTATAGCATTGCTTCTCAAATGCAAAGTGCAATACTAACAATCATTACAACCATTTGATGATTCTAATGAGATGTATTTTTACTTTCTAGAGACAAAAATCGAAACATAATATGTTTAAAAAATCCAGTGGACTTGTTCTAAACCATATTGTTTGCGTTTAGGCGCTGAACAAGGAAGTTTTACTCACAACTTCGACACACGAATTAAGTGTGTACTGTTGCATCATGTCCCGACCAGCTTCAAAGAGTTAGTTTTCGTTGCAAATGAATAGCCAGGAGTTTACCTTGGATACAGTATCTGCTCCATTTAAGCTCCATATCATTAAAATCACACCGTAATCTTCTTGATAAAGTCAACTTATCTATCCCATTTCGTTTAGCAACAGAGCGTAAAAGTGATTACATTGCATCAGTGGATACTAATCCCTCTCTTCAGCATTAAATTCCTCCCCGATCAAGGATCAGGGTGTCCGAGGTTAATAAGAGAGAAACCGAAAACTTCGGTGCACCGATTGTCCATCAGCCGATGATGTTACAAGAGGTCATGTGAGCGTCCACCTTTACCAAACTCTCACCGAACGTTCAGGCATGAAATCAATACCAAATGGTAGCGAAAAATCTCGGCTGTACGTGAGAAAGGGGACGTGATTACGCTCAGCGGCTAAAATTGACCGACGACACCGACCTCGGAATGGGTAAGCCAAAACGAGCTGCTAGATTCAATGAATATATTGCGGAAGATGATGCCGGGGATGGTGATGATGTCGGGTACACCACACAGAACAGAAGGACGATGGTTTGGTTGGTTGGTTGGTTGGTTGGTTGGTTGGTTGGTTGAATGGTACAAGCGGGTAATACTCACGGGCAAAGTTTATCCAGCTCCTCCTTCTTGGTAACGAAGGACAGCTCCGATGTGGCCGATAGGACCTGCAGCGGTCTTGTGCACTGTACCAGCTCCTCCTGTCCACAGTCCTCCGTGATAACTTGTCGCACGAGCGCTACAGGGACATGAAATAATTTGAAGAAAAAAGAGAACGGTTAGAGCGGAGCTGAAGAACGTGCATGGATGCATCAAGGCATGGTTGGTACAAGCAGGGAGTCTCGTTCAGCGGTACGTGTAAGGACGATTAGGACAATTTCAATCATGATAGGGTCCTGTGTGCCACAACGTTGCCCAAGTCACGCAATCAATGAAGCTGCTGCAAAACTGATGACCAAAAAGCTCAGGCCCCAAACTCTCGGCCCTTTTATGCTCGCCTATGGAATCGCACGGTCAGTTTTCTGCAGTCACGCTCGTGAGACCGTGTGACACTCCAAGCTAAAAGAGTCTCCGATGGCGATTCCGATCAACCGTTAACATTGATAGGTTAATCGTCCAGTGGCTTAGTAAGCGAATTTGGTTCACTCTTTTGGTGCATCCTTTACGGTGCATGTTTAGTTTTGACCAAACTGGAGCATTATGGAGCAGGAGCTTTTTAGTGTGAAATTAATCTCATTGACTATAACATGCCATTTGTTGAGCGGAGCTATATCGAGCAGAATGTATATTTTGCGAAGCCTTTAGGAAGTTATTTATTATTTTGCAAAGGCTTAGCATACTTTGGTATCATTTGTGTAACTCCGTCGGCGTTCAAAGAAGAGCACCCGGGCATTATCTTTACAATACCCTTATGCCACAATATAACCAGATTCTACTAAGTTCAATAACTTTCCTCATGAAATTACTATCTCGTTTTTAGATTGATTACAGGTCAACGAGCATGACGTCAGATCCTATTAGTTTGGAGTCTGGTCCTCTGCTTGCGATGCATGTTAGCTGCAAATTTACTACGACACTCTACATCGACTAATCTCTTCTATATTTTAGAAACGCCATTTCAATCAATCTATCCCAAGCACTGAGCAAATCTGGGAAAGGGACGAGAAAGGTATACACAGAAGAACATCTCAATTAAGTCCATCTCAAACACGTTTGCGCTCAGAGGAAGGGTACGATGTCTAGAAACGAGAAGATAGTTTTCTGCGTTATCTCGTACAACTATCTAATAGCTTTAATATAATTCTTCCCTAAGGCTATCCAGGATTCTATCCTCATGTTGCCTTTTCCTTAAAACCCCAAGCTGAACGCTTATGGCTTATAATAATTATCGTATCAAAATCCCTACTTTGCACCATGCATTCCACGAGGTCCTATTCCCGTGGGATAGGGTAATTGATTTCAAACTAAAATTTAATACGCCTGAGCTTAGAATGGAATGGTATTTGTACTCACGAACACATACATTTCCACAACTCACATACGCAATTGATAAGTGCTTATTAAGCATGGTCGATGTGATTTCGAGAGGAAGTGTTAAAAGGGTATTTGCAGGAATGGTATTAAATTGAGATTTTGCAACGGAAACACAATTTCGATCGATTTTAGATTGTATTGCGCGAGAAAAATAGCTATCCGAACGAGAGGAGATAAGCTTTTTCTGGTTGATTGCCACAGCGAATGACCTACAGATAGTAACATGCATTCCAAAGTTAGTTGGATGTTTTTATCACTGTCAGTAGGAAATGTAAGTTGTGATATCAAATTTAGATCTTTGCGATAGGAGTAGACATATTTTACCACGTAGCTATGTAGTGATTGTACTATGCTACGGTATGATCGAGATTTGATGCACAACCTAACTCGTAGGAGCTGGATTGTCCGATTACCGACACATCGTGCCAAAGTTCACCATGTCTTTTTCAGTTTGTTAACTGCAATATAATCATTATTATTTGTACCAACTGCATTCAACTAGTGTCTCATTATTCATCGCCAAAAGCTACACACAATCTTGTGGACCTTTTTACGTACATCACGTTTCTATGCCAACATTTTCAAGTGCCTCTCGAATCAGCGCTCTTCCGTTTCAATGGAACGTACGCGTATACCTTAGGGAGCCATCCAGGTCACTCTAGATAGACAACGCGATTTTGGAGCCTACCCCGTTGATGGAAAATAAATTAATTTATTTAAATATCTATTGATTTTTCGTGCAACCAACGCACTCGTTCCAGTTCCGATCGAGGCTTAGTTTAGACAAGGGCTACGATGGTACGTTCAACCGAGTGTACGCTTCCGGGAGTGCGTCCGTGTCGGTAAGCCGAACATTGTTGTCACGGTGCGACTAATTACCGGAAGATTATGAACTGCAATCCGTGTGTCAGCCATGCACCGTACTACTGCATCGTGCAGTGTTTAGTTGCTTGATGAGCATGAGTTCACGCTTTTTGCATGAAATATCGAACGGAAACAGGTAGATAGGTTCAGTCATTGGTCCATAAGGTGGATTTTCCGGAACCATACCGTTCACAACGATTTTAATTACAACTACTCGTACTCCCCGCGCACACACTCACATGGGACATTATTCCCAGAACCGTACAAAGCACAAAACTGCTTGTAACGCACATAAATTGTTCGTGTGCATGGGTTTTTGGGACTGAACGGATGCTTGTGATATTATTACAGCTCATATAAGTAGATGGGCTGAGTAAGAGAGATATAAAACATTAGCAAAATATATGACCAGTGATGCTTCAATGTAGATTAGTGTAGTTAAAGAGGAGAACCGAGAACTGAAATGAGCGTTAATCTCCCAGCAACGACAATATTTAAGCGATTTTCGCGTTGAATTTTCACGAACATGCGATATATTTTACACACAAACAACAATATTAGGCATATGCAATAGAATGCGTTTAGTCATGAGTGGTTATTAAAATGTTCTAACTTAACGGGTGTATTGTAATCCTATAGTTCATAGAATTCCTTTTGAAAACAGGTTTCTACACAAAACATATTCTAAGAGCCAGTCACAAATATATTTATGTTTTCTATAAGGATTGGAACTTGCATCTAGACCTGAAGTGAGTAACTATATAATTCAACAAAAAAAAAAAATCATGAACGAAAAACCACTTCATTAAGAATCATTAAAAAACACGTGAACAAAACAAAAATCTACTAAAATATTCACAACAAAGTATAATCAAATAAATGTTCATTGCTTTCATTAAAACCCCTCTAATGAACTAGATCAACAAAGTAACAAAATAAAGACTGTGGACTGACATGTTTTTTGTAACTTTGTTTGTTTTTTTTTTTATATCGATCTCTCTCAGCGTTGTTCCCTCTTTGTACGCTCTCTTCACATCACCCTCATCGTCAGTCTCATCGTACATGTGGTCAAAAACTATCACCCAATCTCTTTGAGTTTTTTTCTTTGTTTTATATCGTTCCATGTTTATTAGTTTGACTGAGTTTGGCTTGTAGTTAAATTAAGCTAGTGAGTGCGCCGCGCAGTCCCGGGAAACGGTATGATCGATTCACTGCAACTTCCTCTCTCTAGTTTTTTCAGCAGTAAATATTTTTGTTAGCTTCTCTTGGTTCAGATTCGGAGTGGAGCACGAGCTCCGGTGAATTTTAATTAAATGTGCAGTAGAGAGTTCTTTTTGCTGTTCGTCTCAACTGTCCGCATGCCTCTCATCTATACGTGGGTTGCTAGTGTGCTGCTGGTGCTGTTTATAGTCATATTCGGTACGGTGTACGCAGTTTTAACGCTCCACCGCTTCCTCGGGTGCACTGAAGGAATAGAGAGGAAGTGGTCGGTAAGCTGGGTGGAAAATATTGCAATCACAATTGCACTATATAGGTGCGCTTTTTGCAGTGGTCGGTCACGTAGTTTGTGGGTGATTGGTTCGGTAGGTTGTATTCGGTATTTTACTTACCCCCGATTTCCAGACTCTGCAATAACAAATGAGGGCCTCGGCCTTCCCGTCAGCCATAATTGTCCCCAACTATTCCCTTCTTCCTTGCACTCTACCTTTCCACTTCATCGCGTGTTTCCAAAAGGGAAACGTATAGTGCAGAGAGTCTTTTGTTTTAAATTTTATTTGATTATTTAACAACAGATGAAATCATTAATGAATAACGAGCTGCAGGACCGAAAAGAACATGCACACGGGTCTTCATAATGATGAAGCGGTCCGATTGGAAAACAACAGTGGGGGAAAAACGGAATGACGCGGGTGTCATGGTCAACCTGTTCAAGTTCGAGTAGTAAGGGTCATGTTTATGGTGCCGTGAAATGTGCTCGCACCAATGTTCCAACCATTCACAGCATAGGTATCAGTTTTGTGCTGCTGGTTAACATGCTATGCTAGATTGGTTTTAACCATTCAGATTGGATGGGAAAATGATTAAAATTTTTGAGACAGAATATGGTAAGCAAGAGGCATTTGGGTAAATAATCATTCTCGATGAGCTTAACACAATGAAAATGTTGTTTCGTAGGTTTTATCCTACTTTGTTGAAAATTTCCACTAACAAATTAAAGAGAAATTAATAAAAGCAAATTAAACTGGTTGCTCACTATCACACAGCGAGAGTTTTTATTTCCACTCCGTCGGTAAAGATGTCTCGAACCATGTTTTTCATACTCTAAATTAATAAAACTTAAAATGTACATGTATACAACAGTACCTCAAATAATTGGCAATTATTATTGGTGAAATGCTCCACGATGGTATGTATAGATATGTCAGGCAAATTTGTGTGAGGAAAATCAATGTTCATGCTTTGCAAAGTCATGGTGTAACTGTTAGTACACTGTGGATAATAGAAACATTATTTGTAAAATGTGAATCAATATAGTATCAATCTAAGCGGAATTCCTGGAAGCAAAACACAACCAAACATAATATTAAATTTAACAAATTACTGTAACAAATGAAATCAGCAAAATGGTCCCAAATTATTCCGTTATCGAGTTATCTATTTTCTCCCGACACGCACTCTCAAAATTGAAATACGCCGAACATTGTGGCAATTGCAATTCCCTGTAAGTATGATTGCTTTATGGCACGTTCCAGTGGACACACGAAAAGCGCCACACAATTTCGACCCCGCAGCCATCGGCACAGTACGCGGCTTCGTTTTAATTGATTTTGTTACCAACCACTCCGTTGGCGCTAGACGCTTTATATGTGTATGTGTGTATCCGCGGTAGTGTCCCACGAACGTTTGATGAGTCTGTGGCCACAGGGCCTAAATTGGGATGCTGGAATTTGTATTGGTATACCCCTTTTATACCCGTTCTCGATCATCCGATTAGCAGTTCGTTGCCTGTAAATCGAAAGCACAAACTCACTCTTTCTCTCTCTTTCTCTCATACACACACACACACGTATGTGAAGCTTTCGGGCGCAGCTTGGTTGAAGCGGGAAGAGAAATTCGTTAAGCGTCACCCGCACACTGCCCTTGCGCTCTTCAGCGATGTGGTCTGTTTTGCTGCTGCAATCGAATGTTGGTTTTTCGTTAGCAGATCCTTCCTCCACTCTGCAGTTCGACATGCACTTGCGTTTTTGCACTATGCTACTGACCCTAACCAAACACTGGCGAAACTGACCTAGGGTAGGGTGTGAAGCCCTTCCACGTATTGCCAGCTTTAAGGTTTTTACAACCCGCCGAAACCGTACACTCTCCACGCCGAAACTCCCAGGACATGTAAATAAATGTAATGTTGCCGAAATCGCCCCCCGGGGAGGTGAGATAAGCAGGGTTACGAACACCGGAAGTATGCTCCGGGGCACCACGATGCACTAGCCAACCGAAACCGCCCCGTGTTCAATGAACGGATAATGGTGCACCGTTCTGTGATGCGGTGGAAAGCTGCGGCGATAGCAGCAGTAGAAAATAGCAGCACTTTCACCGTTGCTGGTGTTTGCGTTTCTGTGTGGCAGAATATTTCACACACAAAGCACGAAGCACCGACAAGCATGTGTGCTATTGTGAGTGGGGATACTTTTATTTGGGTTTCACTGTGCTTACTTTTTTGGCATTTTTTTTTTTGGGTGGCGTTACTAATGCATTCTCTTAAAGTGTATTTTCCACTTGAGGTTATGCGATTTAGCTGATCGGAGAAAACAGCAAAACAAATCAAACTGAGAACACGGTTAGTTGCAGTTTGAATGATTTATCCTTGGGGCATTGTGAACCCAAAATGAATATTATTTTAAAGGATTACAATATTTATATGCGTGTATTGTTTTTCTTATAATATTACTGGGTTTATGACAAATTAAAGTGAATTTTGTAAAAAAAAAATCAAACCAGAATTGCAAGACTTGCTTGCAAAATGCTTGGAAATATTTATGATTTTTTACAATTCCGAACATCTATTCAATTTCAAGGGAAGTTGACTACACTAATACTAATGTTTTGTATCATCGTCACAATCATCATTACACTGCTTTACCATTTTAATCAATCAACTGTGCATAGGTAATAGCATTTTAAGTAAGAGCAAGCAATAATTTTCCTATTTCTTTTCTCGGCTTCCTGCCTGATCTTGCGCCTAAATGTAGGCAATTTAATGTGTTATTCTTCAGTGCAGCGGTCGGCAAACTTTTCAGGTAAAGGCCAAATTTGTAAATCACGGAGAGCCGCGGGCCAAGAGAATGCGAACATTTTTGTGAGGAACAAAAGCCTTAACGGGCAATAAATTATGAAAAAGTACATTTGGTAATGATCAAAGTGCATAACGAACAAGCTATGTCAGACAAATTGATAACTGATTCCTCATGAAAAAACTCGTTGACTGTCTGTTGGCCGGACTTTGCCGACCGCTGCTTTATTGCGTTTTTATTTGTTTGTATAGATACTATTGACCTCATTCGCCATTTCTTTTGTGGATTGGAATTAGGTATTAATGACCAAAACATGGGCTACTCATAATTTTTCAGGTAGAATATTTTCATAACATAAATTTTAATTGTTTTTAAAACGTCAAAACAAATTCTAAACATATCATAAGTAAAAGCCCATGTAACAAAAAATACCTTGTTAAATCCATGGTGGAACGGATATTCTTCAAATTGCATACCTTTAGGCGCTTAGTCGAACCTTTTGCGTCATGATTTGACACTGTCTTGTTGAATTTTTAATCAAAATAACATATTTGCTTTGTGTTACACCAACTTGATATATTGTTAAAATCAGTTCAATGCATTCTAAAAGACAGGCAGTAATACAACACTGTGTGACGAGATAATGTTGATCTTTGCGATCATGTGCACTGTATAAACCAATTCCCTTTTCTCACCTCTCTAAAAGAAAGGATTTCTTTCGAAACCGTGAACATTCATGGCTCTATCTACAAAAGTAAAACCATGGTAGAGCCAGCTAAAAAATAACACCTTCTCGTAAGCTCCCATCCCTGAGCAGTACTTACCTGCCATGGTGACGAGGGCCAGATGAAAGACACTGCCGTTGCTAATATTCACGCTCCGCCTAATCCTCATTCTGTGTGATGAATCTGTCGTCTCCCTGTGTGTGTCCTGTACGGAGGATTTTTCACTTCACCCGGGTATGTGTATTACTTCACTGTATGTGTCTTTTTGTTTTGCTTGCTTGCGTTAAAGAACAAGCTGTTCAAATTTAATTCCCGCTTTGTTATGCTTCGTTTAACTTCTCGGTCAATCTTTGGTGGAAAAGGTTACGCTACGCTTTCACTTGCCCTTTGACCCCGTTTCGCCGTGTGTATGTGTGCAAATGTGCAGAAAAAGAACGTTATTTTTCTTTGCTCGCTGCTGAGACCGTCCACAGCTCGACCTTATGCACGAACGCCTTCGTACTTTCGTTCCCACGCGTTTGGCCTTCTCCTTTCCCTAGCGTCGCTGGGAGGAAGGGCGAAAACTTTTCGTAGCGTCTACTTGCGTTGAGGTTTTTCGGTCGTACTCGTCACCGCCAGGAGCATATTGTCACTGTGGGAAGTCTCGTGCTCCGAGTCGTTCTTTTCTCTTCCCTTTCCTTTCTTTTGGAAGGTTTGCGGTAGCCTTTGCGGTTGGATTGGTTAGAAGGGAGGCTTATTTTTTCCCCTGCTTGGTCGTCTCCGTCACCTAGCCGTACTGTATTTCACCCCGACTGGCTGGTGGGACAGGTCGTTTGCTTTTGATGCTCGTTTCCCGTGAGCATGTACGAACGTGAGAGAAAGTCAACAATCCAAGCAGTGCCGCAGGATGTTTATTGTTTGTTGACGCCTTGTTGTAACCTGTTGAGCCGAGGGTGAGAAAGGCAGGATGAAAAAAATGGTCAAGGTAAAAATCATGTTTGAATTATACGATACGAATGCGTCTTGCGGGTGGTTTACAAGAGAAAACGGTGTATTTGCTTTATGATTTTTTATTGCTATTATTTTAGGTGACTTTTGTGTCGCTGTCGATGTTTTCTTCCCGCGCAATGGAAAAGTTTCTGTTGGCTATTTTGATAAGCTTTTAGTGACACAAAGGTACATCCTTCCGGCTTGCAAAGTTCCAAGCCAAGCTGTGACAACTCGTTCGTTTCGTATTTAGTATTTGTTGCCCCAAGCTGGTACAAAGATGGGCAAAGATAATTGAAATGACAAAGTTAGAAAGCGCTTTGATGAACCGACCTTTACAACGACACGCACTTTCGTCCGGCAGTCAGCAGTGAACGCAAAAAGACCGAACAAAACGATGACACTTGTAATAAACGGCCCCATAAACATTTAGGCATTCATTTTTAACATTTTTTCTCTATTCCTTTCCGTGACAAGAAAACTTTTGCCCGAGGCTCTTTTGCTCTAAAATTCTAAAGAAATGGTGGAAACATTTCTTTTCTGCTTCCCCTTCTTGCTGGTGTTCATTATAACCAACCGAAACTTCAAACATCTTCAATTTACGCCCTCTCGGCGTAACTTTCTGTACCCCATATTCGCCTTGCCCAATCTAATGCATATTGCTTGCCCGAGGGCATTTTTTCTCTTGCAAGTTAAGTGAGTATGTGTGTCTGTGTGTGACACTTCATAACCCGCAAAACAACTTTGACCCTGGGAACCGTTTACGTGGCCTTCGTTTTCTTTGCTTTCCGTACCGGTTGCGGTAGGAAAGTTTTCTTATAAATTTCACGAATGAAATAACATAAATCATCAAGACAGTCGGAGAACGAGTGAGTATATGGTTACTTTTTAAGGAAGGTAAACACAAAAAAATAAAATGTATTAAATTTCAGTAAGTGTCCGTCATTTCAATTTTATTTATTGTATAAAAATTGGTAATATAGTGTGCTCAAACTTATAAGCTTTCTCATTCCAGTTGATGAGTTCAGCATGTACACAATGGAGTTGTACCACATAATTTAGCTACAAATTACATTTTCTTCATTTCAATATTGAAAAATCACAATATTGTGGGGCTTAAGAATTGAACTTTCTTTCCCGAAACTCTTGTGACGCAAATCGCGATTCATGAGTTCTCAAAACACAACATCAAATCTCAGACGAACTCTTGGCACGATGGCCCAGGTTTGTTTTACACTAATACGTAATTTCACTCCACAAACATGTGTGAATGTATGTTGCTTTATTTTAAATACAGCTAGTCTAATCGCAACGCTCACAGACGCAAACGCGTTTTTCCACGAAACGCGGGCGATTGAAACATCACCAATTGATAAGCAGACGCCGAGCATTCTAGAGGAAACCTATTGGACCACATTTAATTTAATTCACTTTGTGTAGCCTAATATCAATTTCGTGCAGTGGTGCTTTTGTTACCATGATTTATTTTCTAGAACAACTCCACTCAGCTGACCATGCTGTTCAGCCAATCCGGAACGCAGCAAGACTTTTGCCTCTTTGTTTCGACTATCAGGCGCTGCCCACTTGATGAAGCATCATAATTAATCACCTCAGATGTGGCCAGCCGGCCCGGGTCAGCATGATTGTGGGCACGCCATTCCGGCCATTCTATCAGCGGACGGTAACAACCGTTCGGTTCAAACCAGTACGGCAGCAAATTGGCCCGATTCAATCCACGGCGAGATGAGTCGTTCCCGGTGCCAAAGAAGTCACCTGATAATGGAAACCAACAGCATATGTTTTTTGTTTGTTTGGTTGTCTTCATCTTGGAACGTTCCCGACCCTTTCAAATCGAATACCACCGAAACGTTCATTCGAACTTTGGTCGCACATGCCACGCAATGATGGTGGCGTTTAGCATGGGGTTTTGTGATTCCCGGCAACGGGTCGTGCTCTATAACCAATGATGGTGATAAAGGCATGCCGGATCGCTATGAGTTGGGGTTGGCTACGCCTGGCTAATGAGTGGTTGTCAAAAATAAAACTAAACTATTATGCTTCAATGACAAACATTTGACCAAACTTTAGCCCTTCATTATAAAGTTCAAGCGAACTCAAGGGGACGGACGTTCCGTGTGCTATGCTCCCTGTTGTTCACAGGCCATTGTTTCCGGCGTTCTGTTCTGCTCGGTAGTGGGGGAAATTTAAAGACAGCTCGTTCGGCAAACTTTCCCAGTTAATGAAGGGGATCGAAGAAGTTTGCTCTTTCCCGCCATCCATTCTAACTACCATTCATTTTTGTAACGTCGCGAAGTTGTATCGGCTGTATGGCGGTCGACCGATGAGGATATGCCACCGAAAGAGGGGACGCTAGAATGCACAACGCAAACGGTGCACCTTCATTAAGCCTTCTCAGCTCGGCTTAATACATCCGTTTTGTCAATAAAGCTATTCTCTTGCGCATTGGAAGACACCGATAGCGGGTCTGGGTATGAGCAACTTTGCTAGATATCTTCTTCTCGCTGCAAACTATTGGTAACTATTGAAAAAAAAGACTTGCTGATAACGTCGTTTAGCTGTGGAAGAAGTTTGGTAAAACAATACCCACAGCTCTCTCAGCGTTCAGAGCGGGCTGGGGGAATTCTTTTTGACAAGCCATCGAATCGGGCTGTACAAATCAAGCGAACGGGGAAGAAGTTTCCGATACACAGTGTACTGATTTAATTTTATTCATAATAAATTGAAACTTCATCCATGGGAAAAGCGCTGTAATGCCGAGGTGGCTTAAAATGAAGTTCCTTTTTTGGGTAGGGAGAAGCAAAAGTTGTAAAATAGTAAGGTTGCGTTCTTTAGAAACTGATACTTGTACTTTAATGAACTGTCAGGAAGTTAAGCTGTGCTATTTTCTGGGATTTTGCGATGTCTTTGTCAATAAAACGTCTCAAAACTTTATTTAAAAATATATTTGTTTTATTGAATGTTTGAGCATATTACAATAGAGGCCGCGATGTCTATCATTGATCTGTGATGAACAAATTAAGGAAAATTAGGTGAAACTTATAGTACTATTATGAAGCTAACAGTTAAAAGTACTTTAAATGTCTTCTACGTATGAAAAAGGTATCTTCTCCTTTTTCTTTTCTTATCTTGTTGTCTTTTCGGCTGATCCTATATTTGTTTGTACTTCTCAGCAATAATGGTGTATACGTAGAAGAAATTGTTAAATTTGATAAATCAGTGGATGTTCATCTTGACCATTTTTGTATAAATTTTGTACACACCTATCACAATAAACCTTAAGAGAATTTAACTTTTATTACCTGTAGACGGACAGAAAAATAGCCAACTAGCCTAGAAGATTCAGCAAAGCTACCATATCGTGTTATTAATACCACAAGATTCAAGCTCACTAGTGGCCGGTGTAAATTAAACCAATTAAATCTTATCCTTCTTTTGCCATGAGTGAGAAACACTTGCTTTTTCTGGAGTGCTTGGGTACAACAGTCTCGCACGAGAAAGTTTTCTGCAGTCACTGCATCTTCCCAAGTTCAAAGCTCGCGGATCGTGTGGAAGTGTTCGGATGGCTGAGGGTTTTACAGGTTCAGGTTCATTGTCTTTGCTACCCCAAGCACAGGAAACTGTTTGTGTCTGGCATGGGAAGCATAAATAGGAGTAGTTGTAGTATTAACACTACCGTGTCTTGGCGCTAATTCCCTGAGAAACTACACGAACGTCTCAACATCGGTCGGTGGTGCCTTTGCTGATCGTAAAGTTGCAATGTTTCGTGGTAGTTTGTCGGTAAAGTTTGTGGTTATTTTGGCACCGAATGTTGTGGTTAGCACGCTTACGAGAAAGAGAAGTAACTTACGAAAGTGTGGCAACGATACAGGAGGTATAGAATTATGGAGTACTTCGTAGTGAACAATAAAATAAACTCATCGGTACTTTAAGAAAAGGAAACACTTTTTCTTTAGGTTTATATATTTAGAGATGTCACGTGCACATTCTAGAGAAGTTTCAAGTTTAACAGTTATTAGAACGTAATTTGGAATCAAGGAATGTTGAATGAATTAATAACTGCATTTAGTAGATACTCGATCTTTATTGAATCAGCTTATTATCCTTTCCCCTAGTAACTACGTTCTATCTCTTGCTTTTTTATGTATTCCTTACACCTTTCATAATTTGACGAACCTCTCTGCTCTACTATAACCACAATCACAAAGGAAAAGGTTGAAACTCATTTACTAATTTCAGTTCTTCGGTAACACAGATGGTAGAGACCCGAAATTGTGTGCTTCACTTAACAAAACCCTTTTTTTCTCTGTCGCTATTTCAATTTTTCGTATTAAATTACACTTCCAATTTTGCTCATTTTGCTCCATCCCAGCTTCAGGGTGAGTGGAAAATATACGACTGTTAGCCCAACCTCGTGCGGTTTCATTTTTCTCGATGTAAAAATTATTTGTCCTTCCTTCGTCGTTAAGTCGAGTAAAAGATACTTTCCACCATTTAACAGATGGCAATTGGCTGGATTCAAATTGGTAGTCGTACAACGAGCAGTAACACGAGCACAAAAAACTCAGATGAGTTTTATGAGTTAATGGGAAGAGAAAGGCAAATAAAGTTATAATTTAATTCCCGCCAACTGGACGGGAAAGTCCACCTCGTTTATTCTGCGTATCATCACAGTTGTGGTTGCGGATAGGGCAGCATTCTTGTGATTACTCTTCTAACCATCCATTACGGGATTGCCAATGGACTATTCCACATCGGACGAGTGGTCGACAATCGGTGTGAAGAGGAATGAGTGTGAAATTTGAAAAAGTAAAACTGTAAATGTAAAATGTAAATGAATGAAAATTAATTGAAAACTCGTATGATACAACACAACCATACGTTCATTCATTTAATCATTTCACAGTTCTGTTTTTGGCGATCTTTTCCATTAGTTTGGTTTGAATTTTCTATCCCATAGTTCTTATGTCTTCTTGACCAATCGCTGGAGTATGATTATAATTTAATGATATTATTTGAACGTTGGTTTTAATTTTCAATTTTCACACTGAATGCAGTGAAGAGAAACAGCTGCGTCCGCTACGTGAGTCAGCACCAATTTTCTTCTTGCTTCCGAAGCATTTTCAAACCGAACCAAACTCCTTCAGAGCGACACGAAAAAGGAGAAGGGACTACCAGATGCACAAGAATAAAGCGCCATATTGAGATTAAAAACGATAAGAAGGATAGAAACGTGACGCAAAGGACTGCTGAACCGTTGCTGAGAGCAGAACTTTCGAAGTTTGTGTAAGCTTGACACTTTTCTTTCCATCCTGAAATTATGCTTGAGTTTTGCTTGCTGAGAAGCGCGAAGTTGCCAGTTAAAGTAATTATAACAAAAGTGTTACAATAATTATTTCACTTACAAGGCAGTCCAGAAGTGTGACGCCATTTATCATAAGAAACTACCTCTGATAAAACAGCTTATGAATTTACTTATATACATTGTTCAACTAAAAAATATGTAGCAATTCCATAGTATTGATTGATCAAATCTTCCTGAGTAAAAATCGTCAAATGCGAAATAGCGTTCTGTTATTTCTACACTGACTCGGTTGCATCATATTTTAATTGCAACCAGCAAAACGAACATTCAAATCAGATGGAAATTCGTATCACTCATTTGTGTGGAATGGAGGAATCAGCCACGATAAATGGAAACTGTTTAATCAAACATTTTGCATCGATCCACCGACGCTGCCTCTTCCACCGGTATCAATTGGCTGATCCAGTGAACAGTAATTGGAACAGTCACACGGCGGTCCAAGGTTAAAAATGTTGTAAAATGACCTCTGACACCGGAAAGGTGTCCATGTTTTTCATTGCCATTTTTCATTCGTCCCATTCTATCACGACTTTCTGACCTGCTGACCAACCAAAACCGAATGTTTAAACTGTATTTATCTTCTGTCGAAAAAACAGTGAAACAACATGATGTAACAACACATCTTTCACTTATTGTGCTTGGCTTCACAAATTGCCCATGAAAAAGGGGGTTTCACCGCTCGATGGGATGGATTTGGTTTGGAGCGAAGGTGCAACGGCGAATGAAGCAATTAATATTCATTCTGATAAATGAATTCGTAAACGAGGCACCTACGCTGTTCGTTTTGTTATTGTGTATCTTATCAAGCAGGCGGAAGCGGGGATTTTAATGCATTGTACTTTTCCTGCTCTTTTCGAAGCTTTCCATAAGCAGACAAACACACGAACAGCATCAGTAGCAACATCAGTCGCAGCAACAACAACACACAGACAGTAATTATTATTGGCGCAGAGTAATGTTATGTGGATGGGAAAACATCATTTCCGAGAACTGGTGCGATTGGTACAAGGATGGCGATAGTTTTTGTTATATTTTTCATGTTAAATTGACTGTATTTCATGGTGCTTTACATAAAGGCCCTTACGTGTCATTATAATGCCTGATTTCAATTTGAATTAACTATTTTTGAATGATACATGCTATAAAAAAATGGCAATTCCTTGTAACAAACAATGCAGTCATTATATCATATCTATATCATATTGATTGTACCGATAATTCACGAGCCTTTTTTAAGATAAATCTTTTTTTTAATATTTTAAGTCCTAGTTTTAGACATAAGGAGAATATTCAAAATAGAAAACGCAAGCGAACGCTATGAAATACTCTTTACAATACTGGAAGAATATGCATGGTATAGGTTGCATCGACATGGTTACACTACTTATGGCAGCGCCATGTTGCGGAACTTACAATAAGCTTTGCACAACGAGGTTCTACCAAATACGGTTGAGCTGATCTCTCGCCCAATTTAATCGGATTTTCTCGATATGATTTTGCTCTTTTTCTTTCTTCTGCTTGTCCTGTCCTTACCAACTACCGGCTGGTTTTCGGCTGAGCGAATCCAAAGCCAACCGACCAGTCCATTGAAAGCAACTGGAACACAAGTGGCCAGCTGTAAAATATCGCTCCAAATCCATATTCAACGAACGTGTTGGACGTGTGTGTTTCCGTTGCACTTACCACCAAATGCTGTGCTTCTTGATATGAGAAGCCTGCCTTCTGCCAAGCATAAGTGTGGCTGCTTGATTCGGTAATCTGCAACCCTGATCCTATCGTTGTCGCTCGGAGTGTGTAAAATCGTTACAAATACCAATCAGCTTTTCGAACGCTTCTCAAGGTTTACCATCTGTTTACATTGCAATTGACGCTGTGAGCCTTAAAGTTGAATGTAATGCAGATTAAATTGCAAAAAATAGACAAGAGCAAAGAGCGTTTTACACGGATTCATCGAAAAAGAAATGGTGAAGGTGGCCAAGGCACAACAGTTTGTGTTATGCACTAGCTTGATTGCATATGGAGATTGAAAATTCATTCTCACTGTCTCTCATGCTCCCATCTGTTTTCAAGCAGGTTTTTGACTTCCTTTTTCTTTTTATTTGTCTCACTACTTAGGGTAGGCAAACGCCATTGAAAATGCAGGCTAGCCCCTTACCCCGTCCAGCTTGATGGTGTCATATCTTGTCCCTTCGGTGCTCAGAGAGTTGACAGGCGATGCATCCGGTTGCATCGCTCTCTGGGAAGTGCAAATCACCTAGGTCAGCGTTTTTTAGATAATTCATTTTGCTTTTATTGCATCAGTGTGTCTGGTGTAGTATGAGCGCGATGGTTTTACCTACTCCATATTAGATGGCACAGTGAGGAACTGTGCATCTCTCAGCTCACGGATCGGAGAAAAAGATGAACACCGGGCAGAATGACTGATTCAATTAAATCTCATCCTCTCTTAAACTGACATCCGGCAGTGAAAACGCGAACTTCTCGATGCTTCGGGCAGCTGTTTGTGTGTCAATAGAGCGCCAAAAGCCGGGGCTCCGTTATATCGCAATTGGAAGGTAAACAATCGGACCAAAAGTGTAGGCGAAAAAATACGCCACCAGCACACGATGGTCTTTCGCGAATGCAAATCGTATTTTCTGTGGCTCTGTTGGCCATTTTGGCCACTGAACGGTGGTGGTTTAATTAAAGGCAAACGGAACGGTGTGATTTGTCTGCGCTGAGAGCAAACGTTCAGGAGTGTTTCGATGAAGGCACGTCTGCAGCAAGAACTAAATCGAACCTCGACTCAGTACGGTACGTAAGTTATCCTTGGGAGTTTTCAAACACCGAGTGGCACCAAAATCTCTAGTTAATTGATCAACAACAGGCCACCTCTTCTCCTTTGGCTGCATCGTCATGTTCCACTTGAACCTGGCAAAGTCACCAAACTTTAGCAAGCACACTTTTCAACCCTTTGTCACCGGTTGGAGGGCTCCAAGCAAAGCGGCATCAATTTTCCGATTGATGCCACGCTCCTCTTCTAAAAAGTCCAAAATGCTCGAAGCGTTCTCACGAGCACGAGCGAGTATGATTGTCAGCTACGCTTTTGGTCATTATTTGAAGTGTGTTGTCAGGTAGAAAAAGCTGGTGTGGGATGGCAGATGAGATTATTTTAGTAATTAACCAAATTAAGGCGAAATAATTAAAGAGCATCGCAAATTGTCATTCAAGAAAATCGTGAGCATTTAAAATATTTTAACCGACAGAGCAAAACAAAATCAATAAATTGGAACATTTTATTTGTAATATTATCTTCGATACTGGTTGAAACGTTTATATTAATATTATTTTATATAGAAGATCCTCAAAAAAAGAAATCAATGATCAATGATCAATGTATTTGTAAGATCTTTAAACGAAAAAAAAAGATATCTTCTTCAAAAAGATAAAAGAAATGAAATCTTCTTCAAAATTAAATACAATTATCTATTTCTGGTATAAAAATATAAAGCTAAAATAGATGCTTTGTTTGATGCTAATAAATATTTATTGATTAAAAACATTATACTGTACAAATATTAAAAATTCATCTTACAACCTATCATGATCACATTGATCAATGATCGCCAGATAGCCTTAAATTGTAATTCAACCTACATCCAATCCAATGAAGTTCTATTTGCTGGCACACATATCCGAAGCTAACCGTTCGCAAGACACAAGTGCATCAAGCAAAAAGATGTTGCAGTTCCATAAATAGTTCGATGCACCTCGAGCATAACGCTTTGCCCGCGTTAAACCAATCAAGTAACTATTTGCGTTATTGCTTCTGGACTAATTTCTTCCCACAAAACACCGCTCTACCGACGCGTTAAAGAATTGTTCCCCAAGGTGAACCTTAAGTAGCGTCACAGTCGAGTACATGTGGACCCAACAAGAAACTCATTCAACAACCACACTGGTTGCAAATGATAATCACTTCCTACCGGTCTTTCTGCGCACTAGCGGGTGAGCAATTCCTTTTGTGTCGTGGGAGAGAGAACGATATCTTGCACCATCGATAGGGGGTTCGTCAGTTCGTTATGGGTACCAGTCGTAGTCGGGGCTGGCGGATAATGTCCTAACATGCGAAACGGGAATCTACCCCGAATTGGGTGTTTCCTGCTTGCCTCGGGACTTTTGCAAGCACAAGCACTTGCCCGAAAGCGTTCACCTAATTACGTTCGGCACTGGTTGTTGCAGGGATTTATTGCGGGCTAATGGTGGAAACGACCAATTAAGGATATTGCTCTGCTTTCTACTGGCTTGCTTACTTTGAACTAGGCGCACTTGAACCGTGGATAAATTAGCACTACCAAAAGCACCTTAAACGAAGTTCATATGATATTACCTTTTCTTCACGATCGCTGCGATGATTTTTTTGTGCGAGACTTTGAATTTCGTTTCGTTGGAAAGTATAAACTTGACTTCCGAATCTCCGACACTATTCAAAGAAACACTATACACTTTTACTTCCAAACGATTGCAACCGTTCAAACTCCTCGCCTACACAACGTACACGTGGCGCACGTGGAACACTTTCCCGCCAACAAGGATCGAGAACGTTTTCTCTTCGTTTTGGACAACGGTGGCGAACGCGATAACTCAAAACGACCACTCTGGGATGGTTTTCCAGCTCAACGGCCGCTCGCACGAGAGCTCTGAAAACGACTGAACCCTGCACGCCGTCCAATGCTCGCCGGAACCGAACGACAATGCTTCGGAGCTTCGTGCAACGCTGCGTTGTCTCGGGAACCGGTTCGGATGGATTGTTATGGTGGCACGCTCGTGTCGTGCCGAACCTATTTCAACATGACCGCGCATTTCGCCCTCGTGCTGCGTGTCGTCGTCCGCATCCGTGCCAGCATCCTTACTCTTCGTGCCGTACTCGTGGAAATGGTGCTTCCCCTTCACTTGTGAAACTGGATGCCAAGCTCGTGGAACATGTTTTGTTTTTGCTCTTAGCACGGAAAAGTGTGTGGTAAGCGTGCGGTAAGCGTCCCCTTGATGGCTGTCTAAAATTGTCACGCTTTTGCAGAGCGGTGGTGGCAGCGGATATGTTGGAACAAAAACAACGCATCTCATAGTGAAATTTCGCTCATCGTGTGATTTGTGCGGTGGGTGTGTGGATAGGGCTAGGGCTTTAATTATCCGTATTCGAGTTGTCTTGGTAGGTGTGATAGTTTCCGGAGTCAAACGGGTTTCGGATGTTTCATAGAGGCAGAACTCGTTCCTGGGCTGCAAAAATGCGTGACTAGTATTTTTAAGTAAAAGGTGGACAATTTGTATTACAAAAGGAATAATAGAAAATGTATAAGTAGTTAAACTATTTGTAGGCAGGAGCTCTCAAACTGTTGTGCTTGTTTTGTTTTTTTTTTTTAATTTATTTTTTAAGTAGAGTTGTGTTTCATGAACCTTTCCTCTTCTGTCGAGCAGTTTAGCAGGCAATAAACATGAATCGTCCCGCCAACATGAACTTAAAAATACTCTATTAAATGCTATACAGTTCAAGTATATACAAGTACATTTTATTTTCAATTCATAGCACCTGATATTACGCAGCATAAACAATTTATTTAACCTTAAAGCAAGCAACCGAATACCCCGATATATATATATTTTTTTTCAATTTATAAATAACAATTCACGGTTGAACAGTTTTCAAACTCATTCGCACGAATAAGCCGCCCACCGGTTAATACGCCACCGGTTAATCGACGTTCTACTTTAGGTTGATACTTTAAAAAAAAAAGTTCTACTTTGGGTTTCCAAGAAAAAGGAAAATTAATTAAAAGCGTATAATTAACTGTAAGACAGTATTATTTTTTATGCATATTAAATAAAAATATACAAACAATAATTATGCTGAACATAGCGAAAATGTAGACAATTGGTTGAAATATTCTTTTTTATGTTATACAGGGAACTGACCAATAAATCAGTATGGAATACACAAGTATCTTGGTTACCGACTTAACGTGTGTAAATTTGGTTGCCATCTCTACAGTTAAAAGTATTTACAGCTACATTAGGACTAACCCACATAAGTAAAACAAATTAATTAACAAATAATTAAGTACACAAAATAAAGAACTGTAATAACTAAATTAACGAAATTAATTAATTCATCTCGTCTAAATTCAATGCCACAAACGCTCGCCACGTCTGAATAACTTTCAAAAGCTTCCGATTACATCATACTAATGCAAAACTTGTTTGTTTTTACAATAGAACCTTTTGCGCTGCAAATATTTTCCATGTTTCACGCTCCAGTTCGAACAAACATTACCCACAGTTCTATTTATTTACACTTCAATTTTGATAAGTTTTGCTATCAGTTAAGGAAAAAGCGCCGAACGAATCGTACTGTCAAAACAAAAGCAAAACAAAAAGCAACGCTCGATCCCGCGCAACAGAAACCGTTCCGGTAGCGGCGGCACTTCTGACGGCTCATTGGCGGCCCCGCCGAGCGCCCAGATTAGTGAGCGTTAGATTGTTAATCGTTGGATTTTGATTAAAATTGATTAACAGCGTCCGACCGTTTTAATCGCCGACCGGGCGCCAATTCGTTTAGTCGCGGTGGATGCAAACCTGGCGTTAAGCTTAGCCGCACGCACCAAACACAATTGTTGCTTTCCCCTGTGGAAGTTTTAATTTGACGTCACTGGCCTCGAGGTGCAATTTTTTTGTTGTAATGGGATAAATTTACCGTGCTTGTTTATTTTTTCCCCCGGTGTCAGCAAAGTTGTCACTGATCCATGGCCTAGCGTAAGATATTTTGAAGCGCAACGGGAAGGGATTTACCATTTCGTCGCTAATCCGGCTTATTGCAGGGCAGCTATGAGCTGTGGCTTCTCTCTTCCGGTCAACTAGCGAGCAGGCAGTGTTTATAACCAGCGTAAGGTGAGAAGGTCGGCCCAATCATTTTGTGTTTGTTTCCTCCCAGTTGGTGCTGTAAATTGAGTTAGATCCAGTGATTCAAAATCAGCGAAAGCCCACAAAAAGTCGTTTAACATCGTAAGGGAGCACCATTTTCGTTTGCTGGAGGGGCAAAGTAAAGCATGACCGCTTAATTAATTTATGGTCTTTCAATTGGTGGCTCATTCAACAGAACAGTACGATTCTTTGTGGAGGGTTTGTAGCCGAAGCAGAAGCCACTGGCACTGGTTATAATGAAACGGGGATTCGTTTTCTGTTGCTGGTAGTTGAAAAAGCCGTGAATAATTTTAAACTGATTGAGGTTATAATTGTATTACTATTAATAATTCTTATTAAAATAATTAATTGAAATGAAAGTTTCTGAAAACGCCTGAAATTAAATTCCCTAGCATAAGCTGCAGGCGTTGCGAAAGCTCAGAAAAAAAGGTTTGCTCATAACATGAAGAGCTCACGTGAAAGCTAATGACAAGCAGCATGATCATTAATCATGTTGGTTTCAAATACGCCCCAGTACAAGCGCTGCTTCCCACGCTCGACAGCTTTCTTCCGCTGCTAAGCTCATCATATTCAGCGGTTGCGCTGTAGCAGAAACCGTAGCCTACTTTGTGCCTATCTTTTTTACTGCAACAAACTTGCTAGCTGCTCGTAGCAGCTCCTTCCATGGTTCTCTAACAACGAAACAGGATGCATTGTACAATTGCATTAAAATAAACTCACCACCGACACAAACGCGGAGCCTACATCCGCCTTTTTCCATTTGCCAGAAGAAACAACTTAACAACCGTGGAGGAGAATGGGGTTGCATGGTCATGCTAAGAGAGTTGTATTAATTAATTTTAAATTTGCCCAAAAACCGAAAACCAAAAATCTTGAAAATTTTGTCTCCAAAAACTCTTGACTATTTTGTCTCCTTCACTTGTCGAGCAAAATACTTCCCTTGTCTGATGATGAGGAATTTCAAGAATGAGCATTTCACCCTATTATGCCGTTTCGTCCCCTTTGCACCGAAAGCGCACAGAAAGCGTACACAACAGCGTAGATAACGCCAGCACTTGATGTTTCGATTATGATGAACACGACTGAGCCAAAACCATACACAACCATACACAAACCCAACAGAATCGTGTGTGAGTGGAGAGCACCTTTCATGTGTACAATTTCCACCGACACAAGTGCCTGTACCTGCTTTGGGTGAAGAAAGTGGTGCAACACCTGGTGCAGCAGAAGTGTTGCGAGAGATTGCGATCCAATCGACGGTACCGCGGTGGAAGAATAAAACGGGGACGGTGTGGAAATAGCATCGGCAAGTGGCAACACCGCCGAACACGCTGAAACTTCGTTATACAATTTTAATAAATTTTATTTCGTTGCTTATTCATATGCATTAAATTTATTTCCGAGTTTCCCACACGCCGCATCATCATCATCATCGCCACCCGTCATGTATCGCCCGCTGATGGTGTTGGGTCGAACTTTTCGGTGGTCATGATTTTTAATATGCTTTAATTAACTTTACTTTTAATTCATTCGCACCGACACTGCTGAATGCTGCGGCACGGGCGAGTTTAATGGGCGTCCAGATAAGTTATGCATATGCCGCCGCCACTACCTACCGTACTGGGCATACGCTTCAAACCTATTGACCCCTTGTGAAAAGCAATTTATTTCAATCCCGAACCTCAAAACGCGGGAAAGTAGGCATTACGGGCCCCATGCGGGCAAGAGTTTTGTCACGTTGCCTACCTTTCAGGCGCCAACAAATTCAATCCACCAACGATTCACCTCGTACGCCAAGGCCCTGTTTTGTCCCCCACAATCCCAGTCTCAAGGTGTCGGTCAGACGGTTTCGAATGAGTTTAGTTTGTGAGTCGCGCGAAATTGCTCCCAGCGCTACATCCATATTCAACTGTGGCGCTTCTACTGTCACGAGCGAAGTCTTTCATTGATGCCAGCGCCGGATGCAGCGCCAAACGTACACGTTTGATCACATTTTGCGCAAATGCAGCGTTATGATAATGAACTCTGCCGTGCACGAGTGACACAGTTTTTGCTGACGGTGGTGATGAAAGCAATCGGATGCTGGATGCCTGATGATGTAAAGCATAAACGGCCCCGGCTGGTTTGAATTATAAATCGCTTGTGAGTTTGAATGTGGGGCGAACTATTGCGCTTCTCAAATTTGCAACGTTTTGTTGGTAATGCAATGAAGGGGATGCATGTGTGCCGCAAGTGTGTTGCATCACACTGCAGCCAATAAGAGATTGATGTATGCAGGCGAGTTTAACCTTTCCCTGTCTCATCTAATAAAACCGATCTTGAGTGAAGGGAGGAGGGGAGCAGGGCTTTCTCACCGTTCTGGTTTTCTAAACTGTGCCACACCGATCCCATCCCTGGCTGGCTGTATTAATTAATGGCCTCATAGTCTCAACTAACGACGGCCGTACCTTCCCGCACGTTTGTAGCTGGTGTGGAAACCAACTTTTGTCGCTTGAAGCCAAACTATGCATCAAAGACTATTCACGCAAGCTGCCCTAATGACGGGATCTTGCTCTTCCCTTCTTTCCCTTCCCCCCACCCGCCCTTGTGTTGGTGGTTTAGTTTTTGATGTTAATTGAAAACAATTGAATTTTAAATGACGCATAACCGCGTATGCGTTCGCGGTGAAGCACGATGCACTGTTACGTCGGCACACACTATTTGCGTGACATTTGCGTGTGCGGAGGTGTCAATTATAATTCCCACGTGGTTTTGGGACGAGCTGAAGCATTTGAGTACGGTAACGTGTCTCTTACCTCGAGTTTATGGTAGGCGAGTTTTAAGACTGAGATGCCGATTTACGCTTTGTTTCTGGTTTGGGGGATTAAGGGAGGTGTTAAATGGGCTTAGGTATGGAATGCGATAAATTGATTCAAACATGTTTGGGGAGTGACGTGGATGCATGAGAGTTGACGCATTAAAACTATAATTTATTTCGATTAAAAATTGCTTGTATTTCGATTACAGATTTTTTAGATTATTGATTGTTTAGATTGTTTAACTTGTTTTTTTCTCTGTTTTTTATCTTTTTTTATCAACATTTCATTGGAAATTTTCATAATGAAACAAGTATTTCAAATGTACGTTTATTTTGTAATACATGGTTATTTAAGTAAAATTGTTTAACATTTAGGTTTATCAAATCTATAGTTAAAAAGTCATACAGTTATTAAATATAACTAGCTAATCTAATTTGATTTTTATTGTTTTATTAATCAAAATTGAGCCAAAGACGAAGAAGAAGAAGATTAATCAAAAGACTGTTCAATTGTTTATTGGAAAATATTTTTTTTAATTACTTCTAGTTTGATGATGGTTAGAGTTAGATGATAGAAAAAATAGTAAAGTTGGTCATCAAAGAGCCGATCATTTTTGTATTCAAATAAAAAACCTTCTTTTCTTGGCAGCCATCCAAAGAAAACCTATGCGAGACAGTAATGTATGGACTTTATTTAAGAAAAAATGTTCTTTTCGTGTTTGCTCGTGTTTATCTTTCTGTGAAATATCTACAGTACACAGAACAAAGTCAAAAGAGATAAGCTGGAGAAATTAATACCAAAATGGATTTTGGCCCTTTCCCATTCATCAGGGTTGCACGGGAAATAATTCTCAAAAACAATTGCCCCAGTTACAGTTATAGCGCTTACCCATTCGAGGCTGTCACCAATGCATTCAAGTCCGCAACCACGCTGTCACCGAGACGTCGTATCGTAAATTAATAACATAAACTCAGCACAAATGTGCATTATGGCCTTACTCAGGAGCCCATTCTTTTGGAAATGCTAAAAGCTCGCGTGAAACTGCACCGCACAGTAACGTCAAATGCCGGGTGTCCAGCATTGTCCTGCGAACCGGGATGACTACCAACACCGACGTTTTGTTCGTTCCCCAGCGGTTACGAGCTATGCAATGCGGGACACTTCCATCACGGATCACCCATACGATCGTGATGGCGCCCTATTGTATGAGGCATCGTTCGTTGGAAAACGCTTCCAGCATCGCTTTGGACAGAGCCGTTGAACGACGAGGCTACGGCTACACGGCACCCTGATGAGTGATGATGGATCAAACTGACCTACGGGCGCAGCGAAAGATTCTGGTCAGCAGAACAAAGCCTACGGAGCTTATGTGCCGTGCGCTTTGCAGTAATCTTCCTTTTTGGCTGGCATTTTGCCAAAACATTCGTGTCACGTGTGTTCGCCACTTCGCCATTATTACGCATCGTTCCGAGCAAACCGTTTTAAAATATTCGTTCCATTTAGGCATGCAAGCGCCTGTATTGTGATGGAAGCGTCGGGCGTTTTTTTGGCTTCTATCTCTAATCGGTCACAAACGCTTGCCCTTTATGGGTAGAGGATAGGACATGCATCCTTCCGTTCTGGCGGGACACACTTTGACAGCAGGACGTTACACCATTCATCCGTCCGGATGACTTGAATGTGCACAGGACGCACATGGGCTGGATATGGCGTGAAGAGCCAGAGTACGGCAGTGGATGAATAGGAATGAATTACATTTTAAAGGAATGGATTTTGGGTGGATTTTTCAATATTAACTTCAATATTAGTTGAATGATGTGCATGTGCAAGGTCAAATTCAATGTTGCAATGACTAAATGTTTTTAATTCATTTAAACCCAGGAACATCAAGGTCATCTTCATCCAAGAAGTTATCTCACATATCTTTTACGATTAATATGCAAGTTAAACTATCTTTCTTATCAACATTTCTTATCTGAATAAGCTAGCACTGATCAATCTAATCAAGGCTTAACATGCAATCGAATCGTTGAACTCCTGATTCATACAAACTATTAAAGATAAGATTATGACAAGTTACAAGTTAACGACACGCCAACTTGAATCGATAAAACGAATTGAGATTAGTAAGATTAAGTGTTATTATAGAGGCATTCTAACTTAGATTTAATAAACTGAACATATTGCATACATTTAGGCGTACAACTGTAGCTACGTCATTTTGCAAAAAGTCTTGGTTTACATACATTTGGGCGTATAGTGTTGATGAGAGTATTTTATTCCCGTTTGCAAAACAAAGCATTCTTTCACTATGATGAAATGCAATAAATGAAAATATATTAGGACATGTTCGTAAAGCTTATTACCTAATTTTCAGATAATTCTTAAATCTACCATCTACCAGCAGCAAGTACTGCATCGGGAATGGTGGCAGTTTTAAATGTCATAACCATAACCTCAACGATGAGACGTTACCGGCTCACTACAAAATAGCATCCCAACATGACTGAGGCAATCGGTTGGAAACATGTTGCAGCAAGAGTAAAATAAGAAAACGCGGATTCTACCCGTCACTAAAATGTTTCCGCATGCAAAATGTTGCAATAGGTGAGCTGATGTTGCCTTTGTGCCGGGTCATGCACAACAGCAATAAGAGGAAAGAAACGAACAAACTTTTTACTGAAGGGTTAACAGTGTGTGCCTCTGGTACAAGCATCTCTGCACTTCTTCGAGTATCGCGCTTTCCATTCCAGAGGAACATTGCTGGCAGCCAACTACAAAGTTATGAATTCAATCAATTTTATTCGACTGGAAGATATGACTTCCAGGTCGGCAGTCGCTTTACCATCGCGAGTTACGTTCGCGAGGACGACCGTCCATATCTGTACCCCATTCGCGTGATGGAAGAGTTGCTAACGATCTTTGGATCGGTGGATTCCAATCGGTTCCGGCTTCTTCCGTTTCACCAGCAGCAGCCCGCTTATTGGTTGTGCAAATCTGAATATCTCAGCCAGACACCAACATCCGAGGCAATCGTCCGCGAACCCGAACCCCGTTATCATCCCTCATTCGTGGTATGTTTTATGGTGCTGTTTTCTTTTTGCTGCAAATAAACGCGCATCTTCCAACTATGTTTCGAACTTGGACGGGCTAGACGAGAACGATACAAACTTCTTGCAAACCTTGCAGGGAATGGTTCGTCTTCAGGCTAGCAGACACGAGCTTGAGAGAGAATTTGTAGCGCGCATTTCTTTTAGCTCTAACCAAACTTCAACCCCAAAACACCCGACAAACACCCGTGCCCGATTCATCATATTTCCAATCTCTTTAGTTTGACTGGCGCAACTTTGGCACAGGCTAATAAATCATCAACATTTTTATTGAAAATTTATGCTTTTCTTTCTTGTTTTTATTTTCCATGTTTAAGTTGCTTGTACTTGTAGTTTAAAGGTTGGAATAAAGTTTTTAGATGCGATCTGGTATCGTTTAAGGCGCTAGAATGAATGTGATTGGTGGAGTGTGCTACAAAGAGACTTAAAGTTTCTATTGGAACTTATTTATAGTCATGCATTAAGCTTTTACAGATATCCAGATGTTTTCAGTAATGAAGATAGGTACACGAAATCAATCCACATGGTAATATCTATTTGAAAACATATCATAACGCACTTGAATTGAAACAGTTTAAAGGTTGCATAGTTGGGTGGATTAATTCAATTCTCTCATACACAACACGTGTTGATTTAATGTTTCCATTAAAAATTTATCACATCATTGGACCACTAACTGGAACCACTCAATGCAAATGTCTAACTACCACAACGTAAATTGAATGGGAATGCTTGTATCGATTATTCTTTGTTCAACTACAATAGATAAACCACACATCAGGTACACATTAAAGCTTGCTACTTCCATGCCTTTTCTATAAAACATCATACAAATTTAGTGTAATACCAGACGTTAAAATATTTTTTAAAGCCGAATGTGCTTTTGCATATTTTTTGCGTACTCAAATAAATGTCATTCAATTTGATTGTACATGTAACATTACATTGAATTTAAATCTGAATCTTTGAATAGTAACACTGAAATAACACATGTTCAAGATTTTTGAAACTTTTGAAACCTCGTTTCATCTAAAAGGTTACTACTAATATCAACATACATCACCGAGCTGTTATAAAGACATCTATTCTAAAGAATTATTGAAAAAAACTCATCGTCGTTTGATCCGTCAACAGCAAACTGCATTCAGCGACATCGCCTAAAACAGTGTTTTCATTTCAATTGGTTCAATAAGATCCAATGCGATAGATTTTACACCATGCTCACGTTGAGCTATATCATGATGGAACGTGTTGCCAACTGTGACTGTTTTCTATTCAGTTCAGTTAAAAAAATAGAAATTGGATGGTGTACAACTGGCTGTCAACCATCGTTTCCAAGCTAAGCGTGGATGTAAAAGCGTGTGACGAACAGAACAGACGTCACGAATCCTTCCTCCCATTACACCCTTCACAACTGGTCCGTGGCATTCAATTCCATCCCCTGCAACCAATACGAGCCAATGGGCAGCATGTGTGTAACCTCGGAGAAACATAAATTCTAAATAAATTTGTTGACAATCGAACATCGGCAGAGGTGGCTTGCGGTCAACCTACGGGATAGGGCGAAGAGAAACACGACCTTCCAACAGGCACAGTCACTGTCGATTGGATCGTTGCCGATAAAGCATCCAACGCCAAACCAAAACCGTCAGACTGTCGAAGTAAAGAGATAAATTTATGGCCTTGGGCTATTCCAGCTTCAATCTAAACTTGGGCCATGACATTGCCCGACAGCCCGCTTCTCTCCAATGGGTGAACGGAAGTTCGAAGCTCGCAAAGGACACTCCAAACACTTCAGACACCATTGTGGGTCGGCTGGCTTTGTTTCATAAATTTTGGCTGGATTGTGGTGAAAATGACGATTTGAAATATCGTCCTGATCGAACGCTACGAAGCGAACGGCACACATTCACGAAATGGTGCCATTTTCAATGGTACAAAACGATAAAAAAGCGATATCGTATGGTTTGTTCCACTGTTGTTTTCCGATTTCGCTTAACCCTCGGCAACGCGACAGAAGTGATACGCTCAAACATAAATGTTATGAACCGTACGGGATTGTTGAATCGCTTTTATAGCTTGTTTAGTGATCACTTTAATCGTAACGCATTATGGAAAATTGTCAAGTGTAATGGCGGAAATAATTCAATTTGTGCTAACGGTGTAGATATATCTGTTTCGATTTGTTTAGATGGCTATTAAAGGTATTGCATTGCAACAGGGCTAAAGAGGTTTCTTGCCTTTGTGCCTAGCCACGTTAAACGCCTAAAGGTAGACATGATGAGAGTAGTTACTATATTTTACCTTGCTTCCTTGCCTCGTCATGTTAAACGCCTGAAGGTATGCAACATGAGAGAAATGATTATATTTTACTATTTTTGGTGGATTAAATATGCATTTTAGCTTAATAAACACATTTACTGTATACAAAAATTTGCCATAACTGTTTTGCTCCAGGATCCAAGCAAAATGTCTGAGAAAGACCGAGCAAAGGAAAGTGAAAAAGAAAAAGAAATAAAAAATGTTCCAAAATTTCGTCACAAAAGTTACTCTTCAAAGCATTTTTTTTCTCAATTACCTATGGCACTATTATCGGTCCAAACTTTATAAACTCCATAAACTCTATTTCCAACACCATCTGGTCCGAACTTTTCGACTCAATCACGAATCGTTCCTGATTTGAACACAACGTGCACGGATCATTGATTGCCCCCGGCGGGTAGGCAAGTTTTCTTTTCCCACCTTCACCATATCAATCAAATCAAATCGAGCGAAAGCGCAGAAACAGAACTCGACATGTTCCATCGCCGAAAAAATAAAATAAAATCAAAGAAAGCAAATCAAAACAATCGACTTATCCCATTCCCATCCATCCATACCCGTGCAAACATTTGCTGCAGAAACGTGGGTGGGCGAGCAAAAATTTACATTTTCCATTTGCACATCGTTACGTCCCGGTGCGCCGACAGCAGTCTGGCGGCAGCATCCTGCCACAATTCCTGGATTGCACCGGGGGAAATTTAACGGTTTTGCCAGGTAACAGCGAAGTAGCGGCGATGGTGTATGCCCATGTACTTTGCTGTACCTGTACTTACGCCGACGGCTGATTTTTGGTTCATTGGGGCATAAAAATTGCTCCACATATGGGCTAGGTTGTTCATCGCTTTGCGTGTGTTTTTCGAGCTGCTCCAGCATCGTTCACTATTTTGCTTTCCTCCAAATTTCCAACAATGTGTTACCTCGTTTTATTAGAGCAAACCAAGTTGATTTGACTTGACGACACCTTATGCTGCAGTGTTGAGGAAGTAAAACGCTTTACCATTTGAGAATATGAAAACTCCCAAGCACACATGGCCACTGTGTACTGTGCACACTTGAAAGAAGAAAAAATGCCATTCACTATAGAACAATACACACTATCGCACGGGTTAAGTAAGCATTCTTTTTGAATGCATTGCAATAAGGACGGTCGTTTCGGTCTCGCACAAACCATGACGCAGTAATGAAAATATTTTCCCAGTGCGCTGCAGAAAGAATGTTCTCCGACTATTGCTGCTGCTGCTGCTGCTGCATGGGGTGTCCAAACGACACCCAAGTGAGTCTGAGAGCAACGAAATGCCAATGTTACGAGCTTAATGCGAATATTTATTGCACTGCAGTTATGTGGTGGTCGAGTGATTCTCGCTTACTACTAGTGTTCATTTGTATTATTACTTATATTTTATTAGTTTTATGTAAACTAATTTGAGTATTAATCATTTTTTTTATTAAGGAATCGATCCTCCGTGGCTTACATACACAATTACAACAAATGTTTTATTAACTATGAGCTCCTAAAGTTAGACATAATAAAACTTCATATGACACTTGTATATTTCGGGACACGAAAAGACAAATCAATGACACTTGAAAACAAATTAAATTTCTTGGACATCAATAATAAAGCACAGAAAAGACAGTAACGAAAATCAGTCATTATAAATTGTCGAGTTCTTAAAGGCCTAATAGGGACATACAATTTACATTTATTAACAATAGAGGTACATCAATGCGTCCAGTTAACAATGTTAACATGAAAATTCCTTGGGCAATTCTTCCTCTCTTTTCAAGTGTATCGTGGCCTACAAACTGATGTCTCTTGCGATAAGATGATAGCACATATTTATATCTCCATGGAAGCCGCTTAATGGCTACACGAGTAAATTTCCTTTGAATCTTCTCGAGCCTTTCAATTCGAGCTATTTCCTCTGTAATTCAGGCAACCGATGCCTACTCAGTCACAAGACGAACAAAGCCACAGTAAAGTGTATTAATTATGTGTCCGAGAGTCTTACTAGCCCTAGCAATAACGTCGTCAAATTGTTTGTTTAAATAAAGTTTAGTGTCTAATAAAATACTTGTGTCCCTAACAGATGTAGATCGAGGCATTGGAGTTTCGGAAATAACATAATTAAAACTTAAAGAAGTTCTCGAGCGAGTAAACGAAATAACTGTGCACTTACTATCGTTGAGTGGCAAGCTGTTTAAGGTGTACCAATGATTAAAACCAGATGGAAATCCTTATATTCCGAGATCGTCATTAGAACTACGCGCAGGAAAGCACATCTTAATGTCATTCGCGTGTTAAAATCTAACTTGAATTAAAAAATACCGTTTTTGATGATTTTTCCTTTTGAGTTGGCTCTTTATTCTTCTCTACAATTATTTCACACTGAATCCTAATGCGGTCATATATGCAATCAGATAAATGAGTCCGATGAGATTACTTGTGTTCGTGATTGATGATATTTTGATATTATAGCACCGATATTATGACACTTTGTCAATGCAATACAGTAAACTGATCCTGATTTTATCGTACCGTATCGTTCACTCATTTGCTCCCTTTATCATGACACTGACTTCTAGCTTCCCATGTCGAGCACATAAACAAAGAATGGCCCAATATCATTCCAATGGTTTCGTTCAACCTGGTGTTCCTGGGAAACAGTACTTCCGTCAGCTAACGCGACCAATTTGGTGGTGGCGTGTGGTTTGCGATATTTCCTGTTTTGGCTGTGTCGCTCAACACAGCCGGGCGATCGCATTTTTGTGGATCCTTCCCAACCGCCTCCCTTTCAGGCGTAGATGACAACGGCCAATGGTTTGTTCGGTTTTTTTGTTTGTTTTGTTTTGCCATTTCCGCCCAACGCGACACGAACGCACACGGTGGCCACCCATAAACTTTTATCGTACCGATAATACAATCGTGCTAAACACACACACACCATCGATAGCATCGATTGGATATGGTGTGGGGTTCACACCTCCCTATCTGCAGCGGTCACACCATCGAAAGAGCATTCGATTTGATTGCGATCAATTTTATTTTTATTTTATTTCATTTATATGGTAATAAAATTAATAGAATTTTCTTTATTTTCGCCTGCTCAGCCCTCAGTCACGGAATTGCTTTTACTGGTAGTTGTTGGCAGCCGACGATGGAGAAGGTTTGGGTATACATTGTGCGAGTGAGAGCACTTTTGCAGTCAGTTCGCTTTTGTATTGTAGGTGAAACGACCACTTTTGTACCAAGATCTGTTTCTAGTCTTAAGAATCTTTCAGTCTTAGTTAATATGATTATTTTGTACGACTTGTATTTGGAGTATATTCCAAAAATTGACAAAATATCAAGGTTTTATGGTAATATGCTATGCAGAGCAGAAATATACAAAAGTATAGTAAGAAAAAAAATTTAAGTAAGTTTTTTTAATAATATGTTTGTAGAATTGTTCACAGTTTCCTCAATGGATATACTGAAGAGTTATAAATTGTTTAAGTAATTGATTATATGGCCAGCTTCTTTTTAGCAAATCGAGCTCTCTGGATTCAATGAAGATCTCGATAAGCACAAATTAAGCCTAATTTATGCTTACTGCTTCAACGCGTTTTTCTCAAAACGTACAATTTTTGAAATGATAAAACTCTACCAAGTTCTTCCAAGCGGAGCGATCGAGAAAATTGACTTTCATCAAGCTTCACTGCGCTTGACGCTCCTTTTGCGTTTGGCACACTGTTTGCACCTACCAAACCAAAACCCTACCGACGGAACGGTGCCAAACGCGAGAGGTGCAAAACATTCTCGCGAACGAAACATCGTGATTGGGAAGAAAATAAATTCATTACACTTCCCGGCCCGGGATGGCGGAAACTTGGGGTGGAAGGAGAAACAAAAGCACCCCGACGTTCGTACGCCCGTAAACACAATCCTTCTTCGCTGCGCTTCGTTATTGTCGGGGAAATTATTACAACGGGGTTGCGTTGTACGGTACCGTTGCTTCCATCCGAGGAGCGTGGCGTGAGATCAACGTGGGTGTGGAATTGAAAATTGAAAGACACTGACAAGCACGGCAAAGCGCACGGTACGCCGGCGGGTCGGTCGGTGGGTCGGGTTTGTGGGCGTTTGTGGGAAATAAATTTGTTAACACAATAGATGATGCAGCGCACACGTCACGGAAAATCGTATAAACTCATTTACCCAACCAGGCACGCGGTAGGTGGTTGTGACGCGTGCTGGAACGTTCCATGCTTGGTTTGTGTTGCTTGTGAAAAGCGCGATGCGGCAACGTGCCAAAGAGCACAATCAATGCGTCACAACCTGGTTGATGGTTTTCAGCATTAATACGGAAAAACCTTTGGAAAGGTTGCTATAATGATTTTAGATTTCATTAAAGTCAGTTAGCGTTCTAATAAGTTACTATTTGAAGAGTTAGTATTAAACTATTAGTATTGATACAATAAACAAGTCTTTTGAGTGGTCAACTGTATCATCTTTGTCGTATGTTCCTATGAAATCGTCGTTTTTAACCAGCTTAAAGCTCTGCTGTTGCTACTCAACCAACCAAAAACGCCCCCAGTTGTTAGAAGCGGCTACATTATGCTCGACCGGTCCCATCTTTGGCTAGATGTAGCCCGCCTGTCGCCTACTGATTATGTGTCGCCGCTTGAGTGGACTGTTAAAATTAAGCCAAATCAACCGAATAAAATAAGTAGGCCGGGTAGCAGCAGCAAGTCACCCTTCGTTCGGGGAGATCAACTCTCAAAGGAAATAACAGGATCCACTTCCCGAACGGCATCAGCCCGGGACCCGTGGATATGGTTTGGGGGAGGCGTCAATGAAGCACCACCACCAGCGACGCTCGCCTTCCGAAATGGATACGAATGGCTTACGGTGAAAATGAAGGCAAACAATCGGCCCGTAACGCCTGCCTGCCGAGGTAACCGAGGCACGTACACCGAGAGTTCCGGTTGATAAATGGCTTGCACTCCCCGGTTGTCATTGAAAGCGGGGAGGTGAGGTGGGGGCTAGCGTGAAGAAGTAGTCACACTTCGGGTCAACTTTGTTCCCTGCGACTGCTCTGAAACGAACTGAAGATTATAGCTCTGCTGACTCGGGCGTTCACGTGGGCCCATTCCTTCCATGCCCTGTTGTCAAACAGTTGAACCATATTCTCGGTTACGGATCGGTTGACATTGGGGGAGTGGTGGTGTTGTACGTGGGAACCAGGTTGGTGACCACAAACTGGCCCAGACTTTGAACTTTCGATTTCGTTGGAGGGGACGCAAAGGTGTTTTGTCACCTTTTGCTTTAAAGTTGGTTACCCTACTTACGGATCGTTTTGTGGTGGTAATGGTTTTAAGAAGAAAAGAAAGGTATTATTGATTAATCTTTATGCTCGTATGATCCTTTGCTAAACAGGGGTTTAGTTTGAATTTATTGATTTGTTTTGTGTAAATAAGTGCACAGTATTTTCCCGTATGGCGTAAATATCTACAAAAAACTTGATATTTAGCATTCTGTAGAATATTTCCAGCTACATTTACAATTACCGTCACATACAAATACAAATAAACCACACTGTTCCACTGTGTGGTAATATAAATTACATCGTTTAATGGTTTAAAATGAAGGTAGCATTCTAACACTTAAAACCGATCACCCAAAAACTCCACGTTACCTTGCCCGGTCACGAAATTTCTTCTTTCGGAAACAGTGGTTTAGAGTGAACTTTTTGTTGTCTTTAGTTCGGCAGAAACCAGAAACGGCAACCAAGTTTAACTACATCCTAAACGTGCTGGCAGCACACTGCTCTTTAGAACGTAGAAATTGAGCGTTTGCAAGGAGTTGCAGGCTGGCAAAGGATTATAAATCGCCCCAAAGGAGTCACAACCATTCCCACAAGAGTGTGCTTGCAACTAGACTAGGTTCCACGTTCCCGAACGCAACAGTACCTTGAGTTATCGAAATGGAAGGCACCCGTTTGGGGACCAGTTTTTATTGTCCCTTGTTTGGTTGCAGTACATTACGGCACATGTGAGTAATGGCAAATGCATGGGCGTCGTTACTTGGTGTGCATTTACAAACCGAAACGTTGGGTGTTTGCTTTCTAGCATCTAAAAAGTGTATGTGTTTGCATGCGGAATCTGTTGAATCGATCGATGAAATTAACCCAAAAAAGGCACAATTTCACTGAATAGGGGATTCGCCACTAGCGGCTAAATGGTGACCCAGTAATTGGAACAGAGCTTGCTGCAAAAGAGCACTGCGAAAGAGGACTGTCTGTGGCATCGCACAAACTACAGGACAATAAAAATCCTCTTCGCAAGAAATTAGACGCTCTCGTACTTAGGGCTGGTTGAGACGTGATGTGCGTTCGCAATGCTAAAAATCACACATTCATACTGCCTACGTGGTGTTGGTCCCAAAGTCACACAGTCGTTCTGTGGGTAGGCTTGCGAGGCAAAACAAAGACTACCTCTTCTCCGTCGGATTGTGTCGTTGTAGGGGGGCAAAACAAGCATCAAAAGCCATCGATGATGGATGGTGCATTTGGAGAGGGGAAAGACGACAGCACCGACCCGACAGGGCAACATTTGTCATTACGGATGTGAACATGTGACGTGTATCAGTAAAATATCCGCAATGGAGTAACCTCCTCACGAGACCAAAGGAGAGCACAATCGGACAGGACGATTCCCCGGCATGACGGTGCTGTGCAGCAGTTGCTCCAAAATTCGATGATTACCCTTTTCAGGCGCCGATCTGTTTGTAGACCAAAGTACGTTCACATCGTAGTAGGCTTACACCGTTTCGTTCGTATCTGACTGGTGTTCTTGGCTGGCGACTCTTGAAGTGCTGTTTACTTCGCATTCACGTCTCGAAGCTTCACATCCGTTGGTTGCAGGCTGTAGCCGTAGATTTGCTGATATTTGCCGCGTGATGGGAATGTAATGACTTATGTGACGATTTGTGTGGCCTTTGGGGACGTTTAGAGGAAGCTCGCAACTACTTGTGCCTCTCTGAACATGGCTAATGACAATCCATTTGGGAATGGTACTATCAATCACGGTTCACGATCCGAAGCGTTGAAAATCATTCCTCGTATGAACGCAAAGCTTCGATGATGGCCATATCGCTTTCGTTTTTGACTTAGGCTTTATCCTTTGTTGTGTAAATCCTATTTAACGTACTTTTCAAGAGGCTTGATGATGTTCATTATTGACCAATTGGTGGAAGATTTTCTTATTGACTGGAGAGCTGCATTCTTCCAATAGCAATCATAAGAATGTTTAAGAAATTTCCTCTCGTCTAACCTTGCTTGCACGTAAAGAAAGTTCATTAAGGAAAATAAACAAACACGCTCTACTTTTCCCTCCTTTTGTCCACACGGCACACACGGTCAAGAGATCATGTACATCATCTTAGGCTTCCGGGCACTGGTGGGAGGTTGAGCTTTGATATGATTTATGAGCCCAGCGTCTTTAGTGCGTCTTTGTTTCTACACGGACGTTACGCTTCGTAGGAGACAAATCCATCACAAATATCCGACGGAAGCATCCTGCTGCTGCTGCTGTGCTGTCCGTATAAAGGATGTGGCTTGTAATGACCCTTCCTTGTCGTCCACTTTCCGTTCACTTGCTTTCCGTGCTGTGTGTTGGGGAATTTTTTAATTTTAACGACTCCGAATAATAGCCCACTCTCTGACAACCGGTGGAATGCATAATCAACTTACACTCGGACCGGATGGAAAGGGAAGCGAAAAATGTTCCGGTCTACGAGCAGCTGGATCAGGATGGATGAATTATCTTACTGTTGCATCTTCTTCGCAAGTTAACAAATTGTAAAGCGTCGTGAAGCTACATTAATCTTTTTTTACTCGGTACACTAAACTATGTCTTTATTTTTTATGCTTTTGAACAGCACAGTGCAGGGATACACAAACGCCTCAGTGAAGAAATTGTATGGTTTCCATAGCAACATTTATTTACACCACAGCTAGTCACTTTGTACAACCACATTTAGCTGAATTTCCAAGGCTTTCGCAATTCACATTGGACTCACCACAACCTTGGGCACAACAAGTATCCAAAGCCATTTGTCGTCACCTTAAGCACCAGCATTGTGTCGTGTCGTGCAAAAAGCAATAAATCGTCCGCCCGGCCGATTTCCCACTATCGGCATCGCGTTCGTATGCCAATGTGCCATTAATTATCCTAGAAAAAATCACTCACCGTCCTCGTGTCCAAAAGCCCAAATTCAACGGGGTAAGATTTTCATCACCATCATCAGCAACAGTCTAGCTTCTTTTAATTTGCCCCTTTTCATTGCCTTCAATTCCGAATCACTGTGAAAGTCAAATGAAGTACCTACTGTGCCTGCGCGGGACACTGCCGGAACCATTTCGACGTTAATGAAAACGATGATTTAATTGGTTTGCATCGGCGGGGAACAGTGGAACCGCAAAACAAAACCGACTGCTAGGGAAGAAGGAAACCACCCACGAAAGACTAACCATTAACTGATAAATGGTTTGTGGGAACAACGGTTACTCCAAGCAATCGCCTGTGCCAGCACCAACACCTGAACGAAAGCTAAAGCTGATCGCTGGAAACACTTTCGGCCGGGGGAAGTAAAATTAATGCGAAAATAAATGCTTAATTGTAGGTAGGTTTGACGAATGGATTCGTGTTTTGAGAGTGGTTGGATTTTGCCATTTCTTTTAATGGGTTTTGCCTGCAAGCCATTTCAATACGTGGGCTTGCCTCAGCATGCCGTCATTCCTATTATGTTTCTGGATAAGCTATGGTGCGATACGAAGGAGTTGGTTTCATTCAACTGGAGACGGAAGCTTTTGCGATGCATTTTCATAATAATAAAATTTTACGATCAATTCGGGAGTTCGCGCAGTAAGTGCACCACAGGGAGAAAAAGTATCATCTTACCCGTGTTAACTGTATGCATCTCTTGGATGGTGCATTTCCGGTGTGAGCAGATACTTCACCTAGCCGTACACACGGCTAATCACCGAAATTGCTTACCAGCATGCCATTACCAGATGGCTGCAGACCGCGGGAATGATCGAGAAGCTGGGAAAAGGTTTACAATAAAGTTTCTATGCTGTTTTTACAATATGGTTGTGGTACAATTGTTCAACAAAATACATTTCCGCTTTGGCGGACATCTTTGTTTGGAGTATGCATTTTTGCTGGCTCGAGAGTTGTGCTAGTCTAGCACAAAAAGTATAAAGCTTTATCATCAACCTAAAACAAAGCACAGAACACACCCGTGCGAAGGTAAAGTAAGACATCGTACCGTACCATTGGCAATGACACCATTCGACACCTTCGCAATGCCATCAGATAAAATTGCATTCTGGCCCTGCCTTCCCATTGACTGCCAAACCGCCCACCGAACGTCATTTGCAGGGTTGGCATTATCCGACGATTAAGCACTATTTTCATTCCCATTGCTCGCAAGTTTCCATACTTTTCAAAGGAGCGTACAGTAATCCCGTTCCCTGGTTAAGCTCTGGATAAAAGGTCCCGGGAATCGTTGCGAGCGTTTTTTTTTCTTCTTTCTCTCTCCTTCAAAGGTAGGGAAATGGGGCGAAAGGCTAAGCCAAAACAAGCGGGAAAAAGTGCAATTCCCGCTTGCTAACTATCGTACCAGTTCTCATCCATCCTTTACTATCAACCCTTTCAACGGCTTCCAAGCCAACAAGAGTCATGCTTGGGGTGAAGCTTACTGTTTCCTGTTACTTTCAACACTTCATTTCTGCGCTGGTATCCCTCCCCGAGGGACACACATTATTCGAGGTTAGTTTCATTAAAATGTGTAGCTTTTGTGCTGTTTGCTGAACGGTCGTTTGTTCGTACTGGATTTGTTTTAACAACAGTCTTCCACCAGTGGGGCTACTCGCGGTGTGTTGTTCCATTAGTGCGATCTTAGCGTTTACACTTTTTTGTTCTTCACTCTTTTATTTCTTCACCCACGAACAACCGTTTTGCAACGCCCTACAATGCTTTCCTAGCTTCAGCTATGGCAAAGAGTGTCGTTAAAATCTGTCACAAACTGAGTTCTTAACTTGAATGACTTTTTGTTTCGGTTGTACTTTGGATGGATTTACTTTTCGTCGGTCACCGGCAATCATGAGCAATAAATGTCAAATAAAAATGAAATTAATCGTTATGCCGTCTGCAAAGGATGCAAATTTGTATGTCTTTGTATTGGTTGTATGGCGTTTGCGAAGCACAGTTTTGGTAGAGGATTTATGGTACGAGAGTAGTTGTACAGGGTTGTATGAAGAAAAGTTTTGCTTACCTGGCTCTATTAGCCTTCATGTTGCGTTGATTGATTTCATTGTACTTTTGTAATAGTTTCATAACATAAAACTATCGTGTCGATGCTTCGTTTTCATTACACCCTTACAACCATTTGACGCAAAAACTTTGGAACGAATGAACGAACCATTTGACGCAGAACTTCGTAAATGTAAAAATTATTTTTACCGTTTTACCACATTATTGCGAGCCTTCTTTAACGAAAAACGGTCCAAGTAACTTAAAGTATGTGGTCTAAATAACTTAAAGACTATTCTTTACCATTATATCTACGTTTAGTGGCACGGTCCATTCGGGGCTTGAACCCATGATGAGTGTTAAGTCATACGTGTTCTACAAGATCGGCTTCAGCTAAAGGGGAAGTAAAATTGACCCTTAAAAACGTTATTTACGATGTAATGTGGCCTACGAACTGAAAAGTCCGTCCCCCCGTAGTAAGGACTGGCTATCCGACTGGGGTACTTAATAAGTCTCGAAAGCCTGTACAAGCCGGTATCAGATCGTCACGCCAATAAGAAGAAGAAGTACTTAAAAATTCAAAGTGTGTACCTAGTGTGTACCTAAAACCCTAGATGGTATTTGAATGTAAACTCTTACCAGCATATGTGGATTGTTTACATTTGAGTGTTGTGTTTAAGGGTATTTAATTTAAAAAAAAATCTGGTTGAAACGTTATCAACATGACATTTTTCCTCGAAATACATAATTGAACAATAAAACAAGCCTTTTTTCAGCGTTTATTATATTTATTATTTCGTTTTTTATTTCCTATATTATAGAAACGAAGCTAAAACACTTGTAGACTGTCTCTGAATCAGGAGAAAGAGTGGTTTCATGTCATTCCCTGCGTTGCGATTGAGAAAATTGAATCATTTGGGAGTCCTCGGTACGATCAATGTTCGCCGCTCTCTCTCGTTACCTTCATCTACGGCGCTCTCTGTCGACTTTAAAAGAAAGCCAGCCGTACGATCTAATCGACTTTTAATATGTATTAACAATTATTTGTATTTTTTTCTTTCTGTTTTTCCATTGTTTAACTGTCATTTTGAAGGAAAAAAAACTATACTATCAAACTGTTGGATGCATTACAAGCGGGGCACTCAGGTGCGCTCTCCGCGAGAGCGATCTCTCGTCGGCTGACGAGCACGAGTGCCCACTGTCTCGGTACCGATGGAGATCGATCTCTCGGTACCGATCGGCAACGAGAGGGAACGTAGGGAGAGGTCGAGAGAGAGAGATTAGAAGAGATTAGGGGGCATTCGGGTCCGCGACGCGTTCGGAGCAACAGCTCACCATCCTCCCGCGTATCAATGTAATAGTCGTAATAGGAATAAATATAATATAATACAATAGAACACAAAACAAACTAAAACTATTCGATTATAAACTCTTTTCTTTACAATAACACTACAAAATCAAAAATACATCACTTTCTACTATGTCTTCTTTTCCTAATTGAATGATGGTAAGAACTAGCAAATTTGCAATAAGTTTTAAAAACATAGCTGAACTAGCTTTTTACAGTACATGCAATTTCATTAAGTGCACAATGCAATAATTGTTTCATTTCGGTTCCGAGAATCATGCGATTATAGCTATTTTACTCCTAAAACACCTTAACTAGACACAAATTCTCATTTTTTGCATGTTAATACATATCTGCATTTTTCTCAAGCATATCTAAAAACCATCATGAACCCTTTTTCATGTATAAACACAGTAATAGGGTAACTCATTTTTTGTTCCACTCAGCCGCATCACGGGCAGTTCATCACGCACCGACCGTATAAACCACGGAATGCTGCAAACTGATATGCACACTAAATAACAAATTCCACTCACGTGCGGCCATAACCTAACCTACAAAAAAAGAAAAAAAAACTCCCCATGCCGCTACTGTTATCGTTTCCTGCTTTACAGAAGAAAAGAAGGTTTACAATGTACACACAAAAAATACACCTGACGGGCGAAAGACTTTGCATTCCCGCAGAACCGAACGTACCTGCTCAACCTGCTTGCATGGTGTTGCAGCGCCACACACACAGACCACCAGCTTACACTTGCCAGCGCTTAAAACACCCTAAATAGACAAAGGAATGTGCTCATGAACGCATTCAACGAGGTGGAGCGTTTTTTTGTGTGCCACTGACCCTCTCGTTTGCGTCTTTTCAAACTCTTCACCTAGCTAAGCGTATTGGTTTCTATTGCATATTTCCACTACACACAATGCAGAGCGAGAGTGTTCATGCTTTATATGGTTGCGGCCTTCGGTCTGCTTTCTTTTCAGGTACCTTTTTAAGTTCGGTGCTCCCGGCGTGGGATGTTTTACAGACCTTCTACACCCGAGTGCAAGTGCTAAAAAAAGGCATGGAAAGAAAGAAGGAAGTTTTGATGCCCTTGTATCGCAACGTCTACGCAACGCAGGCATTCAACGCAATGCAAGGATAATGGAAAAGCTTTTGCGTTGCCTTTTGCAGTGTGTGTGGCTGATGATGGCCACATGGTTTATTCACTCAGTTTCACCGTTCGCGCTTAAATCCACGCGATTGCACATTGCCAAAGCATTCTCTGGGTTTTGGTATGAGCTTCAGAGGAATATGAAGTTTGCCTTAAAATACCTTCCTTTATTATGCTTAAGGTTTTTTAGCAGGAACAAAAAAAGAAGAACTATAAGCTATCCTGTACACCGTCGGATAATGTTTTCATTCGTTCTTCCATTGCTTCTTTACTGATCGAAGTATTGGATGTGTGAAATTGAAACTCTCTTAAATTAATTAAATACCGCTTTGTAGGAATTATGTTTGTATGATTCGACAAAAATATGCCAACAAATATTTGATCAATTTCAGAACATTGAAATACAAAAATAACTGACGAATGAGACCGAAAGCCCGAAATGAAATTGATTTTAAAGGTAATCAGTTTTTCTGTAAAAGTAAGAAAAAGATAAAAAAACGCACCCAAAAAGCCAAACAAAAAGAAAACACTTTTCAAAATCCATCCTTGTTTTATCAGACTGTCACACATCGGTTACGCCTAAATCGCTTGATCCCGTTTTTATGACAGCACGCTAACACACTGGATGCTCAGTAGTAGCCAGAGCTGAGCTACCCGTACCGATGCAACGATAAACGCTAATAATAGGTTGTAGTATCATAATACTGACACTTTCGCACCACACCACTTATGGGAAGCTTGCTGCGAGCGCAGCACAAACAAAAAAACCCGGCCGAAATCAGCGTCAGATGCGCCAAAGCTCTGGATGAGCGTTTGGTACGATTTAAATCCATTTTCACACCCAGCCTTCCATTCGGCAAAGGTAAAAGCGCTATTTCAGTTTTTCCCTCTTTTCTTTCCTATCTTGCCGTTGCGTCCTTATGAAAATAGCCAGCTACGTCGGAGGGAGGCTTCTTTTCGTGCCCGGCGTAGATGCAAAGACACAAGCAAAAAAGTGTAAACCCCAAGCATTGGAGCCGAAAAGCAAAAGGCGTGTGGTTTTTCTCTCACCACCAACATGAGCACCGACCGCAAGGGGTGGCACGATGTCCCCGCAGCTGTTGTGCGGACGAACGAACCCACAGCAGAAAAAGCGAGCTAAATTTGCTGCCGTACTAAAATGCGTTAATCCTCTTACAAAGGTAAGATGGCCATTATACTGCGACGGCGGCAGTGGAGTGTTTGGGGTTTTTTTTTGTGTGTGTGGAATGCTTTTGACACTTTTAAGGATTCTGGTCAGCGAGATCCATCCTTATTTTCCGTCGACAGTAAAACAGCTGGACACGTGGGGCTTGTTTTTGTTTCCTCCTTGCTACGCCATGCTCTGCCGTTGGGTTTTGTGGTGGATCACAATTGCAGGGCAGGCTGGTGCACATAGGGTTTTTACCCTTCATGGGGTGGACTTTTGCTGAGCGTATGCTCGAGTATGCTTCGTTTGTTTAATTGAAATTCGTTAAAGAACCGAGACGTTTCCCTATGAGTATCAATCCAAACCTGTATTGCACTTTCGATCTTCTCGCAAAACGTATGACATTATGGCATTGCCTAACTACAAATAAAGGTCGGAATAACTGGTTTTATATCAATAATTAAAGATAAAACAAGTTCTTTTAAAGTACAAGTAACCCTACCATATTTAAAGCTTGATTTTGGGCGTACCAACCGGAGTAATTCTGATGATTTATCAATTTAATTAAACCTGAAAAGCCATGAAGCATTCGACGATTGTTCGATTGTACCGCACGTAGGAATGTTTTGTCGTGTGACGGGATGTGAATCTTCAATTATCCGGCGCAGATCTGTCTCGGTATAGGATAAACATCAAATTTCATTAGTCATTTCCTCTTCCCTACAAGACACGCTCCTTAGCTAAAGTAAGTCGTGCAAAGAAGGCAAATGTCATGATCACACATGACGAAAGTACCACAGGAATGGAACCGTTGAAACTTCCTGAAATCGGGTTAATTCTTGATTCCAGACGACGGAAGTAGCGTTTTCGGTGCTAATTAGCAGGGTTACGTACACACGACAGGTTAATTCGCGTCTTCCTCCACCATTTCCGGTCTATCATCGGATGAAAAGTGAAAACTCGTATTCTGCACTCCCATTTATGAGCTACCACCATTGCGGTTGTATACTTTTTGCGCTCTCGACCCTCACCCCCAATGGTAAGACCTTTAACCCTTTACACAGAAGAGGGACACATCCTTAAAGAAATGTGTCATGATGTAAAGAAAGGGTACATTTCCCCCTTTGCCACGTTTGTTTCCTTTGCTTCTGTTGGTTATGTGTCGGTACCGAGAAGGGGGGAAAAACATGACAGCAGCTAGTTCCTTTGTACCTGAAACCCTAAAAAGCACGCTACTCTTTTGGCAGGAAGAGCTGAACAGAAGCTCAATACCTTTTGGGGTAGAACGATGTACACGATGCACTGGCGTGTTGTTTCGTCGTCTTGCCTTGCCGTGTGGCGTGGATCATCACGAAAGCATGAAACCGGCCAAGCAAAGCAAAGGATAACAACGACAAAGAACAGCACTATTTCGCTACCAGCACTGGCACAAAGCTACATCTGCCGGGTTTGGTTGAGCGTTAAAGTAGTTTCACCTTGTCGCCCACACCAAGACCCCGTCCGCGCTCTGTCAATCGTTGAGCTTTGACAGTTTGCAGTGCCGTTTTCATACAGCGAACGCTGCAAAATTGCGATACATACACCGCCTGACACTCGATACGTTCCTCCGACGGGCTGATTGCATCGTTCGCTTCCGAAGAAGAAACGAAACTTCTAAAGCACTGGAGAAAACTGCTCTCGTCGGTGCGCCGGAAAGAACTTCATTAACTGACCTTCTTGGGGGATGGGGGACGCTCAACGACGATGTAATGACGATAATGAAGAGATGAAAGCCTGGTAGAGCGACAATCTTCCTGCACAGTCTGCAAAGGACGGGAGCAAAGAAGACGTGCCCGTACTACTGCCAACCGTACCAACTCATCGGTGTTGCCGGATCGGTGCATTTCCGTGTCCCCAAAACACAGACCGAAACTCTGGTCTGGCAGAGGCGCTTGTGAAACGTGATGATTATAATGCTTGTCCCGGAGGGCACGCTTCTACTGAGCATCGGTGCAACGGTGGCACGAGAAAAGATCAACCAAGCAGGCCGGAAAGTCTGTCACCGACATACAGACACACAGGCAGGGCATACTACGCGACTGAGTGATGCAATTTTTGGTGCCACATTATCGCTCCCGGGAGGTCGTCAGTGTGCCATACCCTCGGGTGCTGTCGATTCTAAATGATCAAAAATTGGTTTGTGCCTCTTTGCGCCCCTGAGGGAGCACAAAAATGAACCGGCTACGGTTGACGCGCTTTGAAAGCTCACTTGACACTTAACGTCATGGTGAAGCTTGTGTAGTGCTTGAGGAAGATGTTAGCTGCAAAGAGCGCTGGTGTTCAGAGAAAAGAGTTAATAGGAAACTACTTTCAATAACATGTTTTAGGAGTAATATTTTCTACACAACATCAAACCATTTCATACTCTACGATCTTTTCAACGTTGGTCTTTGGAAGAAGTAGTTGACATCAAATTAATTCTTTATCCGAACGTGTCACTGTACGTGGCACATAAAGCTGAAATAAATGAATCTTATATTATTAACTGGTTCATATCTCGCTATACGTAAATAGGTAATAATCATTCCTCTTTTTATGTACAAATCTGTATAAAAACTGTCCCAAAATGTCATAAAAATAATATTTGTATTATACTTTTGAGCTAAAACATACAATTCCCTCGTGAGATTACATATCCTGCGTCTTCCTGAAGCTGCCTACCACAAAGAAGCCCTGGAAACAGGAAAGCTTGAGACCTTTATTTTAAAACACAGTGAGTACACTCTGTACTACGCGCTACAGCAGCGACAAGGCATGTAATATCTCAAACATTTTAATTGTAATCCCATGGGTAGTATAAGTTTTATGGGAAAATGCTGTTAAACCTCCCCAAACAACGCGTCACGTGCTTCAGCCACTGGGCACATTAGCATTATGATCGTTGCGTGCATTGTAAGAGTAAGAGAGGAAGTGATGTACAAACTGCTTCCATTTCCGTTTGCTGAGATTCTCGCGACATCTTCCATGGAACGAAGTTGGCTTGTCATCGAAAAAACAATCAGTGAACATTAAAAAGGGAAGGCATCTTGTTGGTGTGAACTTCTCCCTCTCTCTCTCTCTCTCTCGCTCTTTCTCTTTCGCCCATCCTTTCATTCTTTTCACGCTGAAAAACAGCAACCACGAGATGTACCAGTGTCCTGGGAGAAAGCAGATACGGCTTACGGTTTGACGGGCGCTCTGAAAGTGTCAAACTTTTGCAATAAGCATCGTTCGTTTGTGGAGCGCTTTCAGGGTGCTAACCTTTTACAAGACTTGTGAGAGTGGTTCCGTAATGAAAGAATAAATATTTCTTTTGACGATTGGTCTTGTAAGGTGTCTGAAGTTTATACTGTGATGTATTCTGTGTAGCGTGTAGTATAAAGTTTGTAATCTCTTTTTTTAAGGAATAAATGTTTCTATTGCTGGTGATGCAATTACTTGAAGTCTGTTAAGGATGCCTTTTACAAAAACTTTGTGTATTGACATTTTGTATTGAGTTAAATATTATTTACAGATAACAAAATGTTGTGATTTTTGTTAAGTACTGGGCGTCTCCATCGTTTTGATTCAGAAGAAAATGATATCAAAATTTTCCTTGCTTATCCAGGAGTGGGCAAGCAACAGTTTGTAACGTGTTGTACTCTTTACCACTGTTTACTGGCACAACATTGCCCTTCTGGGACAATTATTATGCAAAATGGCTATTAATGTGGCCGGTAAGGATTTGACCTTAATGACGTTCGCACCTGTTGCCCCGTACAGTATGTCCTGCATGTCCGACACAGTGGCAGCAGATGCCCGATGTGCTTCTCCTGGGATCAATTATAGACTGTCCTTGCCACTAGTCGAGCCACGGTTTTTGGAACCTTAGCCTTATGGGCCAGTCAACCGACACGGTCCATCCATGGCTCTCTGTTGTCATGCTATTTGCTGGCAAAACACAGCCAATGCCATTTCGGTTTCAAACAAACACACGAACCTTCAACAAAAATGCTGTCACCACAGAACCAACCTGTCTAGCATACTCAGAGCAGCACTCTGGTGTGATGATTTTTATGTCATCACTTGTTGACATTTTTGTGTGAGTGTATGTGTTTTTTTGTCCCACTTTGCGGTCGCTATCCAGCGTCCGGTTGTGTATAAGAGGATTTTTTAATTCGAAGCCACGAAAAATCCACACATCAATCTGTGACGGGTCCATTTTTGTCCACCCTAGAGGACTATCGATTGGAGTAGGATTTGAAGGGCGAAGTGAGTGTGTATATATTTATCCAATGAAAATATTTGTCAACGTCAACGTGCTATCGATTTTGACAGGTTTGGTTCAGTGTTTCGCTCGGAACAGTCGACTACTTGATTATTCTGAAGGGAGTCTATTTTTGTTGCTATAGCAGTAGACATGAGAAGAGTGTAGTATGACCGAGACGAATGACAATCAGTGGATATACATACGGTTTAAATTATTTGAATAAAATAATCTTTTCGATAGTTTTTTAGATCTAATGAAGCCTCTCCTTTCAGTACGTATCCAGATTCACAACAACCTTCTCTTTATGCAAATGGATGTTCACCCAATCTATGAAATTTGTGTATGCTTCTGAAAAATCCCTTTCAAAGCATAACGAGACAGAATGTGCAATACTATTCCCCCAAAAAAAAAGACAAAACACCATGCACTAAAACAGTGTGCACAAAACTGTCCAAAATGACTAACGAATTGACTCCATCCAGTCGCCCGATCCCGTGCACGTCCCTCGACTTACGGTACGCTAAATTGTGTATCGAAAGTGTCAATCTAGACAAAACTCCGGCAGGACACAAGCAGTTGGAAAACAATTTGCCAATGCTCGTTGACCAGCCATTCGGTGTCGAGGGACGGATGCACAGGACATACTTATGCGCAGACAATGCACAACTACCCAACTCTTCGGGCGAAGCAGGTTCTATATCCGGTTCGGTGATGGCGATTTCCTTTCCAGCACGAAACAGTTCGTTTGTGAGAAAATCCTGTGTGTGTGTTTTTTTTTGCTTTACCAAACAAACACGAACAGGGGATTGGGAGGCCATACAAAATGGTTCCGTTTAAAGAAGTTTATTCTTTAAACCGGCAACACGGGTTTTGCCTTAAGTGTCAACCCATGTGCTTGTGTGTTTATACACACGTTCATCTAGCTCTTTCGTGTGTATGTGTGTGTCGTGCAGTGCAATGTCTTGCAAAGGACGTGCTTCAGTTTACCTTTCCATCCTTTTTCTTCGTGCATCTTCCAATTACCAGAGTTACACATGACGGGATGAATCTGAGCTCAATTTATTTTTGCATCCTTGCACACGTTGGTGGCGTTGGTGGCGAAACGTTCCTCCCCTACCCACCACCAAGGTGCACCGCTTGGGGCAGGTTTATCGAATTTAAAACGTCAGTTTCACTTATGCACCGGCGTTGGGTTGGGAAACTACTGCCACTACTCCGGTTCCGTACGGTTCCCTTAGAAAATCCGGGGGAAAAACATACAAGGATGACATTTTTGCCTTCGGTTACTCAACTTTGTGTCCCTTTTGCGATGCCAAAATGTTGCAGGCAGTGATAAAATTTTCATGACTCTTCCTATCTATCTCCTATCCCGCGAGAATTTAGGGTTGACTTTTTGGCTTGTCGTAGCTGGAATCATAGTAATTGATTTTCTAACAGCGTTTTTGGGGTGGAATTGGGATTGAGCATTGGGAAAGGACTTTTTTTTAAAGATGGTTAAATTATTTCTACCCACAATCTAAAATGGGTTGAAAGTTAGGAATGGAAAAATGAAGCACAACGTTTCATACTAATTTGACATGTTCGCTGGATTCGATGCATAACGGAAATATGGGGCCCTTTCCGTTGTAAGTTCGTAGGCTGAAATTTCAGCCTGTCAGCTGTTTGCATTGTATAGCAGTTTTCGAGCAGCTATCTAAGTGAGTATAATATACAGGTGGGCTTATCCCAAGGTGTATGAATTTAGAAGGCTGATTTTTATCGCTTCTGCTTCTGAATGAAGATTGTAAGATTGTTTTGAGTATTCGTCAAGCCTCCTGAAAGCTCGTTGGAGCAAAATTCTTCACTCGTTCTGTCAAAAAGTGATCTTCAAAATTGGTTATGAAAAAATGCTATGAGACCACCTGGACTACATACACTTTGATTCCAGATTCCACCACCTGATCTCTTTAATGCACCTTGGGATAAATGTAAACAAACCTGTGTTTTCAAGCAGGTACTCGAATCAAATTCTAGCTTTTAGGCTAAAATTTTCTAGACTGAAAATCGCAGGCTAGTTTTTTGTGTGGTTTTGTATGGATTGTTTACATGATTTCAGCCTCCAACTGTCAAACTCCATACAAAAAACTAACTAGAATCGTGAAGGCCCCCTATGTTGGTTATTTTGGTTCCTTGTCTATTTTAGTCCCACTCAACACCATATTTTTACCCTTCATGTGAATCTATTGCTTGCTACACATTCAATCAGCATCGTAAAACATGACCACTTAACCGTACCACAACGTGCTGTCAATTACTCTTAGAGTGCAACCCTTTCACATGACGGATCCTTTAAAAATAGAAAATAAATCTCAAGAGCAACCCCTGGTGGAGGTTTTTAATGGTGAGGTGTATGTGAAGCTGTTGGAATTGTGAAATTTTAATTAATCTTATGCAAAAGCAACCACCAATTTGCATCTATTGAGATGCATCCAAACATATCCAGACTAGGATGGTTATCGGGTTCGTTTATAATACCGATGGATTTGTTTTGCTGGCAAAGGATGATGAACAAATGGAATCAAAAATTCCTATTGGATTCGAAGCAATATGGATTTGGAATATATTGTTAACAAAACAGCGCAAATAATAATGCCGATGGTATTTTAAAACTATTATTTCCCTTGTTTTCCATGATGTTCGAAAACGTTGCCATAACTTGTATAAAACATATTTCAATTGGATTAGATAAAGGTGGATTTTTTTATATGGATAACGTAACATTTTTTCCACAAATCCTATCGCGTAACATTCAACGAGCAAATCCTATCACGTAGGGTTAAATAGACATCAGTTGGTGGCTAAGCCTCGTGTCAAATGAGATAATTTCCGGTGAGCTGTCAGATTGTGTGTATGTGACTGTGTGTTAGCTAAGCATCCATAAGCATGTCAACCGAATACATAGTGTCAGACGGTCAATCAGTATTAATTAGTATCACATGCTCATGGATTAATCATTTTGCATTTGCAGCTGTTTATTTTTCTACAACACGACACGCCTCAGAGTAAGCTTTATCAAAATCATAAATTGGTTCATCACATGCTTATTTTAGTTCTTTGTGTATGAGACACTGTCCTTTGATGTAGTCTTCCGAATGGGTAACATCGATTAGTAGGAAAATGTTGTAACTTAAATTTTGAAACGCTTTTTTCCTGTTTGTGACTATTTTGCCCAAAAATTGACGGATATTTATGATTGTAATTAAAATCTTATTATTGATATTCAAAAACATAGCATCATACAGATTTTCCTGAACATGAGTCAGCTGTAATCATGCGTGATGGTACGTACTGCTTCAAATACAAAATGAGCAAAATTTCCACTGATTGGGTTATCATTTAATCGTACTCTTGGCCTTAATCGAAACAATCGTACCTTTCATCTCATAAAATTGGTATAATTATCTTTACACGGACTTTTCTCTTCCATCTCACCGTGTCAGTGGATGTTTTTTTTCCAACAGCAAAAAAGTGCGTTAAAAGAGGAATTCCCTGCGTTTCACTCATTTGCACTCTTTCATTGCAGAGCATCCGAACGTAACAATGGTAGTGGTGTTAATTTAATCGCTTACCGGTGAATGCTGAAAATAATCTACCTACTGAAGCTTATAATTGCTGCAATAACGATGATTACTGCTGATGATGCTTTGCATAAGTTGACCAGTAGAAGGGAACAGAAATGAATGAAATGTTCTGAAAAAATACATCCGAATCTGGAAAGGAATGAACCGTGAAACGTGAAATGTGTTTGAACAACGAAGATAGTTGAATCTTCTTTATTCAATGCAATAATATAGTAAATTATACATTGCATGGAAATATATTACATTCCTGGTTTATTCAATAAATAGTTTTTCAATCTAGATTAAATTGTAGTTAATCCCAACTGATCTGTCTTCAAGTTTACATAACTCTTCACTCCCTTTCAACCTTCATTAGCCCTGTTCTGTTATCTCTTCTTGCAACCTTCAGTTTAATTTTATCGTCCAGATCTGGGGTGTCAGCCCGTGGTGAGTGAATCTGTGGCCATAGCAGAGGACAAATAATTGAGCAAATCATACCCAATTTACACTTTCCATGCCACCTGATGACTCAGGCGCATTGGTGATGACGAACTGGCTCGAACTCCATTTTAAATTTGTTAATTAAAAATTAATTTCATTGCGTGAGAAAATTGTAGCCTTGAAACCGGTAGAATAAATGCGTACTAATTAAAGGTAGATACAATAATGCATTCATTGCGAAGTAGAATGAGGCGAGTGTGAAAAATTACAAAAGTATGTCGATTCTATCTTGTGAAAGCTGTGTCTAAAATATGTTATGCTTATAATTTTATATTATCGATGAAATTAAAACTTCTGAAAGGGCTAGGTTTTACTTTTGCATATAAAAGTTAACATGTATTATTTTGTTTTCCTTTTAAAACATTTAAAATGATAAAGCAAATAAGTTTAAAAATGTATTAACAAGGAGTTAACATATTGAACGGCTGTAAATGCTATCTATTTTTGTAATGTACCATTAATATGATGACTTATCATCAATGACGGAAACTATATTAATATTGATAATACATCCAACCCCAGGGTAGCTCTGACCTACAAAATACCCCTATTTCCGTTGACCTCACCAAGCAACACCGGTGATGAGAGAAATTGACAGTAATATCCTTTATTCTTTTTTGTCCGCTGCATCCGACGTCCTCAGCGTGTCAATTTCAGTCAACCATCAACGGGCTAACCGCTGGATTTTCACACACTTACATTCCATTTGAAGGGGAAGAGCAATGTTGCACCGTATTCAATACGTGACATGCTTCTTACTTGAAGGGGAAAGCAACGTTGGAAAGGTTTCGTTAGTCTGCTATTCCGCACTAAGGGGAAAAAGTGGCGAAAGTCTATAAGGACGACCCGATGTACCACGATGCTGAGAACGATGATAAGATCGGAGCGTGTTTGAGCTCGGGTTCGGCACGACACGAGCGAACCACCAAAACAAAACTCCAAACCAAAATTCCAAACCGGTCCGAGCACATGGCAGTGAAAGTGCCGGTCAGGGCATGCTTGTTGAGTTCTGGTAAGGATTATTCCGACAAGCAAGGTTTAGTCGCTTTCAAAGCGTTCACGCGAGAAGCCGTTGTGACGGTTTATATTGACGGGCTTTGTCGGCAATGTTTTGATTTATTACGCTTGTTGTCGTTTCGTTGGCGGGAAAGTGTGTACCGTGCTAGGTGATGGTTTACATTTAACATTTTAATCTAATTCTACTATAACATTCAAATTTAAATAATAATAATGTAGACAACGTTATCGAAACGAGTCATTGTAGGATAAAATATACAATATTCCTTTCGAATACTGCTTCAAGTGATTGCTTTTTACCATACAGTGCACTTCGTTCAAAGTAAGCAAGCCAGTAGAAAGCAGAGCAATATCCTTAATTGGTCGTTACCACCATTAGCCCGCAATAAATCCCTGCAACAACCAGTGCCGAACGTAATTAGGTGAACGCTTTCGGGCAAGTGCTTGTGCTTGCGAAACTCCCGAGGCAAGCAGGAAACACCCAATTCGGTGTAGATTCCCGTTTCGCATGTGAGGACATTATCCACCAGCCCCGACTATGACTGGTACCCATAACGAACTGACGAACCCCCTATCGATGGTGCAAGATATCGTTCTCTCTCCCACGACACGAAAGGAATTGCTCACCCGCTAGTGCGCAGAAAGACCGGTAGGAAGTGATTATCATTTGCAACCAGTGTGGTTGTTGAATGAGTTTCTTGTTGGGTCCACATGTACTCGACTGTGACGCTACTTAAGGTTCACCTTGGGGAGCAATTCTTTAACGCGTCGGTAGAGCGGTGTTTTGTGGGATTAGTCCAGTGGCTCTCCGTTTAGTTCGATCGATCACTGTGCAACCTTGATCGCTCAGCTGGCAAAGGGACCGGTTCGCCCGTTACAGGTACGTAAACGCGTGTTCATCGAGTAATGCCACACCGTTCCCTCGATGGCCTTGTACGAGGGTGACGGCGATCACTGACACTTGGTAGAATGCAGCTGCCCAAGTTGTTGCTTTTGTGGTCTTTCTTTCACTCGTGCACGTATGATCGAGTATGGTACGATTGCAGAAGCAATAACGCAAATAGCTGCTTGATTGGTTTAACGCGGGCAAAGCGTCATGCTCGAGGTGCATCGAACTAGTTATGGAAGTGCAACATCTTTTTGCTTGATGCACTTGTGTCTTGCGAACGGTTAGCTTTGGACATGTGTGCCAGCAAATAGAACTTGATTGGATTTGATGTAGGTTGAATTACAATTTGAGGCTATCTAGCGATCATTGATCAATGTGATCATGGAAGGTTGTAAGATGATATTTTAACATTTGTACAGTATAATGTTTTTAATCAATACACATTTATTAGAATCAAACAAAGAATCTATTTTAGCTTTAAATTGTCATACCAGCAATAGATAATTATATTTAATATTAAAGAAGATTTCATTTGTTTCGTTTAAAGATCTTACAAATACATTAATTATTGATCATTGATTTCTTTTTTTCTATATAAAATAATATTAATATAAACATTTCAACCAGTATCGAAGATAATATTACAAGTAAAATTTCTCCAATTCTATCATATTTTCTGCTCTGTCGGTTAAAATATTTTAAATGCACACGATTTTCTTGAATGACAATTTGCGATACTCTTTAATTATTTCGCCTTAATTTGGTTGATTACTAAAATAATCTCATCTGCCATCCCATACCAGCTCTTTCTACCTGTCGACACACTTCAAATAATGACCAAAAGCGTAGCTGGCAATCATACTGGCTCGTGCTCGCGAGAACGCTTCGAGCATTTTGGACTTTTTAGAAGAGAAGCGTGGCATCAATTGGAAAATTGATGCCGCTTTGCTTGGAGCTCTTGAAACGGTGACAAAGAGTTGAAAAGTGTACTTGCTAAAGTTTGGTGACTTTGCCTGGTTCAATTGGAACATGACGATGCAGCCAAAGGAGAAGAGCTGGCCGGGTGTTGATCAATTAACTAGAGATTTTGGTGCCACTCGGTGTTTGAAAACTCCCAAGGATAACTTACGTACCGTACTGAGTCGACGTTTGATTTTGTTCTTGCTGCAGACGTGCCTTCATCGAAACATTTCGGAACGTTTGCTCTCAGCGCAGACAAATCACACCGTTCCGTTTGCCTTTAATTAAACCACCACCGTTCAGTGGCCAAAATGGCCAACGGAGCCCCGGAAAATACGATTTGCATTCGCCAAAAGACCATCGTGTGCTGGTGGCGTATTTTTTCGCCTACACTTTTGGTCCGATTGTTTACCTTCCAATTGCGATATAACGGAGCCCCGGCTTTTGGCGCTCTATTGACACACAAACAGCTGCCCGAAGCATCGAGAAGTTCGCGTATTCACTGCCGGATGCTAGCCCAAGAGAGGATGAGATTTAATTGAATCAGTCATTCTGCCCATGGCGGTGTTCATCTTTTTCTCCGATTCGCGAGCTGAGAGATGCACAGTTCCTAACTGTGTCATCTATTATGGAGTTGATAAAACCATCGCGCTCACACTACACCAGACACACTGATGCAATAAAAGCAAAATGAACTATCTAAAAAACGCTGACCTAGGTGATTTGCACTTCCCAGAGAGCGATACAACCGGATGCATCGCCTGTCAACTCTCTGAGCACCGAAGGGACAAGATATGACGCCATCATGCTGGTAGGTGTAAAGGGCTAGCCAGCATTTTCAATGGCGTTTGTTTACCCGAAGTAGTGAATCAAATAAAAAGAAAAAGGAAGTCAAAAACCTGCTTGGATGAGAGCATGAGAGACAGTGAGAATGAATTTTCAATCTGCATATACAATCAAGCTAGTGCATAACACAAACTGTTGTGCCTCGGCCACCTTCACCATTTCTTTTTCGATGAATCAGTATGAAACGCTCTTTGCTCTATTTTTTGCAATTTAGTCTGCATTACATTCAACTTTATGGCTCACAGCGTCAATTGCAATGTAAACAGATGGTAAACCTTGAGAAGCGTTCGAAAAGCTGGTTGGTATTTGTAACGATTTTACACACTCCGATCGACAACGATAGGATCAGGGTTGCAGATTACCGAATCAAGCAGCCACACTTATGCTTGGTAGAAGGCAGGCTTCTCATATCAAGAAGCACATCATTTGGTGGTAAGTGCAACGGAAACACACACGTCTAACACGTTCGTTGAATTTGGATTTGGAGCGATATTTTACAGCTGGCCACTTGTGTTCCAGTTGCTTTCAATGGACTGGTCGGTTGGCTTTGGATTCGCTCAGCCGAAAACCAGCCGGTAGTTGGTAAGGACAGGACAAGCAGAAGAGAGAAAAAGAGCAAAATCATATCGACAAAATCCGATTCAATTGGGCGAGAGATCATCTCAACCGTATTTGGTAGAACATCGTTGTGCACAGCTTATTGTAAGCTCCGCAACATGGCGCTTCCACAAATAGTGTAACCATGTTGATGCAACCTATACCATGCATATTCTTTCAGTGCGTTTTCTATTTTGAATATTCTTCTTATGTCTAAATAAAACTGGGACTTAATAAAAATGATTGATATTAAAAAAGTCTCGTGAATTGTCGGTACAATCAATGTAATATCGATAGCAATCAATGTAACCAATCAATGTAATATCGAAGCATTATAATGACACGTAAGGAGCTTTATATAAAGCACCATGAAATACAGTCAATTTAACAAAAAACTTATACACACGCTATGAAAACACGGTTCAATCAATTGTTGTTCGAACCAATATAAAAGAGCCTACAGCCTACCCTACATGATAATTTGTTTCACCATCGCCATTCTTGTACCAATCGCACCAGTTCTCGGAAATGATGTTTTCCCATCCACACAACATTACTCTGCGCCAATAATAATTACTGTCTGTGTGTTGTTGTTGCTGCGGCTGATGTTGCTACTGATGCTGTTCGTATGTTTGTCTGCTTATGGAATGCTTCGAAAAGAGCAGGAAAAGTACAATGCATTAAAATCCCCGCTTCCGTCTGCTTGATAAGATACACAATAACAAAACGAACAGCGTAGGTGCCTCGTTTACGAATTCATTTATCAGAATGAATATTAATTGCTTCATTCGCCGACGCACCTTCGTCCCAAACCAAATGCATCCCATCGTGCAGTGAAACCCCCTTTTTCATGGGCAATTTGTGAAGCCAAGCACAATAAGTGAAAGATGTGTTGTTGCATCATGTTGTTTCACTGTTTTTTCGACAGAAGATAAATACAGTTTAAACATTCGGTTTTGGTTGGTCAGCAGGTCAGAAAGTCGTGATAGAATGGGACGAATGAAAAATGGCAATGAAAAACATGGACACCTTCCCGGTGTCAGAGGTCATTTTACAACATTTTTAACCTTGGACCGCCGTGTGACTGATACCGGTGGTAGAGGCAGCGTCGATGGATCGATGAAAAATGTTTGATTGAACAGTTTTCCATTTATCGTGACTGATTCCTCCATTCCACACAAATGAGTGATACGAATTTCCATCTGATTTGAATGTTCGTTTTGCTGGTTGCAATTAAAATATGATGCAACCGAGTCAGTGTAGAAATAACAGAACGCTATTTCGCATTTGACGATTTTTACTCAGGAAGATTTGATCAATCAATACTATGGAATTGCTACATATTTTTTAGTTGAACAATGTATATAAGTAAATTCATAAGCAGTTTTATCAGAGGTAGTTTCTTATGATAAATGGCGTCACACTTCTGGACTGCCTTGTAACTGAAATAATTATTGTAACACTTTTGTTATAATTACTTTAACTGGCAACTTCGCGCTTCTCAGCAAGCAAAACTCAAGCATAATTTCAGGATGGAAAGAAAAGTGTCAAGATTACACAAACTTCCAAAGTTCTGCTCTCAGCAACGGTTCGGCAGTCCTTTGCGCCACGTTTCTATCCTTCTTATCGTTTTTAATCTCAATATGGCGCTTTATTCTTGTGCATCTGGTAGTCCCTTCTCCTTTTTCTTGGTGCTGACTCACGTAGCGGACGCAGCTGTTTCTCTTCACTGCGTCTAGTGCGAAAATTGAAAATTAAAACCAACGTTCAAATAATCTCATTAAATTATAATCATACTCCTGCGATTAGTCAAGAAGGCACAAGAACTATGCGTTTGAAAATTCAAACCAAACTAATGGAAAAGATCGCCAAAAACACAACTGTAATATGATTAAACTTTCTTGTGTTGTTTCACACGCCTTTTTGATAATATTTTGCATTTTACATTTACATTTTACATTTACAATTTTACAATATACGTGATTTCTTCACGAGTAAAAGATTTTTTATATTTCACACTCATTCCACTTCACACCAATTGTCGACCACTCGTCCGATGTGGAATAGTCCATTGGCAATCCCGTAATGGATGGTTAGAAGAGTAATCACAAGAATGCTGCCCTATCCGCAACCACAACTGTGATGATACGCAGAATAAACGAGGTGGACTTTCCCGTCCAGTTTGCGGGAATTAAATTATAACTTTATTTGCCTTTTCCTTCCATTATCTCATGAAACTGATCTGTTTTTTTGTTCGTCTTGTTGGACGACTTGCACTTTGAGTCTTACCAATTGGCATCTGTTAAATGGTGGAAAGTATCTTTTACGCGATTTAACGACGAAGGAAGGACAAAGCGTTTTCACAACGAGATAAATGAATCTGCATGAGAATGAGCTTGTTTCCGAATTCTACTCCACTCAGCCTGAAGCCGAGATGGAGCAAAATGAGCAAAATTGGAAGTGTAATTTAATACGAAAAACTGGAATGTTTTTGAAAAAAAAATCTTAAAAAGAAGCCCACCGCATCTTGCCAGTATCCATTTTCCATTTAAAACGCGCACTTGAGCCAACTGTGGAAATGGAGAATTCAAATTATCTGATGAGTTACAACCTTTGTCATTGTGATAACGGTTGTCGTAGTGCGGAGAGGTCAGTCAAATTATGAAGGGTGTAAATAATACACAAAAAGAGCTGAAAGATGGAACATTGTTATAAGAATAAGGGATGGTCTGTTGATTCAATGCGAATCGAGCATCAATTACAGAACGAATAATATGTGTAAGTTACAACTAAAAAAAACATCTTTGAGTTTTGGATTAATATGCTAGTTCATTTTAAAGAACGATTAAAAAAATATTATGAATCAGTATGAACTAATGGGCTTTTCATCTTGTCTATTAAAATAAGAAATCTAAAATCATTTGAAAGGATATATTAATAGAAAATAAATCAATAAAATTAAATTAATGGTATTTATTCAGTACAATTCATCAATTCAATTAGCTTACAATTTCGTAATACCTTAAATATTTCAAACTTCTATAGAAAGTGTGGGCCGGTCTGGTGGAACAGTCGTCAACTCGAACGACTTAACAACATGCCCGTCAGGAGTTCAAGTTCCAAATAGACCGTGCCCCCATACGTAGGACTGACTATCCTGCTATGGTAACAATAAGTCAATGAAAGCCAAGCTCACTTCTCTAGTGGGTACTGGCAGGCCTTGACCGACAGCGGTTGTTGTGCCAAAGAAGATGAAGAAGAAGATAGAAAGTGTACATGACATCTTTAAAAAATTAAGCTCAAAACTAAACTAAACTTCCGTTTTCCTTTCTCTTGGTCTGTTTTGTTGTCTAAGCACTTCATAATTCTCTACGTTCTCTTCCGTTTTCATCCCATGAAGTATTTCTTCGCACGTTGTATACATCCTCTCACGGTCATAAGCGTGCTAACCATAACATTCGGTGCCAAAATAACCACAAACTTTGTCGACAAACTACCACGAAACTTTGAAACATTACGATCCGCAAAGCCACGGCCGAGACATTCGTTTCGTCCCTCGGGGTATTTTCACCAAGGCACGATAGTGCTACTACTACTATTACTACTACTCATATATCTATTTCGCATGCCACACACAAACAGTTTCCTGTGCTCAGCGGGGAAAAGACAATGAACATGAACCTTTAAAATCTGCAGCAATCGGAACACTTCCATCGATCCATACACTTTGAACTTGGCAAGATGCAGTGACTGCAGGAATTTTCCCCCCTGGGAAAGTATCCTATTAAAGCTCTCCAAGAAAAGCAATTGGTTCTCGCCCATAGATACGATGGATACGATTTCATTGGTGTGTTTTACAATGAATCATTTGGGTTTGGTGGCTATTTTCAACGTGCTAATTACTTTTCCGCTGCGAACATGTATTGAGCCAAGTTTGGAACAAGACAAGCCTTGAAACGATCCATTTTTGTGTATTCGTCGAACTTACAACCATACAACTTTCCGACGCAACTAGACTGAATGGCAGTTATGTGAAAGCATGCAGTGAAAAGTGGAAATTTATTCAGTTCCCTTCATTAACTTTTTAGCTAGAAAGTCTGGTAAATCAGCTTCCTTTCCTAACTGAGAACAGCGCTACACGAGCCGCAAGGCTAACGGAAAGTATTTCAGTAATGAAGGGCTAATGTTCGGTCAAACGTTTGTCGTTGAATTATCTTTGAAGAAGTTGTTATACCCTATAAATCAAGCAACATTTTCTGCTTGAACATATTATTATCCTTTTTCTCATCCTCTATGCAACAGGCTACAGAAAGGCGTCACCAAACAAACAAACATCCTGCTGCAGTGCTTCAGTCAAATACTGGAAACTCTTTTTTCTATCCCCAACCAACCGTTCTACTTCCTATCGGAGTTGAACATACCGCAACTCAGAGAACGACTACAAAAGCAATAAAACACTCTGTACATAAACTATCCAACTAGAAAGGACGGAAAAATTAAAAAAAGGGCAAAAAACAACTGAGACTCAAGATATTCATAGTGACAATATGGTCGTGTGCGGTGACAAGCAAGACTAAAAAACCCTTAGGCAAGTATACGCTTTGAACAGTTGTGTGTTCTTTAGTCCAACGCAAAGGAAAGAAACGGTGAGACGCGTGGCAAGCAGTGAGAATAGAGTGATGTTGATCTTGTTTTCGTGTCAAAGCGTACGTGTAACACATGTGAAACGGAGTCGAACGGCAACTGTAAGCATAGCGTGACTTTTTACATCAAACATTGACCGAGAAGGTTAACGACGCAGAACAAAGTGAAAATTGAATAAACGATTAAGGCAATAATTAACAACAAAAAAGTTCAACGACAGAATTAAGGTGATGAACGTGTCGTCGCATGTGATGGGGATAAGGAGAAGTGTGCTTACTAGTAACGGCGTTTGTCAACATGATAGGTAAGTACTGTTGCTCGTTGTAAGCTTAAGGGGTATAAATTACAACGTTTTATGAAATAATTATCCTTGATTTGACTTAATGGTACATAGTGATTAACTGTTGCAGGTTATCGATAGACCATCTCAAATGTCAGCTAGCATTCAATTTTCCCTTGGATCGTACCAATCATTTTGTCTACGTAACAGAAATGAAGAAATGTCTACGTAACAAAACTGCTAATAAAAGCTTTAAGTTCGCTTATCATTGGACCATAGAAGTGGTTATTTTTCTCGTTTTTTTCAATACTTGCATGTATCTTTCCCTAACAGAAGTAACAGTGCAGCTATTTATATGCGTATGCTTGCGCACAGACACTACTATACTCCGTACATCAATTTGCAACTTTAATTGATGTCTAGGAGCATAGCTCCAGTTTATATTTTCACATTTATCTTAACTCTCTGGGGCTCCATTTCTCACATTACATTTATCTATATGTCCTGGGAAAAACGGGGCGGGTTTTGATTGTTCATGAAAAACGTTAACGGTTTTCTACATGTGGAATGAGATAAAACTGATTCTCTTTCAACCCTAAGTCAGCTACAAATTTGTTTGGATAGGTACACAAACACATATTGAACGACAAAAAACCAACATTCGATTGTACCAGAAAAACGGACCACATTACTAGAGCTGGTCTTCTGCAAAGGGCTGAGTACGGGTAATTTTTAACGAATTGCCCACCCAAACCAACCAATGCAACTGAAAACCTGTTGTATGTGTATGTAAGGGAGTTTGCGTTTTCGGTTTACAGGCAAAGGACTGCTAATCGGATGATCGAGAACGGGTATAAAAGGGGTTTACCAATACAAATTCCAGCATCCCAATTTAGGCCCTGTGGCCACAGACTCATCAAACGTTCGTGGGACACTACCGCGGATACACACATACACATATAAAGCGTCTAGCGCCAACGGAGTGGTTGGTAACAAAATCAATTAAAACGAAGCCGCGTACTGTGCCGATGGCTACGAGGTCGAAATTGTGTGGCGCTTTTCGTGTGTCCACTGGAACGTGCCATAAAGCAATCATACTTGCAGGGAATTGCAATTGCCACAATGTTCACCGTATTTCAATTTGCCGTGCGGGGAGAAAACAGATAACTCGATAACGAAATAGTTGCGGACCGTTTTGCTGATTGCATTTGTTACAGTAATTGGTAGATATCGTATATTTACTTATGTTGTGTAAATATTTTTTTTCGAAAAAAAAAATTGTTTTCCAAATGATACATTAACCTTCTCCAATATCGTTGACAACATGGTATCTTTCCATGGATATGGTATAGTGTAATGAAAAATGATTGTATGATGAATTGAATGATTCAGGTTTAATTTACTTTTATTATTTCCTTACATAAGATGTTAACGTAAGAGTTAAGAAATCTTTAATCAAAACTGCAATATATAGTTACAATAAGTAAAAGAATTGTTTTCTCAAATTTATCTTACCCACCCTTGAAACACACCATTACGTCCCAATAGTGCCAACCATTTTCCAATGCAGTCGAAATGATTCAAACAAATCAAGCATAAAATGGCAACCAGCTGTACCAAATTGAATGCAAAGCTGTGACTGGTTGGAGGATTGGGGGAGAATATTCACACCATAAACATGGACATACCCACTCGAACTTGAACCGGCCGGTCATGATACCCGCGTCCTTCCTTTTTTCTCACAGTTCCCGGCAATTGTTTTCCCCCTGGTCCATCTTCTCATTATGAGACCCGTGTGGGTGCTCTCTAGGGTCCTGCAGCTCGTTATTCATTAACGATTTCATCTGTTGTTAAATAATCAAATAACATTTTAAAACAAAACACCGTCTACGCTATACGTTTCCCTGTTGCGAGAAACGTGATGAAGTGGAAAGGTAGAGTGCAAGAAGGGAATAGTTGGGGACAATTATGGCTGACGCGAAGGCCGAGGCCCTCATTTGTTATTGCAGTGTCGAGGGATTCGGGGGAAGATAAAATGCCGAATACAACCTACCGAACCAATCACCCACAAACTACGTGACCGACCACTGCAAAAAGCGCACCTATATAGTGCAATTGTGATTGCAATATTTTCCACCCAGCTTACCGACCACTTCCTCTCTATTCCTTCAGTGCACCCGAGGAAGCGGTGGAGCGTTAAAACTGCGTACACCGTACCGAATATGACTATAAACAGCACCAGCAGCACACTAGCAATCCGCGTATACATGAGAGGCATGCGGACAGTCGATGCGAACAGCAAAAAGAACTCTCTGCTGCACATTTAATTAAAATTCACCGGAGCTCGGGCTCCACTCCGAATCTGACCCAAGAGAAGCAAACAAAAAAATTTACTGCTGAAAAAACTAGAGAGAGGAAGTTGCAATGAATCGATCATACCGTTTCCCGGGACTACTCAGCGCACTCACTAGCTCAATTTAACTACAAGCCAAACTCAGTCAAACTAATAAACATGGAACGATATGAAACAAAAGAAGAAAACTCAAAAGGCTTGGGTGATAGTTTCTGACCACATGTACGATGAGAATGACGATGAGGGTGATGTGAAGAAAGCATACAAAGAGGGAACAACGCTGAGAGTGATCGATATAAAAAAAATCAAACAAAGTTACGAAAAACGTGTTAGTCCATAAGCATTAGTTTTTTTTACTTTGTTGCTCTAGTTCATTAGAGGGGTTTTAATGAAAGCAGTGAACATTTATTTGATTATACTTTGTTGTGAATATTTTACCATATTTTTTTGTGTTCAAGTGTTTTTTTTTTATGATTCGTAATGAAGTGGTTTTTCGTTGATCAAATTTGTTGTTGAATTGTATATTTAGTCACTTCAGGTCTGGATGGATATGCATATTTATCTTAAAATTAAAAAGTATCTTTGTGCATAGCTCGAAAAATATATTTTGTTCAAAACCCTGTTTTCAAAAGGAATTCATTTGACTATAGGATTACAATACACCCAAGTTACAACACACCAAGTCAAGTTTGTACAATTTAATAATCACTCAGGACTAAACGCATTCTATTGCATATGCCTTATTTTGTTTTTTTGTGTGTAAAATATATCTTATGTTCGTGAAAATTCAACTTATTCACTAAAATTAACGTATACGTTGGAAGGAGATTGACGTTCATTTTAGTTCTCGATTATCCTCTTCAACTACACCACTCTACATTGAAGCATCTCTTGTCATATATTTTGCTAATGTTTTGTATCTCTCTTACTCAGTCGATAGGATCTACTTATATGAGTGGTAACAATAGCACAAGTGCATCCGTTCAGTCCCAAAAACCCATGCACACGAACAATTTATGTACGTTAGTTACAAGTAGTTTTGTGCTTTGCACGGTTCTGGGAAAGTCCCATGTGAGTGTGTGCGCGGGGAGTACGAGTAATTGTAATTAAAATCGATGTGAACGGTATGGTTCCGGAAAATCCACCTTATGGACCAATGACTGAACCTATCTACCTGTTTCCGTTCGATATATCATGCAAAAAGCGTGAACTCATGCTCATCAAGCAACCGAACGCTACACTATGCAGCCATACGGTGCATGGCTGACACACGGATTGCAGTTCATAATCTTCCGGTAATTAGTCGCACCGTGACAACAATGTTCGGCTTACCGACACGGACGCACTCCCGGAAGCGTACACTCGGTTGAACGTACCATCGTAGCCCTTGTCTAAACTAAGCCTCGATCGGAACTGGAACGAGTGCGTTGGTTGCACGAAAAATCAATAGATAATTAAATAAATTAATTTATTTTCTATCAACGGGGTAGGCTCCAAAATCGCGTTGTCTATCTAGAGTGGCCTGGATGGCTCCCTAAGGTATATGCGTACGTTCCATTGGAACGGAAGTGTACTGATTCGAGAGGCACTTGAAAATGTTGACATAGAAACGTGATGTACGTAAAAAGGTTCATGAGATTGTGTGTAGCTTTTGGCGATGAATAATGAGACACTAGTTGAATGCAGTTGGTACAAACAATCAAGATTATGTTACGGTTAACAAACTGAAAAAGACATGGTGAACTTTTGCACGATGAGTCGGTAATCCGACAATCCAGTTCTTACGAGTTAGGTTGTGCATCAAATCCGGTTCATACCGTACCAGAGTATAATAACTACAGAGTTACGTGGTAAAATATGTGTACTCCTTTCGCAAAAATCTAAATTTGATTTCACATCTTACATTTCCTACTGACAGTGATAAAAACATCCAACTATCTTCGGTATGCATGTTACTATCTGTAGGTCATTCGCTGTGGCAATCAACCAGAAAAAACTTATCTCCTCTCTTGCGGTTAGAGAGCTATTTTTCTCGCGCAATACAATCTAAAATCGATCGAAATTGTGTTTCCGTTGCAAAATCTCAATTCAATGCCATTTCTGCAAATACCCTTTTAACCCATCCTTTCGAAATCACATCGACCATGCTTAATAAGCACTTATCAATTGCGTATGTGAGGTGGAAATGTATGTGTTCGTGAGTAAAAAACCATTCCATTCTAAGCTCAAGCGTATTAAATTTTAGTTTGAAATCAATTACCCTATCCCACGGGAATATGACCTCGTGGAATGCATGGTGCAAAGTAGGGATTTTAGGACGATAATTATTATAAGCCATAAGCGTTGAGCTTGGGGTTTTAAGGAAAAGGCAGCATGAGGATAGAATCCTAGATAGCCTGAGGGAAGAATTACATTACAACTTTTAGATAGTTGTACGAGATAACGCAGAAAACTATCTTCTCGTTTCTAGACATCGTACCCTTCCTCTGAGCGCAAACGTGTTTGAGATGGACTTAATTGAGATGTTCTTCTGTGTATACCTTTCTCGTCCCTTTCCCAGATTTGCTCAGTGCTTGGGATAGATTGATTGAAATGGCGTTACTAAAATATGGAAGAGATTAGTCGATGTAGAGTGCCGTAGTAAATTTGCTGCTCGCATGCATGACAAGCAGAGGACCAGACTCCAAACTAATAGGATCTGACGTCATGCTCACTGACCTGTAATCGATCTAAAAACGAGATAGTAATTTCATCAGGAAAGTTATTCAACTTAGTAGAATCTGGTTTTATTGTGGCATAAGGATATTGTGAAAAATAATGCCAGGGTGCTCTCCTTTGAACGCCGACGGAGTTACACAAATGATACCAAAGTATGCTAAGCCTTTGCAAAATAATAAATAACTTCCTAAAGGCTTCGCAAAATATACATTCTGCTCGATATAGCTCCGCTCAACAAATGGCATGTTATAGTCAATGAGATTAATTTCACACTAAAAAGCTCCTGCTCCATAATGCTCCAGGTTGGCCCAAACCGAGCATGCACCGTAAAGGATGCACCGAAAGAGTGAACCAAATTCGCTTACTAAGCCACTGGACGATTAACCTATCAATGTTAACGGTTGATCGGAATCGCCATCGGAGACTCTTTTAGCTTTGAGTGTCACACGGTCTCACGAGCGTGACTGCAGAAAACTGACCGTGCGATTCCATAGGCGAGCATAAAAGGGCCGAGAGTTTGGGGTCTGAGCTTTTTGGTCATCAGTTTTGCAGCAGTTTCATTGATTGCGTGACTTGGGCTACTTTGTGGCACACAGGACCCTATCATGATTGAAATTGTCCTAATCGCCCTTACACGTACCGCTGAACGAGACTCCCTGCTTGTACCAACCATGCCTTGATGCATCCATGCACGTTCTTCAGCTCCGCTCTAACCGTTCTCTTTTTTCTTCAAATTATGTCATGTCCCTGTAGCGCTCGTGCGACAAGTTATCACGGAGGACTGTGGACAGGAGGAGCTGGTACAGTGCACAAGACCGCTGCAGGTCCTATCGGCCACATCGGAGCTGTCCTTCGTTACCAAGAAGGAGGAGCTGGATAAACTTTGCCCGTGAGTATTACCCGCTTGTACCATTCAACCAACCAACCAACCAACCAACCAACCAACCAACCAACCAAACCATCGTCCTTCTGTTCTGTGTGGTGTACCCGTCATCATCACCGTGCCCGGCATCATCTTCCGCAATATATTCATTGAATCTAGCAGCTCGTTTTGGCTTACCCATTCAGGAGTTCGGTGTCATCGGTCAATTTTAGCCGTTGAGCGTAATCACGTCCCCTTTATCACGTACATCCGAGATTTTTCGCTACCACTTGGTATTGATTTCATGCCTGAACGTTCGGTGAGAGTTTGGTAAAGGTGGACGCTCACATGACCCCTTGTAACATCATCGGCTGATGGACAATCGGTGCACCGAAGTTTTCGGTTTCTCTCTTATTAACCTCGGACACCCTGATCCTTGATCGGGAAGGAATTTAATGCTAAAGAGAAGGATTAGCATCTACTGATGCAGCGTAATCACTTTTACGCTCTGTTGCTAAACGAAATGGGATAGATAAGTTGACTTTAGCAAGAAAATTACGGTGTGATTTTATTGATATGGAGCTTAAATGGAGCAGATACTGTATCCTAGGTAAACTCCTGGCTATTCATTTGCTACGAAAACGAACTCTTTGAAGCTGGTCGGGACATGATGCAACAGTACACGCTTAATTCGTGTGTCGAAGGTGTGAGTAAAACTTTCATCTTCAGCGCCTAAAGACAATCGATGTGGATTGGTGCTTGTCCATTTATTGCAACAAACAATATTATGAAAGATACAATTCTGGCAGTATTATCACCAATTTCATTTTCCTGAGTTATCCTTGGTCACTAATGAACATGATAATATTTGAAACATATTTAGATTTTTGCCTCTAGAAAGTAAAAATTCATCTCATTAGAATCATCAAATGGTTGTAATGATTGTTAGTTTTGCACTTTGCATTTGAGAAGCAATGCTATAGTTTTTTGGTAGTTCTTAACAAGAGAAATGAAATCATGAAGCGATCCAAATGTTCCGTTAATAGGAGCTCGTAGCTCACCGTATAGTCCAGCGCTGTCCCATTCCCATAACAAAACCACACAACGATCCGGTCGTTCGGAAGTTCTGAGGAAACCGCATCTGCTATACATGTTGGTGTCTGTTGCCATCCAGCCACTTCCCTTCATTTTGCATTCGCCACTCTATTTTCACCGGAAACAGCTGTGTGAAAGTTTGCCGGAAAAGTCCGTCCTACCGGTCGTTGGGGAACCCCAAACCAACCGCCACCGGAACAACAAAACGGTTGGGCCGATGTACGAAACCAACAACCCAATCCGCCATGACCGGATGGGGCAAACAACACCGGATCGGGTCGCAGAAAGTTAACTCTACGAGGTAAAGGGGTCGAACGGGAAAGAGTCAAACTATTTTCGGGGTTGTCGTCGAGTTCATTCCCATTCTCACGTGCTCTTTACTATCCAACACCTCAGCACAGCGTTGTGATAGTATTCCAGACTCGAACTAGGCGAATAATTAGAAGCGGGAAACTTTTCTAATTTAACGTTTTAACACATTTCCGTTAGACAACGTGAGGTTCGCTCAAGGAGGCGGCAGTTCCCAACGTTAGCTGACTGCATATTCGACTGCGCTCTCGGAGTTAAGGTTTAGATTGCAAAAGGTTGTCAAGTGTACATCGTCGTATGAAGGACCACCTTCGGATATCAACCTCAACCGACCGAATTGTATGTCACCATCGTCTCTTACTGGAAATTCTCTCAAACTATTCAAAACAACGACAGAGACGACAACCGTCAAATCACACCAGTTCTTGCTATTGGTACAAGTATTAGTCCCATTGGCTGTGAAATGAGCTATGCGATGAGAAAAGTTTGAGGTAACACTGGCGAGTTTGACTTTACATTTACCCTTTCATTGTGAATGCCAAAAGTTGTCAAAAGAAATCCAATTTCGTCGATGCGTCTGGCATTGGTCTGGTTGATGCTGGCGGCTATAAAGACTACGAATAGTGTCTGAGATTCAATGGTAATATTTTCTGCGGAGAGACCATGTATCTTAACTGATCCTGCGTGTCAAATTTCGTACAGCAAAAGTAAAATAAAAGCAAACAACATCTGCTGGATACACCGGTTGAAGTTCAATTGCCAATCAACTATTGAATTTGAACTATTGGCATGCTTTTCCATACGTAACAAACATGGAAAAAGACGTTTTTGAATGCGCTACGATATTGTAGTGACTAATAGATCAAATAGCAATCGCTCCACTATTGCTTTTCGTGTTAGTATTTCCAACGAGTGAAACCTACTTTATGATTAGAAATAACTCTCCCACTCAATACACTCACATCAAACATACGTGTTCGTTGCCACAGTTGACTGGTTTTCTCCTGCTGAGCTCTTGATGAGTAATATTAATAAGAGGCTTCATTGTACATCGACACCCTCCGATCTTTTCTTTAACCTTATCATACGGATCCAATATCGTATGCACCAGTGAATAAAGCATGCAATATAAGCTCAGTATGACTTTCTTACCAATACGATTCGAATGTTGCATTCTCCAACAGCCAACATAGTCCTTTAGGATACGCACAATATTGTACCGTACCGTTCACCAAGTAATGAACAGGCTTCGAGAATATTGTCCATTCCGAAGCATCCAATTTCAACAGAAATGTTATCCTCACAAGGTTGGCAGCAAAATTCAATAAGAAAATGCATACCCGTTGGGCTCTGCTCTACCCACATAGGCCAGGATATTGCAAATAATTCAAACCTAGCTTCAGCAGCAGCACGCCGAGAGGATTTCATCCTGGGTAGTGCATAGAAAAGAGAATTCAATACTATCGCTTTAACTCTTATCCTCTTACCAGCCTTCTTTTCGAGGTTTGGCAATTTCCTTTCGAACGACTTTACTAAAAACTCTGTGTGGGGGGTTGAAGATAGTTAAACATTTTTTTGCTCAATTTGACCTCTTGGTGCAGCCTCGGTTTACCAACGGTGGACGATTTCCAAGAAGGAACATTCCTCAAAGGATGACGACGTTCGCGGTGCATCGCAGTCGCTGTTACAATGAAACTGTTGCTATTTGCACTGTACAAATAAAACATGTGCTTCAAACATAAATAAACATTACTGAACCATTTGTACACGACCGTTTACTCCGAGGGACGGTCCCAGAGCTATGAACGATTGTGAGAATCAACTCGAGACCACAGCTTCGTCAGAAGATGGGTTCGAAGACCCCGACACAAGATTGCATCTGTCCGTTTTGCAATAGGTAAGCCCGTACATCCATTTGGACAGTGGCATACACTTTTCCGCACGCACGGCTCGACTTACTCATCTGCCAAAAAGTTCACATATCAAATCAGATGAAATATAAATGAACTAGCAAACCACCTACCATTGAATGGTACGTTCAAAGGAGAGTTTGAGCCGTGGTGACCTGTGGAAACACTCTCTCGGACAAAATGTGTCCCAGTTTCTGTGTTTACGTGTGCACTGAAGCAACGAATGTAAATACAGACCACATGGACTCGAAGGCCTGCCGTGACGGTCAAAGTCCCCAATGGAAATGTGGCGTAAAGTTCGCTTCAAATCCACCCCAAACAGAGTGGCAACCAAACAGATGTACTTAGTAAATACCAAAAAGCTGAACTGGCTTGGTGCTGTGTCACCGGACCTTCAATCGTTACCTTCGTACAGAGCTTAACCTTCAGGCCTTCTAGGCGATTATGCAGAGCAGAGAGAGAGCAAATCGACTTAAGCAAATACACTGACCATTCCTTATGCTTTTCACTTCTCCGGTGTACCGTTGCGTCTGGGAAAGGATACAGTTGTTATCGTAACAAAGTGACCGGAAATGGAGAAAACGGGAGTGAGATAAAGCTGGATGCAAGAGCCCCATTCATCGGGGATAGTAACGAGGAAGTGTATATATTGTAAAGTTCTAGCAAAGAACATCCTACTCTCCCAAAGCCTCAAACCGTCCCTTGTCCAGTGATGTCATCGTTCGACCAATGTCAGCAAGGCAAATGTGACAGAACCTATGTCCAGTGTACGGGGCATCGTTGGAGATGTCCGTTTATCGGATTCATTCGTGTCACACGTCGTGTCTCAAAAGAGGATGGGCCATTGGCAAAGGTAGAAGTATGGTATGGTCAGTATAAAGGATTGCAAAGAAAAACGAAGGATTAATCTTTCACAACACTTTTGTGGGAAGTTTTTGTGCAAGACAGAGAACATGACCCATGTAATGGTTGAATCTTCGAACCGGTTGGAAAGGTTCAACTTGAGGTGGAAACTCCGATAGCTTTTACTCCGAAAGAAGCAAGTAACGTGGGGTGTGAAATTGAACACGGTTCCACAAACAAACACACTCAATTACACACCCGAATAGTTGCCACTCTATTGGCACGGTGGATGGAGAGGACTTTGAATTTAGATGAGCAGAAAAGGTTAGTTGCTTAGTGAAAGAGATTGAAGATAGAAAGCATGTTGGTTCTGTTGGTCGGAGATGTCTTCAATGGAATTGTATCGATATTTTATGCCAGTTATTTCTCTATCGGACGGATGGCATTGCAAGAGAATTGATTTGTATGAATTCGAAAGCAAGAGTATTGTGGAAATGGTTGTTGATGTACCGCATGGTTCCAGCAATTGATTTCCAATTTATATTTTTTTACAAATCTAATAAACGATATTCTTCGTAAATGTTGGCTTCGAACAAGTTCACATTGAAAATAAAAGCTCAACAATGTTGTGCTTCCCATTCTTCGGACTAAAACGATAGTTCTTTTTTCTCTTCTTAAAACATTTGTCCTAGTAGGAAATTTTAGAAATACACGCATCTAATTTTGACGTTCTTTCGATGTTAAAATTAATCCCTTGCAATGAATGCAGAATGTTTTTATGTTTGTTTTAAGAATAATCGGTAACAGTTAGTTTTACAATCCAATTTTATTTAATAAATAAGATTTATCATCATACAACAAGATATTGTATGATTGCTGATTTTCCTTTTGTACCTTCCTTTAAAGCCTTTGTTCTGCATAAAACAACTGGTAAATTAAATTATACACGGGAAGCCCTCACTTCTACCAACTTCAAATTAACCAAAAAGAAAGCAAAAGCTCTCAGACACCCAAAAGCACATGTGGAACGTAATTAAAATTTATGACAAAAGCTGCTCGTTTTCATTTCGACTTCGACGCAAAGTGAGCCCGAGGTGGGATGGCTTCCCCTTGCTTCTCTTTTTGAGAGCCACATAATCAGCAAACCAGTGTTCTCGCGACAAACAAACAGCACGAAACAGATTCTGTTGTTCGCTGAAATTATCTCTCACGAACTCTCCGTAAATGCAACATGCCGTCAGTTATTTGGTCAGTGTGTCTTTTCAGCAAACGCATCGAGACGAACATCTGACTGACGAAAGCAACGCAGCGGACGGTTTAGAGCGCATCACGCAGCTCTCTTTTGATGCGGAGAGGGCTGGGCTGGAAGGTCGTACGTGCCACATACGTGCAGCTCTGAAATCGTATTCTCTACGGAGGCGTTTATCTTCCGAACGGTGTTGACGACATAATTTTGACTCACCAGCACACCAGACGAAGTGAAAGAGTAAGAAAAAGCCCATTCAAAAGTATGACGGTGGCCGCAGCTTGGTTGACATTCCCTCTGCGGACACACACATGTGCGTCGTGTGGAATGAATAATGATAGCCGGGAAAAGGCCGCCTGCCGCTCTGCGCTCTGTTTTTGTGTGTTTTCTTTCCCGGCTAAAAGGACTCTAACACACGTACACGCTGACAAGGTAGAAGTTTAATGGAAAGTTGATACGGAAATGCAAGCAAAAAAACGCAAAACTCCACCAAAACAACCGGCAGCACGTGTCGGGGGTTTCTAAGCCTAACTTTCATGCACAGATACAACGCGTTTGTCGTTCGGATGCGAAAGAAGGGCAGCCTTGACAACTCAACCTCATACTGGCTGGCGGGAAAACACATTCGGCTGTGGTTGTGTATCAAAATAAATTAAAGCCCGTGGGCAGCGGCAGACAGGGAGGGGTGTGATTTAATTTATGAAATTTTCCTAATGAAATTAACTCAATTTAAAGGGAGTAATTTAGCGCATTTCCTTTCAGCCATTTCCTCCCCCAACGACTGTATGGTAAACGTCCGAACAGGAACCGGAAATGGGTTGGCAATTAAAACGAGTAAGCTTGACTGTATCGTTGCATGTCGCTTTGCCCACAGTGATAAGCGGAAACGGGTACGACCAGTAGCACCAGTCTGGATAGGGAGGATGCGTATCACAAAGCTAACACGTTCCCTCGGTATACACCCAAAAAGAAGGGAGGCTTGCCTGCATTAAAATGCCAAACGTACGAAATGTGTGTACACACATCATACGGAAATGTCAGACAGAAGATATGTTGAGCCAAATTACACCATCATTTGCAGTACCCGCACACCCCAACCATAAACTCCCATTCGTCGTTTATTACCCTTTACAACCGTAACATTTCATTCACCTTTTGACCCTCCTCTCACTCACCCAAAGTTTCCAAAGAGATGCTCGGAGGTGATGTTTTAACGCGGAGGGTGTATGGGCCATTTCCCAATTCGACTACCAAACTCACCTAATGAATAATAACTGAATAAGCACATCATTGCTGGCGGATTGCCAAACGGAGCGAAAGTGTGGCTTGGTGGGTGTGGGCGAGAGTGATGAGGCTCATTTTTATGGCTCGTTATCAGATCATGAGCTGTAAAATTGTGTTACAACCCAAGTGGGGCGGGAGAACGGATGTGCGATGTAATTAGCGTGCGTGTTAATCAATAATTGTTCACACAAAACACTCGGTCTCTCTTTCTCACTCACTGTTTGGTCATAAGCGTTGGTGAAACTGTAATTTTGCAACTGAAAATGATAGGCTTGCTGTGGGTGGGTGGTTTTTAAGCTCATGCCGACAGCTCGTTTCACTCAATGAATGATTGTTCCTCTCTTCTGGAAGATTTTTTCAAGCTGGAATTAACCATTTTGTACACGTTCTCTGTGATCAGCATGAATGATGTGTTTTGCAGTGGTGTTGCCACTCACATATTTGTCGTAGGCAAATAATTATCAAATATGTTTAGGTCTTTACCGACTACCCCTTCGAATCTTATAAATCTTTGGTAAAATGTTCGAAAAATATAGAAAAGGTATAAAAACAATCAGGAACAACTGCTTTAGCCGTTTTGGTTTAAAAGTAGTAATATTTAAATTAGATAAATAAAGCACAATGTTATTACACACTATCGGGCCTGGAAAATCTGAGTTGGTCATTATCAAAACAGTATGCATAACTTTGTACATTAAGTATGCAGTGCTAAGACTAGTAATCATGAGCCTCTTTTTGATTTACTAGCTTCATAAAGAGTTTAATAAATAGTAAATAATAATGTCGCTCCTGAATAAGAAAAAAATAATTATAATGCATCAAAACCAAAGCATTCACGAAGAATGAGGAAAAAAATATTGCACTTGTCAACCGTTTTTAGTTTTACAATAAATCAAATCCATGAATATTAAACACACTTGTATTAGAATTATTATTTGTTACACACAATAAATCAATAGCAACATAATAAGAAATAATAAGCTTGACTCAAAATATCTTAATTGAAAATGCTTTTAAACACTATCATAACAGCGACCAGGCTACATCAGCCAACTTTCAAGCCCAAAAAACGACAACCAATCCTAATAAACCTATACTTAACCTTTCACTTATGTGTACTAAGCCATATGAGACCCTTTAATCTTTGCTCCACTACTGTTTTATGTGGCCACCGTTCTTACGCTTTCACTGTTTCCGTCCATCGACATCGTTTCCTGAAGTCTCTCCCAACCAGCTCCAAGTGTAGAAATGTGTTTTTGCTTTTATTTCCAAGCCTACTTTTTTCCACTTCCACTACAGTCTGGCGCCACTTTTCGTTCGATGGCGACACCATGGCTAGCCAACGTTCATTATACAGTAAATCAATTCATTCCAGCGTCGACTCGCTGTCTGCTCTACAGCATCCACCGTATCAGCCAGTCTTCGCAGTGCCTAATGCATCGTACAACTGGCACCAACTGCCAACCATGGCGACGACGCCGTCGACCACGTTGTCCCAGTTTGTATGCAACGACAAGGACACTGAAACGAGGACACGCACGCAGCATTTTTCCATGCTTTTAACCTCGCTATACACATTGAGAGAGGGAGACAGGATGAGGTAGTATAGCAAAAAGTGTTGAGATACCAGTTTTGACCTACTCTCTCCGGGGTGGCTGATGTTGCCAAAAGTTCTGTGCTTCATTAGTGCAAGACAAAGGAAAAAGGCTTTGAGGTTTAGCACATGCATTACATTATGGATCGTAAAAGTGTTTACTGAAGAGACACATACAAGTTTGTTGTTTTATATTTTCATGAGTGTTGGTGTTGAAGAAAGATAAGAATGTTTTATTATAATAATAAAGCAATATTGTAATCTCTTTCTGTTTGATCAACTAATGATGTTTGATAACAAACCACGAACAAATATTTTCGTAAAATCTTCCCACGAGTTCCCAAACCTCATATATCATCTTAATCATACCAATAAGCGATGAGCACATCGATGCATTACCCACTCTCAACTATTTTCCTTCCTTTTCATTCACAGCGATCTGCACAAAGGACTGCACTGCATACGAAGCTACACCCGGCGCTGCATGAATATTCATCAACGAGACCACTTCAACAAACTCTACCACGGCACTAATGAAGTGATACACGAGCTCTGCGAGGAAGGCCCATATCAGGAAGGCACGTACGTATTGTAATAATTATATCAATGTGTTTCATCTCTGTTCCGTTGACATTTCTTTTGTTCCTCTGTCCATTGCCATCCATTTTGTGTTGAGCTGTATTGTTGTGTTGTAAAGGGAGAAGGAGATGTAGTTTGTCCTGCGGTTAGCCTGCATCATCACGTGTATACGAAGGTGCCAATGTTGTCAAGGTGTCGTTTTGTAGCACGCAACACGTTTCATGGTGCCATTTGCTTGATAATTAATTTGTTTTATAGTGATGGTCACAGTTGAACGTGGTTTAAGGTAAAAGGTTAACAATTGAAGTTATAAAACAATAATTGCATCCTTTTAGTTATCCAAGTCCTTTAAGAACCTGCTTGTATATTATATTATTTGCTACAAAAACTCTGCAATGATATTGGCTATTTGGTTGATAGCAGTTTCGTTTGAAGGCAATGTAGGAGAAAACATTCACAAAATCCCCATCCTCCAATTACTGGCAATCAGTGCTCATCGAGAAGGTTAGGTGCTCATTAACAGCCTCTTATCATCGTCTTTAACGGTCTAACTCTCTAGAACCTGTGTTGATAATCACGCTGATTATCATCCGGATACAACTTTCGCATCGTTTGCCGTTTTTGTTGTTCGATTCGCTTTCATACTGGAAGGGAAATACCAAGGGCAAAACTTTCCCATTCTCCTGTCCTGGTTTCTCAGTTCTCATCTTCGTGAAAATCAAATTAGCCTTCAGGATTACACCTCAACAGTGGGCGCTCAATCCACGGAGACGGAATTTTCCCACCACAAACACCTTTTTGTTCAACGATTGTGTTGTTGGTAAGCTATTATCTGTGTGTGTTAATTAGCTGTAATTGAGCTGTTTTCATATTCAAGTGGCTTAAACGCCACTACCTGACCACCGTAATCATCATCATCGTTCGCGAACTAATCGTGTGCAGAGCAATTGGTCCAGCGAGATGAAAACTGCCTTTTCAATCGCTTGTTTTTGAGAATCCTTCTTAAAACCACACGGAGCTGTTCTCCACCTTAACTTCATCCATTTTAGCATTCTTACTGCTCTGTTGGCAGTATCTGTGGAAGGTGCATTGAATGCAGCTCTCAGTAAAACGGTTGGCTTTGGCTTAACGAGAAAAGTTTTACTTCCCATCAACAAACTGTGCCGGCGAGAAAGTGTGCCTGCAGCGTGTAGGCGGCTGAGTGGTAGGTTTGGGTGATGGAAACGATCATCACCATCATCGTCCAAAACTCACCGTTTAGCTAACCGTTTAGTAACACTCACTGTAGGAAGGATAGCACCGAGTGCCATAATAAAGAAGTTGCAATTTCGGGAACAGAGTTATCTATACTTTTAATAGATAGGAAAATAAATTTAAATAATTTGCAAACAATAATAAATTGGAGGATTGCTCTTTGTTTATGGATAAAATTATTGATAATGTGGACTAAAAGAGAATAATAAAAAAGATCTTGGAATAGTTCATAATTTTCCTGTTATTAGTGATATATCTTAAAGACATCAAGCGTGTTTGGTGAAATACATATTTGTTTTTAATTATTTATCTGATCCATTCCTCTTCATATATGTTATAATAAAAAAACGGAACAAAATAATACTTGTTTTTAAGAATTTAATTCTCGATATCAAAATACATGGAGGCGCATGGTGTTTCATAACAAAAATCTAATATCAATCATCGTTTATCACATTCTGCATTCAATTCTATGTAATTTAAAATTCATACAAAACTGAAAAATCAATAAATAAGATAAACACTTCTCAAAGGAATTCCTTTACTAGTGCTATCTTGGTGTTGTGACGCAAAATAAGCTTGCATTCTTATTCTATCACAGATTTCTGAAGTAGTTGTAACTTCAAACGGATGCAATGTCATTCCGATAAGTCGTCGTGCTGAGGTTTCTTGCTGTACTATCTCACATATTCGTAACAATTCCTCTCCTCACTGACTTGAAGCTTCAACACGTCCAAGGGACGATCATTGACCCAGTCCTCCTCGGCTTCGAATCCGCCAGTCCAGTGATACTGGATGTCACTGGGACCATGCTGGGACTAGGGCACAATGGTTAGCTAAAAGCACAATAATCATGCGTTTGAAAGCATGCCCGGTTGCTTTGACGTTGATCAGCGGGAGAGAGTGTACCTTCAAAAGGGAAAGGTTCTGTGAACGTGCCGAGTAGCAAGTGGCAAAAGTGGTGTACATGCAAGCGATGCACCGGTCGGTTCTGGGAAGTGAGATAGACTCCAGTGAGACGGACAACAAAAGCGCCTGTCGCTGTGCGAAGGAAATCTTATCAATTTTCCCCTGACTGATGATATCCTCCATTTGGAGCAGTGTCACGTACCCAGTATCACACGTTCGCTCATGCATCAAAACGACGATGACTTCAAAATGAATGCGGCCATATGTGTGTGTAGGAGGATAAAATAGAAAAATAGGATGCATCTCTAACGATGACCGATGTTGTCCCAGGTTGGAAGATATGGCAGCAGCACAGAATAAATGCGGAAGGATGTTTAGGATATAAAAACTACAACAGGGAAAGCCTTTTCCTATACCAGTCTCTTTCCTATCCCCTTGACTGAGCTAAATAGCATACACACAGGCACTCTCTCTCTCTCTCGTCGTGGCTACTCGGAATGCAATCCGATTTAGGTCGGCACCTTTTAACTGGATTTATATGCATCGAACCAATAATATGATACCAATCTTTCAAACTGTCAGCTTTTGCACCACACATCGACGAGGTGGATCGAATCTATGTCGAACTCTGGAACGTAGTCCGTGATGTCCAGGGCAGTGCCGAGTACGTGCGTCACATATTCTATTTCCGTTTCACCATTGCAACCAGCCCACGATGGCTACGAGGGCACAATGTGATGGAATTTTACTGTATTCATCAGCCAAGATTTGGACGTTTTTCGCGTTTCGGAGAACATTCGTGCAATGATGGATTTGACGTGGGCCACGAGTATCATGCATCCCAACGAACGTTTGGTTGTTTTGTTCGCCAAATGTGCTGCGAAGAGAATTCGTTTAAAAGGATTTCAGGCACGTTGCGAGATCAGGTAACGTCTACCAGAATCACGATAAAGACTCACAAATGTTCCGTAATGTGTTGATATCTACCGTACTTGGTGCAATCATAGATTGAGAGCATATTTTAACGATCTGATCAAGTGACGGTGAAATCTTGTCACATTCTTTTATGAGCATCACAAAATGGTATCACAAAATGTTTATCAAATGGAAGAATCTTGCAATTTCAAATATTAAAATGTTGCAAAAAATATTGCTTAGTCAATTCGAGTCGGTAAACTTTTTCTCAGCACTACTTCATTTCGGAACACATAATACAAAATACACAAAAGAATCATAAAATCAAAGCATCTCTTGTAAATCACGCTGCAGGTGATGATTATGGTAGAATGAATTGTAAAACCATCATGCTTCGTTTACGAACTAGCAGTTGATGTGGAAAGAAATGAAGTTATTTTCGATCTTTGCGTTTGAAAAATATCGCGTTCACACCCGTAACGGCACAAAGTTTTGTTCAAAGAAATTTGGCCGTATTTTACTTTTTCCCCAAACGCCATGTAATAAGCCCAACCTTATGGCTTAACACTGATCGGACTTTTTGTATTGCCAACAAGGGGAGGTAAAGTTGTGCATTTCCATCTAATTTGCTCCGTGATTGGGCACGTCAGTGATGAGGAAAAACTTTTGCCCACCTTCACGCACAAACTCAAAGTCCGCTCGAATGGATAAGCGTAAAGGTGGTTCAGGAGAATCGACAATTAGCAGTCAAGTTGAATGAGCGAAAGTTGAAAAAACAAGCGAAACAGTGTGCACAGTGTGTAGCTAATTTCTCACTACCCGAAACTACCTTACGAAAGACCAGCGAGTCACCGACGACTCGACGGCTAATGTTCCGTTATGAAGAGAGCATTCAGAGCAACAACCAGAAAAGGAAGAAAACACAACTCAAATCAGTAATAAAAATGGTGAAAATGAAAATGTATCAGAAAAAACAACCTCTCATTAACAATATGAGCACAAAAGTGTACATAATGCTGAGGTTCTTATTGCGCATTGCGGAAGTCAGTTAGAATTTCAGGATATCCGCTCAGTCCGGAGTCATGTGGGATAAAATTGCACAAGAATTGTGGGGTGAATGCACTTACAGGTTTGGATTGCCCTTCCTCGTGAAGGTGGAAAGTAAGGCAATTAATTCCATTTAATTGTATGCCACCTTGTTTCGCATGATATTTGTTTAGAAGAACTTTAGCATGGAGGAAAGACCGGTAAAAGATGTTCCTCTTGTGGGTAATTCATTATGCGTCTGAGGGAAGGCGAAAACCAGTTCCTTGTTCGCCGCTAATTAGTAGCGATTGCTGTGCTGTGCTTAGTTTGAAGTAAAACACCTGATTCTCTATACACTGGCTGATTATCGTGCATTTGAGAGCAGAATACGATGATTCAGACATTGCACGACATGAGATTCACTTCAGCCATGGTTTGTTGGGTTCGTTGTGTTGTGCTACTTAACGGATAATGGTTTGGTTTCGCTACAGCTTCCACAAAAGGATGTGGTTTTGAAATGGAATGATATTTAATCTTGAGTACATTGTTTACGTTGCTACTTCGTCGAGTGTTTTGTTGCTGAACACCGCAGAGAAAATTGTTATTATGAGAGAATTGCTACTTCATCGAGATATTCTTTTAGTAATAAAATATCATGCGTTATTCGTATAGCATTTTGTTAAAATGAAGAATTGAAACAGATATCTTTGTTTAAGTCTTTTTAATATTGGTTGCTCAAGTAAAATGTTTCGCGGTATACACTTGTTATTTTCTTCTTTTTCCGTGAGCTACCATGCGCCTCCATTGTGATATTTCTCTTCATAACAAAGAAAATGTTGTAAAATATCAATTATTAAAATACGCTATTAGATTATAATGACTTTTATTCCTAAAACGTAGTTCTTTAGGACCAGCCAATTCTAAAAGCCTATTAAATCTCAAGTTCACTGTCCAGTCCTCATCCTACATCATAAAACGCATGGCAGCACATGTGTGTCAAAGGTCAAGTCCTGCCAAATTTGGCACGCTTCATCAATTCACTCCTAGACTCCTCGACTGACATCCACTCCATCCCTAGGCAATCGATTTCAAAGGCAAGTGTCAATAAATCAATCGTTTCCTCTCTTGATTGGATAATGTTCTTCACCTCATCCCCAAACTCAACCAGAAACCACAGAACCAAACCATTGCGGTTTTAGGAGGCCACATTATGATGTCTAATGGTCGTGTTGGTTGAATGTGTGGGCACAAGTTTTCGTTTGTGTGGTTGTGGGATGCCTTAATGTAAATTGTCTTATCAGATTAAACAACATCAATGTTCTACACACAATATATTAACCCTTTTGATCACTATTATGAGCTTTCGTTAGCTGTTTTCTTTTGTGTCTTAATCGTACTTTTTTATACTCATTTTAATGTAATCATCATATATGCTTACCATTTTTTTGTTGCATTTCAACCACCAGTCAAAGGATGCTCGAAGCTGTACCGCTTTTTGTTGCTCTTCTTTTTTGCCAATTTTATAATGTCTTTACCAATAGAATCTTGGATCGTATTCGTACATTTCGAATGTCAACGACAGGACAAAAGCACCCATCCGTACGTCCATGATTCTAAACAGTGTGGCCCAAAAAGGAAACCCCAAAATTGAATTGACATTCACCGTATCCGTAATAACAAATAAAAACCAGGGGGGAAAAACTTACCGTATGTGTTTGCATCTGTTCTCTCCATTTCTACAGACTTTCTTAGACATGCACCGTGCATGCGGCATGTGAAAAAAGACTACGAGGTGTGTGCGATCCACTACCAGAGCACCATGGCGAAGATAGGCCAGTCGGTGGCAACGACAACCACCACGACGGTAGCGTCGTCCATCTACCCAACAATGGCCACACATCCGGCGGCCGTCATGAGCAATGGTGGTGGGCAGTACCACAATGGTGACATGAGTCAGCATCAGCATCACCATCACAGACAGCAGCAGCAGCAGCACGAGCATTTGGGCCGAAGCCATCCAAACAGCACCAAGACGGTGGAGGATGCGGAGGAGGAACGGCTTAAAACGGTTTGCTGGTAAGTTTTTAAAGAGACATCGAGATGGTCTGATGCATGGGTAAAGGTTTAGGAATGGGTTTGGGCCAGATAGTTGTGATCATTGCGCTCAACATCTGCTTCTAGACGAAACACTGGTATTTTTCGTTTTTATCCACTTTAAACAACTTTTAAGGATCTTTTCACCGAAACACTTGAATGCCGTCACTTGGACCTTACTTGACATGTTGGCGTTACATATAGTTAAAGCTAACATTCTAAAATGTTTTAAGGTTTGTCAAAATACAGGCAACCACAACCTTTTGTCTGATTAATCTGTCCACCTTTTAACAAGCTCGCTTCTTTTCAATCCACAAAACTAGAACGCAAACTGAGCAAGATCATACTAACACACACCGAGCAAATCCATTCTGATTGTATCCGTCCTAATTGATGATTGTAACAACCGGCATGCAATACAACCCAAGGAACGTTTCATAAACAGTACCTAACTACCATTAGACCAAAGCATCATCGGCCGTTCTCGTCCACCATCCAAGGCCAATCAAATTTATTGTTTCTCACGAAGCTGACAGCTCACACTGACCGGTAAAGTGACCGCTGTGACTTTGACAGTGCACTATTTCCCATGTAACGGCTACCTTCGCTTGGGCTTACATCATCGCACCATCTTGTGGTTTTGGGCTCCGCTTTTCCCCGAATTGTTCTTGTCGGTTTTATGTTGCCTTTTTGCTGGATGATATTGACCCTTAGTCTCTGAAATTGAACCCCTCCCTGCAGCTGAGACAGCAAATGTCAGCCTGCCAAATGACCATTCAATTTTTGGACCATCACCACCACAGCGAGCGAGGCGAACGAGTCTGGGTTTATTGTATTGTTTCTTCGCTCGAAAGGCAACCCGGAGGCAACAAAAGATGACGTCCAGTTAGTTAGCAACGAGCAGTAAACGACCATCAAATTAGGTTTTTTTGTTGATCTTACGTGTAAGTGTCGTGGATAATAAAACGGACGATTCATTTACGCTCTCGGTAAAGGCCGATGACTGGTTCAGCTTTGGCCGGTTTTCATTTCGTCGTCCCTTCTTTCCATTTAGAGGTTATTGTCTTGCGCTGGAATTTGATGGAATTGGAAACTCATCAATTGGCCGTCTGATCGATAATGTGAATGTTCATGGCTAGGTTTGTTAGTGTGTGTATGTGTATATAGTTCGAGTAATACATCATACCAAATGAATCAAACACCAATGTAGGTTTATTATCGATTATTTGACATGTACATTGCATACTTTTGGGCGTTTAACATTTCAAATTTCTCATTGTTACAATATGAAAACATTGTTAACTTATGAGGTTGAAGATATACATATATATCATCTTATTTGCATGAATGCAGTTTCTGATAATACCTTATTAAACCACCTTCTTAACATACAAACTCTATCGACTCTTTAATGATACTCCCCATCAACAACTGACATCACACGCTTGAGTCAATCCGTTCTGTGTAGTCAGCTTTCCCTTCAAATGCATCGAAGTGCATTTCCCGTCAATTTCACACCGATTACACGCACCACTTGCGGCACAAAGTCGGTTCTGGATGGGAGGGTGTGAACTGTATTTATCTCCTTTCCCGAGGCCTAAGACGCTACGGTGCGCTAAGACGTTCAAATACCCTTGCGTTGTACGAGTCCCACTCATCTTCCGAGCACTAAACGTTCTTCTTATCTTCTCTTCCTCTCTCTCTCTCTCCCCCTCCCTGTTTGTCTCTATTACAGTGCCTTCCAGAAGTACATGCAGTGCTCGGAGTTTACGGTGCGGCATGCCTGCGGCGACGAGACGGCGCTGTTCACGCGCAAATTCCTCGACAAGATGTCCAACACGTTGATGCGGGTAAGTCTAGCGTGTGTTGAACCGGAAAAGTCGGTACGATGCAGAACATTTCGCTACAACTGGCCGTGCTTTTGGTGTTGACTTTGAATGGAGTTGTGACTCTAACCAGCGCTCTGTGAAGGTTTCCTCTTTATGTTCGCCGTTCGGTTGTTTATTTATTGATGTGTCTGGTTGGTGCCTGTACTTGTGTGTGTGTGTGTGTGTGTGTGTTGGAGAGCAAACATCAATCGCTTGGATGCTGCTCCTCTTCGATCCTTTTTCCTTAGGTCGATCTCGTTGCTCGGACACGGCCGTAATGGGGTGACAAAGTGAGAGCTAATTAGGGACTGATAACTGTTCTATTAACAACACCATTGTAACGATGTTAAACGCAATCAGGCATGCTTTGGCCATTTGGTCAAATGAAGATAGATTTGAATGGATCCTTCGAAATCTTTGAATATCTTTCAATGCTAGCTTTTCATGACCTTTGACTTGGAATGCTAAATTGATGTGCAGATAAAATTACCTAAACCTATGAAATTAAGGATTAAGGAAAGGATAACTTTGATTATCTAAAAGTGTTGACAAATATTAGTGCTGGTAAAGAAACATATTGAAAAACATTCTCTTTAATAAATCAGATTCAATAGAAATCTGTGAGCTGTACAAAATTACTTTCTTAGAAGTGGCATCATAAAAATCGTTCGTTTTCCAAATCGTTCAATCATGTGTTCTCGGTATCAATACATAGAATATTGTCCAGCAATAAAGCTAACATTAATTTAATATTGCTTTTCCATGGATTGAATCACTTTTGATTTGTGCAATGGTTTTTAGTATGCTTTGTCATCTAGTGCCCACATCACGTATTAATACTAAAAATTGTAAACTAATTTGATGAACCTCATGTGCTCTTCTTGAAATTGAACATTTATACCAATTACATTACAACATGTTTTTCAAATTTTATGAATTTACCAATTCGGTCACATGTACCAATAAATGGACGGACGATCCTGGCATCTCATTGTAGTGGCTTTTGTAACGACCACGCAAATACATTAATCCCCATTGTTACCATAATTTCCTCCCCAAATAGCAATGCGTTGTTCTAATTCACACGATACAATTACCAGCTTCACACAACAATAAAAACAAGCAGCAATATTGCGTCCTTTTGCTACCGTTTCCCCAATACATCCATCGTGGCAAACAAATTAAGCCAATTTGTATCCAGAATCACCTCTAACCTTCCACCACAAAGAGGTTCCAAGCGAATCATTCAAGCCAACCGAACGCGATTCCCACCTCGTCGCTTTTTTGTTTGCAAATGCAACAACGTTGTACAACCAGTTTTTACACCCACACGTCTACATACTCATCAAAATGTCTCTACATCACAACACTACACACGGGAGGACGAGTCGGATCGATGAATAAAACATGGCACACCCGTTAAACCCCCACTGAACGGGTGTGGTGGCGTATTTTACTGCATTTAGTTGTGCGTGAAAATAACACACTACATTCAAACGTTTATCCCACTCCCGAACAATCATGATGTAGGGAAAATGGTATAAAACTTACCATGGAGTTTACAGTGGGGCGGTATTTTAAATGCCTGGGTCACGGTCTACGTTTTTCAGTTGCATCCACATTTACCCGTTCACAACATAAATAGAGCTTCTGTTGCCCACTTCATGCATATTGTATTAGGAGAAGAGTTGCTCTCTCCCATTGGCTCTGTCTCTCTCTCTCTCTCTCTCTCTCTCTCTCTCTCTCTCTCTCTATCTCTCTCTCTCTCTCTCTCTCATTCTCTCTAAGTTTCTATTGCAATGGTTCACAATGAGGGAAGTTCAACTGGGAAGGGCAACGAGTAGGCCCTGATTTATGCTGCACTCGTTAACTGGGTGACAATGAAAACTGTGCAACGGTTTTGTCGAAATGCACGAGTACAAGGTGGTTGCAACTAGAGCCCCAACATGTACATCTCCATGTACTGCGTGTTTGGACTGTTTTCATCCAGAATAGAAATGCAGTTCGAAAGGGTGGACTTCCAAACTTTTAAGCAACACACATGCTTTCGTTTCGACTGTCCTTCCAATAGAATTCTACCATGAAAGACCCATTCTATGACATTATTGATTTTTTATTCCATTTTCTCCCACCTCCTTCTCTCTCTCTCTCTCTCTCTCTCTCTCTCTCTCTCTCTCTCTTTTGCCACGCTTGCGGTCACAACCTCCAACTCATCACTGGACCTGGCAAAACAGATGCACTGCGTCGATTACACGCCGGAAAGTGGCAAATGCCGGGATTACTTCAGCTCAAGTGCCACCCCGACGGGCCTAACGCGGTGGAGTTCATCAAACATGGTCACACTCGCCATTGTCACGGTGTTTGCGGTTGTGCACACACTGCCAGTACAACTGCACCGCTGGCTGGGAACGTTTATTTAATCGCCACCCACAAGGGACGCCGATCGGTGCACGATCGCACCCGGTACGATCTCGATGACAGCGACGGGGAAGCAGCGAAAGCAAGGATGCATCTCCATTGGCTGCAGGTAAATGACCATAGAAGCGCTGTAAATTGAGTGGAAAGCGATGTTTAATGGGTGATTGAAAAGCATAAAAAGGTGCAAAAATCACATCCATACAAGCTGGAAACAGTGAATAGCTAAAGCATTGTTAGATGCGGAAGAAACACTCAAATGCAAAAACGAAAAAAAGAAACAACAAAAAGTAGATAATGAAGCACATACCAACACAAGGCTACACGCTGGAGTGCAAGTAAAACGAAAAAGAAGTAGACTGGATTCATGCGAAGGGAAAGTATAGGGAAAGCAACACGGTATCTTCTTGTTTCTCTTTATCTGAGGGTAAATACAGCTGGCGCCGTGACCAGGATGTAAACTCGTCTATTTTTCCGTAATTACCGATAATAGGCAGTACGGATTGATTATTTCATTTTGCAGTTTAGAAAACTGTTGCACAACGTGTAGAAAAAGATGAAAAACGATTAATGAAAGAAAGGAAGTAAAACCGACGGTCCTATGAACTATTGTTACTTTTGTTACTTTAAAACTATTATTACTTTGATAAAAGAGCAAAAATTATGATTAACAAGCGAACAAGCGATACGAAAAACACAAAATGCAGCAAAAACAAACAGAAATGAATAAAAGTATCAAAACTGTACACTATAAAAAATAGAAAAAATGGGTCGTTTGTGTTTTATTTACATTAATTGGATGCATTAATAAGCTCATGGAATAGAAAAGCACTCATTTTCAACCATTGCCCAGCTCCATTACACGCCGCACTGCGTTTGCTTTAATTGGATGTGCAAATGAGATTAGATGCAATGGCTTTAACTGCACCGAACCGTGCGATAGCATGATAATAATGCATGCAATAAATCAAAAATACATCAAACGATCGCAGTCCGAAAGAAATCCGCAGCAAAAACTACCTCAATGGTAATGAAATTGACACGTGAGTTGGTGGGTTGTTGTTTCCCAACGCCCTTTTTTCTTTACACCATTTGTTTCACAGCAGCACATTGAATCAGCATTTTTCCACAGAGTGAACGCTTCATCGACCAATTCATTGCTGTCTCGTGAAGGTAGATTTATTCATGCTCGCGCTCGGGTGTGTCCTCCAATTATGGCGTATTTATATCAACAAGACCTATCCCCGTAAATCAATTTAAAATAATGACAAACATGAAAGCGAACCATCCGCTCACTGCATAGTGGTGCAGTTGCACTTTCTCGCCCGAAATGCGGAACCAATCGCATACAGTTTCGATCCGTGACAAGGCACGGAAGGCAAAAGGGGTGAGTGGAACGGTAAGAAATAGGAAAAATAATACAAACCCGACAAAAAAAAGCAAAAACAAACCAATCTACAAGCGGCATACTGGCCCATGCCCAGTATAGTTTGCTCATAACGCATGGATTATTTCCAATTTTAGCTTGCACTCGAATGAATACAATATACACAGCGTCAGCAAACGTTGGCACCGCGTTGGAAGCTGTTTTTGTTTTGTTTTCAATTTTTCTTTTTCCCGCAACACATGCATATGGATGTAAAAATGATTAATAACAGCACCCACGAGGTAATAGTCTGAGGTAATAAAACATTCCCGCAACCATTCGTGGGTTCAAACGAGTATGACAGCAAAACAAACCAGAAAAGTTTGTTGCTGCTGGACGAGGTTTTGGGAAAGCTTCATATATTCATCCTCAATTGAGCTTTTTATGTTTGTTTTTTTTTAAGCTCTCTTTATTTATGAGTCATTTCAATTACAAACCGCATTGCTTGTTGTTACATCTTAATTAATAACAACCCGCTTCATGGTTAGTACTGCATAATTGAAATAAAGCTTTGACAACTTTAATTAAAGCCCTAAGCTCATGTGCTCTTGGAAACGTTTCACTAATTGATTGGGATATGTTCAGCACACTACAGCAAACTCTTGATTTGATTTGCTAGAATGCAATGATTGCTCGGAAATCCAATGAACAAACGGATTGTAAACATTTGCTTGGGATGCTATATTAAAATGTATTACTTTTTGTTTTTTTAGTAACGCTTCAGTTGATTTAAAAGGTTACAATGCCTGGGGGAGTGAAATGACACAGTAGCGTGTAGAGGAGTGGGCAATTTATCATACAAACAAACTAACACAACCATTATGTACTGAAACTGAAATGTAACAATATTGAACCCACAAAAAGGCTCTTCAGGCGTCGAAACAACATGTTGAACTATTCTTTTTTTTATGAATCGGCAACGCAGAATGATCGAAACAAAGCACAATGATGCAAAATAAATTACCCACAGCTTGAGGGAGTGTTCATTCTACCCAGCGATAGAATGGAAACAATACAAACACCCACAGCGTATGTGCTCAACAATTCTAAAACAAACCAACCACAATAAACAAACAAACAAACAAATCGAACAAGCGAAACCAACTGACAAACAGAAACACCCATAAATCCATCCCACCGTATCCACCGTGCTGGCTGTGGCTGTGATTGCAACATAATGCAACTCGTTTGAAAACACTTTTCCACCGACCGAGCGGACGAGTGCGGTTTTTGAAACTTTTGCATTCAATCATCACCTTTTCTCGTGGGAAGTGAAGGATGGGGCGCCTCCATTAGTTGGTGGTTTTCTCGTTCTCTTTTCTAAACTTTCACCTTCGAACACACAGCTGTTGATTCATGCAAATCGGGCAGATAAAAGCATGTAGTTTGTCCAGGAAATGGATCAAAGTGATTTAATTCGAAAAGAGTCGGTCACACGCTAACCGGAAGGGATAAGGACGGTTTGCCGGAAAAGCAAACTAATCCATAAACAAGTGGCCATCTTCATTTGTAGAGCAGTGAGACGGCGGGTCAACGCAAAGTAAACAATGTCCTCTTGATTCTTGTTTTGGATACTTTGGATAATCATCCTTAAAATCGGCTTGGTTGATGAGCTAAGGTAAGTGAAATAAAGCTATTAGCTTACCTTTAGGACGTCAGACGAGTGGCAGTGCGATACGAAACAAGAAAAGTATCCGGCAGGTTCGGGCATTGGAACTTTGCTCAACAGGAAAGACAAACAACCCCCAACTTACTGTATTTGTTCAGCATTTAATACCTGCTATTTTAAAGGAATCACTTTTCTCAAGCATACTGAAGAAGTTGATCGACTTTAGGCACACATATTAACTGCCATTTAAACTCTCTGTGCAAATAGAAGCATCAGTAGGTTATAGTTTTACAACAGTTACCTATAGATTCACTATAGTTTGCTCACACCTACTTTAACCTCCAAGGATTTATACATTTGTTTGTAACCAATAGCAACAGATACTACAAACAAAATTAATTGAACAGAACCATCACATTACAGTCTTTCCGAATGAAAAATGTTGAGATAGGCCAATTGGAGACTCCGGATATCATGTTTATTTGATGACGTTCAGCAGAACAGAAACAGTTTATCCGTTGCCCCAAACAGTTCATGCAAACGGTTCAGTTAATGCACATATTGCCCTCCGTATCCATACTAAGGAATTTAAAACTGTACGTTGGTCGAGGTCATAGGAGAAACTCGTTGCCAGCTGTGACCGTTTCTTTTTCTGTTGTTGGTTGATCGTTTCCATTGAAAAAAGGAAGAAAACAAATCAGGATGCTGTTCGCTTGCGTGTGACGAATACAACAGACACCACAAATCTTTCCCCTGTACCACCCTTCCTTCGTGCAATTCAATTCCATCCCTGTAAGCAACTCAAGTCAGAAAGGACAGCATGTGTGTAACCTCGGAGAAACATAAATTCTAAATAAAGTTGTTGACAATCGAACATCTGTATTTGAGCAACGATTGAGGCACTGTCTGCCTGGTGGTGGGTTGTTCTCGCTTTTCTAAACGCCACATTTTAACTAGTAAAGTCACTGTCGTTTGGATCGATGCCGATAAAGCAACCAACGCCAAACCAAATCGTCCGACTGTCGAAGCAACGAGACAAATTTATGGCCTTGGGCTATTCCAGCTTCAATCCAAACTCGTGCCATGACATTGCCCGACAGCCCGCTACTCTCCACTGTGTAAACGGAAGTTTGAAGCTCGCACACGACACTCCAAACACTTCAGACACCATTACGGGTTGGCTGGCTTTGTTTCATAAATTTTGGCTGGATTGTGGTGAAAATGACGATTTGAAATATCGTCCTGATCGAACGCTTCCTACGAAGCGAACGGCACACATTCACGAAATGGTGCCATTTTCAAAGCTACAGAACGATAAAAGAGCGATATCGTATGGTTTGTTCCACTGTTGTTTTCCGATTTTACTTAACCCTCAGCAAAGCGACAGAAGTGATACGCTCAAACATAAATGTTATGAACCATGCGGAATTGTTGAATCGCTTTTATAGCTTGTTTAGTAATCACTTTAATCGTAACGCATTATGGAACATGGTCAAACTTCATAGGGGGAATAATTCAATTTGTGAATAATATGTTTTGGAGGTTGTTAAGAATATATTAGTGACAAATGATTGTTAGGAATGAAGTATACCAAAATATGACAATAGAAAAGTTTAAATAAAACAGCTACAAATATTGTTAACTTTTTTGCGAACATTTGTCACATGTACCTAAAGAATTTGCATCTTTCTCTTGCCTATAGCCTGTAGCTTAATCTATCGGACTCTATTTTACGTCTTTCTAATGATACTCCCGATTTAGGCGTTATTTTTGACGACACACTAACATTCCAAAGTCATCATGATAGAATAGTCACCAAAGCTCTACACTCTCTAGGTTTCGGAATACGTGTATTCAAATCATTCATCGATTTGTTTTGTCTTGAATCGTTGTACTGTTAAATTGTTTATCCTTTACTTGAATTTTTGTGTATTATCTAGTGTCCACTACAACAGAATAGAATTAACAGCATTGAGGATATACATAGAAAAGTTACGAAAATTGTGTACTATCGTCTGCCCTGGTTTATCCGTTTAGATTGTCCATCCTACCGGACGAGATATTTATTGTTTGGATTGGAAACGCTGCAGCATAAGAGAATGTCCTGTGTCTTTTTTGTATGAACTAATCAGTGGTTTTGGGGCAATCTCATAGTACAGTCGTCAACTCGTACAGTCTCGTTTGCATCTTGATTTTATATCTGTATAATAAATGCTTCACAAGCCGTAGCAAAATGGTCAGTGTAATAAGAAGAATTTTATCGTTTTATTTTGTCTTCTGTACCATTTCATCTTCTTTCTATCTCGCAGTTTTCTACTGGCGTTCTACTGACATTAACTAAAGACTAATCGCTCATTCAAGTCAGAAGGCAGCACGGGAGTACGCAAAGTCTCATTCATATTCTCGACTATCCAAGTTAAATATTCATCAGTACTTGCATAAATAGTGATTTGGTCGTAATCAAAATGCTCATGATTGTGCCATGCCATACCGCGCAAAAAGTATCGCTCCTTACCGGCGAACGTTTGAACAGTGTACAATGGTAGACCACATTTCGTAAGACAATAAAGATTATCAGTGCAGGGAGTTAAGTTTCGCCACATGCAACAGTACGTAACAAATCTAAAGGTATCGGAAAGGTTCATTCTTAGCAATGAGAAGCCTTCGAGGCAGCTGAAAACCTCATCTAATTTGTCAGTTTCATAATCTGGAACTAGTCGGAACGTTGCCAAATTGTCCTTGGTATAGCTGCGAACGTCTTCCAGGATGGGCAGGCAAATGGGTACCACGCTCAGTTCGGTTATTATCGCGGATCTTGCCAACCGGATCAGTGCCATATCGTGCATCTGTGTGTGTGCTTCGTAAAGGTGATGAACCGTGATCTGCCCAATCGCGATTTTCTGGACATCTTCAGAGAGCGTGTTGAATCCCAATTCTATCATCTTTCTGCAATAAATCAATATCAATGTTATGGTTCTACATAGTTACTTATTGAATAGCAAAGTCGTACATACTCTGTGTCGTTAGAGACCGATCGTGCCGTGCCTATGACATACCATTCACTGATTAAAATTACTGTACACTCAATGACATCGAAAGATGGAGCATTGGAACGTAATTTTCCTAACCATGGATGTATCCTATTTGACACGTTTTCTGTTATCCCACAGGTGCTGAAATTGAACATCCTTCGTTTTTTATACTGCTTCACTGGAGGAGATATCACTATCTCAGACCTCAGTGCCAAAGTGTTGACCGGCTCCAGGAAGGTATCATTTTCTTTCCTAATGCTCACAATGCTCAGAATCCATCCAAGGTAGCGATAGATGTCCTCAAACAAATATACCGGATTACCCAAATGGTCGTTCTTTTCGTACTGCCCTTTGCGGCGAAAGTGCAATCCACGTAAAAAGAAGCGCTTTTGTCCGGCAAAATCCAACCTCGCTTGCAAAGAACTACCCGTTGATATTTTGTTCCACTTTTTGTCTTCAGCATTTCTATGGATTGCGCATAGCGTAACATCTGCTGGATTCAACAGAATGCCTTCCTGTTCACACCGTTGCCGGCAGGTTGCCATATTGATCAAGGTAAAATTAGTTCTTCTCACATTCGAAAACTGTTTGCTTAAACTATCACTTGCTAGTGCAACAAATTGGTTAAGTTTGATGTTTTGCATGCTTTCAGCGAAGGGTAGACAGATAGGTCTGATGTATGGGTTAGATATGTCGGCTGGTTGCCAGAATTCTATCAAGGCTATGCCATTTTGACCTGTGTTTCTGTTGAAATCCGGAGAAAAATAGACAGTTTTGATTTCTATAACTTGATTCTCTAGGCTATAGGTGGTTACATTACATTTTGAACTCAATTTTCCTCCTCCTAGAATTATAAAACGCCTGAAAAGAATTCATATTTTACATCACCGATGAGTTCAACATTCATGATTTGTCTCATACTGTTACTTACATAAATGTTAAGTTTGTCATTATACTTGCCGAAGCCAAGGCATACCATTCACTAATTAGCACAACAAAGCCAATTACTCTACATGTAGATTTATCATAAATTGCTATCCTACCAGTCCAGGGATACGACGTCATTGTATAATTATATGCTTGGATCCCACAGGTAGTCATGTTGAACAGACGCAGTTTCTCCGAGTCCGGTCCCTGCAGCAGTTTAGACCAATCGGTCTCCATGTCTATGTGCGTGACATTCTGAACAGGAAGTTTCATATTGTACAGAATCCAATCCATATATGCACTAGCATTAAGGTAAATAGGTGGCATATTTAGATCACAATGTCTACCCATTAGATCAAATCCAATTAGAAAGTGTTGGGAGTGCGTTTCACCGGCAAATGTTCGGGTTTGCTGTAGAATAGCACCCGAAATGTGGGGAGTATATTTTTCTGCGATAAATGAGAAGTTACACGGTTGGTGGGTTTGAGCGCAGAACCGTTTGTTGGCGAGAGTAGGATTTATACCAAATCTGCCATATTTTTCTATGCATATAGAATCACTTAAAACGCTCACATCCACGCTTTTCACTGATTGCTGAGGTTCTTTGCTAGTGGACACGGTAAGGTTCAAAGAATGATTACATTGAAGATCTGGTGTAACGGCTACACAGATTGGCGTTATACTCCAATGGGACGTGTTTGCAGGTGTACTTAGCTGAATCAGAGCTATATTGTCTACAAAATTATTGTTGTAGTAATGCGGATGGATAGTGACACTTTCAATGTGCAGGACTTGTTGGGATGTTTGGACCGAGTAGTTACGGCCGACATGTATCTCCAATCTATAGAAATTAACGATTTATTAACAGAATTGTTAACAATAAAGGTGTCCCGATATGATCTACTCACACTCTTGGATCATCAGATGCAAAGCAATGTGCCGGACAAACAACGTACCATTCGGCTATGAGTGTGACGATACATCTGGCAATGAACACACCCTCGGTAGTAATCCCGATGAAGCCATGCCAAGGTAAATACTCCAGATCTGGTATGATGCCACATGTAGTGAAGTTAAACAGCCGAAGCTTTTCCTCGTAATCGATTATATGCAGATTGATGGGGTAATGTAGCATCCGTGGAAGCACATTCGTAATCCATGCGATATACTTCGCCACATCGGTATAGGCAGTGTGACTTTTACCATCGCAAACGTTGTCACTTGCACGTGATCGAGTGAAAGATACAATACCACGCACAAACCATCTGCCACCGATCTCGAACACCATCCCGCCACCACTATCGCCATTGCACGCACTCACTCCTGGTCCACCAATGCCGCAGAACATCTCTGGGGTTAGATGAGTGCCAAACAAGCTCCGGTCACTTGCAAGACACGTCACAGTATCAACGACTCTGATCGATGCTGTTCTCAGAGTGTCCGATACTTTATCCTGCTCTGCGAAGCCAAATCCAACGATCGTACCGTTTCTATTGACGATCGGTTCCTCCGAGTCACTCATTGTCCACAGGCAGACGGGTTGTACGTGCTTCGACATCGTTATATTGATCGCTAGCTTGATCAGTGCAATATCGTTAGCAATACTGCCCATCGAGTAGTGAGGGTGTAGTATCACATCCCCAACCAAATGTTCCTGCGTGTGTTCAGACACTTCTTGGAGGTGAATGCGACCTACATGTACCGTCAGCTTACTTTTATGTAAGACACCGTGCATGGACGTAACACAATGAGCCGCTTGAAATAAACATGTAATTCATTATCTGATTGTTAAAGGTAACACACAAATCACAGTACTTGATCCGCATACCCGTAAGAATGATCGATTGATCGATGATGGATCCACCGCAAGCATACTCCATCGTGTTGTTCTTTCGATGAAAGATGGCTGCATGCCAGGGCCATTGTCCATCCACTGCACTGATTCCTTTCCGTATCAGGGGAATGGTTTGTGTCGCGATTCTTCCACACGTCAAGGGTAGTTTATGACCAAGCAGGACAGGTACGAAACAAAAAGCACTCAACAATAGGCAAATGCAACGTAACTGGCGTGAATACATTATCATTGCAAAACGTGCAATTGATAGATCATTAGAATTAACGATTAGCAAGACGGAGATTTATGTATTCTGGAAAACATTTAATTGTTGAAACTCATAATATCCAACATTTAATGACGAATTCGACCCTGCGTTAATCCTGCTATTGTGCGTCAAACCAGCATCGATGATCTTCTTCAAAAACCATTAGATCATTGGCCCGACTCCAAGAGCAGAGGATCAAGCTACTCGTATTATGCAATTCATCAGCAACAGCTAACAGCTGTAACGGTTCGCTGCAACAAAGCAGTTAAGGCAGTGATAAGCAACGTGCAACATTGTTAATACACGACTTTGTAACAAGAACGTATTTCCGAACGTGCTGATAATTGTGTCTGACAATACCTCGCAGTTCACATTAACGCGTGTCTTTAACGAACAATTAATGTCTGAAAACATCACAGGTAATGTAAATTAGCACTGGTACTATTAGGTTTTGGGAATTATATTCACTAAAGTTCTGAATTCTGACACTTAAGTGTAAATCTAATTAGAAAAGCGTGCACCTTAATCGCCGGTCTCTTTGCAACTGTATATTAACACTTTTAGCGCTGGTATTCCGCGCTGGCTTTCTACGGAGAGCACAGTACAAGCTAAGAGAGCGGTTAGAGCGTTGCGGTGGCTTTCGATCAGTGGATCGATTGATCTTCTCTTCTGATCCCCAGAGACGATGCCGCGCGGCTCTATATGCTCTCTCTCTCTCTCTTTTTCGTCTCACTGCAAAACGTTCTGCTGAGGGTTGCAACCAGGGTTGCAGAGAATGAGAGTGAAAACAGTACAGGCTAACAGTACGAGTTAAGCTGAACATATTCTGTTGAACACTTCACTTTGCTACATAAATTTGCAATGAGTACCTTGCAACAGGGTTGCAATGTATTTTTGTTCATTTTGGATTCATTCCAATTGATGCTTATTCGTTTTACACGCACTCACATTTCATTCCATTTCTGCGACTTGGATCAGTCAAGCAATTCACTCTCTTCTGCGTAGCTCCACCCTTTTTTTACTGACTACTGCGACTTAATGATTTTATTTTTTAAAACCAAGTGTTACTCTCATATAGATGGATGAACATAGTTTCTCAGCAGCTTAAGCTTATCAGCACACGATTTGAGAGAGCTCGGTTTAGTAGCTCAGCCAATCGGGATCAGTCTTGTACGCCACGAATCGTGTTATCACCGCGATGTGTTTTTTTCTCTTTTGTGATTGGAGATGGATTTTTTTTCAATAGCGACTTTAAGACTTTTGGAAACATATGTCTCTAAGCTGATAATCCTCTCATGGGTACACCATTTAGTTTGGGCGGCGTTAGTGCAGCGATAGCTCACGAACCGCATGCAGCTCGTTGCTATATAGATAGCGGCTCTTTGCCGCTTTTTGTGGAATTTGGTTTCATGGTCGCAAAGCAAGCCAACTTCTGCGTTTATGGATAAGGCCGGCGTTGAACGACTACGGTTGTTCCACATAAGAAGATTTAGCCAAAACTAGTAGAATAGTGCAAGCTAAACTTTAACGACATACCGTCTAGAAAATTAAAGATTATTGGCAAAAATATTAAACAAACCCGTAGGGATTGTTCAAACTGAACTACGTTTATAATAACAGGTTTTTTGCTTACGAATACATTAAAACACATCAAAAGCAAAGCTTTCACGACACACACTAGAGAATGAGGTTCCTTCATACACAATGGTTGACTACTAAATGTGTGTTACTCAACCGAGTGGACCTTTAAAATTGATAAGATAAACCAACTGCCTAGTATGTATAAAACACCTGCAGCAGCAAGAGGTCCTTCGGTTGGGTAGTTTAACACCTTCAAAATAGATACCAATGACTAAAAGTTAAAGCATAAGACCGAACCGTAACATCGGCTGCCTCTCACAGCTCACGTACACCCTGAGTTTACGTTGATTAATGGTTCCCAACCATTAACCTCGAACAAAAAGTCACACTTTAAACAGTAGGCTAAAGGTAGTAGCCCTAGTGACCCTTTCACTGACTACGAGAAACCCTTCTGCCTGTTGGCGGGTTTAAACGGGTCAACCGATTTCATGGCTATGGGATTAACTGACATTAAATAGGGTCATGTGTAAGAGTGCGATGGGAACAAGGTTGATGGCCAAAACCTGGTGCAGACATTGAACTTTCGATTTCGTTTGCTGACACGCAAAGGTGTTTGTCATCTTTTGCTTTAAAATTGGTTAGCCTATTTATGGTTTCGTTTGTTGTCGTAATGGTTTGAAGGGAGTTGATATGGGATAAGGCTTTAAAAGTGTTGAGTTTAAGGTTTGCTTGATAAGAAAACCAAGATTTTGAATCGTCTAATTCTAATGAATAGAATCAATTATTTAACTTTTTATACAATAAAATCCATGTGCAAGATTCAAGGCAGTCCAAATGTTAATTCTGAATACAATTGAAATATTTACAATGTACAATCTGTAGTCAAATCCAACAGACGCAAACTGGATGGACAGGAGTATTCAAACTAGATCGTTTAATGGCTTAAAATATATTTTACATTCCGACCATAACTGGTCCGAGTGGTCACGAATGGTTTTCGGGGAATCGTGTTTACGAGTCTATGTTTCTCTCTATTTTTATCCGCCATCGAAATGTAGGAACAGACTATTAACGTTGCATGTAAGAGATGGATAATATATCGCACTAAAGGAGAAACAACCATCAAACCGCAAAAAACCTAACTATTTTCGTTCCTGAAGGTATAACAGCACTAAAAGCAACAAAACCTTGACTTGATTCAAGAGTACAAGGATTACAATATTGAAGCCAGCCGTTTAGAATCGCCTTTTTAGTGTTCTTTGTTTGGTTTCGATACATTACCCCATATGAAAACACATGGCACGTGCTATAGCACCGTTTGTTGGTAAGAATTTACAAAATGAATCCAAATTACTCGTTGCTATGTGTCGAATCTTGTAAATGCTACTAGAATACTTATTATGTGATTAGAATGTGATACGAATATTTCATATTCATAATTTAAAAAGTTCGGAAGGGTGATAATTGGTATGATTTATGAACTCAGTACCGGTAGTGCGATCGAGTACGGTAAACTTTACGCTTCGCAGGAGATAAATCCATTATGATGCACGTATCTCTTGGCTGGAATCTCGTCGCTGTAAATGCAATGAACAGTACTTTGTTCGTTTACGTAGGCTATTTTGTTTAATTTTTAGTGTTTGCATGATAGCCGGTGCAATGCATAATCAATTTACACTTCGATCGGATGATGATCGGTTAACGAAGGCTTACCTGTTCACAAGCAGTAGGAAAAGGGAACAGCTGGATGAAAAATCATGCAGTTGTATTTACCCTAAATAAATACAGTGTGGAGCGTGGTACCAGCTTATTTTACTGTTTTTGTGTGTGCTTCCGTTTAAAGAAATGGCAAAGCTTCTTATAAAATATCATCGTTACTTAATGCTAGGACAACATTATTTTATCGTTTCCCATTACATCGATGACTGAAAAGGTACGATTATGTGTGTTCCGTGATGGTTTAATGTTAATAAGTTAATATAAAAGCAATAAATTGAATCCTTTTTTATTTTATATCCGTCGCACATCCATCTTAATTCAATGACACTGCCTACCACTACCAAGAAGTATTCAATGCCATCCAGCACCAAGTGGGTTTGTGCAACGAACCATAAATCCTGCCCAGACGTTTCCAGTCTATCAGCTGAGCAATCGTGTGCCAATGTGCCATTAATTATTCGCAAGAAATCATTCACGATTGGGTCCAGCTGGGATCCATTTCAATGAGGTAAGGATTTCATCACCACAAGAAACTTCGCGTTTGCTTAGTTGCTTTCTTTATTCTGCTCATTATTTTCCCCTTAAATTTCTTCAGAATCACTATGAAAGTCAAATGGAATGGAATAAATACAGCGTCAAGTGGACACTGCTGGTGCCTTTCTGACGTTAATGAAAACGATGATTTAATTGGCCTAAGGCAGGATGTGGAGCGAAAGGGAAGAAACAATACTCAACACTAAGGAGGAAAATGAAGGAAAATGCAAGTTACATCATGATAAACTCAGAGCAATCACGATGGAAACACGTCAGAAAAATCGTATCCGAACATTTTCCACTGGGAAGGAAATAAATGCGAAAATAAATACGTAATTGTAGGTAGGTTTGAAGATTAATTACGGGTTTGAGCAAGAGATGGTTTTGTTTTGCATAAGCTGACTGAGTTCGCTTTTGAATTGCATCGTTTGATACACCATCGCAATGATAGTTTTCCTGGCTTTGTTTAGTGCGTACTTAGTTTAGTAGTTTAGGCTTAGTGCAATTTTTACATAAATTAATTGTTTTTCAAGAAGAAAACAACCATCAATAAATGAGTTGAATTGAGTGTTTTTCGCAGTACATAAGCACGTTTCATAAGAAATCCAGCCAAAATGTGTACGCATATACATATGCGGGAGGATAAATGCCTTCCTAAATCCTTTCCATCACTATCGTAGCAAAAGTAAAGCCTAAATACCTTCATCCATTTTATGACATGGCTCTCAACGGTAGGTGGACGCCTACTCACCCATTTCAACAATGAACCATAATAGTAGGTTGTACTATCATAATACTGACACTTTTTCAGCCACTTACTCAGCTAATAAAACACACTCTAGCTAAAGGAAATGCTTGAGATGAGTGTCGGTACGTTTTAAATCCACTTCTGTACCTACCGCTCTAGTAAATGAGTCTGGACTGGCTAACTCTCTCATGAAATGAACCAGACGTGTTAGGAGTCTTCTTTTTGTTTTCGCACTAGTCCCTATCGCCCTGTAGGAAAAATACACAAAAATCCTAGAAAGGGTGCTGAAAATTGAGCTAAGCGTGTGGTTTTTCTCAACGCTGACGTGAGCATCGTGCGCCGGGCGAGCCTGATGCCTTTCGCAGACTGTAGGCGTGTGAAAATGGGACGAAACAGAAAACAAGCAGCTGAATTTGCTTCCGTACTTAAATGCGTTAATCCTCTTACAAAGGTAAGGTGGGCACTCTACTGCAACGAAGGACGATAAGTGTTTGGGGTTTGCGATAGTTTGGTACGCTTTTTCGGAACACTTTTGACACTTTTAAGGGACTTTGGTCAACGAGATCGCCATCCTTTGCCGGCGATGAAGTAGTCACCAGCTGCTTTTAGTTTTTCGTTCTTATTCCACCGTTTTTTGCAGTAGGATACTGCGATTTGGCACCATTTCGAGGCCGGTCTTTGTCTAGCTTAAAAGCATTTTATCTCACTAGCTAAAAGATTTTATCTTTTTTGTTAACATTTTTCAAATGACCATACTGCATTTCAATTACTTGAGTAATATGCACGTAGCTTTAGTTGTGAAACTTCTTGTATACTACATAAATGAGGTTCAAATGTAATTAAAACTTTCATTATTCGGATCATCTCATAGGAAGTATCAATTTCATTCTGGTTTATTTGTATATATATCTACTGTTGCGACGATCGCTTAGCAAAGATATTTTGAAAGAAAAGGCGCGAGTAGAACTTTTAAGAGCGAGAATTGCTTTTATTTTTCTTCACTTTAAAAACGTTTCTTTTGCACCGTTTCTCCTTTGCTACTGCCCTTGATTTCGTTCAAGCGCGCTTCTTATGTCTTTGACCTCAGTCGACCCTTTCTTTGACCGATCTCTGATTTGTCCCTTTTCGGGAATATCTAGTTGTACTCCTCTGCCGTTTTCGTCAGTTATCCCTTTCTCCTGCTTAGATAGCGCCATCTGTTGTTTGGTAGCAGAGTGAGTGCGCTCGATCTTGTCCTGGTCTCTAAACGTCACTCGGCATATCACAACATACCGACTGTCAGTTATGGCCTCGTGGTGTTTATGTCAACATTCTCTACCCCGTGAACGCATCTGCTTGCACGAGTTTGCCGTTCACTACTTCTGTTTCCGGTATTATCCCTGCTGAGCTTTTTGGTGGTGTTGCTCCTGATCTACTTCAACATCTATTACCGCTAGCTTAACTGTGGGACGCTTTAGCATTTTACCTGTGGCAGTGCGGACTAAAGCTTGTCGAACGATACCATCTTTCCCTGGGAACGTTTCTTCCACTATCGCTCGTAACCATTCCTTCCTCGGACCTTCAGTTATGAAACATAGATCCCCTATTTGAAGCTGCTTACAGGGTTTTAGCCATTTGGTTCGACGGTTCAGTGTTGGTATGTATTCTTTCAACCAACGATCCCACATAGCCTCGGAGAGGATTATCATTCGCTGGTAGCTACTTCGTAAGGCACTTGCTAGATCGGGTATTGTACGCAGTTTTTCTTTTGTTCCAGCCGAGCTACCTAAAATGAAATGATTGGGGGTTAGCGCTTCCCTATCTGCTGACTCTTGAGGCATATATGTTAGTGGGCGGGAGTTGATTAAATGTTCTACGTCTGTCAAAACGGTTAGCAAAAGTTCATCATTCAACCGTCTCCCATCATCCAACGCGTTCAACCCTTCTTTCACGCTTCTGACCAGTCGTTCCCAAACTCCCCCCATATGCGGCGCGGAGGGAGGATTGAAGTTCCATTTAGTATGGGCGTCCGTAAAGGTGGTTGCGCAGGTAAGGTTCACATTCATCATCTGCTTTTTTAGTTCATTACTGGCGCCTTGGAAGTTAGTCCCATTATCTGAGAAGATTTCTGTCGGAGGACCTCTTCTGCTAACGAATCTCCTGATGGCCATTATGCATGATTCTGTTGAAAGGCTGTGAGCGACTTCAAGATGAACCGCCCTCGTTGTTAAGCATGTGAAGACGGCCACGTACCTCTTCTCATTACGTCGGGCATTAGTCACATCGATTGGGCCCAAATAGTCGACTCCTACATTTGTGAACGGACGCAGGAATGGGGTGAGTCTTTGTTCCGGTAGTTGTGCCATTCGAGGGTTCTGTGCCTTACACTTCTTTACCTTGCAGTGTCTACAGGATTTCATAGCCCTATCCACGGCTGCTCTCAAAAACGGAATGTAGAACCGCTGCCGGATTTCGTTAACTACTGTCTCTCTATTGGCGTGTGCGTGCCGCTCATGGTAGTGTCCTAGGAGTAACGACGTTATGGTATGTTGTGAAGGTAAAATCACCGGAAATTTTGCATCATATGGGATTTGAGACGCGTTAGCAGTTCTTCCATTGAATCGTATAATTCCATGCTCATCGGTAAACGGGTCAACGTTATATAATGGACTTGCACGCTCGATAGTGGAGTTTATCTCATTGCCGTCGTTTTTCGATAGTATAGCAAGCTCTTTTGCGTAGTGGTCTCTTTGAGCTATTTTAAACAAAGTGATCTCAGCGAAGTGTAGTTCCTCGGATTCGAAAGGAACGATTTTGGCCTTTTCATTCGTTTTGATAAGGTGAGATTGTTTTTTAGTAGCTTCTAAGGTTTTTATTGCTTTGCCTATTTGTTTGAGTCGGCAATTAGTAATGAATCGACGAATTGTGGCTACTGTTCTGACCAACACTTTCCATTTAGAAAATCGAGACGCGTCTATCAAGGGACTTTCTATGGTCGCTGTTGAGTGAGCAAGTAGTGGTACCCGTCTTTCTTCACTTGTGTGGGCTATTATATTTTGTTCCGGCCAACATTCCTTTGGGCGATAAAGGAATGCCGGACCATTTATCCACCTCCCTTGTGCATGTATTTCGGTGTCTCTATTCCATTTGGTTAGGCTGTCGGCTGGATTTTCTTTGGAGGGTATATACCTCCACTCCTTAAGGTCTGTCAGCGTACGGATCTCTCCGACCCGATATGCGACATATTGTTTAAACTCTCGTGGAGGTGAACGAATCCAAGAGAGCACGACTTTTGAATCTGTATGGATATATCTTTCTGTAATATTGAGGTCGTGATTCTCGCAAACGGTCTTCATCATTCTTGCTCCAAGCAGGGCTGCTTGTAGTTCAAGCCTTGGCACGGATAGGTGTGTAAGTGGTGCCACTTTACTTCTCGACATCACAAGTGCACAGCGAACATTGACTCCTTCCACCAATCGAAGGTACGCAACGCAACCGTAGGCCTGTTCACTTGCGTCCGTAAATACGTGCAACTGTACTGCTTGTGAGGTGTTGAAGTGAGTTTCATGGAAGTACCATCTTGGAAGTTTTAGTTTGAAAATGTTGGGTAGTATGGTTATCCATTTTTTCCATTTTACTAGCTCCTCATCTCCCATTAATTCGTCCCAGTCTATACGCGCTCGCCAGAGATCCTGCATTAATAAACGTCCGTGGATCAATGCGGGAGCTACAAAACCCAACGGGTCGAAGATGCTCATGATTACTCTTAGAGCCATTCGCTTTGATGGTCGTTTCCCTTCAAGCACGTAGGGTGTCAAATCTTTGTGCCACGAGGAAGCAAATTGAAGAGTGTCTGTGATTGGGTCCCATATGATCCCAAGTACTCTTGTTTCAATACTTTCAGTTGACTTAAAGGTAATTGGGTTTTGATTGGCTTCGGATTTTTCCATGCATTCTAATATTGCTGGATCGTTGCTTACCCAGTTACGCATATTAAATTTTGCCTGAGAGTGAATGTGTTTCACTTGTTTCACCCTTTCTATCGCCTCTGCTGTTGTGTCACAACTATCGAAATAATCGTCCATGTAGGTGGAACGTTTTATAGCGGCTGCTGCGATAGGGAATTCAATTGAGTGTTCGTCAGCGTTGCGGTGCATAATATACTGAGCCGAACAGGGAGAGCAAGTGGCACCAAAGGTTGCGACGTCCATTAGGTATACGTCCGGTTCTTTGTTCTTGTCGAATCGAAACAAGAAACGTTGGCTGTGGGTGTCTTCGTTTCTAATTCGAATCTGGTGGAACATCTTCTCTATGTCTCCACCGAAGGCTATTCGCCTTTGCCTAAACACACACAATACTTCTGGCAACATTGTTAATAGATCGGGCCCTTTAAGAAGTTGAGTGTTTAGAGACACTCCATCAACCTTTGCTGCAGCATCCCAAACTAGTCGCTTTTTCGAGGGTTTTTTAGGGTGAGATACGACATTCAGCGGAAGGTACCAAACTTTGTCAGAGTTAGCATTTTCGAGTTCTTCTCTTGAAGCTATGTGTGCGTAGCCTTTCTTCACATAGTCTTCAATTTGTTGGTATACTTCTTTTTTCAACTCTGGGTCTTTATCTAATTTCTTTTCAAGAGCAAACATTCTTTTCATCGCCATTGGTTTGCTGTTGGGAAAACGAATGTCGTCGCTTTTCCAAAGAAGACCGGTTGTAAACCTGCCGTCAATCTTTATGGACGAATTATGCAAAATCGATTTCGCTCTCACTACGTCGTTGGGCTCCGGGATTGGGCCTGCATACGTTCCGAAATCTTCTAGCGTAAATTGTTGTCGCAGTAACTCGTTGAGTTCGCGATCCACGTCTACATGCACGTCGACCACGCTACCTGTTCCTTCATCGCGTAGCTCACCGCGGGAACTATTTTGTACTGCAACATTGCCTGGTGATGAAAATTGGCAAAGAGGTTCGCTCACCGATTGTTGTGCAGATGTGTGACCTTCCTGAGTAGCTTCATTCACTCCCTCTTCGCGATGGGTTCCGCGGGAGTTTTCGTGTGGGGCCTCAGGGAAAGGACCGCTTGTTGTTCCCCCTTCGCGGGAGTCGACGCAGGAACATTCCTCCAGTTGACGCTGGATTTGATGGATTCCCAGCATCATCTTTGTAGCACTCTCGTTGTTTGGGCCGTAGATGGCCCAGCCTAGGACGCTTTTCACAGCGATGGGCTCGTCGGGCTGTCCGAACCGTGTCTCCAGTGGCCGTATCAGGTTCACATCGCTGAGTCCGATTAGCAGGGTGGGTCTTGCCGTCTCCAGCGATGTTGTCGGAAGGTGCTGTAGATGAGTAAAAGTACTTATCAGTGTGTCGTAATTAAAGTTATTAGACGGGAGACTTAGCTTGTTTATGGTGTGGGCGGCCGCTATTTTGTAGCGCCGCCCTCCCCCCTTCGCTGATATCTCGAAGCTCACGCGGCGAGACGCTTCTTCTTTCCGGGATACGTCAGACGTCCAACAAAGCTCCAATGGATCTGCCTCTCCGTTGAGCCCCAATTGTAGAGCCAGGTCCGCTTCCACAAGGGTAACAGATGATCCCTCGTCCAGGAAGGCTACTGCATCTACGGCTCTTCCATTATTGTAGACAGTCACGGGAACGATGCGAAAGATTGCCGATTGTTTCGAGAGGTGATGCGCTTGGTAGTGCACCTCTCGATATGTGTTCTGGCCACGGTGCAGCAAGGTATGATGTCGTTCGCTGCATCCTGGGACACGACACAGGAATCGCGATCGGCACGGTTTGGACCCGTGTTTATTGAGGCAGGTCGAGCAGAGTTGAAGTTTCGCCACGTTTTCGCATCGCTCGTCCACGTTCAACCGTTTAAACACCTCGCAGTGTTTGACAACGTGTCCACGTATGGCGCAAAATAGACACTTGACGTGGCTGGGTAGAGGAGCATTCGGAACACTCGTAGTCGGTTCCGTTTCAGCAGGTCGTGCGTGGACGTGTGAATGGAAACTTCTAGAGCTCCTTGAGTTATCTGTTCGGGGGGGAACATAAGCGGTAACGTCGCATGCGTCATCTACCAAAGCCTCCATAAAATCTCCGAAATGCTTCAATGTTGGTTCGGCAAATTGGTTTTTATACCGAGACCATTCTAGCCTTCTTGTAGCCGGTAGTTTTTCCACCAGATCCGCCAATAGCTCGGGGTTGTTGAAATGGCTTTGCATGTTGCTAAGCGTTAGGTGGTCACACAGGTTTATCACTTCTAGGCCGAACGTGATCAGGCTGTTCAGTTGTTCGGGTTTCGGTGGATCGAGTTTTCGCGCGTTATCAGTGAGCAGCCTAATGAGCTGGGCCGGTTTTCCAAAAAGCTTTTCTAGTCGCTTGATGATGAGAGGCGCGGCATTGGGTAACCTCAGCTTTGACTGGACGGCGTCTCGAGCGGGGCCTCTTAAACATTCTACCAACCTGATGGTATTTTCACCGTCCGTGTAGCCACAAGCTTTTGTCGTCTCCTCGTAACAGTTGAGAAACACTGCCCATTCCTTTGAGCATCCGGAGAATATTGGTAGCTTTTTCGGAAACATATCTCGCGCGATGCTCTGCGCTGCTGTCCGCACGGGTGTTTCGAGCGGGATTGACGAGCTTACCAATTGCCTGTATTGCGTTGGGAGTTCTCTGGGTTGTGCAATGTTATGCGCCGTCGTTCGTGCAGGCATCTCCAGCGGGGTTGACGAACTTGCCTGCAGCTTCTGCTGCGAGGAGGGTTCAGCTTCATTTCGAACTGTTGGGTTGGCCGTTGTTTCTCGCTGTTTCTGTTCCTGACGCTTCACCCATTCAGCTGTTCTATCAGTTTTGGCGATGGAGGAATAAACTGAGAGATTTTCCAGCTCATCTTCCAAGGCATTTTGTAGCGTTTGATGTTGCAGTTGCATTTCAGCCATTTTTGCCGTAATCTCGGCTTCCATTTTCTGCTTCTCCGCCAGCAGTTTTTGTTTCTGCAACTCTTGCTCCTTCTCCAAACGTTGGAGTGCCACTTGTGCCGATATACGTGAGGAGCTGGAGGCAGATTTTCTCGAGTGGCTTTTGGCAATGGTAGGGACTTTTAGAGGCTTAGCTGATGGTTCCTCGCTAGTACCAGGCATCGACTCCGATCTCTCTGCACTTTTAAGAGGATCGGGCTGCTGGCTTGGTCCTGCTGCAACCGCCATCGCTTTCTCGCTCTTCGGGCGCCTCGTCTTCTTCGACGGTCCTGGCCCTTTTCCTACGCACTTTTCACACACCCAGTACTCTTCTGCCACACTTTCAGCAACTCCGGCGCAACTAAAGTGGCACCACTTTTTACACTCTTGACACTGCACCATGTCATCGATATCGTTTGGCGAATCGCACATTATACACTCGCACTTATTCGCGGGCATTTTGGTAACACGAAACTTTTAACGAAAAGTTTTTAAAGATTGTTGCGACGATCGCTTAGCAAAGATATTTTGAAAGAAAAGGCGCGAGTAGAACTTTTAAGAGCGAGAATTGCTTTTATTTTTCTTCACTTTAAAAACGTTTCTTTTGCACCGTTTCTCCTTTGCTACTGCCCTTGATTTCGTTCAAGCGCGCTTCTTATGTCTTTGACCTCAGTCGACCCTTTCTTTGACCGATCTCTGATTTGTCCCTTTTCGGGAATATCTAGTTGTACTCCTCTGCCGTTTTCGTCAGTTATCCCTTTCTCCTGCTTAGATAGCGCCATCTGTTGTTTGGTAGCAGAGTGAGTGCGCTCGATCTTGTCCTGGTCTCTAAACGTCACTCGGCATATCACAACATACCGACTGTCAGTTATGGCCTCGTGGTGTTTATGTCAACATCTACATTAAATAACTATTTTATGCTGTAACTAAAGATATGGCACTTCAATCCAACAGATAATTATGAATCATGCTGTATCCAAATCAAGCGCAATTATGGTTGATATATTACCGCTCTTAATGTATTAGACTTAAGATGTGAAAAATACGACAAGTGCAGGTTATTTTCTTTTCCCCTTGAAGCAAAGCAAAAATGTGTCGATTCAACTTGAGAAGCTTTGAAAGCTCACTTGAAACTTCACGTCACAGTAGAGTTTGTGCGGGGCATGGAATCATATTTGTTCATATCACAGTTATCATAACACATCATAACATCATAACAGTTTTTTAGTTAACAATCTAATCGTATGAGGAGCAACTATGATGTGCTATCTAACATCAGGTTTTTATAAAAAATGACCATAAAAAAATCCTATTTGTATTTAACTGTATGTGTCATCATCATTTTACATTGATAGGATGAGATGGGCTGCATGCTTCATTTTTGAAAAGTTGCAAACATTGTTTTACTTCCAACCCAAAATATTTCGATTCCCAAGTGCACTCGCACATCAATTCCCCAAGGCTGAAACCGTAAAGAGGTTCGTTTTGTCGGTTATGACTCTTGAGCCACGGAGTGCTGGCGCTATATGCCTTTGGTATATTTTAAACAATATAATCGTAATCCCTAGGGATACGTTTTATGCGAAAACGATGTTAAATCTTCGCACTGTGGGAACACCGGGTGGATGGTTTGTTTTAGTTAAAGTCGCTGATGTTACACGCGCCCATTTACACTTTAAGCTTTTTTTTGCGTTATGATTGATGATATGTGGTAATGAGGAGAATAAATTCCCTAGTAAAAAGGTCAAAAGAATTTACATTTTACATGGGCATCTGTTTGTAACTAACACACAATCACTGCACTGTAAAACAGAAAGCAAGATCTCGTGTTAAGTATGATGAAGGATTTTTTTAGATGGAACCCTGAGACTTTACGAATATTTAACAGCTCAGTGCAATGATTTGTGTTGGTCTAGACATAAAGTTACTAAATGAAAAATAAATTATCACTCTAACTTACAATAATACCTAAAACCCGTGAAGTACTGGGCGCCTCCATCAAAGCCAGGAAAATAGGAACGTGTAAAAACAACAGAAATACTGTCATACTTATAAAAAGAAAACGAAGTATCATATAAAACTAATAATAAAGAAAAAAAAGCATTTCATGAAGAAACAATTGTATACATTAAATTACTTACATCGCTGTCCTGTCATTGTTTATTGTTTATCCCGGGTTCAATGCAACGAATTTCATAGAATTTATTTTAAAGGAAGTAAACTTCCTAAATTGTTCACTCCTATCGGCATAGTCCTTTGCTCTTAAACTATTTTTCAAACTCAGCTCAAAATCTAAAGCCAGCATCCTATAGCATAACTACTAAACGATAAGGAAACGTTACGCTTTCAACCACTGCATGCACTTTTCTCGCTGAGCGTTCTGAAACTGTGCTTAGCCCATGAGCTATCCCATCGCGACCACGTCGTTGAACTGTACCCACACACACACACACTTTCACGGAGGCACAATTTGTTGATGGGCAGCAAAACTTTTCTCATTTAGCTAAACACGGTTTAGTAGCGAACTGCATTCAATGAACTCGCAGACAAGGGATAAAGTCTTCTAGCGGCAAATAGCTTTGCTGCTATTGAATCATTGCCTGTCACAAGCCTTTGAGCACGGTAATTTTCATCTCGTCGTACCGATCGCTTCTCCATGATTCTCCACGAGCTGTGTTGATGGTCGACGGTGGTTATCGTGGTTGAGTAAGCATGCGGTCCTGGTTGTTGCGTTTAAGCCACTTGAATGCGAAAACAGCTCAATTACAGCTAATTAACACGCAAACAACACCAACTACGCTGCAAAAAAACGACTCTTGTGGTAAGCGTAAATTGTTCTCCGTGGTGCGACTGTTGTGGTGTAATAACGAAGGTCAGCTTTCGTACCCGCGAAGATACTAGGAAAACGAAATTAAGCAAATGGAGAGTTGCTGCCACTGATTCCAAATTGCATCATAGGAGAAGACTGGAGAAAAAGGACGATATGAACAGCAACCGTAACAGAAAACGACGGTAAAGTTTTATCAGAATGATAATCAGCGTAATTTGCTCTGGTGAAACAGCTACTAACAATAGCACAAGTATGCGAGATTTGATTGTTGAGAGCGATGATAAGAGGCACATAATTATTGCTACGACAAGCACCGATTTCCGGTAATCAGTAAACGAATTATTATGTTGATGTGTTGTCAATAGGTAAATTAAATAGCAATAGAATTTTGAATTGAAATTTTCCCATAGTTTAACCCTTTACGTCATATAAGTAGTAAAGCAGTGGTCGGTGTCGATAGTTATTCGCTCTTCACATTACGAGTAAAAATACGAAACAGAAGTGAAACAAATTGATAACATTATTTTTTTAAACGAATGTGCTAACCTCACAATCAACTTTCCTTACTGAAGTACGGGCATCACTTCATCACGCCCTCGAACTACTACATCAGTCAGAGTGTAGTAGTGGAAATTTTAAATGACAATAAACGACAAATAAGAGTTTAAGGATGTGAGAAAGTTTCTGAAAAGATCCGCAATAGACAGATCATTCCATTCCTATTAATTGTCAACTCATTTCCTATTCCACTACTGTAAACGGTCAATCGTGCTAGCGCAAAGCTGAATCATAGTAACTGAAAGGAACTGCGCTAAATTAGTCTGTTTTATACGAGTTAATTCCATTAGCAAGTTTTTATAAATTTAATCACATGCTGCTCCGTTCCACACCGTCCGGAGATTTTAATTTATTTCTACACTGCTACCTCGGTGTGGTTAGAATGTATTTTCCCGCAGGCCAGTGTGAGTTTAAAGTTGTGCGGACTTTTTTTCTCATACCACCGTTGTATCTGCGTATGGAAGTTAGGCTTTGAAACTTCCGACACGTGCTGCTGGTTGTTTGGCAGTGTGTTTTGTATCCAGCATTCAGCAACAAACGTACAAGCCTTTCCATGGTTATCATTATTCATTCCACACGTAGCACATGTGTGCCTGCGAAGGGTATGTCAACCAAGCTGCGACCACTGTCATACTTTTCAATGAGCTCTACCTTACCTCTGTTTCCGCTTTCACAAAGCCAATGTGCAGTAGAGTCAAAATTATGTCGACAACATAGATAAATCCGTAGAGGGCACCATTCCATAGTCACATTTGCAACACGTACGCCCTTCCAGCGAAAAACAAAAAAAATAGGATGCGTGATGCGCTCTGAAACGGTCATAGCGTTGCTGTTGTCAGTCAGGTTTTTAGCACATCTACCAAAAAAGACAAAAAGATCGAATGAAAAACCGAAAATGCGTCCAGATAGTCTTCTTTTAAACATAAATTAAACAAAAAGAACACAATAAACAAACAGATATGTTTCGTGGAGCTTGTCTCCTAGCTCGCACGCCGATACACAGATTGCTTTAGAGGAATGCAAAGGAAAAGGGAAACAAAGGTAAAATCGGTTTATGCTGATTCTGTATCAAAGGACTTTAAATCTGTTAAAACTTTGTGGTGAATTTTTTGGTACAGTATTTTGAATTGTTTAGGCGTGAATGTTTTAAGTTTATTACATGTTTTGTCCAGAATACAAGGACAGACAACAATTTGTAGCAAGAATGTCTAACAAGAAGATCAAATATTACAACAATCAACATATGTTGATACAGATGATGGCGATACAATAAATAAAAATAGCTGTATCTCATTATAATAACTAGGAATCGTTAAGGTCAAACTTCTGTTTTCCGTTTTTTCTCAACGAGTGGCTATTTATGCAAAAAATCCATTTTGCCATTCATCGAGTATCGAGTAACCATTAAAATTAAACTAATATGAAACACATGTAACTCAGTAACCAATCAATTACAGTCTTCCGTGGACACGGGTCAACTTTGTATAGGTGTTCCTTATACCAACGCTGTACGTGCTGTTCGCGGTGTTGAATCGTAGAAACGTCTGTACCGATGAAAAGTGTTTAAGGATCCACAAGGAGATAATTGGATTTTTACTTTTGTTGTTTATCTTTTCTTTCTATTCATCTTGCATTCCTAATACTTCACATAACCATCAGACGAACCTTAAGGTTAGGTCTTGAGGTTATGGCTAGGAGCCCGTATAACGCTGCATGGACTTGGGCATGGACGGATGTTGATTAATTACTACCAAAATCAACCAACCGTCTCGTCAAACATATGAAGTTTCTGTTGTATCTCAATCATTGCAACGTAAAAACCTCAGGGCAATCGGTCGTCCACAATCGTTCGGTAATGTTTATTTATGGTTGAAATGCATGTTTTTGCTGAGTAAATAGTTACAGCTTCCTTGTAACAGCAATGGCAATGCAACACAAATTCAGCAAACAGTCCTTTCAGCATTGTATCATTCTGGTGAAAGGTTCATTCAAACATCCGACAAAGTGTGTAAATGCTTTGCTATCCTTTCCTAATTTGCCCAAATGTAGTTTTCATTGCATGTCGACTGCCCGAGATGAGTGTAGACTAGAGTTATTAACTGTAGTACTGAATGATCAACAGTTTTCCGTGAGATTCTTGGGTTGAAACCTTCTCAATTTGCTGCTACAATGGTTGAATTATTTGCATAATCCTGGCAAGTATGGGCAGAAAATAAGCCAACGGGCATGCATATTAATTTTGAATTTTTCGTCGAATTGGATCCTTTGCAATGAGCAATATTCTTGAAAAACGTACATAGAGTTGTTCGCCGTAGTTGAAAGGAACATGCGAGGCGGGAAAGGAAGAACTGCACTTTTATTGCATTCCGTATCTAAGGGTGAATTGGATAGTGACGCCATAGGAGATGATTCATGGAAATACGAAAGGCTATTGAAAGACAAATCTCTATAGTTTTAAAAGCACTAATCAAGAGTTCAGCTTAATAAAACCGGTCAATAGTACATATATGTGTGAGTGTATGACGGTGTAATTCGAAAGGTATTTGAAATTAAGAAATAGCATAATGAAGGGACGACAATTGTCATCCAACCGATTATTGACACACGATGTCATGTGCCCATCTTTACCAAGCTTTCTTTGAACGTTCAGGCATAAAATCAGTACAAAATGGTTGTGAAAAATCTCAGAAGTACGTAAGAAATAGTACGTGGTAATAATAGTGTTAGAAATTACGCTTACTGGCTAAAATTTGCCAACGATATTGAACTCCAAAACGAACTCCTAGCTTAAATTTTAATGCGAACGATGATGCTGGACATGGTGATGATGTCGGATACACCACACACAAATCGAGTGGTTGGTTGGTTGGAGTTTGTTGGTTAGTTGGTACAAGCGGGTAATACTCACGGGCAAAATTTATCCAGCTGCTCCTTCTTAGTAACGAAAAACAGTTCCGATGTGGCCGATAGGACCTGCAGCGGTCTCGTGCACTGTCTCGTCGTACGAGCTCTACAAAGCTATGAGAGAAATTGGGAAAAGGGAAAGATTAGAGTAGAGCCAAATAACGGGCACGGATGCAACCATGCAGAGATGACAATGGGTTTCTTTTAGTGAGTGCATGCCAGCGATTAGGACAATTTCAATCTTGATAGGATGGTGATGTGACACTAGCATCGTTCGCGCAACGAAAGAGCCAGTGACGAAAAACTGATTAATCCAAAAGAAACGTTTTGCCATCGACTCCTTGGAGCTTCCAAGCTTTCCCTAGGTGTCCAGATATACTACCAGTGCCTTGTTAAAATCCAAACTGCAAGAACCCACAATGGAGATTTCAATCAACCGTTAACATTGATAGGTTAATCGTCCAGTAGCTTGGTAAGCGAATTTGGGTCCCTTTTTGCAATGGATGCATTAGCTACACTCTGATCCAGTTGCTTGTGAGGTCGTGATAATCTCATTCACTCTAAAATACTATTTAAATATACTCTTGCAGCTTGTTAAAATACCATTTAAAATTCGAACCTGGAAAATGTATGTTGTACGATTTTGACAATCGTTTTAAGGGTATGAGAAATAAAGTTACGAAGTTGAGCTGGCTTGAAAAACCCTGTATGTATTGCTTTATAAAGTACTATTTCAAAACTCATCAAATCGCTTATTTAACTTCAACTCCTAAATATTATACAGGACCTGTGCTCACTGCATTCATTGAAGCAAAACAAAACATTCGTATTGCTCTGCTAACGTAGTAAAAGAAGTTAATTTTCAGTTGATCAATTTTGTCGATAGATTTCCTAACGATTTATGAGATTGATTGCAGGCCGGTAAGATGACCGCTCTCTCCTTATCAATTTTAGATTCACCGTAATACTAGCAACTCCACCCAGGCATGTGAGCTTCAAATTTACTACACCGCTCTATACCTCAGCTAACGTTTTCTATTATTTAGCAGCAGCGTTTCAACCTATCCCAGAGCTCAGGCTTTAGGGGCGTGAATGGCTCGCCAGATCTCAATTAAGATCATCTCATACACGAACTGGTTTTCGCTCCGAGCTTGGGAACATGGTCCATGTAGAAGTGTTGAATAGTGTTTCATTTAAACTTCAACGCTTAACGCTTAAGGTTTATATTTATTATCGTCCCAAAATCACTATTTTGAACCATACATTCCACACGGTCATGTTCCTGTGGGGTAAGGTAATTGATTGCAAACTGAAATCTAATATGTCGAGGATTGATTACTGAAGTTGTTGCATCCACAAACATGATAAGTACTTATTGAGCACGATGAAGTGAAAGTGTTGCAAGGGCGTTTGCAGGAATGCAACGAAATATGACGAGTTTAACTTAATCCGGTTAGATGTTTTATGGAATTGCCATCCAAATGGTGTTCAAATATTTTAACAATTCTTGATTAAAACGGGCTTGTTGTTGAGATGTGGAAATCATTTTCTTCATAGCTTTGCAGTACGCCATACCACACCAAACTTACATGGCTTGCAGGGAGCTATCTTGGTCATTTCATATCGAAAAAGGCTGTTCAGACCTACCGATGATGGAAACTAAATGGATTTATTCACTCTTCATTCACTCGCTGCACTTTCGATAACTCTGGCATGGTCGAACCTTACACTAGCCATGACTAGGGTTGTAAATTCACAAAAGAGACGCGTGACCGAGAGTGCATCCGTGTCGGTAAGCAGGTAACATTGTTGTCACGGTGCGACTAATTACCGAATGATTATGCACACGTTGTCCGTTGTATGCCGTAAAGCACTGCAGTGCTTCGAATACTTCTCGCAAGTATGATGAGCATGAGTTTGCGCTTTTTGAATGAAATATGGCTACAGCAACAGACCAGTTGGCACAGTCTACTTCATTTACGGTCAGCCTTGTCAGTGCTTTGTTCCACTCATTGGGCTCACAGGGATTTTAATTACAACAGCGCCGTTCGCGCACACATTGCTCTCAGAAGAGGATTTATCATCGCACAAATCTGCGCGAAACACACCTAAATTGTACATGGTCATAGGTTTTTAGAACTGAACGGTTGCCGTTGTGTTACTACCGTGGTATGCCATTCGGTTTTAGAGGTAGATATGTTTCCGTTGCTGTACTGTAAAACAAATGAAAATCGTTGACACAGCACTTTGAGCCAAATCTGGTTGTCATTCACGTTTGTAATCTCCTAAGTAATATACTACTAAGGTCTATGTTTGATAGCTTACTAAATATATTAAGCTAGTCAGTGTTCTTGGCGATGTAAAGGATCCAAATACTGTAGGAAATTCAAATATGTTTTAAATGACACAATCAGCAGAGAGCTTTAGCAAATTTTAATTAAATGTACACCCGAGACTTCTTTAGTGCTATTCCACCTTCCCCTCTTTGTTTGCCTGGTTGTACTGCTCGGGCTACAGGCGTGCTGGTAGTGCTGTTGAATGTTTTATTGGACTGCGATGTTTTAACGCTTCACCGATTCGCCCGATACGTATAGTATTGCAGGAAGGGTGAAATATTATTGCAATCACAACTGCACTATAGTTGTGCACTTTTTGCAGCACTCGGTCACGTAGTTTGCCGGGTGATTGGTTCGGTGGGTGGAATTCGGCATTTTATCTTCCCCCGATTCCCCCGACACTGCAATAACAGATGAGGGCTTCGGCCTTCGCGTCAGCCATAATTGCCCACAACTATTCCCTTCTCGCATTCTGCCATCCTCCTGGTAGCAAACAAACAAAAAAAACCCCGCACAATGTTGCCATGCCGCAAAACGGAAAGCGCATAATGCAATGGGGCTTTTGCTTTAAAATGTTATTTGATAATTCAACAACAGATGAAATCGTTAATGAATAACGAGCTGCAGGACGCGAGAGAGAGCACGCACACGGGTCCCATAATGAGGGAACGGACATTATCGAAATGAAGAGTAACAGAGCAACACAGCGGAGTAATGCCTGACCGGTGGAAGTTCGGGTAGATAGGGTCAGATGCAATATGCTTCGCCATAAACCTATCCTTTCGCGCTATACGACATGCGGTTCGTACTTCTTGTTGCCATTCTGTGCTCACATCATACGATAATGGTTCATGAAAAAATCGATATTTTGGAGCGACAAACAAGGTGCATTTTTGCAATCATCCACCAGCATCGGGGATCATGTTCAAACCAACGCAATTAGTTGGTGAGCAACGTAATGCAAGTGCTGATTATTGTTCCTATCGTTTCGATTGAAGTCTTCATAAAACAGGGGAAATATAGTACAGATAATTGGAGAGTGTTTGCAGATATCGATTTGGAGATTGAATTCTTTTTCATCCCCTTCAAGATAGCTAATTGAGATAGTTTATAGAACCATTGTAATAGTTAATAGAAGGATTATTTTTTCTTGATTTTTTTCGTGCATCGACCTTGAATCTCCTAGAGGTACTACATTTAAGCCACCAAGGAATGAGATGAAACGCAGGATATTCATAACAAATTTTTGCTTTTAGTCTCAATTTTGAGAGGAGAAAGGTCGAAGGACATCAACAACCCTTGATTTGGGTTGTGATCAATAGCTTCTTAGTTTTCCGTAACGCTTTAGATAATTTCACTCATAATAATTTCATTTTAGATAATTTCACTCTTGGAAAAACAAAATTACCTTCATGAAGCCTTGATCGTAACTCATCTTAATATATCCATTTTATTAAATTTATTCTCTCTTTGGTTTGGTTACTCAATAATTGTCGAAAGTCAAGTTATCAACAATTTCAATTTTCCTATATTTTGACCCCTCTCTACAAACTGTTGATACGTTAAAATGAAAAACTACAACATAATGTCATCTTACTGTGAAGACGGCTAAAGAGTACAATAAGGAGGAGTTCGGCAATGCAAGGACCGGAAAGTTTTTGCTATTGACGACCTTTCGAATGACTTCCACTGTTTAAGATTCTTATCGACCAAAACAAAACATGCCAGTTGAGGAGAACTTTTCGATAGACATTGTACAGATTTAGTTTTATCCATAATAAATTAAAAACTTTACCAAAGCGTAGCGATTTAATACTATACTATACTCCTAAAGAATGTAGGATGTAGTATTGTGAAAGGAAATTTGAGTTCAATGCCAAAGGCTGGTTGTTTTCCTTACCAACAGATACTTCTCTAGTAAGTTATCCAAAATTTAAGTTGAATCTACTGTTAGGGTTTGGCCATGTCTTTGCATACAGTGTTTACTTAGCTAATCAGGCATCTTAAAAGCGTTATCGGTCGCCGTAAACCCTAGTGGCTTATTGAAGTTTGAACCGGACATAGTAAAGAATGAAAGCGGTTTACTGAATTTTGGTATTTATTTCGCATCATTTTTTTGAAGCTATTGATTTATAATCTTCACAAGTGCTGTACTTTATATAGCACAACGTAATTTGGCGAAAGAGGCGTAAAAGAGAGTTGCACAAAATCATATCCCACAGGAATTTGACCGTAAAATAGGTGCACAACTCTTGCCCATCTTCCATCATTCTCTTTTATTAACTCATTTTCTTAGCGTCCCAGACGCCTCGTCGGTCAATTGAAAAGGGCCATTGAAAATACACCAATGAAAAGACGAAGGGAAATGGTAATCGATAATACAATTACTTCTTTTAGAACCAACGTTTATGCCCAGGAGTGCTTTCTTATAGTGCTTCCTTTCTCGATACCTTTTAGGCACACCGTCTTTCGCTGGTCACTTGGGAGTTAAACCTTTTTGAACAGTGATTTCCGTTGCACTGCTAGCAAAAATGAATGATGCTACCATACCGCGTTATTGATATCACAAATTTCAAGCTCAACGGCTATCGGTTTAAAGCAAACCAATTAAAATCTTATCCACCTCCTTGTACACGCCAAAACTTGCATTGCTTGAGTAGGATACTTTCCCGTGAGAAAGTTTCCTGTAGTCACGGGACCTAGCCAAGTTCAAAGCTCCCGGAACGATATTTCGGGTTTGGGAGGTTCAGGTTCGTTGTCTTTCCCTCCGGTTACGGCAGACTGTGTGCGTTTGGCATGTGCAAGGAGTTATAGGAGAAGTGATAGTACCATCCTGTCTGAGGGTATATTCCCAGCTGAATAGAAAGGTATCTCGAGAGAGGTTGGTGGTAGTGCCTTCCACGGATCGTAAAGTTTCAATTTTGCGTGGTAGTTTTCGGTAAAGTTTGTGGTTCTTTTGGCACCGAATGTAGTAGTTAGCACGTTCCATGTACAACAGAGGGCACAAAACAGTGAGGTAAGAGTTATTGAGTATTTTAAAAACTAAAAACATGGTACAGTTAGTGTGGTAGAAACAATCAAGGACTCAGTGGTAGTGTCGGGAAAGTTTTGCTTTAATAAATGCATTTTTCAAAAGAAGTTCAGTTATTTCAGTGTTAATATTAAAATCATCTCGGAAGACGGTCGTGAAAGCAAAATCATTATCATCAAATGTTTTCAGATTTATAAAATTTGAATAAAGTACGTTAACATCAACATGAATTATTAGAACCAACGGTGTTGTACCAATTGCAGAACAATCTAAACTGACCTTTTTTGTCTTTTATTACCTATTCCATTATTGCTCAAAACTGCTCAAAAAGAACAATGTATGTCCTTTGCTTTTGCTTTTCCCAAAATCGATTAATATTTCTTTTTTTTACCTTCCTTGTACTGGCAAGCTTTCCAAAAGTATGAAACTCATTTGCTAATTTCAGTCCGATTCGTTTGAATACCCAAACATGTCCAAGTTTTAAGAACATAACCGACATGGATAGGTACATTACCAGGAATTCTTATTGCGTGAAAGTTGTGTCTGTCGTGGAGTTTGCGTTTCAATTTTCCGTTGTATTTTGTGTTTTTTCTATTGCGTCCGGACAACCATCTCGATAGTCGTTGAGGCGTGTAAAAGATACTTTCCGCCATTTAACAGATGGCACTTCCAAGGTCCTTCCAAGTCACACAAGTAACAGGAGAACGAGAATGTGAACAAAAAAAAACATACCAAAGTTATGAGAGAATGTGAAAGGAAAGGCAAACAAAGTTTTAATTTAATACCCACAAACTGGAACCGTGAAAGTCCAGCTCGGTTACCCGCCGTATCGTTACAGCCACGGTGTTGGATAGGGCAACATGCTTGTGATTATTCTTCTAACCATCCATTACGGGATTGCTATTGGATTATTCCACATTGGACGCGCGATTGCGATCGGAATCACGTTGATAGTAGGATGAGTGTGGTATGTATCTTTTTGTTTGCTTTATTTTTGCAATTTACAATTCATCAGCTACATCACCACCTACAGAGATTTATTTGTCTCTTTTTTTCCTTCGTTCTTTTTTACTACTGCTCTCCTGTTTCATTTCTAGGAGAAAAATTGGTTCCTTTTGCAAAAACAAAACGAATGAAAGTAGCAGTGTACGAAATATGGAACAATGGAAACAAAAAAACGAAGGAAGTGTAATCATTTAACAATTCCATTTCGATACTAAACCTTTTTCACGCTGTTCGTTTCCCTCAAATTTGTTCCCCACTGGTTCCGACTCGCAAGTGCATAATGAAATTACTTTAATAATAATATTTTAATGCTAGTTTTAATTTTCACTCTCCATCCGGTTGAAAAGAAGCAGCTGTGCTCGCCCGGAAAATACCGCAGCAACGTGATTTAAAGTCAAGCTGCTTGCCTTGTTTCTGGGAACCGAATTGATACCAACTTCTGCGGACACCGACCTGGCAAAGAGTAAGGACATTAGGGACGCAATAAAAAATGGCATATTGTAGTTTTTATTGCAAAGAAAGTGAAAAAGCTTACCGTTACATCCTTCAGAATTATGGTGCGTTCTTAACACTTTACTTTCTAGGCCGAATTTACTCTTGAAGTAAGTTGCTGTTTTTACATCTTGACGATATAAAACGGCCGAGAAAACCAATTAAAAGAAAACCATTGTAGTAAAAAAGAAATATTGTTCTTGGAACCCATGAGTCTATGAGTTAAAAACTTTAGTCGACGAAGTACGGAAGAATAGTTCGTGGTAATGGTGCCAACCTACGCTAGTATTAATGAGCATAGGATTTGCTCGAAGGAGAACAAAATTGCGCAACCTTTCGTAAGCCTTCCATGCCAGTGTAATGCTATTCATCAGATTTAATTAGTGTTAAGCTGTGCAGCTTTGCAGCTGGTGGCTGAATATTGTAACGCCATATGGAAATGGAAGGCATTTTTAATCATTTCTTGAAATTTTCATTTACGTATGGTTTGCAATCTTTCTCTATTTCTTCGAAATTATTTTAAAGTTTCAGTGTTTAAATAAATCATTGTTTCTTTGAATTATGAACAAGACAGCCTTACGCGACTTTACCTTTAGGTCGATAGGCATGTAATACGATAAATATTGCATGGTAATACAATTTGCACGGCTCTAAATTTTATTATTTTTGCTCTACCATTCTGACAATACAAAATGTGTCAAAACAAAATGTGTTTGTAGGCTTTAAAAAAACACGATTGGTATGATTTTAGTTGCAGTACGTCGCCCAAATGAAGCTATTAATATTCGCTATGATTAATGCATTCATAACCAGGGCACCCGCAATCTTTTTTGCACTGGTCAGAGACCCCGTTTCAGCTGCTCTCAACTACTGCTTTCCTTTCCTGCTCTGTTAATAGTGGACAAAACCAAAACCAGAAAAAACAAACTGACAACATCAGTACCAGCAATTGCAATAAAAAAAGACAATATTTATTATTGCCGTAGAGCAGTGCAGTGCAGATAGAGAGGCCCGTGGATGGCTTTGGTAAATACGGCACTGGAGGCAGTAAAATATTCACTGTAGCGGGAAGGCTTTTGAACAAGTTTGGTTGTGTTCGATGTCAGAAATTCGAACGGAGAGGAATATTTAATTGATTCGTTTTGAAACCAACTACAATGTTTTGTCCCTAATGCAATTCAGATGCATTTTGGCAAAAGCTTTCAACCGAAATCGACTGTAATTGATGGCGCCATATGCGTAAGCTTCTTGTGTACCATACAGGAAAAGATGATTAAACGTTAATTATATATTATGAACACATTTGTAAACTGTGCTATTCAAAAACAGCACCAAAAGAACAATATTTGGTAACAATTTATGGTCATTATTTCGTTCAACTGTTTTTTTTTTTTAATTTAACTCGTTTGGGCTTTTTTCCGCTTTAAAAATTATTAAATTAGATGAATGCAAAAGTTTGTATGAGTTCTTACACCACCAGTTTACTTTTTTGTAGTTTCTATAAGTTATTTAACTTTCTGAATTCATTTCCCTTCCTGATGAAAGAGTAAGCGTTGAACATGAGCTTTACAGACCGCTTTGTTCGGTATGGCATCTGTTTGTTTTTAAAAGATTCAAGCTACACTCTTGAACCTAAATAGAGAAGCGTACATTATGTTTAAACGAAATCATTATAATATCATCATTGAATCTGTAAAGCAAATCATTATTATAATAGAAGACATCTAACTTGTATCTTTATCTTTACAAAGTTTTTTGGAAATTAAAGCATAGGGTACTGAATTGCACATTTACATCCCTTTGAGATGCAAGTATGTAATGCTGCAACATCTATTGAATGATTCCAATCTTGACGATACTGGACATTTTTTTATTCTAATCCTTTGCAAACAATTATTAGAATATCCGTGGGATCATTTTTCGGCCAACAGTACAAAAAATATCAGCTCTTGTTTCCTATTCAAATGTTCACACAGCAAACACGTGGCAAGTAGCATAGTTTGCCCGTGACAAAACGACAACAAACGCAATGCTTCAAACGCGACTTTCCCAAAGCTCTCGTATATTCTCACCGGCACAACCACTTCTCGCGTGAGAGTATGCTATGCTACTAAATGTTACATTACATTCTATCCAAACGGGTACCGAACGATAACGTTAGCTCGAACCGGCTTTTTTGCCACCTAACATTACACCAGCTCGGGTGGATTGTTTTGATTTGTTCGGTCGTGTTCCGCAACGGAACCGAAAAAAGCCGATCTCATCATCGTCCATAGTACCTTTACGCTTCGTGAGATGCTCTTGAACAAATTCCCCTCCAAATCGTGCAACGTTCCTTTTCTCTTTAAACGGAAAGAGCGCACGACTCCCCCTGTGTTGCACAACATTAATGTTCTCTTTCAAGCGGGATCCTGATTCCAAAACGCTGCTATTCACCGTCGGCATCGACTTTTTTCAAGCCAACGCAGAGGATCTCAATGTCAACTTCACTCATCATCAGATTTGTCTGATGTGCATGTGGAAAGGAAGACTACCGTCATCTATGTCAGTATCGTTTGGTAGGGGTGACAGTTTCCACAAAGTACTGAGTTCCGGATGCATCTTGCATGTTTTCACTGTTTTACGAGCATCACCTTACGTAGCAAGCGATGTTTTATTTGTAGATGAATTGCAGATCGAACCCCATTACGGCGCTAATTGGAGGAGTCCGATTTAAGATCCCGTCTAAAGCTGCAGGAGTACCGATTATATAGGATTCATCAGGATTATAAGTTAGTCACAGTTCTTAAGAAGATGCTTAAGCCTCATAAGATACCATGGAATGTTTTTAAAATAAACAAATTAGGAATTAAATTAATTTTAATGCATTTTATAGGTACAGCAAATCAGAGGTAAATGATATGGATCAAGCTTTTGTGTATGTGTATATATTATGAAGAAATATATTTTTATGTAGCTTAAATTGCCATAATATTTAAATCTTTTCAAACATGTTTGTATTTATATTTGTGATATAGCTTCAGAGGAGTACAAATGTCTTAGCTCTGGATTGTTTCTGAAAGCTTCTACCATAATAGAAATATTAAATTCATTTTATTAATTTTATTCAATTAATTCAAATTCTTATCTTGTTTCCTCCCATTTTAACGTTACGTTAAGCTTGAGTTGATATTGGTCAGACCATTCGGAATAACGTCACACGGCGTTGGAAGATGCAAAGTTAGATTCCTAGGGTGATTTGAATTCTACGAATTGAAATCCTGAAAACTGGATGTAATGGTAAACTGAAAGCAAAAACAGGTTAAGCTCAACATACATGGTCAAGTAAACGGACAAACAAATAACCCGTGTGGCAAGGAACTAGGGATTAAGCGCCGTCACTTAAGCGGATGCAAATAATGCTTAGTCTCTCGGGTGTGCATGTTCGGCATTGTCTGCGAATAAGTATGCCCTGTACATTCGTTCCTTCGCACTGAATGGTAAACCACTAGCTGATCAACGAGAAATGGTAAATTGTTGAGTTGCTACCGTACCGCTGGGTTGACATTTTCGACACACAATTTGGCGAGAGCCCGGTGTTGGGAATGAATGGATTCAATTCGTTAGTCATTTTGCATTATTCTGAACTCTTCTTTCCTTGCTGCCAGGTTTGACACAGTGCATTTTATTTTGTTTGCATATAAATGGTCCAGTGATATATGGTTTGTCTCTTAATACCATGCACCCAATATCACAAATTGGGTGAGTTTCGATTTGCATAAACCGGACATTGTTATGCATTTAGATTTGACTAAAGGGTACAGAAAGATTATTTGAATAATATCACACAAGGTATTCTATTACATACGGGTGAACAGCAGCTAGCTAACAAGATCGTTAGAAATAATTGGAAAAACAAAACATATTTAAGGACTTGGTGTAAATCCAAATTCGTAGATTTAACAGAAACATAGTACCCGAGTGATATTAAGACCATATTACAACCGTATATATGCAAAAGAAGCCCAAAGATTGACCTTGACCATATTATTTGAAACTGAAACGGCAACTCATCTTAAAAGTCACTACTACTACTACCACACCTTTAAACAAATCAATTTATTATATATGATAGTGTTGTGTCCGCACAGAACAAACATAGACGATGTACGGCACAAACAGAATATATTACATTATCACTACTCTTTGGTATTATTGTATTACACGGGTATAAAATAACATAAACGCAACACACGCAATGCGGGGAGAGGACGACTGATCTCTCTCGCGCCGCGATCCTCCCTGAGGACGTCACAGGATGACAGCCCTGCTGTCAACAGTGAGCCCGCAGGATGAGGCAGCGGTCTGTCCACAACAGATAGTAATTAAAAAAAACACTATCCAATATGCATTTCACAGATTTATTTAAAATTTTAAAAATAAAAAATAACTAATACATGTGCTTTGTAATGATTACAACCGATCACTAATGATTACAACCGGCCGCTATGTTGCACACGACTACAAGTACTATTTTTGCAGCTTGCGCATCACACTAACACATGTCAATAGGCAATAACCACGCCACTTAATCGAACGGGCTTTATAATAGATTGTACAGCCTTTGTGAAGCTCGTCTAAAGCCTTCTTCGACCGCTGGGTACGATTTCAAGCTAAACAGATGGTAAATTGACCCTGATGTCAAGCTTGCAATCTCTTCGTTAATACTTGAAGCATCACAGATGTTGATAAGAACGAACAAAATTAGAAGTGATCAATGGTTTATGTTCTGCTTTATTGCAATTCAGCACGCGTCGCGAAAGGAGCAAGTTGTGTTGTGCTGTAAATTGAGCTGATTTGCCACCAGACAACCCGATCCTTTAGTTTTCGTGAGTGTGTACAATGGTTTTGAGGTGATGAAGAATATTTGTTGACGGCTGTACATTCGAAATTGACTCGGAAACCCATGGAAATATATGTTCCTGTGCTGACGTAATAATAATGGTTTATTTGTTACTAAAAATATGTATCTCCCGCAGATCGAACGGCAGATTTGGTGACTCCTTCATCGCTTCCAGTATCCAATCCAAATAGACATCGGTGTTTGTGTAAACTACGGGATAGTAAATACTGCAAGCTCTTGGCAAGATCACAGCAAAACCGCGCAGAAAATGTCGTTGCTTCGATTCTAGCCACTGCAACGAGTGAAGCGAACCACCGAAATCCGTATAGACACATTCATCATTCAGCGCCCGCTTGCTAATTACACAATGCTTCGATCTGTCTACGGAAAAGTCCACCTTCAAACCTTGCCATCGTGATTGACACTCCGCCGAGGTGATGTATCTATCATCCACGCTGCTATTTCCAAAGTTAAATGTGGAGGAAAATCCAATGACAGCCTGTACCAGGTTTGATGTATCGTAGCTGCGTATTGAATCGATGGTCGGTAAGCAGATGGGCCTCACATTCGGAAGAGTTGTATCCGCAGATGTGGACAGCAGAGCCAATGCAAGATCGTGTGCATGATTCGTTCGGTTGTACTGTGGATGAATGTGGATCCTCTCAATCGCAACACGATGGGTAGGAAGATCGCATGCTTCATACTTATTGGTTTTGAAACATTGCTTCTCGACAGTGTCGCTATTAGCGTACCCAAACTCAACGGAGTATCTGAAACGGAGTAAAATAAATTTGGATAATGTCTAGCATAAGCCAAACCCGTGCCACTGTACTTACTGTTGACTAGCGTCCTCGAAGCAATATGCCGGTCCAACAACGTGCCTGTGGTTTACGAGTGTTACCGAACACGGTCTTGCACTGGAAAAAGTCACATTTGATAAGACATTCCCCACCCATGGTGTTGGGTAGCTGCTCGATGATTCACCACAGCTATTAAACTCCAACAACGCTTGAAGTGTTGGCTTGGCAGCGTGCTGTACTGGCATTAAATTCACCCGTTCATTTCTCGTTGTGGCGAGAAATGACGATTGATGCGCTTTATCGCGCACGTTTGCCACTATCCATTCGAGATCGGCCAACTCAATCGTGTGGAACAGGTACGGACCATTGTCTAGCTTTGCGAATCTATGCGGCTCGTTGTTATCCATCCCGTACAGAAAGATACGCGAGTTCTCTCCGTACGGTACAGGTACTTGTAACGGACTGCCCAGAATGGAAGGGAGCGGAAACTTTGCAAAATTATCCGTCTCAATTGCACACATGGAGTTTTCTTCCAAGGGAACGAAACGATTTTTCAACAGCAAGCGTTGCTGGCAGTTGCGCTGATGTATGATGGTTAGTTTCTTGTCTAGGATGGAATTCCATTGGCTAGATGATATGATCGCTTCCGTGGGCTTGCGCCAATGCAGCTGCTTCATGAAGGGCAAACAGATTGGGTTGATGTAGGGATTCAGTAGATTCGCTGGCTCCAGAAGCTCTATCAGTGCAAACGTCTGTCTCGGATGGTTCGGTGGAGGGATGATAATGTTCTTGATCTCCACCAGCTGGTGCGATAACTCACACTTGGTAGGAAAGCAAGGATCATCTCCAGTATGCTTGCCTAGGATAAGATGACGCCTAAAACGATGAAAAAAGCCCCATAAAAAATTTAGTACTTGCACTCCCCGCAATGGTACTTACCATGTGACACCGTTTTGTAAACTGCGTTTGGGGGCCAGAGCATACCATTCGCTTATGAGCACTACCATGCTCCTTGTAGATGGAAAGTCACCGGTGCTATTTTCTGCAACCTTTAAATAACCAATCCAGGGCATAATGGGCATTGCATTATTTATCTGATAATGGGGACTGACTATGCCGCAGGTGTCCATATTGAAAAGACGTAACCTTTCCTTTCCCGGCTGCTGCTGCAGCTTGCTCCACTCGGATTCGAGCAATTCTTTGGTTATTGTGATTTTATCCGAATCTGCTGTTTCTAGCACGTTGTACCTCATGTTGTACAGTATCCAGTCAAGATAAGCTTCGATATCGATGTACACGGGCGGTGGATGCACATTACAGGCCGACCCATGTAGCTCAAACCCCCACAGAAAGTGTCGCTGCGTACCATTGAATGTCTTCGTTTTCTGGAGCGGGGCACCCGCTTCCAGCGCTCTACAGGTAAGCGAATCCTGCTTGTTCACCAGTTCTGCACAGATCCGTTTGTTTCCCAACTCAAGCACAATCTGCCGTTGAGTGTACTGTCGCATACACTCGGCAGCCTCCAAGTAGCGCACGGGTATGCTTTTAAGTTCGATTGTTCTCCCAAACTTTGATGGCACACTTAAGCTACTCGGTTCTCTCGTTCGAAGCTCGGATGTTACAGGTAGGCAGATGGGCTTCACATTCGGTTGTGTGGTGTCTGCCGGGCTCAACAACTCGATCAGTACGATATTGTCCGTAGAATTGTTAATGTTGAACTTCGGGTGTACTATGATTCTTTGAATTTTTCTCATTTGTACTGGATGTGTACAGACGGCGGACCCATGACTTTCAAAACATTCTATGCTCGACGACTCAAATGCGAAACCTAGTACAACGGTCGACCTACATCGACGAATTAATATTTCATTAGTACCTTGACCAACAATACAACTATACTTACTTGACACCATCGTTTTCGAAACAATGTGCTGGCCCAACCGCGTACCACTCGCTTATTAGTGTAACAACACACTTATATGAAGCTTCACCAAGTGGTATGACCAAACCAATCCACGGCAGTGTCCAACCAGTACCATTTTTAGCATAAACAGGTGACTTCAAACCGCAAGTTTGGAAGTTGAATAATCGTAGTTTCTCCACATAGTCTACATCGAACAAATCACTCCCATACGTAAGCACTCGCTCATCAATGTACGGTTTAATCCAGTCCAGATACTTGGCCACATCCGTGTAAGCCGTGTTCTTCAGCGGATCGCACAGTGCTGTACTTAAGCGTGCTGGAGTAAACGACACCAGACCCCTCACGAACCATTTACCACCGATCTCGAAGAACATTCCGCCGCCGCTATCTCCATTGCACGCACTCACACCCTTCTGCCCTTTACCACAAAACATGTCCGACGTCAGGTGAGTTCCAAACACCCACCGATCGCTTGCAATGCAACTCAACGGATCCTCCACACCAATCAATGCCTGTTTCAGCTGATCCGACACAATGTCCTGTTCGTTGTATCCGAATCCAACGATGGTTCCGTTTCTACCCACGATCAACTCCTGATTGCTGTCCATGGTCCACAGACAGACCGGTTGCACGTACTTGTTCATCGTGATGTTCGAACTCAGCTTGATCAGAGCAATATCGTTGACGATACTGTTTTTGCTAAATCCCGGATGAACTATTATCTCTCGCACACGGTGCGTCTGCGTGTATTCGCTTGATTCGTTTAGATGAATTCGTCCCACATCCACCGACACTCGCGATATCGAAATCACACCGCTTTGGGTATACACACAATGAGAAGCTAATAAAAGGAAAATTGCAGTATTTTTACATGATTTGCACTGGGTAAAACAGTGATATTTACCTGTAAGAATGGTGTTCTCGTCGATGATGGATCCACCGCATTTGTAGTGCATCTTTCCAGTCTGTTCGTGAAAGATAGCCACATGCCACGGCCAAAAACCTGCTTTAGTGTCCATGCCATCGTGAATGAGGTATTCCGTCGTCACTGTGCGTTTACCACACGTTAAATGGTTCTCCTGTGCGCGTGTTTGCGATCCGACGTACAGCAAGCCAAGCAGTAGAGGGAGCCATTCCATTGAATGATACATAATTGCACGATGTGATACAAAATTTTCCATTTACATAAATCCTGACCTAAGTATCAACAACAACTGCACGGTTCGTACGGTGTCATCGCTAAACTGTAACTGATTCCTCTAGCTCCGATCGGGGAAGATCGTAGGCAATGCTTTTACAATTTGCAATCTCGAACATAGAAGGTCGTTTCAATGTGGTAATAGTTTGTTGTTATGAATGTGAAATACCGTGGAAATACCGGACGCATGTATCAGATACATCATAATGTTATGAGTTAGCGGGACTGGAAACAATTTTATTTAGGGGTAGTTATTACCTTCCCACAGAAAATTCTTTAATACATCAAAGTTTTAACTTATTTCGAAAATCAGCCGTGGTCGGGTTCTGCGGGCTAGGCCTCGAATAAGCAGCTAATGGGCATGAATATTTGTTGATTGATTCTACCTATAGCAGTGTAGTCAGTACTACGTGTAAGAGATTCAGTGCCTTCAAGGGTTGAACCTTTAACAGAGAATTTGTTGGATAGCGCAACTGTTTAATTTATGATCACATAGCTGTGATGCATTCTCAAGCAGCGATCACTCATTGAATTATCTTCAAAAAGTCTAAATATGCACCCCGATTGAACAGCTGTATCACAACACGACGGCATAATGAAGCCCCATTATATTAGTTTTAATCAGTCATGACATTATTATTAGGTTAATGTTAAAAAAATAACATTAGGAAATAAGTTACTTATGAAGATCGAGCCACTGAGTCTTCCATAATTTTCCGGTATATAACACAAGCTGCCGTCCGTCTTTGTGTAAACTGCAGAATAGTAAGTGCTGCAAAATTTTCAAGATCCCCACAAACCAGCGAAGATAATGTCTGTCACACGATCTAAGGCTATGCGGTGGCTTTAGAAGAGCTGCTTTTTGTAGTAAGGAGAACCAATGCAATATTGTTGTGGATGAATCAAGCGATCGTCACCATTGGGGCTAGCGGAATAAGTATGGATCATAGATCAGGCGTGAGCGCCCGGCTAACTTGTGCGTAATCCGTATCACATCTGAAACGGATTTCCCATGCTAGAAGATAACGGAGTTTGCCTTTTACTTTAACGCCTCGATCGCATTCAGCGGGTTCGTATATGTGCCATCAATAGTTTCTTACGCTTACGTTGGCAAACACATTGTTCGGTACGACAATCACTTCCGTAGGTTCGGTCTGATGTAGGGAATGTTTATATTTGCCGGTTTCCAACAGCTCTATCAGCGCTCGGGTTCGATGGTGATGTTTGAAAATGTTTTTGATTTCCTCCTGTTGGTACGTTAGCTGACATTTCCCGGAATTACGGTAATCATACTGCTCTTGGGTAAGCAATCGCCTTAACACAACATCCCTGTAAAGACGTTTACCACGTAACATGCGTACCAACATTAAACTTGTTTTGTAAGTTATTCAAAGATAGGAAAAGCATTGATCGTTGCACCAGTAACAATGATTTCCTCATTAAGTATGGACGCTGACGATGTTAGATACTCGCTTGCCAGTTACGCAGAGTCTTTGCTAGGCACAAAAGAACTACACACTTTCGTTCGAAACAAATAACTTCTCAGGAAATCAGTACACAAATAAATAAATAAAGTACACAGACGTCAATTTCTAGCTTCTTCATTTAAAGTTTATTTTTAAAGTGTTTATTTCCTAGCTTTTCTCTCTTCTTGTTTCTGCTATTTATTGAATAAATACAAATATAATCCCAGTTTAGGAGAACATAATTCTTTCTCTTCATGATTTTCATTATGTTTACTAAACTAACTAACAAAAGTGTAGTATTTATCCCGTTCCTGACGAGAGATGAATGGCTTATTTGTCACTAAAAATCAGAACCTGGTGCAGATCGAATGAGAGACCTGGCTGCTCCATTGTTTCCAGTATCCAATCCAAATAGGCATCGGTATTTATATAAACTACGGGATAGTAAGTGATGCATTCTGTTGAAGGGATTATAGAAAAGCCGCGCAGAAAGTGTCTGTCACTCGATTTCATCGCCTGGCGTGAGTGGAGCGATGCACCATGAAGTGTACGGAGACACGTATCTTCCTTTGTTCTTTTGACAACGACACAATGCATTGATGTGTCTACGGTGAAGCTAGCCCTCAAACCTTGCCACCGTTTCTGACATTCCACCGGGTCGATGTACCTATCATCCACTTTAGTAATTGTAAAATTAGAAGACTCCATTACGAGGCTTGAAATATCATAACTACGACTCGTATCGATGATCGGTAAGCAGATGGGCCTCACATTCGGACGACTTGTATCGACAGGAGTGGCCAGTTGAATCAATGCAATATCATTGGCACGATTAGTTTGGTTATACTGTGGATGCAGAAACACCTTCTGGATCGAAACTCGCTGAGCTGGATGAATACACGAATCGTAGTTTTTGGTCTTAAAACATTCTTTGAAGGCTGTTTCATTAGTATCTCCGAACATTAAAACGAACCTGTAACAAAAAGATATTAATAATAATAATAACCATTCAATATGCAGCCAAGTAGGTAACATCAAACCACACAGCGATACTTACTTTTGACTATCTTCTTCGAAACAATCTGCTGGACCAACCACATACCAGTCGCTTATCAGCGTAACCAAACAACTACTTTCGTTAAAGAATGGAGCATTTGAGAGGCGTTTCCCGACCCATGGCATTGGAAAGTTGCTGGATGATTCACCGCACGTGTTAAAGTTAAACAAACTGCTCTTGGAAGCTTGCTGTACAGGCTTCAAGTTCACACGTCCATTCGTCAGTGTGCTGGGAAGTGACGTCTGACGTTCATGCTCCCGTACATTCTCTACTACCCATTCGAGATCGGCCGACTGAACCGTGTCAAACAAATACGGACCAAAGATTGATCGATTGTATTCACCTGGCACATTATTATCCATACCGTACAGAAAATAGTGCGTACTTCCTCCGTACGATACAGGCATCATTAAGGGACTGCCCAAGACGGAAGGTACAGGGATCTGTTTGTACTCAACTGTTATCTCGATTGCACACTGTCGAGAATCCTCGTTAAAGTCGATAAAATAACTCTCCTGACGTAGTCCATGCTTGCAGGAAGGGTTGTCAATCACTGCTAGCTTCTTCTTCACTGTCTCAACATCAAGATTAATTGATATCCCAACTTCTGTGGGTTTATGATGATGCAACTGATCCATTAGGGGCAAACATATTGGCCTGATGTAGGGATTCATTAGATTCGCAGGCTCCAGAAGCTCTATCAGTGCAAACGTCTGTCTCGGATGGTTCGGTGGAGGGATGATAATGTTCTTGATTTCCACCACCTGCTGTGTTTTGCATTGGCTAGTGATGCAGTCGTTGAGTTGAACTCCAAGCATAATATATCGCCTGCCGAACACATAGAAAAGCATTTAAATTTAATGGGAAAGCAGACACTTATATCACTATACATAAAGTCACTTACCAAGCAACATCGTTCTCTATACTACGCCTTGGGGCCAAAGCATACCATTCGCTTATCAGCACTACCATGCTTCGCGTCAAAGGAACCTCACCGGTGAAATTTGCATCATTCATAATGATCCCGTTCCAAGGAAGGGTCGTTGAAGCTTCATATATCTCTAAACCATCGGTGGTTAAACCACAGGTGTCCATATTGAACAGATGCAACCGTTCCTTTCCGGGCTGCTGTTGCAACTTGCTCCACTCCACCTCGAGCGTTTGATTCGTAGTTACAGTTTCAAACACATCCATTGTATCTAGCACGTTCTCCCTCATGTTGTACAGTATCCAGTCAAGATAAGCTTCTGCATCGAAGTAAATCGCCGGTGCCTGTAAATCACAGACCAACCCGTGTAGCTCAACTCCTCGCAAAAAGTATCGCTCCGTTCCGTTCAACATCTTCATTTCCTGTAGCGGTGCCCCCGCTTGAAAAGAAGTACAATTAAGAACGTCCTGTTGATCTGCTACCTCTGTACAGAACCGGTTGTTTTCTAGCTTTAATGCAATCTTGTGTTCTGAGTACCGTCTCACACACTCTACGGACTCGATAAAACGAACGGGAGTGTTTTTGTGCGTGTATGAAGCTTCTTCACTTGAATTCATTGCCACGTGTAAGTTAGTCTTGGCGTTCGTTCGCAGCTCAGACGTTACGGGCATACAGATAGGCTTCACATTCGGCTGCATGGTGTCTACGGGGCTGTATAACTCGATCAGTGCAATATTATTTTCATAACTGTTCGAGCCTAACTTTTGGTGCTCGATGATTCGTTTAATTCGCCGTGCTTGTGAAGGATGGGTACATACGATCGTCCTATTGCGATCGAAGCATTCCGTCTTTGACTGATGCATGTCGCTACCGAAGATAACAATCGAACTAAATTGTTGAAAAGCAACAAAATTAGTAATTAACAAAACACTTCATTTGAAAAACCACAACTATACTTACTCCACACTATTGGTGCTCAAACAATGGGCAGGTCCAACCGCATACCACTCGCTAATGAGCGTAATTGTACACCTAGAATTTAAATCGTACCATGGTCCGACGAATCCAAGCCATGGTAGTGCCCAAGTGGTACCATTCTTAATATATGATGATGATTTCATGCCGCACGTTTCGAAGTTGAACAGCCTTAGCTTCTCCACATAGTCTATATTCAGCACGTCACTATCGTACGAAAGCACACGCTGATCAATGTACGGTTTAATCCATTTCAGATACTTGGCCACATCAGTGTAGGCCGTGTTCTTTAGCGAATCGCACCGCTCGGTACCCAGGGGTGTGAACGACACCAGACCCCTCACGAACCATTTACCACCGATCTCGAAGAACATTCCGCCGCCGCTATCTCCATTGCACGCACTCACACCCTTCTGCCCTTTACCACAAAACATGTCCGACGTCAGGTGAGTTCCGAACACCCCCCGATCGTCCGCAATGCAACTGAACGGATCCACCACACCAATCAATGCCTGTTTCAGCTGCTCCGACACAATGTCCTGTTCATTCACACCAAATCCAACGATGGTTCCGTTTCTTCCCACGATCAACTCCTGATTGCTGTCCATGGTCCACAGACAGACCGGTTGCACGTACTTGTTCATCGTGATGTTCGAACTCAGCTTGATCAGAGCAATATCGTTGACGATACTGTTTTTGCTAAATCCCGGATGAACTATTATCTCTCGCACAAGGTGCGTCTGTGTGTATTCGCTTGATTCGTTTAGATGAATTCGTCCCACATCCACCGACACTCGCGATATCGAAATCACACCGCTTTGGGTATACACACAATGAGATGCTTGGAAAAAGAAAATTGCAGTATATTCACATGATTTACATTTGATAACACAGTGATATTTACCTGTAAGAATAGTGTTCTCATCCAGGATGGAGCCACCGCAGGCGTATTCGTACTGTGCATCCTTTCGATGGAAAAGAGCCACATGCCACGGCCAGTGTCCAGCCTTAGCGTCGATGCCATTGTGGATGAGATATTGCGACACTACTTTACGTTTACCACACGCTAAATGGTTTTCCTGTCCACGTGTTTGCGACACAACACACAGCAGGCCAAGCAGTAAGGTAATCCATCCCATTGAACGACACATAGTTGCAAGTTTCTTTGGCGATGGCTTTTTTCCGGCAACTAAATTCAGATTTAAGGAGCAACAAGAACTGAACGGACCGCACTGTGCCGTTGCGAAACTGTAACTGATTCCACTAGCTTCGATCGGCGAAGATGATAGTCAATGTTCTACATTTTGCAATCTAGGGCATAGGAGGTCGTTGTAACGTAATGTAAAAGCATGTTATTATTATTGAGTGGTGGAAATACCGAACGCATGTTCCAGATAGATAGTCATCTATGGCATAAGCGGTACAAAAAAGCTCCATTGGTTTGCTCAATAGATGGTGTATTACAACTCATTACTGTCCTTTTGTTGCAATTGTGTTTCGACACATCTAGCGGCTTCATCTAATCATGACCTATATAGCCTTCTAACTTTCCGAACCAAAATCTTTGAAATTGGTCGCGTGCTCAGATACATGGGTATCAACACCAACGACCATTGCATTAGTTTACATTGGAGTTTAGTATTGAAACAATCGTATCGCCTTTTCTAGTTCTAGCGATACATAACTTCAATGCGAAAACCATACAACAGTACAGAGGGAATGAGAAAGCTCTCCAAGGGATGAAGCTCCACTGGTGGTTGGGTGGGTATCCCACCAACAGATGACGAAGAACAGCTTTTTGCTATTTTCAGAATGTATGAGTCTTTTACAGTCTGCTAAACGAAGCCTTTCTATATTCCGTTTAGATTGAGAGTTTGGGTCGTTTAGAACCCGTTTAGTGGTCGTTTAGTGGATTTGTGGCACTTGGGATAGGTCATGATTAGATGAAACTTGTCGAAACAAATTGCAAGAAAAGGACAGCAATATAATGATGAGTTGTAATACGCCATCTATTGAGTAAAACAATGAAGCTATAGAGTTTTAAAAAAATTAATATCTAATAAAATGTTGACGCTCCTAACGAAAACCGACAAAAAAACTGGCCACACTGCCTGGTATATGATGTTTTTTTGGTTGCCAGTGACAGGGTTAACGTTCTTATCGAAATCTTCGTGGAAATATGGATAAGGGCTTATTTCACGCAACCTTTTTATCTGTTGCATACAACAGTGGAGAAAACCTAGGAATATTATTTTCCTATAAATCTTCATAAGCATGTTATTTGATAAATTTTAATGGCACTATCGCTCCGAAAGAAAACAACAGTTTTCTAATGATAAAATTGACAAAAATATTTTAGTAAAATTTAACAAATATCCCACGACTGCCAAAGCTGATGGCCACCGGACAGCACACCGTCAAACCTCAGCGCTGTAAACAAAACTAATTCCCAACACGGCTAACACACACCAAAATCCTCTCCCCGGCTGCACTATGGCGAATCTGCGCGATATTACCGCGAAAAAATACGCCCGCCCCACGATCAACGTTGCGATCCATCCGAACCCGGGCACACCGCCGACGGGCGCGGGCCCATCCGCCGACGGCACCGACTACAGGTCCATCTTTTTCAACGAAATCTCACAAATCATGCGCGGGTACGGCGATTGCGAGAAGCCGCTCCGCGAGTCCGTCCTGCTGGTGGAGAAGATAGTGCTGCAGCAGCTGCGCGGCATCATGCAGGAAGCGATCGATCACGCCATGTCGCGCCCGAACTCACCGACCCTGTCCCGGCGCGACTTTGAGTACATTATGCGCAAAAATCAGGTGCGCGTGGCGCGGCTGCAGAAGTACTTCCGCGACATGGCGCTGATGAAGAAGCGGCTGAAGGATCTGTGCGGTGGCCGCTATCCGCACCTGAACCTTGGCCCGAGCTCGGAAACGTCCGACGACGATTCGGACCGCGAGGCGCCCGAAAAGTATGACGAGGAAAAGGCCCGCCGGCTGTTCCGGGCTGATCGAATCTCGCAGATCCTCACCGGACGGCAGTACGAGGAGTACATAGCGGCCCGCCGCACCTCCTTCATGCACCGGAACACGGAGGTGATGAAGAGCCGGATGCGCCAGTGGTTAAACATACCGGAGGATGTGAACATCACGCAGAGCTGCCTGCTCACGCTGGCGTACCTGGCGCACGAAACGATCGCCGTGCTGGTGGACTTTTGCATCCTGACGCGCCTCAACACGGCCAACCGGACGGTGGATCCGTACAGCCGGGTTACCCCTTCTGGTAAGTTTCTATGCCAGTTGGGCTGGGGGAGGAAAGAGCATAATGATTAATTGCGTCCCGCATTGACGGTGTTGACAGGCAAATCGTACAACATGCTGCACGCCTGCCCGGAAGTTTCGCAAGGCCGCGGACTGGACGGCGTGAAGCCGATCACGCCACAGGAAATTACCGAAGCAATGCGACGACACCGCCAGATGGCCATGCGCAGCTCTGGTCGGTACCGAAATGCGCTCAACTTCAAGCCACCCTACCTAGCGATGTAATAACGGAAAGAGTCTCTCATGCTTAAACGTAATGTTAAATTAGCCTTATATTTGTAATAAAAAAACATTCTACTCTCCATCCTCGAGGTCAATCACTTCCACCTCCTGCACGACGACCACGTCTTCGTCACTTTTTTGAGGGCTCGTGGAGGAAGACGTCGAGCTCGTCTCATCCTCGGAGCTCTCTGACTCGGCCCGGACCCGTTTACCAGCGCCCTTCGACACCCCGTTCGTTTGCGTGGACGTTTCGCTGGTCGTTCGTTTCCTTCCCGCACTGCTGGTCGACGCGGTCGCCGGTCCACTGTTCGCCGCGAGCGGAAACAGCTTGCCGACGCGGATCTTCAGCGTGCTGTTCGCAACCCTCGCCGAACCCTTCTTGATGTAGCTGTGCGTCGCGTACGGTGTAAACACGAACGATTCCTTCAGATAGTTGTGCACGATCAGGTAGGCGACGATCTGCTCCGCTACGGTACGATCGATCAGCGGGGCCGGTTCGCTCAGCCGCACGTGCGTCGGTCCCTTCTGCATCCAGGCGTCCACCAGCTTCAGCCCGGTAAGGTTCGTCTGCTCCAGCTCGCACTTGTCCACGATCCGGTGCAGCTGCTCCACGTACGGGGCAATCTCCTTCTGGGGCCACACCAGATCCCTGTTGGCGCACCGGTCACACATTGCGTTACAGTCTTCGGCGCCCCAAACCTCGGAAAAGTAGGCCGAAATGAGCTTCCGTCGGCATCTGGAAAGTGAGCAATGGCGTGCCATCGGTTAGTACCTCTTCACCCAGCAAACGATCCCCGCAAAACACTTACTCGCTCGTGGTGATGCAGTACTCCACCATCGCGTACGCATTCTTCAGCCCGGTGCGCTCGGAGAACGTCATCGTCGTGATGCGAAATACGTCCGAGAAGTGGTACAGCAGTATGCAGTCCGATCGGGCCCCGTCCCGTCCGGCGCGCCCACTCTCCTGGTAAAAGTTCTCCATGCTTTTGCTCATCGTGTGGTGTATCACGAACCGCACGTTGCCCTTGTCGATGCCCATGCCGAACGCGACCGTCGCCACGACCGCCTGCAAGTCCTCGTCGTGCCAGAGCTGGTGTATCTTGGTGCGGTCGGCCGGCTCGAGGTTTGCGTGATACGGTGCCGTTTTCAGGCCGCGCGCCACCATCTCGCTGCTGATGTCCATCGCGTCCTTCGTCGAGTAGGTGTAGATGATGCCCGTTTGCTTGCGGAACCGGGTCAGCAGCAGGTTGGCAAGCAGATCGTACTGCTCCTGCTTGCTGGCCGGCTTCGGCAGCACGTGGTAGTAGAGGTTCGGCCGGTTGAACGACGCGACGAACAGCAGCGCGTCGGGAATGTTCAGCATCGTCTGCACGTCACCGATCACCTTGGTGGTGGCGGTGGCCGTCACGCCGAGCAGGGGTGCCTTCGGGAACATGCCCTTGAGCACGTTGAGAAACTTGTAGTCCGGCCGGAAGTCGTGGCCCCACTGGGAGCAGCAGTGCACTTCGTCTGCAAAGGAGAAGGAAGAAAATTGAGACACATTTGAAGGACGAGAAATGGGGTTTCTTGTTGCGCCACCGCATTACCGATCGCAAATCGATCCAGGTTGCCATGGTTGTAGCACTTTTGCAGTGCCGTCATGAACCGCTTGCTCTTCGCCAGCCGCTCCGGCGTCACGTACAGCAGCTTCGTGGTCGGCGGTCGCTTGTCGCTCAGCTCTTTGTGTATCCGGGTGACCGCCTCCTTGCTGGTGGTGCTGCACAGCAGCTGTGCCCGCACCTTCCACCGCTCCAGCGACCACACCTGGTCCTCCATCAGCGAGATGAGTGGGGAGATTACGACCGTCAGGCCCGTGCTCAGCAGGGCCGGCAGCTGGAAGCACAGGCTCTTCCCTCCACCGGTCGGTGCGAGCAGCAGCACATCGTTCCCGGCCATCAGTGCGTTTATCGTGGCGAGCTGCTTCGGCCGGTAGTCCTTGATGGAAAATACGAGCGCGAGCAGGTCCCGCGCCTTGGTCGACCAGGGGAAATTTTCCCGCTCCCAGTCGCCATCGGACTGTTGGGCCGATTTGCGCTGCTTCCGCACCTGCTGGATCGTTTCGCACAGCTGCACCAGGTGGGACTTTTGCGACCGCAGCCGGGCCAGTTTGTCCTCGATCACACTGAGCTTTTCCTTTATCTGCTGCTCGTGTGTGCTCAGCTCTTCGTCATTCAGCGAGCTTAGCCGTTCCTCCATCGTGGGAGTCCTCTCACAACACGTGTGCCACGGTTGCCTCGAGGAGAATACTTTTTTACTTAACAAATTGCACCGTTTTACGCATACTTTGCCACTAGAACGTGCTCACCGTCCTGACTAGGGTAAGGCGTGTGCCGGGAACCATGCCGAGTGTGTGTGTTTACGTTTGTTGACAGTTTTTTGACAGAAACGTTGCGGTGCGTGAAATTAGCCCTCAGGTTTAAACACATTTTTTTCGTTTGGCTAACAAAATGTTAAATTATATTTAAATTAGAACATTAGATTAAATATGAACGTAATAAAAACCATAAAAATTGGTTGAAGTAATCTTTCAATTAAAAACAAACTCATTTCGGGTTTTTTGCAAAAAAAAACAGTATTCCAACTGTCAAACGTCACCGTAGAAAAAAAGGTAAACATTGCGTTGTCAAACTTTGCAAAAGAATGTAAATTATGTTTTTCTCCTCTGCTGGGGTCCGAATCCAATAACAACTTGGCTGACGAGAACAAAAAAGTGTCCCCGACCCACAGTTACTATGCTAAGATGAGCTGTGTCGATCGCATCTGTCGCCTTTGCCTGCGGGAAGAGCTGGACAATGGTCCGGACTCGATGGTTTGCCTGAACGAGGACGGCCAAATAGTAAACATCATACGGGAAACGACCACCATCGAGGTAGGCGTTATTTGGTGCTCCTAGAAGTGGAACGGAAGGATCGAGGGTCAGGCGCATTCTTTCACATCCCGGTGCGTTTTGTTTTTTTGTAGGCGATCGTTGATGAAAGCGTTCCGTACTACCTGTGCTCAGAGTGCAACGAGCTGCTGCACAAGTGCTACGACTTCCGGGAACGGTGCATCATCAACGATGACATTTTCCGGCGCAAGTTCAGCACGGCGCCGGAGGCGGAAGAGCCCCTCTTCATGCCGGTGGACGTGATCCATCCGGAAGCGGTCGAGGAGGAATCGCTAAAGGAGACAGCCTTCAATGGGGCGGCGGAAAAGCCCATCATTGAGGAGTGTCTGCTGGAAATGATCGAACAAAATGACGATGACATGGAGGGTGAGGAGGTGCAGGAGGAAGAGGAGGAGGAGACGGATGGGAACAAACCGTTGGAAGCAGCCCTATCCAAGCTGGACTCCTCCTCCGACAGTGAGCCGTTGACTGTGCGAAAGAAAAGCACCGACAGGCGGAAGCGGAATCCGACGCGCACGAAAAAGGCGGCAGCGGCGGCCGATAAATCGAACAACAAGCTGCCGTGCGCCCAATGCGGCAAAATGATCGCCCGGAACAACATCAACCAGCACCAGCTGACGCACGATCCGGACCGGCCGAAGGTTTTCTGCTCGTACTGCGGCAAAGCGTTCAAGGATCCGCGCCGGATGCAGCTGCACATCAACAGCAACCACACGCAGGAGAAGAAGTATCCGTGCGACATCTGCGGCAAGGTGTACCTGCGGCCGACCTCGCTGAAGGACCACAAGCGGGTGAAGCACAGCACGGTCAAGCGGTACGACTGCTCCGACTGCGGGATGGCGTTCGTGAGCTGGGCCCAGCGGTGGCACCATTTCAAGAAGGAGCACACCACGGCGAAACCGTTTGCCTGTACCTACTGTGATTGGGCGTTTAAATTTAAGTAAGTTGGCCATGCTTTCAATCGCTTGGTGCATCATTTCGTTTCCTTGCTTTCTCCTCCAGGGGCGATCTCACGCTGCACATTCGCAAGCACACGGGCGAAAAGCCGTTCAAGTGTGACATCTGTGGTAAAGCGTTCAACAAAAGCTACAACGTGGTGATACACAAAAAGTCGCACCGCAATCTACCGCCGCCGGAACAGTCGACGCTGCTGGCTGCGGAAACAGCGATGCTACCTCAAGGCGAGGTAAAACCGGAACATACGGCAATATAGCCGGCGCGGCAAACAGTGCACTGTGACGATATTACGCGACCGTTTTTTTGTGTTAGCTTTTAGTTCATCATCCCAGATATATATCATTTTTAATCTTATTAAACATAACTTTATTCACTCACGATGTAAATGACGGATGTTGGGGTTATTGCAACTGAAAAAAGTGATTTAAAAAATGCTATTTAATCTTTCGTTCGCTGCGCCTTCTTGTCACATGATAGCGCACGACGAGCTGCTCTCCACCTCGGGCGTTTGCGGTCCTTCCCGCAGCTCTTTGGCTTTCGACGCGAGGAACGACCCTTCGTACTCCTTCTGCATGTGCTCCGGCAGTGGTTTGGCCCAATCCTGCGGCGGTGCCGTCCGCTTCGTCCACACGTTGTTGCCGTAGTGGGCGCGCATCCGCTCTTCGCGCCGCTTCTGTTCGCTGCGTATTAGCTCGAGCGCGCTTTTCGTGTCCGTTGCGTTCTTCTCGAACCGCACGCAGTTGTCGAAATCGCGCTTCCACTGGTTGCAGTCGATCGATTCGCCGTGTATGAAGTACTGGTGGAACCGGGCCTTAACGCTGGTGCAGTCCTCGTACTCTTCATTATATAAGTAACACGGCCGGATCTGGACGGGGGCGGAATGCCGGTGAGCCAAAATTGGATTAAATGCAGAACGAAAGTAAATCGCGCGAGTACACTTACCGACCAAAGGTTTTTCAGCACTTCCTCTTCGTCGGGTGTTTTTGGTTTAATTGTGGCCGCTTCATATATTGTGGACATGGTTGGTTATTTGTTGTTCAGCTGCGACAGTGTGCACTGGGACAGCCCCGTTGCAATCAATTTTGTTTATGTCCTTTGACAGCTGTTGGACAAAAATGAGGGCTACATTCACGCACATCGCTAGTTGGTTTACGGTGTAGGATTGAACTTAAAAGGCTGAGAGGAACGGGCAGCTTTTTGAACGCAAAATCAGTTGGCAGATTGAGGATTGAGGCCACAGATCGCTTTTCTTCGGTGGCAAATAAAAGTAAGTTGTTAAATATGAACCAAAAATCATGTATTACAGCTTCATACTTGGTTACAACTATTATATTAGTTTTGTTTAACTTTATTGACCTTTGCAAAATGTTGCGTCTTGAAAAAATATCTTAATACAAATGAGTGACCCAAAGCGTAAAACTGATCGACGGATTAACTAAACCAATAAGTAAACCATACAATCTATGCTTGTGCTTTCGCTTCCTTCAACGCTTTCCGCGCTTCTTCGTTTCGGTGCGATTTCTTGTGGATGGTAACGTTGTAGCTTTTGTTGAACCGTTTCCCGCATATGTCGCACGAAAATGGCTTCTCGCCCGTATGCGTTCGCACGTGCAGCGTCCAGTCGCTCCTGCAATTTAGAAAGGAACAAAAAAGGTAACAAATCAAACCCTCAGAAAGCAACAACTTCCCACCGCTTACCTCAGCTTGAACGCTTTGTCGCAGTACTGGCAGCTGTACGGTCTCGCCTCCGAGTGCGCCGTAGCGTAATGGTAGGTCCGTTTCGAGAAGTTGCTAAACTTCATCCCGCAATGTTTGCACTCGTACCGCAGCTCCTTCGAATGGTTCGCGAGGATGTGCTCTCGGAGCGAGTTCGGCCGATAGTACACCTTCCCGCACTCCTCGCACTCGTACTTCCGCTCGAACGTGTGGTGGCTGTTGATGTGCACCTTGAGCAGGTTCGGATCACGGTACTGCTTCCCGCAGTACGAGCAGAACAGCTGCGGCGGTTTCGGATCGTGCGTTTCCAGATGCTTGACCATGTTGCTGCGCCGTAACATCTTACCGCACCGCACGCACGGCAGGTAGCGATTGGAGGTGGCCGCCACAAACTTTCGCTTGGGCTTGGTGGGTACCGCCGCCGGCGCGGGACTGTCTTCCTGTTTAACCACCAATTCGGGTTTGTTTTGGGGCTTTTTCGGTGGCTCCCGCTTCGGTGCCACTTGTTTCGCTTTTCTTTGCCGGGTTTGTCGCACGCTTTCGTTCTTCTCTTCCGGGATGGAGGGAGCTACGTCCTCCTTTACCTCTTGCTCTTCATCCGGCCACGATTGCTGCACCACTTCTTTCTCCAAACCGGCCTCATCGATGAGTCCGAGCTGCTGAGCTTCGTCCTCCTCTATGATGACCACCCGCAGGCCATCGACGTTATCCTCCTTCACGTACACGGTAGTCATCGACTCTTCGCTCTGCAATCTTTCACGGAATATTTCATCGTTATGGATGCAACCTTCGCGAAACTGCTCCACCTGCGTCAGAAAGAGCTGGCAATCTGGGCACAGCACAATGGTGTCGATTGAATGCGGCATGGGCTGCAAAAGGGACGATCAACGGCATTTTTATTCATCTTTCCGAGCCAGACTCCAGGGGATTGTTCCAAGAAGTTTGTTGCTTACCTCGAACGATAATACATTGAAGATTGTATCGATTAGATCACTGTCCTGCTTCAACTCGAGAAAGGTTGGGTCTCGATCTGTTAAACACAGTCGGCAAACAGCTAGATTCGTCATTTTTATACCACATCAACGAATCGGAAAGTAAATTTGTGAACTAGCGCGTCCCTTCGCGATGTGTGCTTTGTTGTTGTCTGTATGGTTGCCCGAAGACGCTACTGACAGTTCGGGATACAGTACAACGGGCTTATTTGGCGCTCATGGTTTTTTTTATGTGTGTAAAATGGATTTCTCCAAACATATTTAGTGGTATTGTATGAAAAAGGTTTATTTATTGCTCAATTGTTGCTACATCGAATTATCTTAAAAATAGTGAATTTTAAGCAAAAAACAAGTTCCTAGTAAAAAAGAAAAAAATGACAGCTAAACAAGCGCGCCCTTTTTGTTTGACAGCTCAAAGGAAATGTAAACAAACCGCTCGCAACGGCACCAACGTTCCGCGAACGGGAGCATTCGGCACCGATTCTAGTCGTTTTTAAATCACTTTTCACTCACCTTCACCGCTAAGAATATAAAGTGTCCGGATCCGGATGCGACCCGAACGAAAAACGGCAAAATGATACAGCATGAAAACAATCGCGTACAAATGACGAAAATGCGGCTGCTGCGGGAGTACCACATCAAGGTGCTGGACAACTGGCTGTCTGAGTGTGTGTCGTTCTGTGTGCAGGAAAATCCCACCATTTCCAATGAGGGCGTGTTTCAGTTCGCATTTAGTCAGTGGTTGCTGGCAGATTTGAAGGAGATCGGTACCGGGGTGCTTCCGCCGGGACTGGCCCAGAAGGGCGAACAGCACACGATGAGCGGCTCGTTTCCGGTTCAAATGCAGTACTTGATGGACATTTGTGGGTAGAGCGCGCTAAAGGTAGTTTGGATTATCTGTACATAAGCAATTTAACGTTTTTCTTGTTGAACGCAATTGCTAGCTGAACCGGCGTACGACCAGTGGAGAGCGCTGTACGACAAAAAGTTGGACGAAGCGGACGACGAGGTGCAGATGAGGAAAAGTCAGGCACCGAACGTAAAGAAGTATGCACCGGTTGCGATCCTTTTGCAAATGATCAGCTTAAAACGCTCAACCGTTTCCTTCATTTCAGACGAAGAATGCTTAAACTCGAACTGACCGATGGCAAACAAACGGTTGTAGCGATGGAGCACAGTCCCATCCGCTGCCTGAACACCAAGCTAACGCCCGGCCTGAAGCTGCTCCTAACCGGTCCGTTGCGCTGCATCAATCAGGTCATCTTTCTCGAGCCGCGCAACGTGCGCGTGCTCGGCGGTGAGGTCGATGTGCTGCTGATAACGAACGCGTACGAGAATGTGCTGCTGCGCGCGCTTAACAAACCGGCCAACCCGACCCCCAAGCTAGACTACGAAGAGCCGGACGTGTCGGAGGCTAGGCATCGCGCCAACTACAGCGCAATACAACCGATCCCGATGGACCGGAAGGCGGGCGGCAGCAGCAGCCATCATCAGGGGCCAAATCAACGGGCACATCAAAGGAAATCTCCCGCCATCGTGGAGGATGATGTGGACGATTCGCTGCTGATGGGCATCGATCTGGATATGATCGAGTCGACGCAACCGAAACCGGAACAGGTGCCGACCGTTAGCACACTGATGGACGACGACGATATGGACGCGTTTGCCGTGCAGCTGGTGGATGTGCCGCGGGAGCCGGAAATTATGCACCACCAGGTGTCGTCCACGAAACAGTCGCAATCGTCGCCCGTAGCCCGTAAGGTGGCGCCAGCCCCCCTACGTCGCCCTGAACCGTCGTACGAGGGGCTGATTGAGGACGATATTGATGTGATGAACGCGCTCGAGGATCAAATTCAGAGCGAGCTGAGGGGCTTCGATCAGTTGGACGAGCAGTACGATGAGGTAGCACCTCCGAGGGCTAAAAAATTCAGACCCTCGGATGAGTATCGGCAAGAGCAAGGAGAAATGGAGACACTGCCACAGCCAACCGCGTCCAGCAAAAGTAAAAGCTCCGAACCGGCGCCCACGACCAGCAAGAAGTTCAACCAATTCACCACCTCGGACCTGTTCGAGGACAGCATGGACGGGATGGACGCGCTCGAGCTAAACGAACGGTCAACCACGCTCAGTATCGTCTCGCCCAGCTACCCGCACCGTATCGATGGTACCAGCCTGGTGACGATCGATCAACTGATGGCCCTGCCGGAGGAGCAGCGCCGCTCGGGCGCTTCCTTCGTGGTGTACTGCGAGGTGGAGGCCGTCACCGAGCAGCCCCGCATCCGCAGGGAGCAGTGGAACCTGAGCGTGGAGCTGACGGACCAGTCGGCCGTACGGTTGCCGGTCCGGCTGCACGACCGCGTCATCAGCCGCATGACGCGCCACGACGCGGCGGAGCTGATGCGGCTGCGCAAAACCGATCGCGACGGCGTGATGAAGCTGCTGGCCAGGATACTGAGCGAGCTGAAGGAGCTGCTGCAGGACATCAAGTGCTTCTGGCGGGTGGTTTACGAGCCGGAGTCGGACTCGGCACTGTCGGGCGGCCAGCCCCTCCAGCCGGTGGTGATGGAAACGTACGAAATGAGCGAAGAGCGCGGAGCGATCCTGCTGGAGAAGATCATCAAGGAGAACTGTAGCCAGTTGAGAAAAATGTTATAGATCGCAATAGAAACGGAAGGCAAATGCAAATTCATTGAACAAAAACAGGAAAGCTCCAAAATCGACGATATTTTTCCCGAACGAAAAAAGGGAATTGACGGATGTTTAAGGTAAGAATGATAGATTCTTCTTAGATAAAAGTTTATTCAGGTTTTGTTGTTGTTTTTTTACAATTAAAAGACACGACAGTAACAATTTTCATTCGCACACATACACATACACAAACATACTGATTATCACATACGTAAAAGAAAGCGTACACGCTCAAGTTTGGGAAAATTGTTGCACCAATCCGACACTGGTCGCTGCTGCTGTGGTAACGTAAACGCCCCCGACCCGTACCGGATGAAGGTGCGGATCGTGGTCCGGGTTTTCCGCTTCCCTTCCTACCTTGGCTGGCTCTTTTTTGCTGACTCGGTCACACACTGTCGCAGTCATACCGCGTTATAAAAGTATAAATATTGATCCATGTTTTGAAGAAAAAACGAAAAATCCCCGCGAAAAAAGAGGCATATAGCTACAAACACACTTCGTTAGCTCTAGATACACTCCGGGAACGTGTGAGGACACGGGTAAGCCACGGTGAGAGCTTCAAGCAAGGGTTTCGGGAAGAGTTGTCAATGGCGTCCTAGCACCAGTATGGTATCGTCCTCTAGCTTTGGTTTCGATTGAAGATGACCAGCTTCAGCTGCTCGTAGCTAATCCACATCACCACGTTCCACGAGACGAGCCGGGCGAACGACGGCACGAAGCCCTTGTAGAAGGCGGCCACGCCCTCCTTCGCCCCCATCCGGATGGCACAGTCGATCGCACCCCGGTACTGGCCGCGGGGCGAGTTCATGTAGCGCGTCTTCACCACATCGACCGGTGAGGCGACGATCGTGGCCGCCAGTCCGGCCACAACTGCCGCCGAAAAGTGGCACCGTATGTCGTTGGGCATGTGGGCGTACAGCAGCAGGCAGTCCTTCACCACGTCGTAGCACACGATCTCGGCCACGTTGACGATCGCATTGCGGCCGACGTTGGGCATGGCGCCTCGCCACAGCCCTCGTACGCCCTCCTCCCGGTGTATCGTCCGGTAGGCTTCGAGCGTGGAAGCGTACCGACGCCCGGTGGAGGAGCGGGTGGCCGCCTGGAATCGCACCTTCACCACGTCGGTGGGTTGGGCGATCATTACCGCGGCGCCGCCCGTCGTTAGGCCGGCCAGGACTCGAGTTCCGATCTGAAGTCCAGCTTCGTTTTCTGCGCAATCGGAGGGAGGGGAGAGGAAAATTAAAGGGAACAGTTAGTTAACACTCTATAAAAGGAGAAATAGGCGCACCCTACCTTTAAGCAGGGAACCGTAGAACGTTTTCACGGTATCGTACAGGCCCAGCCGGATGGAGCAGAAGCACAGCTGGCGCTGCAAACCGGCCGACAGGCCGTTGTACAGCGTCCGGAAGCCTTCCTGCCGCGTGATCGTGGTGATCGTACCGACCAGACCGCGGTACTGCACGTGCTGCGTCGCCGGCACGGACGTTGGGTTGAGCTTGAGCGAGGCGGATGTGTTGATGGTGGCCGGAGCCAGGGCGACGGTTCTAACTGGCTGTTCGCCTTGAATCTATAAGTGGGAAGGAGAGGAAAAAAAAAATATAAATTCAATCATTCTACATATATAAACGCGCGCTGGCGGAAGTCATTATAGGCGGACAATGTTGTAATGTTCAGGGGGGAAATTGATCGAGCGTTGTGTGGGTACTGCCATTGCAGAAATTTTACTTATTAATGTGTTCTGAATTGACGAATGAGTGAGCAACAACAGGTGTGCACGGAAAAGCACGCAGCAGGGGTTCTTGGAGGCATTGTATTTGCTCTTTTCTTTCTTTTCTGTGTTATGCAATGTAACTGGATATAATTACTGTCATACTAAACTAGAGCATCTAGATATTTTATAATTTAAATGATTTTTTTTTACTACAAAATCCATTTCGATCACCAATTACGTGCACCTAGCTACAAGTACTAGGTACTATTTGTAATACAACTAGTTACTTTTAGCTCCTTTTTGCACTTAAATGGTTACTGTGCAGGTAGTAACAGGACAGATTTCCCATCATGGGTTCAAACAAATGATGCAGCGAGTTCAGGCCGAAAACAGCCCTTAGTAGATGCGACGATTCCGGTATGTGTATAAAAGCATGAGCAATTTCGAACCTTTGGTATAGCTCAGGTCGGTAAACTCCTTAGTATGTTCCTAGATCGGGACAGGTTCTCGATCCGTACCATGGCACAGACAGATTCAAGTTGAGTTTTTGGACCAAAATAAAAAATTCAGCAATACTAGCAATACCGTTACGGGCCAGAACCAGTTCCAGGATTGATATTAGCTCAGAATTACTTCCAAGTCCGATATTGGTTCAGGATAAGTTCCAGATCCGGCATGTGTTTGGGATCAATTCAACAACGGTAAGAGTTCGGGATCAGATTTAAGACCGGTATGACTGTGAATAAGTTCCAGAACAGTTACGGTGTCAGGAACAGTTCCAAAACTAATGTAGGGGTAGGGATTATTTATATGATCAGTATGGGATCAGCATCAGTTCTAGGACTGGTATTAGTTCAGGAAGAGTTCCAGGAACGATATGAGTTCGGGATCGGTTCCAGGAGCGGAATGAGATCAGGATACGTTCCTGGTCCTATATGATGCCAGGATTAGGTCCAGAACCAAAATGGGGATAAGAACATGTTTTAAGACCGGTACAGGTTTGGAATCAGTTCTTGGAACGGTATGGGAAACGGTATGCAATACCGGTATATAGGAAGAACAATTCCAAAAATCTAAAATGACCAGTTCCAGCAACGGTAGGAATTCGGGATCAATTCCAGGAACTGTATAGTTTTGTAATCAGTTCGAGGAACGGTATGCGATAGGGATCCGTTCCAATACCGGTATGGTGTCAGGGACAATTCCAAGACCAGCATCGGTTCAGGATCAGGTCCAGGATCAGTGTAGGATTAGGATTAGTTCATTAAACGTTATGAGTGCGGGATAAGTCCCAGGAACAGTATGCTTTCACGATCAGTTAAAGAACCAGTATGCGTTCGATTATGTTTTCAGCATTACTGCTAAAATCAGCATGGTCTCGCGATCGTTTCGAGCATCAATAAATGTAGAAAATAAAGCCAGGACCATTATGGATTCAGGGTTAGTTACCGGTCAGGTAAGGATTTGGCATTAGTTCCTGTACTTGAATGGGCTTTGGAGTCATTCTTCTTTGCAGTACATCTCGGAGATCTTGAAATTGCGTTGCTCTACAAACGGGTCAATTTAACTTGTTACAAGAATTATAGATAAAAGTAACTATTTAGTTAGAAGGAACCGATCCTCGTAACAGACTTTAGTGAAAGTTCAATCACAAGTGAGTAGCGGTTTGCTAAAAAAATTGCATATAAAAAAAGTAACTATGAAATGTGACTAGCTACTTAAATTAGATGTTTACTGCTCACAAAAATATAGCAAGTCGGTAACATAAGAAAATGTACACAAGAACCCTGCTCTGATACCATTGTTATGTTTGTAATTCACTATTAATAGTGCAAAAATTGTAGCAGAACCTCATCCGGGGTTTGTTGCATTTGATCACAAAAGACACTCACACGCGACACAACCTTGAATGCGTATGATGCACTCTTGCCTGCATTGCCTGACCGACAATCATCATCATAATGAATTCCAATGGAAAGTTCTGCTCTTTCCCAAGCGGCGGCAGTGTTGTGTCCAACGATAATAACCACCGTTTCCCACTGAATCAACCACCGTCGGAAAAGGGTGCGATTGTACAAAGCGCAATAATCGTTGAGCTATTTAGTTCCTAGTTTACCAAGTCAACTTAACAAAAAATCGGTTTAAACCAGACAGAATTATTACATTTTGTTTACCAAACTGAACCCAGCGAAGAAAACCAAAACAAACAACCAGCTCTTCGTCTTCAACCTGTCCCTTTGCGTTGCATAACCCGTTAGAGAGAGAGAGAGCGCGCGCGCGTGAGACTCAGCTCGGTGAAGGACAATCGCATCAACGCGTATCCGCGACCTGTTCAAAGTCCTACGTCCACCGGCAAAAGGGTTGCCCTACTTCCTATACCGGAGCTGATGCTGTTGCTGTTGCTGCTGCTGCTGCGAGCAGTGCAGATGCGTGGTTCGTGGTCAGCCTGAACTTTGTACCCGACACCACCGGTTTGTGCAGGCCGCCGACACAGCTCGAGGGCACCAACAGCACTGTCTCTCGAGCGGTCTCGGTGTGCGTGCTCGTTGAACCGCGAAACCGTCCACGAGCGGCGTCTCGGCGGAAGCGCGGTGGAAGGGCGCACGATCGTGTGTCTGTATGTTGACGGACTCTGGGGGCAATCATCCGCATCGCTGGCCCGAGGAGATGGGTTGGACTGGAGCCATCGGCCACGGCTCACTCGTGCACTCATTTCGATTTCGTTTTCGAACGGAGAGGCAAATAGGAAGCAAAACAGCTCGTTCTACGATAGGGTTCTGCATCCTTGCTATCTGCTTACCTGTAGTCGCACTTTGGCCGTGTCCAGCGGGAAGGTAATGAAGTCGGCAAAGCAGGCAGCCGAACCGGCTGTCAGCAGCTTGACCGGCACCGATGCCGTCAGCTCGGTCGTCTTTTCCGAGGTGCGTCGTTGAAAGCTCATTTTGATCGTCTGTTTTCGCACTGTTGTGAAGCTTCTGTTTACTCTTAGCAGAATGTGTCCTAAAATAGAGAATGGAGCCGTAAAATAGAAATACGCATGATTAGCACCATTTTCGTTTGTTTTTTTTTTCTTCGGTGGTTTGTTTATGTGTTCGATCATAAGCAATTATTGTATTTGTCCCTCGCCATCTCTTTGCGCCGTCTCTTCATGCTCGGCAGCTTTTTGCGCTCCACGCACTGCTAACGAAAACAAAAATAGCCTTGACAACACACAACAAAACGGCGCAAGAGTTCGCGTCAAGGCAACACAGGGCATAAGAGCAGTGGTAATAGTAGGCATCGACGTCGTAAAACCGCTCTTCCAAAGAGGAGGGGATACCGTCGTGTCTACGCCATCACCAATTGATGCCCGCTCATTCCGCTCCATTCGTACGGGTGTCAGCTGATAAAAACCGGTGCCGCGAATCTCGATTGTTGTTGCCTGGCGGGGGCTCGTCCAGCGATTTACACACAACGGTCAATCGAATATCTCCCCAGGCAGGCGTGAGTTGGTGCCTTCTTTTTCTATATTCTGCGTCTCAAGCGTCCCATTGCCGATATGCCATCAGATCTACCTTTCGAGCGGCGACTGAAGTCGTTAGCTGAATGGGCGGGGAAATTCTCAACGCCACACTTGAAATTGGTAGCATAAGAGCGAGATGAACCCTGCATTATCCCTTACCAAGGATCCAGTTTAGCGATCGAGACTGAACCGGATGTAAATGAGACGATTCACTTTCTAGTTTCTGTTAGTTTTGGCTAGTATTGTCACTTCAACGACCTCGTCTCGAGGGTCCTTACACAAATCACTATGGACGCTGCTGGGCTGTGCGAAGGTGAGCTTCGTTCGTGTGGTGAATCTCTCGCTTATCATGGAGCCCTTCAAGAAGACGACCCCACAGGCGCAAACGTTTATGATCATTAATCTATAGCTTTGGCCTTCTCCGCGGTAACGTTATCTAGCAGTGCGGGACAATGTCCATCAAAAATATCGGAATATTTATTGCCCTATAGGGCAGGGTTTCCATTCATTTTTTTTTATTTCTTCGATATTTTTGTGGAATTTTATTTGTGTTACTATCGCTCATATGAATGATAAATAGTTTATTAATAAATTTTAATTGTTTTTTTCTCAACTAATGGAACAATGCTAGCAATAGTGAGCAATTTTGAACAATTTTGCAGTTTAATAGAAATATTCATTTAGATTTTAATTAGTTTTAATTAAAATACAAGAAAAGTCATCCAAAATGTAACGTCATATAATATTAAAGGACGCTTAGAGTGCTGTCATAGAGAGTTTTCATTGCGAACATCATTATTCATCACTGGCGAGAAGTTTTTCAACAGCTGTCTCTTATTTTATGTGTGATTGATGTTGAAAAACATCTCGCGATTGGCGAAAACATGCTGTTCACATAGGAAACTGTCCCGAAAAAACCCTACAACACGATAACAATGCAGCAGAACACCATCAATCTGATAAAAAATAGTCTGATCTGATATATCACATTCTAGGACAGCTATACACATCGAAAACAGAAAATAGAATCGAAAGAAAACGATTTTTTGTCTTTTTTGTAAAGTTTTCCGTTTAACTCATGTAAAGTTTTGAAATATCTGAATCCCTGTTACATCCTAGAGACTATTTCTTTGCAATTTTGTTTGAACTAACTCTTAGAAAACGTCGAAAACCACACTTGTACATACAGCTCCAGTCTGTGTCCTTCCCGGACAGGCGGGGGTTTTGCTTAACCTTTTCAGCACCTTTCTAAAACGGCGTTACACTTTGCACACCAAACCCTCCTAACTTATGAAACGCGCTGTTAACGAGTTTTCGTGCACACTTACACAACGGTCACCGTCTGTCGGTCGGTCGGTCTGTCGTCGTCCTCCGGTAGGTTGTTGTGAGCTTTAGTTTTGAAATTTGTAAACTTAAGCCACTGTCGCGCACTCAAACTTAGCTCACGTTTGCTCCGAAGATGAAAAGTTAGCTCAACAATAACTTTTTGTTAACACTTGCTGATCGATAGTTCACAAAAAACAGTGCACTTTAAAGCTCGATCACCTCCTGTGTGTATTCTCACTTCCGGTATGTTTTTTTTTCTCTCCCTCTGTTCACTCCGTGTTCCCCTTCACTGCTCGCTTTGCCGGTGATCTCTCTCACACTATCTGCCACTGCACTCAACGCTCTACCACAGCACTATCCGGGACCGGAAGTAGTAGTCGTCACTGGGTTGAAAGGCACCACGGCACCATAGCTCGTCTTTGCTGGAGCTTCCAAAACGGCACAGTAAGGCTCGAGCGCGCAACGGTGTCATATAAATAGGCTCGCGCGATCGGCCGCGGCCTCCCATCACACACGACCGACCCGCGAATGTGTACAGAATGGCGGGAAACGACGCATTGCGCGCGTGCTGCGGTGGCGGCAGCGGCAGCGGCCTCGTTGCGCGCTCGGTTCGGGTTCGGGTCCTCCGACCGCGTTGCTTTGTAATGGGTCGGCATAAATCGAACAGTGGTGGGGAAAGATAGAGGGAGAAGGGGGACGATGGTACACAGATCAGTAGGACGAGATGTCATCTGTTGCTATCGAGGGAATAATGGAATCGATAAGAGTCAAGCGCGCACACTGTAAGGCGTGTGAAATACGCGCATGAACTCATTTTGCGCTCTTGCACCTTCTTGGTCTCTAACCTTGCGGACAGCAACCGTTGAGGAAAATTGGAAAATTTGATAGTGTGATAATTAATGTAGCAATGTGGTGGGTTTTTTTCTTTGCTAAAACTGACTCATCCATCGATCGGTAACACACCTGCGCGCGGGAACAAAACAAAGCGGGAAAGGAACTCGCGCCTGGCAACCGCGATTCGCCACGGGTTCGGCCAAAGTACACGCCCACCGGTCACCAGCACTCAGAGATCCGCTGAGATTGAAGCTGGCTTTGAAGCTGAGTTGGCGAAATTATTCAACCGATCCGTCGGGTCCCGAAGCCGAAGCAAACCCGAAGCCGAAGCAAAACCCGAACGGGGTTCGGCACGACCCTTCGTTAAAATAGCCCCCTCCCCCTTTTTGCCAGGATTTCTTTCCAAAATGATACAGAGCGGACCATTATATCAACATGATTCGATTTATTGAATATCGTAGAACACATAGCATAGAATACAAAAAAAAAAACACAACACATGCACAATAATCACTGCACTTAATTCTAAATTAACGCACATAATAAAAAAAAACACTTTTTACACTCGCACAAAGAAAAATTAAAATAAGCACAGCACTTTCTGCTCCACATCGCTGTCGCGCCTAGTTCTTCTCGCTGCACTGTACGGGCCACCATCTCCAACACCACGACACTGCCACAGGTTTTGTTGTCTCCGTTCGCCGTGAAACACACATGAAATGGAAGAAAAATTATATTAATTAGAAAGGGGGATGTTGGTTGATAATTTTAATCACTTTTACTTACCTCAAATTAAACAAAACTCCATTTTTCACGGGGTTTATTCGCTGACAACCAAGCGCTGAAACACCACACAAGCACCAACCTCACTGGACTGAAAGTAAAGCCTACTGCGTGAATGTGTGTATGCGCTTCTGCCAAGCCAACCGCGCCGTACTGCGTGTGTAGCCAAGTGCGTGTGTGTGTATATTTGCACCACTGGACACAGAACACAAATCTCACCGCACAGCAGAGCGTGTGTCGCCAAGTGTATGCATGTGTGTATTTGCACCACTGAATTCTGAACGTCCACCACACAGCGTGTATCGCCAAGTGCGTGGCTGTGTGTAGTATCACCGTGGACTGCAGAAAACTACCTGCACTAGAACAGAGCGCTGGTGTGGCCAAATGTGTGCATGTGTGTACTTGCTCCACTGAAAGCCGGTATCGCACCAGATTTCGGGTGTCGCCTTGTGCGTGTGTGTGTGTTATTGTCACAGCACACTCGTTCGTCATTTTTTTTCGTTTTTTCGCTTGAGCCACTCGATTTCGTTCTTCGCTGATTTTGGCAGCGCACGAAGGGGTTTCGGTTTCAACTTCCAACAACAACAACCACACGAGGAGGCTCGGGGACACTCATCAGGGGAAAATCGCTCAAATTAGAGCGAGAGACAGATAGAAAAAGTGAAAGGTCAATATAAAATCTTCGGCTTTTGACTGTTGGGCGCTGGACGCTAACGAACGTGTTTATGATGGAACGAACCGGGTCGAAAGACGACATCTCGGCACACACTAACCGGTTGATCAAATATTATTCCCATCGTTATGATGCGGATCATGCGATTAGGATCATGCGATTTATTCTGCTTTTTTGGCAACATCGATGCCGACACACGCGCGAACTTCGTACGGCAAGCTTGTGCGCACTTAAATTGATGCGAAATTAGTAGCACGCTGAAGTTGACTTTGGTGCGTGACGGCGTAACTTTTTGGCGTAACCTTCCGCAGGATAATGTTATCTTGTCTTATTGTGTGATCCGTATCTAGCATCACGTCGTCTTCGATCGTTAAAAAAACAAAGTCGCTCCCCTGACCGAGCGGTGAGTAAAGGAGTAAACAAGTGAAATCAGCATTTGTCCACCAAAAAAAAGGAAACAATTAAATCCTCAAACGGTCATCTCAAGAGTGTGTGTGTGTGTGCCGTGTCGTTTGATGAGACGCGTTGATAGGTTGTTTTTGTTTGCATATGCTCCTCTGTGCCAACTGACCCCCATAAACCGGCGTTGGGCCATTAAATCGAGGTGGGAAAGAAGAGGCTTGCTTCGATTATGATTTTGCGCTGCGCACCACAGAGAGCAAAGCGCACGCCTTATCACGGCGCGTTTAAACGCAACGATTCCCGCGGGCAAGGCGGAAAAGGCGGATGGAAAAAGGTGTGTCCCCATCTGGGCGCGTGAACGAACCAATCAGGATCAGCCCCACAATCTTTCATGTGGTCCAAATTCTCACTGGCACTTTTTCGGCATCAACATGTATACGCCGGGCTAGGCAACAGCCGCACAAGCCAGACGATGACTTTGAAAACAATCACGCCACCAGCCGGGGTCGGTTGGTGGGCTCGTCCATTGTGGGAGTGCGTGATCGGTCACTAATTTAAGCGATGTTGGTGCGCTTGGCGCGCGATGTGTTACTGAGAAGAGTATCATGTGCAACGATCGAGTGATCGCACTGACCCTCGAACGGGCGGAAAGATATTCCGCCAAATTTTATGGCGAAGGTCAAATTTATTCAAAACCGACGATGAACTGTATCACTAAGGGGTGTGTGTCTGTTTGTTTTTTAAATGCTGTGTAGCATACGCTCCACACTTCGTTGTTTTGAGCTGCAAAATGCGAGAGAGCAGAAGTAATGACGTCGATTGTTGGGATCTGTTGCCGTCGGATGATGTACCAATTGCCGAATTTAGCGCTTTTGCTCTCAAGTGGACCGAGCATTTGCGTAAGCCTGTTTGCTCCGTACACCGTGGGAAGGGATGATTTGCAGTAATATCTACCCTCAGTACTCGTAGGTTGGTTGGTTTTGCGTATATGAATGGAGAAACTTGAGCAACAAAAAAACTATGATGAAGATAATCAAATAAACCCAAAATACAATGCCCAGAAAACCGGTTATTTTACACTCATCATGCTCATCTCATCAACACGACCTGGTTAGACCACAACCAGGATGTGCTCAGTTGCGTTGGGAGCGTAAATTTGAATTGTGCTAGTACGGCTAGCGTGCAATAGATGGCGCCACAAAAGCAAGCGCGGTAAGTTGCAGATCAGTGCAATCAGAGAGGCAAGGCTCTCTCTGGAGCGATGCCGGATCATAACTAAGTAACTGCCACTGGGTCTTCAGGAACAAAACTTTCAAAAGGGATAGTGGAATAGCATATCCATTCATAAACTGGATTCCTGGATATTGGTATGATCGATAACAGCTCTAGCTATTTGTGATTCTAGACCTAGCTAGTGATCTGATTGCTTTTTTGTTTAGAAAAACGATACTAACACCTTCTGTAACTTTTGAGGATATAAATAGAGCTCTCGATCGCTAAATGAATCCATCATGGAGGTAAGCGAGTAGCTAGACGCCAGTTCGTAGGAAGGCAGCACGCATAAAAGCTTTATCAATGGGGTCTTCGAGGAGACGACCAAGAGTTCCATGGCTACGCTACTGGAATGTAGCTGGAATGGAATGGAATTGTAAATAAAGTTTGAAATGTCTAAATATAGTTAGTTTGAGGAATCAATTATCTAATGACTTTTCGGAAAGATGACAAGAGAATAGGCTAATATTTAGCTTGAAGGTGATGTTCTTTTATATAATAAGCCATCATTTCTCTATTAAAGCTATTAGATACTGCTGTATACTATTCTTCAAGTTTTTTTAGATTAAAAAAATGTCCCATCCTCTGTCCCTTTGCAAACACAACATTTAAGCCACCTGGGACAAGTAATTATCGGAACTGTAGTGATCGGAATTTAAACCGTTCTATTCTATTGGTTGAATCCTCTGGATGATCCTCTGGTGTTTTTAGAAGTTGAAAATGAGCTTTAGAAAAACACTAAAGATCATTAGTCACTACTAAAACAGTCAGTCATGTATTATGTAGATAAATCTGATTTCTTTTCCAGATTCATTGGGATTCAATTGTTACTTATTTTTAGCTTGATTTGACCATAATATGAATGAAAAATATGATGTTGGGCTTTTTTTTAATTCTCTTTAAAGGTTGTATCTTTTCCACTAATTACGAAACGTGACTTACCGCGTTGTAGATACTCAAGAGGTTAGATTTCTTAGATTTGTTTATGCGTAGATTTGTTAAATCAGTTCACTAATTCACTCTAATGGTTTGTCACACTCGAACTTTCACTGACGACCGCTTCTGAAACGCACACGATTCTTTCGCTTTGGCACTTTGCTAAAGACTAACGTTCAAAGCTCAAGCTCAATGCGTTTATATGCATAATCATAGCACAGGATTCGTCCTTGAAGCTCCTGTGGAATTTTCCATACATCCGAAAACAATACAACTCATTTACGGTCATTACAACAACCTGGCACGCGGCCGCGCCGTGGAAAATTCCACTCCTCTATCCTGTCCTGCGGCGTGAACAGCAGGATCGTAAAACCTTTTGCGCGCTCCTTTTTCGTCCTGTTTCGTAAATATTCCCCCGTACTCCTATTCTCTTTGTGCGGGGTGTGAATGCAAAGAAGCTGAAAATTTTCCACTACATCATTAACACCGGTGCCCCGGCTTTTTTGAGGTGGAAAACTAACGAGTCCAGCGACGGGTACACATCTTGGGTCAGCAACGAATCGAACTTCCCGGTACTCATAATATTGTTCTGGGAGGCTTCAAAGGCGGGTAGTTTTTTGGCCATAGGCTCTTTCCTTTCAGCTTAAAAACAGTTACCTGTAGTAATGTCATCAAATCGATTCGTCCAAAGCAAAGAATTACAAATTATATCATTTATTCCGTACACAAAGAATTGTTTATTAAAATGTCCTGCTGCTTATGTTCTAAATGACGGCCCAAAGAAACACGAAACCGTTCAGCCACCACAAACCAACCCCCGTTTAAATCGGATAGTTCAACAGCACGTCCTGGCGGGCCAGCTCGAGCAGCATAGGATCGTCGAAGAACTTGTTGATCGACACATCCTCCGACAGACCCTTCCGGCGGCGCGTCTTCATCATAAACTCGCGCGCCAAATGTGTGGCCGGCTGCGGTTCCAACGGTCTGATGATAATGCTCTTGTCCAGCGGATCACCCGGCACAATCTGCCAGTGGTGAAAGACGGACAGACAGAACGCTTGCCCCTGCGTGTGCGTACGCAGATCCGTCTCAAACCCGAACGAATCGATCGCGGGCAGGAACGCTTTGATGATGTACAGCGGCGATCCGGGTACCGGTGCGTCCTGCGTTACGTGGCCGCGGCGCCGCGCAAGCACGGTGTACACGGACGACACGCAATCGGCCGGTGCTTGCACCTCCACGAACAGGTACGGTTCCATCAGGCGTGGTGTCGCCATCAGGAAGGCCGAGTACGCCACCCGCCGGGCCGTTGGAATGATCTGTCCACCGCCACGGTGCAGCGGTTCCGGCGCGATCACCGCGTCCAGTATTTTGAACTTTACGTTGCGGATCGGTTCCTCGCACAGGGGGCCCTCGCGCGTGCCCCACTGGAAGCCCTGCACGATCGAGTCCTTCACCGTGCCGAGCAGCGTTTTGTCCACCTCGAACGGGAGCGTATCGTCGACGAGAATGTTCGGGCCGGTTGAGTCGGGCCCGAACGCCCAGATCGACCGGGCCGCGAGCAGATCCCACTGATAGTTGACCTGGAAGAACTCGCCCAGCTTTTTCTTGTTCCACCCGATGGAAACGGTTTCGTTTTCAATGTCCTCGGCAAGTCCCTTCTCCAGCGGTTCGGCAATCATCGTGATTTTGTTCTTCTTGTTGGGCGTTTCGGCAAAGCATTTGAGGGAACTGGTTTCGACGACACTCTCGCAGAAGGCGACCACCGGATCCGCTACCTTTATGTCGATCTCCGAGTACATCTTGCGCAGATCGTGCATAACGCAGTCGAGATACAGTTCGCCCGTGCCAAGGATCACGTGCTCGCCCGACTCCTCCACGCGCGTCGACAGCAGCGGGTACGATTTGTTCAGCTTGCGTAAACCGTCCAGCATCTTCGGCAGCTCGGAAGGGTTGACCGGCTCGACGGCAATTTTGATGACGCTCTGCGTGTTGAACTTGAGCGGCCGGAAGATAAACACATCCTCCGCCATCTGCACGTCCGTAATCGTGGCCGTCTTTACGATGCACTGATCGATGCCCTCGATCAGCACCCAATTCCCCGCCGGCACACGGTTCAGCTCGATCTTGTACCGTGCTTCGTAGATCCACAGTCGGCCCACCTGCAGCACCCGGCTGTCCTCCTCGTCCTGCAGCGTGTAGTTTTCGCCCAGCACTCGCACCTCCTGGCCAGCGTGCAGCGTTCCGCTCATGACGCGCGCCAGCACCTGGAAGAAGGTACAGTCCTCGGTCGGGTACATCTTCGAGCTGTGCACCATGAGCTGCGCGTTCGCGTCACACTGCAGCATGTCCTGGTAGAGGCCGCTCTCGCGCACCCCGGTGTAGATGTGGTCCACCTTCACCTGCGCATTGTCCAGCGGCGACCGGATGTGATCGACGCACATCTGCACGAAGCCACAGAAATCGCCCACAAACCGGTTGCAGATCGTGCGCAGCAGCGGCCGTATGTTGCACTTCATCTCTTCCCCCGTCACCGGTATCTGCAGCTCGGCCAGCGTATCGGCGAGCGTCGTGTCCACGTCGCCAACGACCTGCGCGAACAGCTTGTACAGTGGTTCGAGCACAAACTCCACGAAGCTGCGCTGCGCCGACGTGTGCGCTGGTTTGCGGGTGAATTTGCGCGTCTTCGGTTGGAAGTACATGTCGCCCCAGAGCCGCCGGGAGAACTCGTCCACATTCACGCCCTCGTACGTGTCCGCGTACAGCCGGGCGAACGATTTGAGCGTGAAGCACACGCCGTACAGTGAGCTGGCGAAGCACACGTTGCCCAGGACGGGCGAGATGGGCTTCACCGTGGAGTCGCCGTGCAGTGTCAGCAGCCCGTTGATTTCGTCCACGATGTGCTGCAGCTTAAAGTACGCATCCTGCGGGGGTAGCTTCAGTTCGAGGATTAAACGGTCGATTTTGTTGATGCAAAGCGTAAAGGACAGACGCTCCTGGATGGCGTGCTTGAGCAGCCGTTCCGTGTTTAGCATAACGCCCTCGGCCGCATCCACGAACAGGACGACTCCATCGCACAGCCGCATCGAGGCGGTCACCTCGTCCGAGAAGTTGACGTGCCCCGGAGTGTCGAACGTGTTGAGCAAGAAGCTTTTGCCCTTCACATCCTGCAGGACGAGCGTCATCGGCGTTGCTTTGATGCTAACGCCCCGCTCCTGCTCGGTGAAGAGCGTGTCCGTGTAGCGCAGGTTGCGCTCCTCCATGTTGCGCAGCTGCGGATGCGTCTGCCGCACCAGACAGTCGACGAAGGTGGTCTTGCCGTGGTGTAGATGCCCGACCAGCGCCACGTTGCGGATGAGCGTCGGCGTGTCCATCAGATCGGACAGAAACTCCATCTTGTACGTCGTCTCGGGGAGTTCCTGCGCTTTCAGCTGGAACTTCATGCGCTTCACCGGTTCGATCAGCGGCTTGTCCAGTGGCTGGGCGTCCTCCTCCTGCACGATCGTTTCCACCTCCTCGCCGTACACCTCGAGCGAGGTGGGATAGTAGCGCTTGTCCTCGTGCAGCACCACCGCCTTGGACGAGCGCTTCTCCTCCTCCTCCGGTTCCGGCTCGTCGTCCATCAGCTCCTCCTCCTCGTCCTCCTGCTGGTCCGCCTGGCCGTAGAGGCTCTGGTCGTCATCGTCGTCGCTCTCCAGATCCGGCCCGATGTAGTTGCCAAACTCGTCGTACGATGCCGTGTCCATGGTTAGACCTGCCTTTATTCGTTTGCCGCCGTGTCTACTGTTGAAACAAATGATCGATTATTGCTCTAAACAGGAGCCCCAAGTTTTCACTCACAACAAAACACACGCGCGCGTTGCCGGTCTGTGTGGTGGTGCAGAAAAGCTTGACAAGATTTTGTTTGGCAACTGTCAAGCGTTTCCAGTGGGATACAGTTCAAAAGGGGCCACTTTCAACCCTCACGAACAGCGAAACGTCAAGCCGCAGTTTGACAGTTCACAGCCAATTGGACGCCGTGTTGTGTTTAGATTTTTGGGCCTGCGGAGAAGCTAAAAAACAAGGCAGCACAGCAAATAGCGAATTTACAGTACAAAAGCGGTGGATTTCGTGCGCCTATCATGGCACAAAACAAAACCGACCTGCTGGCGGTGTTGGCCGTGGTGAAGAAGTACAATCTCAAGGTATGTGAAGCACTAGCCGCGTTAGCTCTTCATTTGTCTCTAAACTTTGTTTGTTTTTGCTACACCCCCGACCAAAACCTAGAGCACCGAGGAGCTGCTGAAGAAGGAGGCTGGCCTGACCGACATCCCAGAAAATGTGGCCGGCGAGGCGGAAGTGAACAGTGTGCTGGCGGCGTACAAAAGCGAGGGCGACCCGGACATTTACGAAAACTCCTACATGGAGTTGCGCCGGTTCGTGGAGGAGTCGCTCGACATCTACAAGCACGAGCTGGCCCTCATCCTCTACCCGGTGCTGGTGCACATGTACATCGAGCTGGTGTACAACAGCCACGAGGTGCAGGCGAAGAAGCTGATCACCAAGTTTGGGCCGGAGCAGGAGTACTACTACCAGGACGAGCTGGCCAAGCTCGCGATGGTGACGAAGCGGGACGAGATGAGCGGGAACGACATTACGGACACGTTCAAATCGAACGCCTTCACGATACGCATCTCGCGCGACACGCTGTCGCTGCTGAAGCGTCACCTGCACGAGAAGAAAGCGTCCGTCATACTGAACATCGTGAACGAGCACATGTACTTCGACCTGTACGAGGGGGTGGCCCGCAACAAGGCACAGTGCGACGCGACGAGCGGTGCAATGACGGGAGAGGCGAAACGGCAGGGTAAGTTTAGAGCGTGTTTCAGCATTTTATACCGCTTAAATTACAATTTGTTGCCTCTTTCCCCGTACAGATAACAAGATAAAGGTGTACTACGGGCTGCTGAAGGAACCGGACGTACAGACGCTGGTGGCCGCACCGCCAGAAGAGGACGACGATATGGATCCGGACGCACCGGACAAACCGAAGAAGAAAAAGCCCAAAAAAGATCCACTGTTTTCGAAAAAGTCCAAATCCGACCCGAACGCACCGCCGCTCGATCGCATTCCGCTGCCGAAGCTGAAGGATGTGGACAAGATGGAGAAGATAAAGGCACTGCGCGAGTCAACGAAGCGCGTCAATCTGGGCCCAGACCTGCTGCCATCGATTTGTATGTACACGCTGCTCAATGCAAACCACACCGTCACATGGTAAGTGTGCTGTTACAACGATAAAAAACCTCTTTTTTACGCTTTTCTACCTTCCCGGTCCAGTGCCGATTTCAGCGAGGATTCCAGCCTGCTTTCCGTGGGCTTCGTCGACTCGTCTATCAAGGTGTGGTCGATGACGCCGATGAAGTTGCGCGAGATGAAGAGCGCCGACCAGCTGAAGGAGATCGACCGGGACGCGGAGGACGTGCTGATCCGCATGCTGGACGACCGGAAGGCGGAGTCGTGCCGCACGCTGCTCGGCCACAGCGGCCCCGTCTACCGCACCTCGTTCGCGCCGGACCGGACGATGCTGCTGTCCTGCTCGGAGGACAGCACGGTGCGGCTCTGGTCGCTGCACACCTGGACGTGCGTGGTCGTGTACAAGGGCCACCAGTACCCGGTGTGGGACGTTCGCTTCTCGCCGCACGGCCACTACTTCGTGAGCTGCTCGCACGACCGAACCGCCCGGCTGTGGTCGACCGACTCGCACCAGCCGCTGCGCATATTCGCCGGCCACCTGTCCGATGTGGACGTGTGCATCTTTCACCCGAACAGCAACTACGTGGCGACCGGGTCGAGCGATCGCACCGTGCGGCTGTGGGACGTTTGCGTCGGCAACCACCATCGGCTGCTGACGGGCCACAAGGCACCGATCTACTCGTTGGCGTTCTCCATGTGCGGCCGCTATCTGGCGTCCGGGTCGGCCGACAAGCGCGTGCTGATATGGGATTTGGCGCACGGGCACCTGATTGCGGCACTGACCGGGCATACGGCCTCGATACACTCGCTGTGCTTTAGCCGGGACGGGACGATACTGGGCACCGGCGGGCTGGACTGTGCGCTGAAGCTGTGGGACTTTACCAAGCTGGTGGACGACATCAGTGGGGAAAATGTGAACGTGTCGCACAATCCGGACGTGCGCGATGGCGAACCGTACCTGTTGCGCACGTTCCCGACCAAACAGTCGCCCTTCCTGACGCTGCACTTTACGCGCCGGAACCTGCTGCTCGGGGTCGGCATGTACGACCTTGGGATGTGAGGAAAGGATCATCGGTAGAGGGGAGGGAAGGGGAGAGAAGAGTGAGACATTCGCATTTTAACGCATTTTGTGCTTTTAGGGTTCATTTTTTTATTGCAATAAATAGGCTACTGTCAAACGTAATTTAAAAAATAATGGCGGAGATGGCCGCTGATGACAAATGAGTAGGAATAGTTGAATAGTTTAACTTTTGGCGGCACAGAAGGGGCGTGTTGTTACACTATAAAGTCAAGGGCAAGCGTGCGCACGCTAGCTCAAGGTTCACCTTTTCCCCTTCCTGGGAAATTGTTTCCGCGGCGCAGTTTACCGTGGCGGCGCGTGATTGACGTAGCTCGGGGCGTAGGCGTCCCGAGACCCTATCCTTGTACGAAAATATTACGATCCTCCTCCCCTGTAAGGATCGCCACATCAACGACTCCGTGCTCCGTTACATCTGCAGCAATTTGTACTTTATTTCCTTCCTTCCTTTTTATGTTGCAAATGAATCTTCTTTCCATGTTTTTTGATATTTTATTACGTCCGACACACACTACAGCAGCGTTGGGAGAAAATGATGAGGAAAATCCCCCGCGCGTGTGTTATACAGAGATGGCTCATACATTTCTCAACGAGAAACGGTGAATATGCTGCTCTTTACTCTCGCACGCTCTTCTGGACCTCAAAGGGTGCTTCAAGTCTCTCTCCTGGCGTTTGTGTGTGTGTGTGCTGCCCCTCCTCAACGGTAGAGGAAGTAGTAGGCCTCGGAATATCCGAACGCGCCCCAGCAACGATCCACAGTGGCGAGGTTCGTTCTCAGTCCCAGCTGAACCACCGTCACGGAATAACCGTTTGCGCAGTGTTCTAAAGTTAACTCACGCGAAGAAAGTAAACCACACAGTAGAGAAGAAGAGACAGAGAGAGAGATAGAGAGAGAGCGTGCGAACAAGTGAAAAGGGATCGAGTGTTGGATCCATAGTGAAATTGCTAAAGTTAAAAGTGTAAAAGGGAGAATTACAACATAAATTCCAAAAGAAACGAGTAAAAGTAGGTGTTGCTCAATTATAAAACGTACTTCTGCATGCATGGTGGAGTGAGTTCTACCGATCTTAAAGGTCCTCCAAATCGTTTTAGTTATTTGCCAGTTCTTCGCCAATTCCCCTGGAGTGTAGGATATTATGCAAACCCTTTCCAAGTCCCAAATTTTCATTCAAAACACAACAACTACTACTCCAAGACACACTAAGCTATCACATCAGCAAGAACGACTCCCAGTGCTAAACCAACGTTCTGCTGCCCCCATCCCGGTTACATAATGCGGCAGAGAGAACCACGCGGGGACACCACGAACAAACCATGCGGTCCCGGAACGGCCCAAACGGGGTGGATTTTACTACTCCGTCCGCGCGATATTGATTTATGTGTTCGTGTTTGTGCTGCCGCCGATGATCGTTGCCGCGATCGGTACCGAACTGCTCTGTCGCTTCGATCCGGGTATACATTTCAAAGACTTTTTCGCCGACACCGGTGTGATGATGGGATTTAGCTCTCGTTTAACTACCATTTTAGGAGCAATAGTATGATAGAGTTTGTGTTTTATTCCAACAAACCTTCAGCAAACGATCATCGTTCGCTTTTTGTGTGCTCCATTTCGTACCTTTTCAATTCCCGGTTTTCCTTCGCGAAAGCATGGCCCTTGGGGACCTATTTGGAACTGCACCGTGCTCTACTGGCAGGCAGCAGTTGTACGGTCGCGTACACACCGTTTGCGGCTGTGTTCGAGCATTAGGGCAGAGCGCAGTGGGAAAAAGATAATAATAGCATTTTTGTTGAAACGGTGAAAATTTTGTCGTTTGCTGCCGCCGCCGCCGATGCTCGCTGTCGCTGTGTCGCCTGTGCTTGTATTTCTGCTGGCGTTTCTTACCGGCGGCGATGTTGGCTGTCTTACTCCTTAATCGGTCTTGCTTTTAGGTGGCAGTGGTGGTGGTGGTGTTAGAACACTGCCAGTTTCTGCCTCGTTCTTTAGGGCACACGACTTGCGGGGTTCACATTAGGTGGCATTTTGCTAGCACATCATGCGTCCCTTCTGCGCATCATATGATGATGGTGATGATGATCGCCGAGATCCATTTTGCAGACCGGAGGACCACCTAGCCCCAAGCAAGATTATGAAACCGCCCGTACAGGAGGATCTGGACCCGACAACCTCGACACGAAACAACACTGTCAGAGCGTTGTTTATAATTAGTGACGTGAAATAAAGTGTGTGGTGCGCGATTATTGGGACCATTTTAGGGGCGACAATGCGCTGCTCGTGTGCGGTGTACACGGGTGTACAGCAGGCGACGAGAACGCCCGAACGCCTAGCGGACTCAATTTCCGTCTAAAAATATAGAGCAGAACATACCGCGGTAGGTTTCCTTCCCAGCCCCACCTAGTCTTTGGACCTTACTGTTATAGGCCCAATATCTCTCTCTCTCTCTTTTCCTATATCGCTTTTTCCACTGGGCCGTACACATCACACTCGACAGACCCGTCTTCTTCCTTTTTCGGGGGGTAGAAATCGGCAGCATACCGGCAGCGTTCTACCGGCGCATTCGTCTTGTGCTTCTTCTCCGCGTACTCTATTTCTTAAGTGGTGTGTCTTCACCTTCGTCTTGACGCTCGTTCGCTTTTGTTACCGCTGTTTTGTTGTTTCAAATGCCATTACTCGAAAGTGAGTCAGGCTAATCTAGCGTGCCATGCTAATGGGAGGAAGGAAAAGGTTCTTGCCTATACCGACCCACTCTCTGCATGGATTGAAAAGGAGTTGAAGTTGTCGTTTAGAAATTGGCTCTTCTAACTCATGTAGGAACATTCTTAAATTCGTAAATATTTTCCATGATAAAACACGTGCAAGTATATTTTCATTCTGAAATCATGACTTAAAACCAATTTAAATAAGCTCCATAGAATCTTGAACATCGTGCGACAACAATCAGCATACCACGTAACGCTGTGTAACGTAACGCTTCGTTACGCGCGCAAAAAAACGCTAAGATCCGCGCATGGCGAATCGTCGCGCAGCACGGAAAGTGTGCGCCTGGTTGTTTACTGTTTTGCTTGCCTCTTCCCATTTTTTTATTTACCTTTCGGTGGTTTGTTTTCCGTGCTGTGGCGTAAGAGGTACATTTGGTAATATTTATATTTTTTTCCTATACGCTCCTTTTATGTGTGTGTGTGTGACTCATATATTTTTTTCTTTTTTAAGAATAATTTTACTACCCCAAATCCACTGGCCCCTATGTAGAATGCGCGGTTCACGGGCCAGGAACACACACAATGCACACAACCAATTAACATTAACTGCGCAGCGTACAGGCCCCGAAAACCTTGGCATTGGTTCAAAGCGTCCACAAACTGCCTCCTGCCACAGTGCCGCATTGAAACAGTGTTCGTTGTTGTTGTTCAGTTTCACCCAACGGCTGCTAAAAATGAGTGTAAAATGAAGCTCTACGAATTCCCGCCACGCCAAAATTTGTTCAAGGATGGCGTCCAAATTGCAACACATACGGGCGTGTGTGTCCTTTTCAACAGATGGCCATTGGAAACAAACCAACATCGACTGAAACATCTCACTTTTTACCTTAACATTCACCCACAGACACACACAGCGAGAAGAGCAATTTTCAACCCGAACCCCAAACACCGTTCCATCTGATGCCAAAACGATATCATCATGCAAACCACATACACGCATTTAACGGCACATATAGAACAAAATATTTCACTCCAATGAAAAGGGGGAGGTTAAAATGTGCGAGACGAATTGAAGATCAAACCCTCACCAAACAACACAAACACAAATTGAAAACACAAAACACAAAAAGAGAGGAAAAAAACGGCGCGCCGTGTTTGTTTTAAAAATACGCCCCAGGTCAATGGCTCGCGCGACTCCTAATGGCGGAGGACAACATCCCCACCCACCCACCAATGCACAGCTGACGGGAAAGGAAGGGGGGGGGGAAGGGGAAATGGATATTGCGTGAAAAATGTTTGTACCAAACCGCCGTGACATTGTAAGTGACACGACATTCTGTGGCGGGAGGAGGCAGCATTTTGTGTTTTCCTTTTTGTCTCTTTTTTGTTTTGCTTTTCTTTTTTTTTTTTTGCTGATTCCCCACAAGACGCGATATGGGTGTGAGAGACGTGCGTCATACAACCGCTCGGTGATTTGAAAATTAATTTCTACATACACAGCTTCCCCCACTTGCCAATTATATGGCCTTTCATCTACGAGGGGGTTTTTTTATGGGTAATCATCGAAATAAACTTCACGATCGTTTGCCGGTATGGTTGTTTTTTCTTCTTTTTTTTTTGTTATCGCAAATTAATCACCAACGCATTTTGAACGCCATTTAGGTACGCCAGACGATAACGGGGTGGTCGGTGAGCGCGTGTGCTCCAAACTGCTCTCTCGTGGCCTCATTCGCGCAAACACACAGCCTCACTCTCTCCTTCAGCAGTTTTCCTCCCCAAAGGTCCCACCCCATCTCGGCGAAAAGGTTGCTTTCTGGTTCGCACAGAGCATTTCGCCTTCACACGACACGGAACCCTGGTGTGCCTGGTGTGTGTGTGTGTGTGTGTGAGTGTTGTGGCTGTACTCTTATGTGTAGCGTTGCTCATTTTTGCAGGCAAATCGTACACATTTAGAACTAAATTTAGATTCTCGCTGCTTCGTAAACAGACGTGCGAAACTCGAGATTCTATAGTGATGCTGGTGGCTGGCCGGTTGGAAGGTTTTAGAGGATTTGCAACCGTTCGTATGACGTATTTTCCGCGTTTCAAAACGCTGTCATGCCTGATTAGACCACTACTAGCGGTGTTTGTGCTTAATGCTGTTGGACATTAATATTACATCTTCTTCCCTCTCGCTCCACAGACATCCCTCCAGCACCCTAGCGCTTGAAGTGGACAGTAATGGCGAAGAAAGGGAAGGCTAAAAATGGGGCAGCCACTGGTGAAGGAGAACAAGTGGCTGCGCCGGCGGCTCCAGCAGCTGTCAATGCACCGGCGGCAGCAGCAGCAGCAGCAGTAGCAGCCGTTCCGGCACGACCAGTCGAGAAGCAGGCCGCTCCCGTGCAGCAGCCAGCAACCAAAGAGGTGAAGCTCGAGGTGAAGCCCGCCCAGCAGGCAAATGGTGCCGCTGTACAGAACGGTGCCGAAGCCGGTGCCGAGCAAGGCGAACTGAGACGCAAGCGAAGCCGGCGCGGAGCTCGCAACGATAAGAAGAAGTCGGACAAGGACGATCAGTCGAAGGCGCCCTCGAACCTGACGGCGCGCAAGAATCTGCGCAAAAAGCGCAGCAAGCTGATGCGCATGCTGGAGCAGGCCGAGGCGGGCCCAGCGGCCCCGCCCGCTGCCGATGGGGCACCGGTGCAGACGCCGGAAGAAATTCGCAAGAAGATCGAGATCGTCGAAAACTTGCTGCAGCTGCTGCAGGCCCAAACGCAGGAAGAGCGCAAAAAGATAGAAAGCCTCAAGAAGGCACAGTCGGCGGAACAGCAGGAGGCGGCCGCGAAGAAGGCGGAACAGCCGCCGCAGAAGACGGCGGCGGCGGCACCCGGTTCGCCCAAGAGCCTGACCACGGAAAAGGCGCGCAAGGAGGCGGAGGCGAAGAAGCTGGCCGGCGAGAAGGCGGAAATCCAGAACGAGGCGAAGCGGCTGGTACAGGAAAAGGCACGCAAGGAGCAGGAGATGAAGAAGCTGATCGCAGAGAAGGCGAAAAAGGACGCGGAGGCGAAGCAGCTGCTGGAGGAGAAGGCGGCCCGCGAAGCGGAACTGGCCAAGCTGACGCAGGCGCAGGCACGCATCGAAACGGTGGAGCAGAAGATTAACCAGCTCGACCAGAAGGTGCAGCAGCGAAAGGAGGCGGAGGAGCCGAAGGTGGCGGCCGCGCCAGTGCCGGCAGCGGCGGCGGCTCCTGGTAGTCCGAAACAGAAGAAGGATCAGGCGCGCACGCGCAAGGATTCGGAATCGAGCAAGAAGAAGGAGGCCGAAGATAAGGCGAAGAAGGACGCGGAAGAGAAGGCCAAGAAGGAGGCGGCTGAAAAGGCGAAGAAGGAAGCGGAGGAGAAGGCCAAGAAGGAAGCGGCTGAAAAGGCCAAGAAGGAAGCGGAAGAAAAGGCTAAGAAGGAGGCGGCTGAAAAGGCCAAGAAGGAGGCCGAAGAGAAGGCCAAGAAGGAGGTGGCTGAAAAGGCGAAGAAGGAAGCGGAGGAGAAGGCCAAGAAGGAGGCGGCTGAGAAGGCGAAGAAAGAAGCGGAAGAGAAGGCCAAGAAGGAGGCGGCTGAAAAGGCGAAGAAGGAAGCGGAGGAGAAGGCCAAGAAGGAGGCTGCTGAAAAGGCGAAGAAGGAAGCGGAGGAGAAGGCGAAGAAGGAGGCGGCTGAAAAGGCCATGAAGGAAGCGGAGGAGAAGGCCAAGAAGGAGGCGGCTGAAAAGGCCAAGAAGGAGGCGGAAGAGAAGGCCAAGAAGGAGGCGGCTGAAAAGGCCAAGAAGGAGGCGGAAGAGAAGGCGAAGAAGGAGGCGGCTGAAAAGGCCAAGAAGGAGGCCGAAGAGAAGGCCAAGAAGGAGGCGGCTGAAAAGGCGAAGAAGGAAGCTGAAGAGAAGGCCAAGAAGGAGGCGGCTGAAAAGGCGAAAAAAGAAGCAGAGGAAAAGGCGAAGAAGGAGGCTGCAGAAAAGGCCAAGAAGGAGGCGGAAGAGAAGGCCAAGAAGGAAGCGGACGAAAAGGCTAAGAAGGAGGCGGCCGAAAAGGCGAAACAGGAGGCGGCTGAAAAGGCGAAAAAGCAAGCAGAAGAGGAAGCAAAGCGGAAAACGAACGGCGAAGCGGCGAAACAGGCAAACGGATCGACAGCGGCGGCCGCCCCAGCACAGGAAAAACCGGCCACCTCGAAGCAGGACGCCAAAAACAATAAAAAGAACAACAAACGCACCCCCAAAAACAGTGTGTCGGAGGATGACAAGAGCACAGCCAAAGCGACCGGTCCAAAAAACGGACCGGGCGGCGATTTTGCCTCCTCTGCTGAACCCGCCACGGTAGCAAAATCGCAGGAAAGCCACTCAGCACCAGTCCCCGTCCCGCCGAAGACCGCCGAAGCTGCTCCTGCCTCCCCGAAACCCTCCCCGAAAGCCAACGCCGGCAATAAACAGGCCGCAGCCGCCGCCCCAGTGAACGGCAAGCAACAGACACCACCGACCAAGACGCCCGAAAAGACGCCCGCCCAGCCAAAGACGGCCGCCCGATCGTCACCGCCAAAGACCACGGCCAAGGCACCGTCTCCACCGAAAACGGCACCGGCGGCCGCTGCCCGGGCCGCACCCGCCAAACCCAGCACACCACCCGCGTCAAAGAAACCGGAACCGCCGCCCAAGCCCGAATTCCTCAAGAAGAAGTCACCCTCGGTCGAGAAGGAAAAGGTCGTGAAGGCGGCAGCACCGCAACAGGTCTCTCAGCCCCCTGCAGCGACAGCCACCCCGCCCAGCTCAGCAACACCTGCCACACCTGCCCCCGCCACCACCGTTCCAGCAACTCCTGTCTCAACACCTGCACCTCAGGCGGCTGTGGCAGCACCTCCCGCCCAGGAAGGTACTACCGTGTCGGCCCGCCTCACCGAGGAAGCCCTGAACGGGGCGAAGAAACCTGCCACTGCCGGCACTGCCAACAAGCCGAAACCGGCGCAGAAGAAGCCGGACGTGCCGCCGAAGCCGGACGTGCACAGCAAGAGCGCGGCCAAGATGAAGACCCCGATCAAGCAGCCGGGCGGCAAGGCGGCCAGCTCCACGGTAACGATGACCAGCGAGCCCGTACAGAATAAACATTTGACAACAATTCAGTCTGATTCCAGGTCGGCGGCGGCAGCGGAGCTAAGTAGAACGGAAGCATTTAAGAAAAACATGGACATTATATCGACCATCGCGGACGTGCTGCTGTCCTGCTCGCGCTCGAAGAAGAACCGCACCGCGGAGCGGCCGGCGGCTAACGCGCCCGAACCGCCTATCACTAACACAAGCAGTAGTTCACCCTCCTCATCTTCCAATACTAACAGCACTCCCACCACCACCACCAGTCTTGAACCATCTCTGCCCTCATCGGCATCACTCTTATCATCCCTATTTCCAACGCTTTCGCAATCACCCGGCCCGTCCGGCGGCTCGTCCGATCAAGCATCCTCATCCGCGTCCGCTGGCGAATCTGCGCACAGCAAGAAGTCAAAGCTGGACGTGGAACGCATCCTGCGCATACTGCAAGCCGGTCAGACGCCGTCCACATCTTCAGCTTCGTCGGACCCATCTGCATCCTTGCTGCAGCAGCTCCCACCGGAGCTGCTAGCCGGTGGTCCCGAGGGTGAAGAAAATCCACTCGGAACGTTTCTAACCAAAGATGCCATCCGCATGCTGATGCCAACTCTGCAGGAGGTGAACCACAAGTTTAACGTGGAAAAGCAACTGCACGCGCTCAATGCGACAGCGGCGATGGCGAAGATAATGCCAAAAACGCTGCCGCCCGGCACGGACACTACCGAGGAGGACGAGCTGGAGGAGGATCTGCTGGACGAGGAGGAGGAAGATACGATCGAGTACAAGTTCACACCGCGCCCGGTCTTCATAGCAACGATCTGTCAGGTAAGATGATTGCAAGGCTCCGAAGAAGATGTCGAGAACTAATCCACCCAACACATTGGTAGGTTTGTAAGAACCCGCTGAAGACTTTCGTCCACTGCGAGCGCTGCAAGATGGTATCGTACTGTGGCGAAGAACATCGGCGCACGGATCAACCGGCCCATCGTGAACTGTGTGCGGTGCTGTGTGAAGTTGCCGGCAACAGAGGTACGTATATAGCGTTAAGAGAGGGTTTGCTTCTTTGGAGTGCAACGAGAGCAAATCTCTTTTCCCAGGAGGACACATTTACCAGCTGGCCCGGAAGCTGAACGTGCCCGAGTATCGCAATCTGCGCGTTCACACGCTCAACCAGATCGAGCTCACGCTCAAGCGCCCCATGCAAGCGTACGAACGGGAGATTGTACTGTTTCCACGCATCTGCCTTACGCCCGAGTGTCGCGAATGGCGGCAGGAGCTGCTAACGGAGTGTACCGACTGTCGGCAGGTTTCGTACTGTGCGGACAATCCTGCACATCTGCCAGCTTCCCATCGGCGCTGGTGCAAGGCGTACCTGCTCTTCCAGAAGCTGATCCTGCGACAGCGCATCCTGGGGCGGATCGAGCCCGTGCTGCCGTCACGCATCCTCTCGAAACCGGCCCCACTGCCGGCTAACATTGACGAAGCGTTCAAACAACTGTACAAAAACTCGACTGGTACGTATTGCTGAAAATTTGAAGACATCCAACTTCCATTAGGACCTCGGTTAGTTACACTTTGGAACGGCTTTACTCCTCTCACACACTAGTGCCTCGGGATGAATGTGTCTACGCCGTACTGTCGCAGATAGCGACCGCGCCGCTGTCCGCACTGTATGCGTACCAGCAGACAGGTCTACCGTTCGGCAGCACATTCACGATCCATCTCGTCGGGGCCGAGCTACAGTTCGAGGGCGACACACTGGACAAGTGGGAAGCGTTCTTCCTTCACCTCGTACCGGAGGTCGCCGTACTGCGCGTCGTGTTCGTCGGACCGGAGCTGAACGTCGAGAATCTGCCGATCGATGTCATCAGTCGCATTAGGTAAGCGTGTCCTTCACCCCGGACATACGGTTTCCTTTTTCCCGAGCTGTCTTCGTGTTAAATGGTTTCATGGGTAACTTTGATTGACAAAGCCCAGATGATCTTACTAAGACAGATGGTTTATTTTGGACACTCATTGATCACACGACTTCATTAAATGATCGATTTTGCCAGCTGACCAAGCATTACGATCACGATCCACATCAAAACGTGACAGATAGAGGGATCTACGTGTTAGAAGTTGATTTTTAGTAAAAGCACTGCATTGATTGCAGGGTTTCTTGGCTCATTTAAAGATGATCTTAACAAGCAAAGCCTCGAGAAAGGGTGCCTTCATCTTGAGATAGAACATAAAACATCCACACAAACTCATTATACCTCGTCATCACCAAACACAAACCATTTTTTACGTTTTTTGTCGCCTTCTATGTTCCGTGGTTTTTGTACATCTGTTTCACTCACTGTGCCGTCGGTTTTTGTTTTTGGTTGTAAATGTTTTGTATCTGTTTGTATTTTGTTACCGTGTAGTTGCTATTTTAGCTTCAAAATCATATTTTTCTTGGCAAAATTTTACTTCTGTAACTAACACTAACCCGAAATCAAAACAGTTTACGGCATACGTGAAGCTTTAGAGTCGGCAACACCTCAACGAAGAAGGTTCATTTTCGAAGGAACCCGGCATGAGACACCGGTGAATAGGGTGTGCTCAGACGCGAAACCCGAACGCATTTAACTGAAGATCATCTACTAGATATTCAGTTCCCCATCGTAAACCTTCGAAAATACGACGCTAATCTTAAACGCCCTCGTTCTAGCATGCGTGAGTATGGCTGAGATTTTCGGGTTGTGCAGAAGAGAGAAATAGAGAGAGAAAAGAGAAGGACGAAGAGAGCATTGCGATGTGCAGGTAAGGTTTGGTAAACGATCGCTTCAATGGTCATCTTTGTAGCAAAGGTAAGTCATAGGGAGCTCTCGCAGGTGGACAGTTATCCTCCAGAGGATCTAACCAGTTCAAGGTTCTAATACACACACGATATGCGTTTTGTTCTTGCCTTCTCCCGATACAGAATGTGCCGGACCTGCCGGTTGAAGTGCCGCGTGGTAGCGTTCGACTTCCAGTGTCGCACCATGTACCACGACTACCGGCACAGCTCGCGCTACCAGCGACCGAATCTCATCTGCTTCTTCAACCCGGGACTTCACCGTACGACCGGGTTTGCCGGGCAGGACAGCTGGCCGGTAACAATTCGTGCCGCAACGGAGGCAGGCTGCCCAATGCTGGTGACCGCCTACACCGAGCTCGAGTCTCCCCTCGATCTGGACCGGCTGCAGCGTGAGTCGACGCGTGCCCTTCAGGTCGTTCAGCCACCGACGGTCAATCCGTACGGTTCCAAGCGCCCCGATCGTAACTTCATTTCGGACGATACTGCTCCGATGATCTTCAAGAACTACTACTACTTCATAGTGAAATAGAGTGCGAGATAAGGAGAGAGAGAGAAACTTCCCAACATAGGACACATCCGTTCTGCGCGTTCGATATAATGTTCATGGTTTACACAACTGTTGGTTTTTGGTTTTTGAATGCTTTTAATTTCTTCGTTTTCCACTCACTTCGACGTTTCGGCCCCACTTCCCGGGTGTCGCAACACTACACGGTCGAAGTACTTCCTTACGCGTACTTTACTAAAGTGGCACAGCGTCACGAATCTCCACCCAGTCGTACGATTGGCAGTTGTGATTTCAAAATACGATGTGCAAAAATAAATAATGTGTATCAGTGAGTTAATTTAATCTCGATGAGAGTGAGAGTGGGGGTTTATTTCGGTTGAAACGCTTAAAGAAAGAAATTATATCTACAAGGTGGTGTTCCTCCCGCTACTACAACTTTGTATCGATCGACTTGGAATGGTGATGCACTGCTTCGTCGGCCGCACTAAAGCTGGGATTGTCATGGCTTGCCTTTTCGCCTCCCAGTTCCAGCTGGGAGCAGGGTTGGGGTCGTCGTTCGAACAGCTTCTGGATGCTTTCCAACTCGCGGCCTTTCGTTTCCGGTACGCACGTGATGACAAACACCACGCCCAGGGCGCAGAGCACACTGTACATCAGGAATGTGCCGGAGGTGGTGATGAGCTGAAAAAGATTAACCTTTTTTTTCTAAAATTGTTATGTGTTTTCTCATTTTACCCTAGACAGTAATCAAACGTTATCTGAGTCTGTCATTCAATCGTAAATTAATCTCTAAAATTCTCTTGGTTAGTTGGTAGATTTAATAAAATCACCGGTAAGGTTTCCGAACAAATACGTGATTCAATAGATTAGATTCGATGGATGAAGAACCTGATCAGTTCCAGAAACAAACACTATGACTTCGAGATAAATCCCAAGCTCTGTGTGGGTTGGTGATCATTTTCATGATCAGAAATGGTTCTTGTGCAATTTCAGAATAAGTTTTGATTTGTGATCAGCTCCAGGATTGGTATAGATATAGGATCAGTTACAGGACCTGTATCGATACGATCTATACTGGTTCGGGATTAAGATCCCGTTTCAAAATCAAAACACCGGGTCTGCAACAGTCCCAGAACCTGTATAGTTTTGAGATAAGCCTCACGATCAGAACAAATACTGGAACAATTCCTGGACCTTTTAAGGTACTATACCAGTTTCAAGAAAGGAAAAATTTGATAAAAAAAACCAGAGTTGATATTGGTCCGAGATCAGTTCCTAGACTTGACGTGTTCAGTTCCAGGAACAGTATTGGGTTTGAATCGGTTCCATGATCGAGATAGCTCAAGAACTATATCAATACGAGAAAAATGTCTGGATCTGTGCTGGTTTGGGATCATTTTCTGAATGGAAGTTGGTTGGAAAACAGTTCCAGATCCGCCTAATGCTTTAGATCAGCTTAAGGATTGGTATAAATTAGCGATCGGAATCTTTACGACCGAAAGAGCCGAATGCTACTATAAAACCAAGAGCACAACTGTACGAAAGTTCTATGAAATATATGAACTGTTAAGAGCCGCCATATCAATATCAAAGAGCCGCACGTTGCCGATCGCTGGTATAGATCCATATTTAGGATCGGTGTGAATCGAGATCAGTTCCAGGATATCTGTAAAGGTTCAAAGACTTATTAAAGTGTCTTTGAACCTTTACAATTTAATGAATAGTACCAGTACTAGTTACAGGGTTAGCTTAGATACGGTATTGATTCCTGTAGCATCTTGGAACTGTGTTGCTTAACCCTCCGATTGTCTAGCCTATATATTAAGTGAGTTACAAAGACCAGAGGCAAAGCTTTCACCGTCTCACTAGCAAACCCTTAAACAATAAACTAAGCTTGCGAAATAATGATCACTTACATCTTCCAGTGGATGGTACGTTTTGATGACGGTGAACATCATGGCCAGATTGAACGAACCGGCCAGTGAGCTGAGCAAGCTGCGCTGTGCCGTTGGGAACAGCTCACCCATCAGCAGAAACGGTATGCTACCGAACCCGATCGAGAAGCCGACCATGAACACGATCAAGCTGACGACCGGCAGATACCCGAAGCAGGTGTTACCGATCGAGTTTAGATGGAAGGCGGCACCCATCGATGCCATCGCCAGGCACATAATTAGCCCGGACATGATGAGCAACGGTTTGCGACCGGCCCGATCGACGACGAACAGGGCCGCACCATTGCTCAGTACCTGCACCGTGCCGACGATGATCGTTGCCAGATGACCGTCCATGGACGATCCAGCCGCATGAAAGATCTCTACCGTGAAGAACACGACCGCATCGATGCCACTGAGCTGCTGGATGGAGAGCAGCACCAAACCAATGCCAAGGGGGATAAGAATCTCCCGCCGTAGTAGCGCTTCCTTGGAGAAGGGTTTCGGTGTGGGTTCCGCGGGTGAGGGATGCTGCTTCTCTTTCCGCTCCACCACCGCACTGGTCGCTTTCGGGTCGATCGAGAAACCCTGCAGATGGAGCCACTTGGCGGAGTAGTGTGCCTTCTCGTACTGTTTGCGCGTTTTCAGCCAAACCGGACTTTGGGGGAAGCACGCAACGGCCAGGAAGAGACAGCACGCCATCCCGCAGCATATCCAGGCGAGCAAGCGCCAGTGGAAAAACTTCCCCATAATGTACATCACCAGTATGCCGACCGACATGGACAGTGCGGGCAGGGAACCGATCACGCCCCGTATCTTCGGATCGCTACACTCGCTCACGTACACCTGGGCGGCGGGCAGGGACAGCCCGGCACCGAAGCCGGAGAGCATGCGGGCGACGAACAGGACGCGCCAATCGTTCGCCGTTGCGATCAGTATCCAGGAGATGACCCACAGCGGTGACGCGATCAGCACGGTGTACTTGCGCCCGATCCGGTGCATCAGCGGGAACGCGACCAGGCTGCCGAAGAACGCACCGAACGGTGGGATGGAGCTGACCCAGGAAGCGATGCTCTTGCTCGGCAGCAGATCCGGCACCGTGGCGTGCATGGAGGGGACGGCCGGTGCGGAGTAGCCGCGCACCAGCCCGATGCAGTAGTAGGACAGCGACACGGACAGCGAGAGGAGCGTCTGCGGGGGGGTTGATAGGGGGGGAAGAAAGGAGCGGGAGCAAATTGTGAATTAGTACACAGTGATTTGATTGAGGCGGCGGCTGCCGGCGCGAACATTCCACAATGGCATTCGTTTGTTCGCGGCTGGGGTTGTGGGGTTCGTTGTCGCGGCACGTGCTGCCTCAAGGTTAAGCTGCTCACCCCGGATTTGCAAATCGTGCAATGTGCTTTACCGTTTTTGTAACGTGTTTGTGTGTGTATTTAAATGATCATTAACATTTTTATGGTCAAATCTGGCGAGAGATTATTTTAAATTTAGATTCCCGATGGACATTCATTCAATTAAATTGAAATTAAACCAGAGGTGCTGACACACGTCTGCTATAGCGATGACAATAGGCAATAAAGCATGTGATTGGGACGGCAATACGTGGCACGACAATGTGGCACTATCAAACGTCGTGGCCATTTGTAGAACAAAAGGAAGAAGACTATTTCCAACACGCCGCTTTTCACTCACCTGCTTTAGCGCTGCCATTGGGGTAGTCTTTTCTTCTGCCATCTTAACTTGATGCACTATTCACTGGTTAATACCGTTCCTCCGATCACCGCTCAACTGTGTGTGTGTGCAAAAGTGGCCCTCACTTATGCCTTGAGCCAATGTTCAAAATTTTAATGCACAACGCTCATCACTCGCCCCAGCACGCAGACCGACCCAACACTGGACTGGCGGCCACCGTTTAACAATAAAGACTGAACGTGCGCGCGTCGTCCCTAACCTTCGCTGACGTTTGCCAAAAATTCACCAGCAAGCGATCGTTACGCGATCGCGTTCAATGAAACCGAATAAAAAGTGGTCAGACCACTTTTGTGTTTTGATAAAGAGCGTCACTATGAGGAGGGGGATCTTTTGTTGTGGATATAATAACAAATAGCAGAGTTTAGAGTTTCTCCACACCTATGCTTCCCTAGCTGATCGTGAGGGACACACGCGACCTGAGCACTATCAACGACCGTTCGCTACTACCGGCAAATGCGAGAGTGCCGTTCAAGCCGGCACGCGAATCTTTCCTTCACCTCCACAAGTCTCGGGCGAACGGTGCGTTGTGATGTGATGTGCGGTTTGCAGTTCGCTATCGAGATCAAGCGTATTTATCTATCCCCCCACCCGATGCTGGGGTGGTTATCGGGCAAAAAAACACGTTTTTACTCGCAGCATCATTGGGCGTTCGGAAATCCTTTTCGTTTCGTGGCACTTTCGGTAGCCTTGATGTAATTTGCATGTTATTGATGATTGTTATGGCTAAAGAGAACCAATAAAAAAGCTAAATAAAGTGTAAAATAGAAACAAGATGCATAAAATATATAGAATAGGCAAAGAGTAAGAAAATAAATCCATCAAAGAAGAAAAATAACATTAATAACGGATAAATGACCAATAGAATAGAACCTAAAGAACCGAGTATAAATAACTAATGTCCAGTTCATTGTCTAAACAAAGACTTGTAAATATAATAGAGTACAACAGAGTAAATAAAACAATTTAAAAACAACACAAAAAAATAGTAAATAATACGTAACTTTAATACATATCACGGGAATTTCGAGTTGTTATTGCGTTTTATCAATTCATTTATTAAGTTATATGTTTATTTATTATATTTATGTTTCTTTGAAGTTATTTGTTTTTTCATAATTCACTCAATTAGTTATCTATTTACTAGTTTAATTTTTTATGTTTCATTGTGTTTTTGGAAGTTATTTGTTTTTTTTTCTTCTTTCAATTCATTTATATAAATATATGTTTATTTATTCACGTTTCTTTGGAGTTATTTGTTTCTTTCTGTTCAATTATTTATGTAATCTTCTTTTTGCTTATTGTATCATTGATTATGCTTATTATATCATTGATTTTTCTTTATGTATCTTGAGAGTTATTTGTTTCTTTCTTTTAATTTCTTTATTTATTTAATTGGGTTATCTATTTACTTAGTCTTTTCGGTTTATGTATTTGTTATTTTTTACTTGTTTATGTACTTACCAATTTTCTTTTTTTTTTCATTTATGTTCAATATACTTCTTTTCTACACCAAATCTACATAGAATGATACAAACACACTATTCTAAACGAATAAATATGCAAACATTGCAAGCTAGATACTTTTCCCCAAACAGTAATAGACCCCATAGTCCCACGCCGATACGATGTCGCTCCACTAATGGGATTCATTTGCGACTTCCAACCGACTCTACAATGAAACATCTGTTCCCTTTTGCGTGAAGGTGCGAGGTAGCAGATAATGGGCAACGAGCAAAAAAGCCCCTCAGTTTAGAAAATCAAAAGCACATGCCTTACCGCAGCACAGAGAACCCAGCGGGCGGACAGTCGGTCCGAAGCTGTGGTAGCTCACCACTCCTGTCATCTCGTGCATGGTAACCGACCTGCATTGGCGGGGAGGACACACACATACACACACACACCGAACTGCAATTTACGGTGCATTACCGCTAATGAAAAGCATATTTCTGAGCTCACGCTCGCTCGCTTGCTCTCCGCTGTGGTGGTGCGCCAGTGAGTAAAGTTAATTTTTAGTTTACGCGTCTCGTACACCGTAACGATACCGCGCGCTTGATTGAGGAATCTGCATGCAAATGACTTTGCAGACCCGAGCGACACCCCCGCTGTTGCGTTCTCGTAAAGAGGCTCGTAAAATTGGAGTAATGGTTCTAACTGATTCGGATCTTCCCGACGCCCACCTGCGAAGAAATGGAGACCAGACTCAGCGATTAGAAGCGTGTCTTGAACGATGCTAACGAGGAGCTGGCTTGTGGCAAATTAATTTAAAGTTTCTGGAGGGGATAGAATCCCCAATTCCCCGATTCCAACAAAAGGCAGGTCAAGTTCCCGCCTTTTACTCGTCCATCATTTAATTTTAAGGTATTTGGGTTAGATTCACTAATTGAATTGCACCCGCTCCCGCTGTTCACAAACGCGTGGAGAGGCGATGGAGAGGGTGAGTTCGTAATGGGGTGGAAAGTTCCAGCTTTTATTACGAAATGACATGCCGTCGCGATCATTAGTCAGAATCGGAACTGAACGCTCTGGGACAGCAGGTGCAAGGGGAAGTTAGAATTGTTTGTTGTTTGTTAGCCCAGAGCTATCTGTCTGGCGTGATGGTTGAGCATGTCGCCGTCAACTTCCGATACGATCGTACGGTCCCGGCAACTCACCCTCCGCACACCCTGTGCATCATCACGTGTGGCTTGCGCGCTTACACTACCATCAGGTATGCTCAAACATTGCATTCACTCCATTCCAACACGGAAATAAAGCGACACAAACTTTGATGTTCCCTTCGAAACAGACACCGTTTACACACACACAAACACTCCCCGTGGGAGATCGCTGGAGATCGAGCTTTTTTGCGCGTGATGCTTCACTACACGTTTAGCAGCAGGGGTTTACCACCTTCCAAAAATGGTGCCTCCAGCAGCAGTGGACCTCCGTAGTGGCCAGCGGCGAAAGGTAAAAATTTCGCCAAATCTTAAACCATCAATCGGCATCGAGTCAAAACGGCTGAGAAGAAAGTACGTCCGGAGGAAGCGCCACCGTCGCTCAACAAAATGCTGTCACCGTCCCGCTGTGGCGAAAGCGATCGTTTGAGATTGGACGCCGTTTATTTTATTTTTTTAATTATTTCATCGAACGACATCCAGCTCGATCGCAACAGTTCCCTCTGAGTGGTTGGATTGGTGTGTTGTGTGACATGCTGAGTGAGCTACCACATGCAGTGTTCAGGTGCATATTCTGGCGCCTTGATAACGTTCCTGGCTTTTGCATAGTGTTATCGTGCAGGTGCAATTGCACCAAATGCAAAACATTGTACGTTCGATTTGCTCGGATGCTCGTGAAATACGCTGACGAACGAAAGTAAAAGTGCGTCAAATTGAAATTGTGTCACTTTGGTGCTAAATATTATCAAACATCATACCGTTTTAGTGACGAGATTTGTTGTTCAATCAGTACGTTATGATCAGTTTATTGGGTGAAGTGCAATAGTGATACGTAAAAAGTGTTAATGTTTAGCACTGACACGCGACGTGCAAGTGATGATCAAGCGTGCTCCAAGCAATCAGTGGAATCATTTTCAAGGTAACGCCGATCAATGTTACGCTGGTTTCACGTATTTTTTGTACCGAAAAGTGCCAAATTGAAATTCGGTATTATTTTTTGATTTTCCACGCTGCTTATCATTCTTTATCATTCCGTAGTTTTAATACATTTTTAATGATTTTTTTTTGTACAGACATCAAGCCATAGGTTGAGACCGTACAGTGAAGCAACTTCTTACAAACGTTTGATACTACTCGGGTAGACTTCAGTCCCCTCTTTGGACCACTGGGTGCATTTTTACAACACAAAGCGAATCATTCTGCAGCAAAACAAAACCCTCCTGCTGCGACTGCTGCTGCTGCTGCTGCCGGTGTTACAACAGAACCATAAAACTCGTTGCACCGTACCGTGACTACGACAGTCGTGTGATAGGACGTCTCAGGTCGTAACATTGAAGGAACGCTACAGGGCAGAACAGTTTCAAAAAATGCTCCAAACTAGCAGCAGCAAGTGCTCACTTCTAACCGTCCTGGTGTTGGTGAACGTGATAGGCGAGTTTCCATTGGTTCTAGCTAAGGGTAAACATAGCCTACTTGAGGGCTTGTGCGAAGAACAAGTGATCTATTCTGTTGCCGAGGAGAGCGTTATTGACTTCTGCATCTCTTTGCAGCCGGTGACAGTGACCTAAATGAGGTGCGCATTGGATTTGGATCATCGTTCAGCGCACGGCGGGACGTTCGGTTCCATCTTTATACGCCGCTGAACCGCGCCGATGCACACGTATTCTCGATCGAGACAGTGGACACGCTGATGCGATCCTTCTACAACTCCAGCCATCCTGTGAGGTAAGAAATGTCCGTTTGCGAAATCAACCACAATGATTACTAATGAAACTTTTTCCGTAGAATTATCATCCACGGATGGTTTAACAATGCCACCTCGCTGGTGATACAGGGCATCAAGGATGCGTACCTCGATGCCGGCAGCTACAACGTGATCGGTGTGGATTGGGGCGTCGGTGCGGGTGAGTCCTACTTCCGTGCGTCACAGTACACGATCGCGGTCGGGTTGGTGGTGGCGGACCTGGTTAAGCAGCTCGTACGCTCCGGTATGGCCGAACTGGAAAGACTGTATCTGGTCGGCCACAGTCTCGGGGCACACATTGCCGGCAATGCGGGTCACTCGCTCAAAGCTCAACCACTCCACGTGATCTACGGGCTCGATCCGGCTTCGATCAACTTCTTCCAGGACGAGCCGGACTCACGCCTCAGCCCGGACGATGCACTGTACGTGGAGGTTATCCACACCAACACGCAGCTCTCCGGCTATCCGGCACCGCTCGGGCATGTCGACTTCTACATGAACTACGGGCGTAAGCAGCCAGGGTGCAAGACGGACGTCTGTAGCCATGGCCGCTCGACCGAGTACTTTATCGAGTCGTTACGTAACACGACCAAAGGATTCTGGGGCGTCGGGTGTAACGATTACGCCGAGATCCGGCAGCGCACGTGCTACAACATCAAGCAGCAGGCGGTGATGGGTGGTGAGTACTGGCAGAAGAACATTACGGCCGGTGTGTACACGGTCGAGACGCTGGCAGAGTCACCGTACGCGATGGGTTACGTTCATTAGTAGCGTGTGTTACTTAAGCTTATGTCACGCCTCGTGTGCAAGGAGTGTTAATCATGGTAAATAACAGTAAATAAACGTCCCCAAATAATGATAATGCACTAAGGAGGAACAGGGGGGCTTATCTGAATGCTGGGTGCTTTGGTCCGAAAATTGAGCCAATAATTTGATGACGCTACATTAACAACACTACCCTCCCTTCCCCGGTAATCCACACAGCCACAAGTCACGCTACTAGACGACCGTCGTCTAGACGATGCAAAGGGTGTAACCGTGATACGTCATACGACCGCGAAATGTTATCGAACAGGCCTGATTCGGAAGTGATAGGGCGACTGTATTTTCGGCGCAAGCGACCTCTGATAATGCCGATCGCGCTTTTATCGCCCTTTATAAAGACCAGCCTATCTGCTACCGTTAGTCCATTACCCTTGATTGCTGCTACTGAAGGTGAAGGTGCTGCAGAATGCGTGCATTACTGTCGGTTTGTGTTTTGTTTTGCGTGCTGTCCGTGGAGTTAGGTAAGAAGAAATTGTGTGAAGTGTATCTCAGTGAATCGTTTGGAAAATCCCACTATCATCTTCGAACATCTTATTGCAGCCTATGCCGGCGCACTCTCCAGCAGGGATGTTGACAATCACGAGTGGCACATAGCGGCGGACGAGAATGGCAACATGCGGCTGGTGTCCTACGCCGTACCCTACCAGCTGGACGGTGAAAAACCGAAGCGAGATTTTGTCCCAGAGCGGGACACGCGCTTCCTCCTGTACACTGCCTCCAATCCGGAGGTACCGCATGTACTCCGGAACGGTGACATTGCCTCGATCCAGAGCTCTCCCTTCAACCCCAACAACCCAACGCGCATGATCATTCACGGGTGGCTCGGTACGCAGGATTCCGAGATCAATCGGCTGACCCGATCGGCCCTCTTCTTCGGCGGTAACTACAACGTGATCTACGTCGACTGGAGCGTTGGTTCGTTGGATGAGTTCTATCCGAACTCGCGTCAGCTGGTGTACGCGGTCGCTGCGGCCGCCTCCAACATGCTGGACTACCTCGCCCGATATGGTCAGCTAAACAAGCGTGACGTGGTGGTTGTGGGACACAGTCTGGGTGCTCACGTTGCTGGTAACGTTGGAAAGTGGCAATCTGGTGCTATCCCTACTATTGTCGGGCTGGACCCGGCCTTGCCATTCTTTGCCGGCGATGCTCCCGACAGGATTATGGCATCGGATGCGGATTACGTCGAGATCATCCACACGAACGGTGGTGTGTTGGGCTTTATGGAACCGATCGGTGACGCTGACTTCTATCCCAACTATGGACGTGTTCAGCCGGGCTGTGGGGTCGATGTGGGAGGTGGCTGTGCCCATGCGCGGGCAGTTCACTTCTACGTGGAGTCGATTCTTTCGAGGCATGGATTCGTTGGACAGCAGTGTCAATCGTTCCAGAACATACGGGATGGTACGTGTGCACAGACGGGCGTTTCATCTCGCATGGGCGGTGAGCCACCGAATGCCAAGGGTGCCCCGGAAGGTATCTTCTTCCTGCAGACGGCCAACAGTTTCCCCTTTGCCGTCGGGTGTTAGTGATATTGACGATCCGTCTAAATAAGTTTACACAGAGACACGGGCGGCTTTTACAGCAATAGAGCACAGTTTTTGTTTACTAGTTCGTAAGAAGATTAATGTAAATTTCCGCACATAAAGCGAAATTGTAATCTAGTATTATGACATGTCTACCTCGCGTCACGTAATTATCGCACGCCATTTATTTACCGATCGCGAGATAAAACAACCCGCTCATCTTCGCTTTGTAGATATCGTTCAGATCACCGCCCATGACCGCCCGCACACCGTCACAACCGTCATTAACGCTACCCGTCTCGCAGCGGTGTCCCACGTACAGCGGCACCCTACTCACCGTGAGCGTTCGCCGGAAGTACTCGACCGCTCGATTGTGGCTGCAGGTATTCGTCAGACAGCCGGGCTGCGATTGGCCACCGTTGGGATAGAAATCGGCCTGCCCCAGTGCATCCCGATGGCCGAGCACCCCCTTGTTGGTGTGTATTACCTCCACGTACTCGGCGTCCAGCGCATCCACACGCTCTGAGGGCTGATCGCCCGCAAACAGTGGTCCCGCTGGGTCGAGCGCTATGATGGCGGCCAGTTTGGGCATGGCTTGAAACTGTTTCCCCGTCAGACCGGCAATGTGCGCTCCCAGGCTGTGGCCGACGAGCACAATCTGGGCCGGATGTTGGCCGGCCTGAAGCAGTAGTGCTATCTGGGCCGCAATCACACCAGCAACCGCTCCCACACGTAACCGCGCTGCAAGATACACTATCGTACCGGCACCAGCTGACCAGTCGATGCCGATAACATTGTGCGCACCTTTCGCCAGATACGCACCGGCAAGCCCACGGACCGCGTCTGACGTCCAGTCGTTGAGCCAACCGTGGATGAGAATGCGCGTTGGATTGCGAGGATTAAAGCTGGAGTTCCGCAACGCGGCCAGATCGTTTAACTTTAACTCTTCGCGATGCGTGGTTCCGTTGCCGGACGGCGACACCGTCCAGAGAAAGAAACGCGTGCCAGACTTTGCGTCAAACCGTAGCGAACTGGCGAGTAGCCTTTGGTGTTGCAGTTCCGTCTGGTTTAAGCACTCGAACGTTTCGATGTTCTTGGGAACGGCAGTTCTATCGGTACCACACGGAGGGACATCACACAAAACCGCACTGATTAGTAGCAGCAGCAGCAGTAGTGATAGTTCAACGATGCACGGCTTCATGATCGATCGGTCGTTGCAGTCTGAGTGCGCTCACCGTGCTGGATGTAGCGCAGTGCCGGGAGCTTGTTTTTAAGCCTCATCAACTCTTCTCACACTCTCTCGTGCGTTGATTGAGCAGTGATTCAATAAAAAGCGCCTCGCGCTTATTGCTATAGTTGTCATAAGCAATTATCTCAAGTGCCGATGGTATTACATTTCCGTGTTTTCCTAAATCCCACCCAGCTGGAGTGGGTTCCATTAATATATTTGCTACACGTTTCCGTTTGTCCGTACGCGTACGGTACTACGGCAGGGAGGCAAGATAAGCGAAAGTTTTGTAAGGCACATTGCATACTGCCGCCGTGTCACAATGCAGATTGTAAGACGGTGGTAAGACTATTTAACGTTCGCGCACGTGTAACTCACGGCACTCATATGAGCCGGGTCTGGATTAATCGTAACCTTCGTGGGACTACGGGGGACTTTTGCGCTTAGCACTGTTGATAGTGTGTATGTACATAAACATTAACAACTGATTACTTTGCATTAGTAAGGGATTCTGGTATTGGCTATGTAATCTACGCCAGTTTATAGTTTATCGACCTAAGTCTGTCAGTCGGTCAAATGTGGCACTTCAGTTTGCTGGATTTTCGAAGCAAACGTGCAGATCAAATAACTTACAGTACATGTTACAGGATGTTCAAGGGTTCTCAAAGTTTTGGGACACTTTGTTGACCCTTGCTTGTTGGAAATGGACTTAATGTGTTGGGAATTTGACTCTATAGCACCATTTTTGGGCAATGTCCACTAGGAATTTCTATGAAGCTTGTCCAAAAAGGGTGCCATAGAGTCCAGTTCACTTGGTATAAGAAAGAGTCAAGGAAGTGTCCCACAACTATGAGAACCCATGAAAACTCTTTGAGGAAATGGGCAAGACTTCATAGCATTCGATTTAGCGAAGGTAATAGAATTTTGAAGATATCTTGACAAAGCTTGAATGCTCTAGGAAGATAATTCTTCAAGATGCTCGATCTTTCGGTGAAGGTTTGAGCACCCGATCTCCAACATGTAATGATTCACCCGATCCATCCAAAGAATTTATACATATTTATTGGCAAAAAAAGAAAAGGCGAAGACTGTGTATTTCTTATAGGAAAACATATTCAAACGAAGGCATACAACTTACTGGGTCAATCGCCTGTAAGTGAGAGCCTGTGACGTTGATCTCGCCGTTCGCTCGCTTTCCACTCGCGCTCTCACAGCAGGGGTGCTTGCGCATGAAAGCCTGAAAGAAAGAGTTGGTTCGCCGCATTACTGTCTCCATAACATTCACCAGTCGACAAAACACTGAAATGTTTGTGTTTCTTCTCCACAACTTCATACTAGAACATACCACCAGGCATTGTCCAGATGTGTCGATCATTTATCCAAGAAGAAACATCCAGCGTATTTGCATCATCTGCAAGGAATTTCTTAATGATAATTTTGAGACATCGAAGGTTACAACCTCGTTCGTCTCTTTAATTCTAAATCTTATTTTCAAATCTGTGATTACTCTTTGAAAAACATTTCCTTCTTGCTTTTGCCGCATCTTTTTTACACTCGATTACTAAACTTGGGATTATTTAGGACTCATTTCCGTAGATTTACACAGTGGTTATCGTACTTCGATGTATATCGCATGTCACATATATATATCACATCACAGTGTGTCGTTGAAGTTCTTGAAGGACTATCAGAACGCTTGAAGTAATTTGAGGCCTTTTTTGAGCCGTTATAACCCTTAACTACAACCGATTCAATAAAGCAGAGCCACTCTACTATCTCCAGAATGTTAGCGTGTTGCTTAATACACCGATTTTAGATAAATCCTCTAGTAAATATTTGATCTTCGTCGAATTCGAACAAACGAGACTTAACAATCTTCAAAATATTTTTTATAACGGGCATATTATTGAATCGTTCGAGTTGACTACTGTACCACGGGACCCCCCCAAGCCGAATATTCATCATATGCAACGCGGTAGACTGAAAAACGTGGTATACTAATTTGCTCCCCGGCTCTCAAAAAGATCCTCAAACTTTGTATACTTTATTTCCCGACGGCTACCTACAGAAATACAGAGTTGTTCTGTGCAACCTCCCAATGGATCACGATGCGTATCGTGTTCTGCACAATTAGCTAATGACGCAAAAGGTCTATCACGGTGTTAAATCTCGTCGAAATAATGGAACTGTAGCTGTAACTGATAAAAGTGCACGCATGAGCTTAAAGTGAATGGCGCATGGGCTAAATAATTCGCATTTGGAAAATCATACGATTAGCGATATACCACTTAAGCGATAAAAAAGCGATATCTTATCAAAACCCTCCCCTGCGAGATCTGCTTTGAAAATACTGTACTACAGGAGCATAAAGGCTTTCTGGCGCGATAAGATTAACACCATGTATGCACATTACTTTCCTTCTAGATCATTTCTCACGGTTTGATTAACGGACAGTGTGAGAACTCGTGGGAAAATCATAACTTTCTGTGGGCTACGCATATAAAAATGAGCGACCATTTTGGGGAGCCTTTCAGTAGCTGGGAATTCGCCCAAAATGAAGGTATTCGCGATATTCAGCATTTGCTTGGCAATCGGTAGGTAATTCCCAAAGTTTTGCACTTCTTATACTAATGTCGAGTACTTATCTGCTTTAGCCGCTGCCCTGCCTCTCAATGAAGAGGTTGGTCCGGAGCATATTCCTGAGCCTTACGGTGAGGATGGCTCGGAACTAATTCCGGAGCCCTACGGAGAGGATGGTGCGGAGCTTGTCCCAGAGCCCTACGGCGAAGACGGCCCCGAGCATATTCCTGAACCCTACGGAGAGGATGGCTCGGAACTAATTCCGGAGCCGTACGGAGAGGACGGTTCTGAGCTTATCCCAGAGCCCTACGGCGAAGATGGCCCAGAACATATTCCCGAACCTTATGGAGAGGACGGTTCTGAGCTTATCCCAGAGCCCTACGGCGAAGATGGCCCAGAGCATATTCCCGAACCTTATGGAGAGGACGGTTCTGAGCTTATCCCAGAGCCCTACGGCGAAGATGGTTCTGAGCTTATCCCAGAGCCCTATGGCGAAGATGGTTCCGAGCTTATTCCTGAACCCTATGGCGAAGATGGTTCCGAGCTTATTCCTGAGCCATACAAGAAGGCTGCCCTTGAGGAGCAGGGTTACGAGTCGAACTGGCAGCTTGTCCCCGACGGTGATGGTCGTCTTCATCTGGTGAACACCGATCCCTTCAACCTGGGCAGCCAGGATGAGCCGGCTCCGCTGTTCAACGCTGATACCGATGTTATCTTCACGCTTTTCACGCGTAACAACCGCAACAGTGGACATCGCATCACTCCCGGAAATGCTGGCACCCTTGGACCGCACTGGAACGGTGGTCGTCAGACGCGCTTCGTCATCCACGGCTGGAACAACAACGGAGGATCGGAAGTGAACGTTCTCATTCGCAACGCCTACCTGGATCGTGCCGACATCAACGTGATCATCGTTGACTGGGGTGTGGGTGCTCAGAACCCGAACTACGTCACGTCCCGCAATCACATCAACGCAGTCGGTCTTACCGTGGCTCGATTCATCGATTTCTTGAACCAGAGCGGAGGCTTGGCGTTCAACAACGTGTACGTCACTGGACACAGCTTGGGAGGACACACGGCCGGTATTGTTGGCAAGCGTGTGACCCGCGGCCGTCTGAACACGGTTGTTGCCTTGGATCCTGCCCTGCCACTATTCTCCATCAACGACCCTGCTAACCGTGTGGCGCCGGGAGATGCCAACTACGTCGAGGTCATCCACACAAACGGAGGACTGCTGGGCTTCGATCTGCCGATTGGTCTGGCTGATTTCTACCCGAACGGAGGTCGTAGCCAGCCGGGATGTGGAGTAGATTTGGCGGGTACCTGTGCTCACGGACGTGCCTTCCAGTTCTTCGCCGAGTCGGTCCGTACGGCTCAGAGCGGATTTAACTCCATCCGTTGCGGTAACTACGATCAGATCTTGAACAACAACTGCGTGTCGTCGGGCGCTAACGCTCGCATGGGTGGTGAGCCGTCCAACATTGGCCGTGGTGTGAATGGTGTGTTCTTCCTCACCACCAATGCCAACAGCCCGTTCGCACGAGGTTAACCAGTGATATTCTGAAAATAAAGACTATTGGTAGTATTTAAGCTGAATAATTATCATTTGTGTTATGTTCTATGTCTCTTTAATTTTAAGTTGACTAGAAATAGATTGCATACCCAATTTTTGACAGCAACCTGACTAATTAAAAAAAAAAAAACAAAATAATGTGCCCAATACGTCGTCATAATTATGATTTATCAAATCACAAGTAAAACGATATCCGTAAACAGGGGGTTTCATTTTATTTCTGCACAATAATCGTAATTCTTATCGGATCTTCGGACGGCCTATCGGACCACACTGCCAGCTCTATTGCGGTTTATGGTCCTCCAAAAATAACTCCAATTCTTCATCGATGCGATTAGATTAGTACACTATAGAGGGAGGTTTAGAGCTTTTGTTTGAAAAATCTATCGCACGTCACTGGCGTTCCGAATCCTTTCGACTTCATATAAAAACGAACCTGAAGGCCATTTTTCTTTAGTCAGCGGGGAAGTACCGACCCATGATGAAGCTTTTCGCATTGCTGATCTTGTGCGTAGCGGCAGGTAAGTGCTGATCATACTGTAGTAGTAAAACGTTATTTTATTGTTGTTTCTACTTCCACAACAGCTACTGCCCTTCCTCTTAATGAGGAGGTAGGCCCCGAGCATATTCCTGAACCGTACGGTGAGGATGGTCCGGAGCATATTCCTGAGCCTTATGGGGAGGATGGCCCGGAGCATATTCCGGAGCCCTACGAAGAGGTTGGTCAAGAGCACATTCCCAACGAAGAACAGGGTTACGAGTCGAACTGGCAGCTTGTCCCCGATGGTGATGGTCGTCTGCATCTGGTGAACACCGATCCCTTCAACCTGGGCAGCCAGGATGAGCCGGCACCGCTGTTCAACGCTGATACCGATACGATTTTCCTGCTGTTCACGCGTAACAACCGCAACAGTGGACATCGCATCACTCCCGGAAATGCTGGCACGCTTGGACCGCACTGGAACGGTGGTCGTCAGACGCGTTTCATTATCCACGGCTGGAACAACAATGGAGGATCGGAAGTGAACGTGGCTATCCGCAACGCTTACCTGGACCGTGCCGACATTAACGTGATCGTCGTTGACTGGGGTGGCGGTGCGCAGAACCCGAACTACGTCACGTCCCGCAATCACATCAATGCTGTGGGAGCTGCTGTCGCTCGTTTCATCGATTTCTTGAACCAGAGCGGAGGTATGTCGTTTAACAACGTGTACGTCACTGGACACAGTTTGGGAGGACACACGGCCGGTATTGTTGGCAAGCGTGTGACCCGCGGCCGTCTGAACACGGTTGTTGCCTTGGATCCTGCCCTGCCGCTATTCTCCATCAACGACCCTGGAAATCGTGTTGCATCGGGAGACGCTAACTACGTTGAGGTTATCCACACGAACGGAGGCCTGCTGGGTTTCGATCTGCCGCTTGGTCAGGCTGATTTCTACCCGAACGGAGGTCGCAGCCAGCCGGGTTGCGGTGTGGATTTGGCGGGTACCTGTGCCCATAGCCGTGCTCATCAGTTCTTCGCCGAGTCGGTCCGTCCGGCTCAGAGCGGATTTAACTCCATCCGTTGCGGTAACTACGATCAGATCTTGAACAACAACTGCGTGTCGTCGGGCGCTAACGCTCGCATGGGTGGTGAGCCGTCCAACATTGGCCGTGGTGTGAATGGTGTGTACTTCCTCACCACCAATGCCAACAGTCCGTTTGCACGGGGTTAACCAGTGATATTGCAAATCAATAAAGTCGAACATTTTTCAATAATTTTTTACCTTTAAATTTTACATTTCAATTTATTTTTTAGCACAACAATCACAATAGATATATTATACGAACAAATACGAACAAATTATAGTTTTTAAATGAAAAAGATGTTATGAAATTTGAAAGACATCAGTCGATCCACGATAATTATCGATCATCTATGAACAGTTTTTCAAACATGATCATTACGGCAACAATCTAAGTGGTCCAGATTACCTTATTCAACACGCTTAATAGGTTTAGTACATAACCGGGTAGGACAGTTAGTCCTGGTTATGAGCGATTGCAATCCCAATGGGCATGAGAACCCATTTCAGGTGCTGGCATGTCAATGCATAAGATGAATAGCTCAATGCATAGCACACAAAAGAACAAGTTCAAATAATTTTGTACATTTTGTATTAAATAAATAATAATAAAGTCTATTATTACAGCGATTGAATTGAATAAAGACAAAAAAACTACATTCAGAAAATATCCTACAGTTTGTATTCAAATATCATTCTCTATCTATCCTCTTGCAAATGGCGCTCCATCATTCGTGGTAAGGGAGTACACACCGGTAACACCGCGTCCATAGTTCGAAGGCTCCCCACCCATGTTCGCGTCCGGTCCACTTGGCGTACAGTTGCCCTCGACAACCTCCTGCATACTGGCGCATCTCGTAGCACGGAACGGCACCGAGCTAGTGATGGACTCTGCATAGTAAGCGGGCGCACGTCCATGAGCACAACCACCGGCAATGTCCGTTCCACAACCAGGTTGCGTACGTCCACCGTTCGGTGTGAACGTAGACTGTCCCATCGGCGTACTGCTACCCAGCAAACCACCATTGGTCATGATCATCTCCACATACCGACCATCGGCCGGGGAAACGGCATCCGGCTGTCCAAGAGAAAACAGTGGCCCAGCCGGATCGAGTGCAATAATGGTGTTCACGCGCCCATTCTGGCCCTTTCCGGCATTGCCGGCAACGTGCGCACCCAGACTGAACCCAATCACGTATATATTGTCCGTGGAAGCACCGGCAGCAACCAGCTGATCGATAAACGAAGCTACCGCCGCACCTGCCGGCCCGACAGCATTGCGGGCCGCAATGTAGTTCGGGTTCACAGCACCAGCACTCCAGTCGACGCTGATCATGTTGTAGTCACCGATGCTGAGATACCGATCGCGGATGTTCGTGTTCATGCCATCATTTCCGTTGCTGTTCCAGCCGTGAATGGTGAAGCGGGTCGGATGGGCCGGGTTAAAGTTGGACGCCGCAATGGAGCCGGCATTGCCAAACTCCAGCACCTGCGGTGTGGTTGGGTTCGAGCGGGTAAACAGCCGGAAGATCAGGTCCTGCTCGGGGACAAAGTTTGGAACGAACGAATCGTCGGGCAGAGCGTACGGGTTGGTATTGACGAGATGCAGTCTGCCATCACTGTCCGGTACGAGATGCCAGTTGGAGTTATCCACCGGGAGGGACGCAACGAGAAGCAGCTGCGTAGCAAGCAGCACAAATCCTGCACGAACCATGGTTGTCGTCCAAACAAAGTCAATGGTTAAACACGGTGAAAACAACTGTTTAAGTGGATGAAATGGGTCAACTCATTTTATAACCAAACCCATGGTGGGAGAGGTCAAGATATGACCAATATCATGGGAGATAGTGTTAATGCTGAAGGCGATAAAGCCTGGGGGGTCCAGTCCAATGTTTTGCTCCTGATTTAGGTGGGAATTTCCAGCCCTCTTACTGACGTCATGATGATAGTTCAAATATGCTGAGGGCTTTCGAGTAGAGTGGGACAACTTCTTCTTCTTTGACACGCTTAGACATCATAGTTGATCTAGACTTAACCTAATCTAACCATAATCAGATTAGAAAACAAACTTTTAATTATTATCATGGATCTAAATCGATCGACGTCTACTACTGCGACTACTGCGTCGCTAGACAAGGAACTAATTAATCTCTGTAGTCAAAACATTGTAAGGGGTAACGCGAATTACTAAGGATTGATTCGTTCCCAGTAGCGAAACTAGGAACTGAATACCAAGTAGGAACAGTATCAATTCTTGGACTTGAACAGATTTGCTATAAATTCCTTGAACAATCCAGGTACAGTTCTTGAATTAGAGTAAGTTCAGTATCAGTATCAGTGGGAGTTCTTGGAACGGTTGGGAATCAGTTTTAGGATCGGTAAGGATTTTGAGTTCCAGGTCCAGTTTTGTTTCAAGATAAGACGGATATGGGTTAGATATTAGTTCCAAGACCAAAGCAAGTTCACAGACTGGTATGGGATCTGTAAAAGTTCCAGTCGACATCGGTTTGAGATTAGTTCCAGGAACAATATGGCTTCTGAAGTAGTTTCTTAGATGTGTTTCTTGGGTTTAAGAAGTGCGTGATAATTGCGTTGTCTTTAAAAAAAAATAATGTCCGCATCCTGCATCAGATATATAACCCCCTTTACTGTATACACACGAAGTGAAATTGCGTAGCCCTGTAACCAGTCCAGAAGAACTGATATGTACTAAAATTAATTAAGAGAACAGTTTTCTGTTTGGCATTACGTCCTACGTGGTCATGCCGGCCTACACAGGCTTTCGAGACTTACATCGATACGTCTTAATGTAATTGACATCTTTATTTTAGAAGGTTTACACATTTTAAAGGGATAAGCTGTACAAGATATCCTACACAGTTCTGCTCTGACCCATCTATATCATACGATGAGTCTTCAAGAGACGCAATAATGACTGCATTCTTAAGCTAACGTTTGCAGTCGTTTGTTTATTGAAAAGGATTGTATTTACACACAGATTCGAAAACTATCTAACCCTGGGCAAACGGAGAGTTACCGTTGGTGGAGACGATGAACATGCCATTTACACCACGGCCCTGGTTCGACGGTTCACCACCCATGTTAGCATTGCCCGTTGGCGTACACTGTCCCGCCACAATCTCGCCATGGTTGGCGCAACGTGTCGCACGGAAACCAACAGTTGTCGAAACCGATTCCGCGTACAGTTCGTGAGCGCGCGAGTGGGCACAGTTACCAGACACATCGATACCACAGCCCGGCTGCGAGCGACCTCCGTTCGGGTAGAAGTTAGCATCCGACAGCGGCAGATCGAAACCCAGCAGACCGGCATTGGTGAAGACGGCTTCCGTGTACTGAGCGTCGCGCGGTGCCATAATATCCGAATCCGAAAGCGAGAACAGCGGTCCCGCCGGATCCAGACCGACGATCGTGTTCAGCTGCCCGTTCTGCATCTTGCCCGCATTGCCAGCCGCATGCGCACCCAAGCTATGTCCAATCAGGTAGATATTGTTGCGCGACGTTCCCGTGGCCGACACGAGAGTGTTAACCATGCGCGAGATAATGTCACCCACAGAAGCTACACGATTGCGGGCCGCAATGTAGTTGGCCGTCTGCGCTCCTGCACCCCAGTCCACGGCGATCACGTTGTAGTCTCCCACGCTGAGATAGTTCTGGCGGATATTTGCATGGAGCCCGGACGTTTCGCCACCGTTCCAGCCGTGGATGGTGAAGCGCGTCGGGTGCGAGGCGACAAAGTTGGAGTTCTGCACCGAGGCCGGATTGTTCCACTGCAGCACTTGGCCGTGGGCCGGATTGCGGCGCGTGAACAGACGGAAAATCACATCGGTCTCCGGGGTGAACAGGGGTTCGATTTCACTTTCGCCCTCCGGGATATCGTACGGATTGGTGTTGATCAAACGCAATCGGCCGGACTCGTCAGGAACCAGCTTCCAGCTGTCGGCAGCGTACGCTAAACGCAAACGAAGATATTAGTACCAACCAGGTAATAAGTTGACCGCCATTTCAGTCTATTACCTCCAAACAGCTGTACTGCGAGCAAAGCGCAAATAACAATCGCTGCCCTTGCCATGGTCGTTACCGTTGACCGTCACAGAGATCAAACTACATCAGCTAATCGATCGAAGCTTTTATACCGGTTCCGAATTTACTTATCACCACCGGGTAGCTGCCACTAGCGCATTATTAATCGGTTATCGTACCACACGTCACCTATGATATGAATTTGTGTTAATCTAGACGTCAGACGATTGGAACGATTGGTTTCGGCTTTAACATTGAACTGACCGCCAATCATACGTAGAAGGATTCCATGCCTTATCGTGAAATACATACCACACGACTGCATGTATGATTATCACGTGTCTCGTGGATTTGCAGCTCGAGGAGTATGCATAAAGTACTAAGACCGATTAGTAGATAAGCTGGTTGTACTAAAAATACATCTTGCCTTCCCAAGAGACATTTGTACTAAATTTGTACTTAAAAACTGCTCAATTGGTATTCGAAATGCCTTCGACTTCATGCTACATTCATTTTACTTTAGTGTTTGACGAAGGAAGAAGGCAAATGGCGCCATTATTTTGTGAAAATTTGGTGTTTAGGTGTGAAAAGTCAGTTTTAAAGGGGTTGTTCTAAAACTCACTTAAAGTGAAGCCCTTCAAGATATGGTTGAGGAACTAATTTAAAGACACTTAGCTCCAAAGCTCCATGTTAATGCTCGCAAATGTCATCTGGGCTGGCTATGCAACTCGACGCACAAGCAGAAAGTACTAAGACCGATTAGTAGATAAGCAGTTTGTGCTAAAAACGCGTATCCTACGCAAAGAGCTACCACACCCTCTCCGTTTTTTTTTTTCTCAACAGCATAGCTCAGAAAGCCAAAACAAGTTTATGAACTTCCTTCTCCTCGCATTTGTTTTGCACACACACATGACATTGTTGTTAGGTGCGAAATACGCACCGAAATTCCCTATCAATAAAACAATAAAAACACCTGCCCCCCAACAGAAGCTTATCACACATCCGTGCGACTGTCGCACGAGCGTATGTGCGCGAACCAATCGAAGCAGGCTGCAATTTTCATCAGCCGACAACAACACAGTAGCGCAGGACACCAATTGTCCAATTCGAACAGCTCCCACACCGCTTCCAAATTCCCAGTTTAATGTGCTGTGCGTTTCGACTCTCTCGAATCTACTACTAATCGGTGCAGGTGGTGATAAGGGGGCTCGTTCGTTGCCTTTTTTGTGTATACTTGCTTTCGTCTCCAATAGGACCTTGAGACGGGGAGGTGCGAACGCCAGCACTGGTGTGTTTTGAGGGTGCTATAAAACCGCCCTCCTAAACTACGGATTGCTGTCAGTCAGATTAAACCAGTCGACATCTGCTACCTGCTTCGAGATGTACAAGTACAGTGCCGTTCTGCTGCTGCTTGGGCTAGTGGCCGCTGGTAAGACGTTTAGGCTTGTTGGGAAACATTACGTTACTTACCTCAGCTTCTTCCACAGCTAGTGCCGCTTCCCTGTCCGCACCTGCCCCGGATAGCTGGATGCTAATCCCGGACGGCAATGGACGGTTACATCTGGCCAACCTGAACCCCTACAACATGGACGAAACCGTGCCGGAGCCTCACTTTACTGCCGCCACCGATACGATCTTCCGGCTCTACACCCGCAGCAACCGCGACACGCCACAGGTTGTGGGGCTGAACGATGCCGGTTCGCTGTCCGGCTCGAACTTCAATGCGGCCCATCCGACCCGCTTCATCATTCACGGCTGGAACAACGACGGCTTCTCGGAGGTGAACATGATCCTGAAGGATGCGTGGCTGGACCGGGGCGACTTTAACGTGTTCACCGTCGATTGGGGTGTCGGTGCGCAGACGATCAACTACCCGTTCGCTCGTGCACGTGTCGGTGCGGTCGGTAACGTGGTGTCGACGTTCATCAACTTCCTGCAGGCGAACACGGGCATCACGTTCGCCAGTGTCAGCATTGCGGGCCATAGTCTCGGGGCGCACGCGGCCGGTAATGCCGGTTTCTTCCAGTTCGGCCGTCTGAACACGATCTTCGGAATGGATCCCGCGCTGCCACTGTTCTCGCTGGACAGCAACGATCGTCTGACGCTGAACGATGCACAGTACGTGGAATCGATCCACACCAATGCGGGTCTGCTTGGGTTCGATCTGCCGCTGGGACAGGCGTCGTTCTACCCGAACGGTGGCCGTACCCAGCCGGGCTGTGGCGTTGACATTACTGGCGCCTGTGCGCACGGTCGTGCGTACGAGTTTTTGGCTGAGTCGATCGTGTCCGGTGGCTTCACGTCGGTTCGGTGCGGCTCGTACGACGAGATCCTTACCGGTAACTGCTCCGTGCAGGGTGCCAGCCGTCCGATGGGTGGCGAACCGTCCAACTTCGGCACCGGCACCGAGGGTGTGTTCACGCTCTCGACCCGTGCGGCGGCACCATTCTCGCTGGGATAAACGAAAAGAAGGAATCACGCCCCACACACGGCTTTTGTGTGTAATTGTAGAAATAAATAAGGCTTATATGTAAGCACGATTAATTATCAACGTTTGACGTCAGTGTCTGTTTTTTGGTGTGCGTGTGTATGCCCGGTAGCTGCTTTGTCATACGCCTCCCTCGAAGGCGTATTTTATTGCGTAGGGATCAAGCAGCAGCAGCGCGGTGTACAACTTTCTGGAAGGGAACGCCAGCAAAGGATTAGATAGCGTGCGCTATCTACTTTGCAGCGCCGGATAATTCCCCCTACCGAACGGTCGATAAGCTGCGCCCCACGCCGAGCGGAACGGAACGTGCTCTTTCTCTGTCCTTTAAAAGCGTCCCCCGGGGGTCCGCACTGGTTTAGTCGTCGCAAACATGAAAGCAGCTACGGTGATACTAAGCGTTCTTGGGCTCGTCGCGCTGGGCAGTGCTGCCCCAGTCGAGAGCATCCACCCGTGGGCCCTGATTCCCGACGGTAACGGTAGGCTGCGTCTGATCAACGTTAACCCGTACGATGTCCCCAAGGGTGACAATGAGGTTGAGCCGCTGTTCGATCCGCTGACGGACGTTGTGTTCCGCCTGTACACCCGTCGCAATCCGGTCCATCCGCAAGTGATCCGCTGGAACGATGCGGGTTCCGTTTCCGGCAGCAACTTCAATCCGGCCCATCCGACGCGCTTCCTGATCCACGGCTTCCTGGAGGGCGAGGATGCCAGCCTGCACTGGGCCATCAAGGATCACTTCATCCGCGTCGGTGAGTTCAACATCGTGAACGTGGACTGGGGCGCGGGTTCGCAGACGATCAACTACATTGCCGCCCGCAACCGGGTGGGCGCTGTCGGGGAGGTGATTTCGCGCATGATCAACACCATCGTGTCCGCTACCGGTACGTCCCGCAACAACATCAACCTGATCGGCCACAGCTTGGGCGCGCACGTGGCGGCCAACGCCGGTAAGCACCAGAACGGGCAGCTGAACACCATCATCGGTTTGGACCCGGCCGGTCCGCTGTTCTCGAACGGGCAGGCCGATCTGTTCGGCGCCAACGATGCGCAGTACACGGAAGCCATCTACACCAATGCCGGTCTGCTTGGGTTTGATCAGCCGCTGGCGCACGCCAACTTCTACCCGAACGGTGGCCGCTCGCAGCCGGGATGCATCCTTGATGTGGCCGGCATCTGTGCGCACAACCGGGTGAACAATTTCTACGCCGAGTCGGTTTCGTCGTCGGTTGGGTTCCGCTCGACGCGCTGTGCCAACCATGCCGAGATTCTGCAGGGCCGCTGTACCCCGAGCGGTGCAAACGCGAACATGGGCGGCGAGCCGTCGAACCGTGGACGTGGTGTGAATGGTGTGTACTTCCTCACCACCAACTCCAACTCGCCGTTCGCGCAGGGTTAGGGTTTTGCGCAAGCAAGGAGGTGGATTGATATTTTTCAATAAATATGTTAATGCATTTTGTAAATAGTAATTACGTTGAGTGTAAGTTTAGGAAAGAAATCATGAAGGGGCGAGTAGCGCACATCAACAAACCGTTACAACAAATTTCATTTGATGTCCTGCTCAATAAAATGGTTAACTGCTTACTTACTGATTAAATTACAGCCGTGAGAGGTATTTTAAAAGCACTCGCCTTCAATTAGCACTAAAAACGTAGGAAACTAATATCACCACCGGTACAAGCAAACAATTACAACTTCACACATTTGAAAGCACACGACGAATGGCGCAAGCAGCAGTTTCAATTGCATACATTTAGGCGCACTTGCAAGAAAACTCATATAAATGATTATTTTTTCAAGCAAACATAGAGAGCAAATGTGAAACAATTTCAAAAATTTGATACAATAAGTTTTGGTGCACAAGTATTGAGTAAATTGGACAAGATTTATTTTGCAAATCATAGCACGTGCCCACATTTTTACTTACAGAAAATTAATTATTCTTTGAGTCACGGTAAACAAAACACACTATCGAGCGACTTTCGGCCTAGGAAAGATTAACTGCAAAAATTAAACGCCATTTCAAAAACATCAGTTAAATCAGCTCCTTTTTGTAACTTTCCCAGGATACCAGATAAAGCAAACAAAGTAAATTATATAAAACTATAATTTTTGTTTTTTTTTTTACTTTATCCATCAACCAAAACGGTTTCATATTTACACACCCTGCACACCGGGTCACATGATGCTGCGTGATTTGCTCATTGTCCAACTTTGACAGCAGCGTGTTTGGAAGCTTCCGTTCATTCGAGCAATTCACTCGAGCTCCTTCATTGCAAAACATTCATTTCGAATCAGACCGCGAAGCCGAGTGGACGTACGTGCGTGTGCCTCGTGGAGTAAAGTTAACCGTAAACAGAGAAAAGCTACACGGTAGAGCTGGGTAGAGAAGTGTTTAAATTCGTTAAAATCATATTCAGAAAACTGTCGTGCGTGCAAGTGGAGTGATTTGGCTTGTGCATTTGTTATTCCCACGGAAAGAGCGCATATCCAGAGTTCAAACATTTAAAACGGAGGTGCATTGTAAGTGTCAATTGTATTAAATTCTTAAGTTGTTCAAGATTAAATGTTGTGTAATGCTTTTAATCTGTTTGATAAAAACTACCTTCAAAATTGTTCGTGAGTTGTGCAAAAGATTCGATCCAATGTGATGCAAAATAGACGCCGGCTCCACGTTCCAATCATTCGGCGTCGGTAGGATTCGTGACGGCGCCGGTCTCTAACCGCTTCGTGCCCTCCCTCTGTGTCTATGTGTGTGTGTGTGTTTGTATGTGTGTTTGCTTCCTTCCGGGTGTTGGCGCGCGCTCAGGACATTTAAAATCCAGCGGAAGGAAGGAAGGGCGGAAGAAACTGCTCCGTCACGCTCTCTGGTCCGAGGAGTACCCGACAGTCTCTCGCTTTCTCGCTCTTCGCACGCCTGCTTTGCCATTGGGGGGGAGTGTTGGTGCATGTGTGCGTGTGCGCGGGAGAAAAGCAGGATCCCCCTTTTTCCACGTATAACAGAAGAGGGTGTATTTGTGTGTGTGTGTGTGTGTGTGTGTGAGTGGGGGGTGGACTGCGATGGATGGAAAGCAACCCCTAGCTTGCGCACCCCTCCACATACCCTTGCCGAGCGTCGTAAAATAGCGCCCATGATAGAGGGAGGACCAACGTGCCAGTGGCGCAAAAAAAATCGATAGCAAGTTTGCAAAACTTTAGGACCGTTCGTTTTGGTTCCGCTGCTCCTTGTTGCTTTACCCGCGGGCAAACGGTGTTGGTCCTCATCAAGTTGGCGTGCGTTTTTTCGCCATCAAAGAAGCCAACATTTCGATGCCGATGTGTGTTGCAATCAAGGAGAAGAATGCGCTTTCCTGTCTTCGCTGTTCGCCTACTGTGACGGTTTGGTTGCGTTGCTTTTCTTTTTCTGCGTCGGTTTTGCTTCGTTGAATGTACGCCAAAGATCACAACAATCGAACGATTAGAGAAGCGCTTCTGTTTTGGCGCATCGTTTGGCGTATTTTTTCGGTTTTTCTTTCTTCCGGCGAATTAACCTTCTTGGCCATTCTACGGTATCAAACCCTGTAAGCGATTTTGATGTCATGTTTCCAAAGGGAAGAAAATGGTAGCGAGTAAAGAAAAAAAGTGTATAAAATAAAATGTTTCGAGCGGAAGAACTTGAAAGCTTGATGCGACAGTTGGATTTCGGTACACACAAAACGGTCGAAGGATTTTTTTTTTGTTGGAACTATGAAAGCACTTTTAATATATTCTTCTTTAAATACATTAATGACTAATGACGCTCAAAATGCATACGGAAGCGTAAATATGTTTGTATTCATTATTGCAATTTTAACGTGTTAAAATGAAAATGACCTTTTAAACACTTTAAATGCCGAAATCACATTTACTTGGAAGTTGGTGTTATTGACATCAAATTAATAAATATTGCAGCTAAGAATAGTTACACGAACAGATGTATAAGCCAACCTTGTAAACATAAGCAGATGGAAGAGATTTGTATTAGAAGCTTTTCCATGATACTTTAGGCCTAGTTCGTGGCTCAATATTTGCTGAACCTAGTTAAGGTCTTAATCTTTTCAGTTCGTGGAGAATTTTATTTTAATTCTTGAAGCACATCTCCTGAATCATTAATGAAGAAAAACAAACTAAATAAGTTGTTACAAAATATACTAATTACTTTGTTCAGAGAAGCTTCACATAAAGACCAACCTTCGAATGTGATAACATTCTCCGTTGCAACAGCATCCACCTCCAATTCACAACCCACCGCTAACTATCATAAAAGCATATGTCTCGCCAGTATGCCACCACACTTTACGCCGGCCGCCGTTTGCATTTCATCGTTAATTAACTCTAATCGAATCTAATGATAAGTAAGTTCTTTGGAGCATCATCTGCATTTTCGCTGCCCAGGGGGGGGGGGGGGGGGAGGTTCGTTCAGCAGCAGCAGCACCGAGAAGCTCTCCGCCCGATAGTAGATAAATTGTGTCCACACCACTTCCCTTATCGGGTGGTAATTAGTGCTTATGACACGCCGGAAGAGCAGCAAAAGCATTTGGGACCGAAAAAAGGGACAAAACCGCAGCATATAATGTCCTTTCAATGCTCGCCTGCTCAACCACTCTCTCCGGGTGGATGCTCTCCCTCGGTGCAAAATAGAATTGTGAGGAAAAGTTTTAACAAAAGTGCGGAAAACCGTCTTTAAAGCGAAGCTTCCCTCTTTGAAGTGGGTGAAATCATTTCTGGCTGGGGAGGGGCGACTGTACACAACACAAAGAGAGCACAAGAGGAAGCAACTAACACAAAGGGACGGGATGCTGCCGTACCTTCTTTAAACGCCCGCCGGAAAGTGAGACAGTAGCAGCTGGTGTGCCCGAAAACCCGTGCCCCAAAACGCGTGCTCGGTCGGTCCGGTCCGTTTTGAGCAAGCAGCAACACACTACCACATGGACTTTGCCATGGAAACAGCGATAGAACGTAGCAACACGCTCCAGCATATTTGCTCGCTGCTAACCTCACGCAAACAAACAACGTGCGCGCGGCTTTCGCTGAAATTGTACGGGCAGCAGGAGGGGGATCATCTTGCTGGAGACGCCAGGATGGCTGGGACGGTTGGGTTGTTCTTCTTTTTTTGTTACTTTTCCTCCACACCCGAAGGACACACGGATCTGTACACGAGTCCAGCTCGCCCCAAACGTGCTTCGGGATGTGTGTCGTCATCGGGATAAAACTCCTCCCGTTGCGCCTGTGTTGGTGTGGCCTTCGATCTTTGCACCGCGAGGGCTCAGGGAAGGCTGGAAGCAGTTTTTCTAGCAGCATAGCAGGCTGGGGCGACTAACATAAACAGCGCATTACTCACCGAAAACTCAGGCCGCCCTTGGGCGTCGGGAAACAGAGCGAGCAAGGATGTGTTGATGAGAGAAAGAGAGAAACTGTGTTCATCCTGAACGTGTGGTGATTTGTGGTGATGGGGCGGGAAAGGGAGCGTCGTTGGTTTGGGACAAAGGAAAACCCCGGGAAAACTGGTAGTCTCCCACTTACCCTTACCCCCAGCAGTAACAGCAGCAGTGGTGAGTCATAAATTAAACTCGCAATAACTCCTTTCCCGTTTTTCTCCTTTCTCTTTCTCTCTGTGTGCAGGATATTTCGTACCTTTGGTACAGGATTTTCCACAGGATTGGATTGGGAGAAGAACAGGACCGGAGTGTCCAGTTTTGTTGTCTGCTTTTAGCGCGCGCACTGCTCTTGTGCATCCTCAAATGATTGTGATTGTGTGAGGAAATATTTTTACATTGAGTGAAATAATTCTTCCTGTGGTTTACAAGTGCAATTGTGCCTGTGTGTGTGCGTGTGTTCACGATTTGTTATTGTGAAGGTGTTAATTAAGAGCAAGCTGGAAAAAAAACGTGTTCGGTCGGCGAAACAGAGTAAGAGTTTCGCCATCGAATTTGCAAGCGTGTTGGTGCAGCCAAGTGCAAAGTGTAACCCAAGTGAATGTGTTTGTATGTGTGCTGAAAGGAAAAGCGGTTTGCGAAAAGAGTGAGATTCAGAATTGTGAGGTTCCGTAGCGGAACTGTCGTGTTTATCTTTTGCGGATAGAATTGTTTTAGGGGAGATATACACTTAAACCGTAGCAGCGAGGCCAAAAAGGATTAATTTGATCGATCCGGCACGTCGATATACTGGAGGAGAAGAGCGGAAGTTCTAGAGTTTGAAGACAACCGACTCCACACAATTCTCAGCATTTTTGGATATCCTTCTGGTAAGTACAATTTCAAACATTCCAATCATAAATTGTACTAAACTTAACGCAATAATACGGTTCTTTTTACCCAATAACTAAATATTGATCTTATTTATGGTTCGGACGAGAAACAGATGCACGTCCGATCTTGTAGGAACGGGCGCGTCTACCACTAGGCTGTCGGGCCGTCCTTTTGAACCAACAGTTATTTGGGTATTTAAAAAAGGAGCAATTCAATACATTCAGTATTCAGATTAAATGTACATTTCGGAAATGAATTCAAAGCAATGGTTTTATATCAACAGTTTAGGATATGTATGGCTTGGTTTGTTCTAGCTGAGTAATGTTTTAGCTGGCGTTTAAAGTATTGAAACCTAGAATTACGTCAAATATTTCAAATTTACGCTTTCTTTCTCCTAATGTTTTTTTCTTCCTTTACCTTTACCTCTCGGCTCTGCCCAGTTGCACTGCAATTATTTCACTTCCTGAAACGTATGTCTGCCAAAAAAAAAGCTCAGCATTCTATCCCTGGTATTAGAAACAGTGCGGATAGAGTGTAAGAGCATGGCATGGAGGGGAAAAATGGCAAGAAAAGTAAGGAAATTCTCACAATAGTGTTTAACAAAAGAGCAGCTACAAATTGAAATGGCAATAATCACTCTGCCGCTGTGCTGCTGATGCTCGAACCGGCCGGGATCATATGCCGCTCGACCGTATCAAATCCGTTTCCGGGCTTGCTTACACTTTTCCCGGGGCAAAAATCGGAGCATAACGGTGCGGGTTCGATAATTTTCAAGCGAGCAAAAGTTTCAATTGTATCGCGTACGATTGCGCTCGCTTAACACCTTTAAGCTGCCCTCGAGATCCGATGAGAGATCGTTAAGATCGTTTTGGGAGGGAGTGAAGTTTACGTTTCCTTACCGTATTTTCCCAATCACGACCTTTTCCCTCTCCCGTTGGCTCCCGATAATGGTCGCTGGTAATGTGGGCAAAGCATAATTTGCGGCACAACTCATTAAACACACATTTTTCGGGATGGGTTTTTGCTGCTGTTGTTGTTGTTGTTGTGTGCGCCTGTGGTGGCCCGGTGGCACCAAATCCCCCTTGGTTCTGAAAGTGGTCTAACAACCAACGTTCAATTTCGCACCAGATGGCCGCAAACCCTGAATCTGGAGCTGGGAGTTGTTTTTTTTTCGTTTCTTTTCTTTCGTTTGTTTGTGCACATTTATTTGCAGCCAAGCCTGCACTCCCGGAAACCCGCCCAGGCCAGAAATGAAATTCGAATTGGTTGGCATTATGTCTTTTCCTCGTCCACACTGTTCGTTTGTGCGTTCGGTGTGGTTACCTTTAGCGTCCAAAAAAAAATCGAACTTCGGTATTACATCTTTATTTGAATAGCCAATCGAACTATTTGGACTGGACGTCCGAGTATTGGTGGGCTCTTGAACCCTCCGGGAGTGAACAATACACCCATCATCGATTTGGCACACCAAATGGGATCGTCTGGGAATGGCAAAATATTGGCATAGTTTTGTTTCTGTTCGTGCACCCGTCACAGGAGGGGGAAATAAACATTCGAATATTTCTTTCTGTAAACGAAACAAAAGTAGCGAAAATTGAGTTTTCTTGGGTGAGGGAAAGAAGAAGAAGAACAAAAGAAAAGGAAGGCAACTATGTCATAGCTGTCATCAACAGTTCGTTCCTTTCGAGGAGTGTTGTGGGTTGCGAGTTTTATTGAGAAAGGGAAAATAATAACGCACAGCGACCGATGGGGGTTCGACCGAGTTCACCTAATTTTGGGCTAAGTTTGTTTCGCTTTTTTCCCCCCATTTTCTGATTGGCTTTGCTATGGTTGAATATTTGGGTCAATTTGGGTGATATACATTTGCTTCCGTGTCCTGTTTGGCAATGTGCCACTACTGTGGTGGTGTGTGCCCGATGTTTCATTGGAAAATATCAAGCTTAGAAGTAGATTTGCTTGGAAAATATTTTCTACGAAATTATGTTCACTCGATAGAACCGCTCAATGGTGTTTGTTTACAAGGGCTTATCGCTTATGTGCAGAAACGCACCAGCAGCTAGATAGCGAATAAATTTTAATTACAGGATGCTGTCTCACCCTTCTCCAGGGTGTCAATTAACTTCACAAAACGATGCCTTTACACCTGCATTCCATTCGGTGCTGCATTTTTCCCCTACGCTTATCTCTCCGTTTTAATTTAGCTTTTTGCTCCTCAGCAGGGAGGTAATTACTTTTCCCTTTTTTTTGTCTGTACCAACGTGAAAGCCGTTCGTTACCCGGGGAAAGCTCGGTGTATGTTCTAGCTGTTGGTGCGAGAAAGCTAATAGGCAATGGAATAGCATAGGGGAATGCGAAGGGGGGCCTCTGTGAAGAAGCTTCTACTAGCATCGCAAACCATCCAAAGCGAACCTCGAAACCGTTCGGAAAGCGTTATCGCGCATCGCGAGGAACATAATACGGTAAAAACACAACTACGCTGTCTTGTGTATTTCTTTGCGTCTGTAAAACAAAATGAAAAAAAAAAAATACACGCACATTAAACCCATCTTTATCACGGAAAGAAACTGGTTCTTGGGGAGGGGATGCTCCAGGATGGGTGTAGAATAAAGGGAATCAAAAGAAGGAAGCACTTTGAAGGTCTTTTGGAAGCCTTTCTCGGTGGAGCAGAGTAAGATAGAGAGCAACGATGTTTAACGTTAAATGTGTTCAAAAAGCACGTGAGAAAGAGAGTTAGCCACCAAAACAAGTAGACGAAAACAGACATACCTAAAAAACAAAACAGAGAACAACAAAACCTTCTTCACAAAAGCAAGAAGTTAATGATTTGCTTTCTTGGCTGGGCCCTATTCGTGCAGACGCTTTGGTGAGCGCTTTGTTACCTTTTTGCCGTGTATTTTCTCCGGCGAGTTTGTTTTGATGACTCGTAATCGGTGCGGTAACTTCGGTGCGATTTAGTAGAGGAAACAGAAACGCTTGCTCATGGAGCGCAACGGCTTCTTGGGTACTTAGTAGTGTAATACCTTAATCGGGCGCATCAGACGGATGAACATCATGGTTCTTCTTTTTCATTGTAACTGTGTGGCTGTGTGTGTGTGTGTGTTGCTGCTGTATTTGTTTGTTAGTTTCCCTATCTATGCTGTGCTCCCATTTCATTACGGATTTCACATCACTTTGAAGGCCAACCGAAAGCAACATACAAAACACGACTCATCTGTGAACTGTGTTCTCTCGGTTCGCTGGTTTGTTTCCTACCGACGGTGATGATGATGATGAACAAACATTGAATAGAACGGGAACCTACCGATAAAGAAAGGGTTTTTTGAAGCCCCCTCCCATTCCGACGGTTTCTACAAGGGCCCAGTTTTGCGCTTAGGCATCCAGCGCGGAAAGAAGCTTCATCATCATATCGCGTATTATTTAACGGTAACGGTACACAGAAAAACTACTATGCCTTCAGGGGAAAGGATGGGTAGGGACGTCTCAGCATGGCGCCACCCACACAAACCCAGCGAATCGTGTCCGGCATTCGCTGGAGAAACTATAATTCAGCGTCGATTACGATTACGCCGATGATGACATGGATTACATTCGTGGCTACGGGGCTAATTCTATTCCGGAATCGTGGTTTTATTGAGCAATTTCTCAACATCGGCATCGGGGGTTTAAAGTCATCAGTTTCATTTAAAGCGACGAAGTGAATTAAGTGGCTTCTGGCACTGCCGAACTCGAGGGCCGCAAAACAATGGAGCTGAGACGGCTAAATGCTATTCATTATTGTAATAGCTCTACCACGCGAACAGCAAAATTGAGTGGTTTCGGGGGTTTTAATGCCGCTTGCTCTCTGGCAGATGATTTGTCTATTCGCTTTCCGATTAATTATGGTCTTCTCGCCGCCGACGCGTTACTTTCTTTAGGTCAAATGGTGTGTAAATGTTATCTTATCTCGAGGTTTTTCTTTTCATCTCACCTCACGTTTAAATCCTCAGTTGCTTCCAGCAAGACTCACCGACAGTTGAAGTACGTCTCAAGTGACGGAACTGTCGGGGCTGTCTTCATCCGTCACTTCAAAGCTGACTCGCGCCCACTCCAACTTGTTGTAATGAGCGCTTTTTTGTGTGGCGTTGATGGCTTTTGCCCGTCTAACCATCACGCTTCAATTAAATCCCGAGTTTCTTTACGGGCATCTTTTAAATCTCTCTCTCTCTCTCTCCCCAAACGGGAGAGTGGCTGACGAAGAAGAAGCCTTTCATTGTCACCCCACCAAGTATAAACACATTGCCCCGTTTGCATGTAATCTCAAATGCGTCAATTTGTAAGGTTATTGTAAGGGGTACGAAGACTTGACATCGGTTGGTGACGACCAATTGGTCACACATAACACGATGGGAATAGTGCTCTGTCCCGAAAATAGTAACGCTCGAGTTGATACAACCAAACTTTTATGGCTTTTCGATAAGTCCCTCAGGTTACGCCCATTAGAGTTCCTTTTTACCCAGTAACAAGTCACTCCACTCGAGCGTAACAGTCCAATGTTGTAGAACTAATCACAGGATGACAGTTTATCGGAGAGGTTTTTTTGATTAAGCTATAAGCCTGTGTGTGTCTCTGTTCTGGGACAATGTCTTTCAACACATTAATCGCCCGTTATCCAATTTTTGCACATTATCATAAATGTTTCCCGCAACCCTTCACGACCACACGTCCGCAGATGGAACAGATTTGAACGAGTGTGGCGGCGGCGCGTGTCTTATAAATCTCAAACAAGAGCTACCGGAATGTGGCCGGAGCCAGCAATGTCAGGACTCGTAGAATCGTTATGATGAGTGCTCGTGATAGTCACGGGCAATTATCATTCCGAGACGGTGGCGGAGGCACCGAAACGGCATCACCCACGCTGCAATGCTTTCCACAGTTTCTCCACGCCGAAGACGCCGACGACGACCTCGTAAACCGAAATGCACGATACGGTATCGTTCCAGCTTATATTCAAGCGGTTCCGTTCCTTTCCTTTTTGTGTAGTTTGCAAATGGGACGGAAAATCATGATGCCTTGCACGGCATCTCAACCATGTGGGGATTTTTTCTTCTTCCTACTTTTCCTGTCCCGCTGACACTCCGATGAGTATCGCTCTTGGTGCGCCACTACCACCAGAAGAAGTCATTCCAAAATGGTTCGGTAGCGTGCAGCGTGCGATGTAAACAAACCCGCCATCTAGCTGGGCCGTGTTGGTGTTTTCTCTCCCCCCGGTTTGACAAGGTTTTGCATCTCGATACTGGTTTGGATGACAACGACAACAACGAGATATCCTCCCCTGCAGCCTTTAGTCCTTAGTTCCACTTTGATGAGCGAGAATAAGGGGTTCTCGTTTCCGCTTTCCGCTGGTTGTAATGCTCTCCATGCTTTTCTTGGGGGCGCAATTGACACGTGAACCTTTGTCTCGGTGAACATGATAGTGGTAACGATGTCGACGTCGTCTTGCATCTGCTTATCTGTGCTTGTTACAGAAGCTTTACGACGTTTGTGATGTGTTGAACAGATTTTTTTTCTTCGTCTCCCTGACGCTTCTAATTACGGTCAGACCAAGGCTCGTGTTGGGCTTGTTTTCGATTTCTTCACGTTCATGCAGCGGGAACTAATTTCATTGATTACTGTGAAACACCTCCAGCGTATGCTGTGCCATATGTTGTCGTAGCCCCCTGTTCAACGTTAGCCTTCACGTTGCTAGAGACATATGTCGACAATAACAACAACGATATTCTTTCATCACTGAACAAATCCAAATTGGAAAGAGAACGGTTGGTTGTTTTTTTTTTTTTTGGACAACAAAAAACCGTCGTGTCCAAGAGTCGTTCACCGCTTCCAGAACGTTTTCGGCGTGTGCTCTATTTTTAAGACTTGCCTCTTGCTAGACCCCTCGTCGGCAGTGGTCCGATTCGCTGATGAATCAGTTGTTTTCCGCTCAATTGATGTCAATTGAGATTGCGAAAGATCTGTCAACGGAACTGTTGATTGTAGGGCATCATCCCGTTTCCCTGTTTCCAGGAATGAATCAATGAAACCCACCAAAAAAAAAGTATAAAACCGAAACGAACCGAACAAATCGATCTGTTTGTGTTGGGCGCGTGTCTCGTGTGGTAGCTTAATTATTTAATGGGCAAAGTGGTGTGCCGTATCATATGTTCGCTTGCCATCTACGGAGGTAAGTTATGGCCTCGTTTAATCGTTTTTTTTCTTATGTGAAGTCTGCTTGAGTTCTTTTTTTTTTTGCTGGAACGACATAAATGCATCTATTTCCACGAAAACAATCAACTGGGACACGATGGAAAGGAGGTCAACAAATGATAATCACATCAGTTTGCTGTTTATGTGGAGCAACTGGGGTGCAGTGACATCGTTCCTTTCACTGGCACAGCACTTGCAAGATGTAGAAATTAAGCATGATGTATGCATTGCAGCAATTTCCAATTCTTGGGAAATGAAAAGGTGACCGCGTAAGCGAACGCCAACTTCCTCGAGTCATCGTGGGCTGAGTATGCATTAGGTCATCGTCTGGCTGAACGAACTGTCGAAGCGCATGAGTCAACAGAATTATGCTCCATGATCTGTTGGGTGTTCCAACGTTCTAGTCTCGATCGTGATTCACGCATACACACACTTCATCCACCTTGGCCACATACAAATCTTTTCACCGCTGGAATGTGGCTGCCGGTGGTGCTGCATCAAGAACACACCAAGCACGATGTCGAGGGCATACCATCGGAGCCATGGGCTTTAGGTATTACGGTGTGCAAGTACTCTCGGGGGATGTCGGCGAACGGCGTGCCCAAGCAACGGTTGATTGATTCGTTGACCGGTAGTCTGGAGAGCAGAGTAGGTTCGGCGACCGGTTCTGCATACACGACCGAGCACTTGACAGCTCATCACGCGTGCGCGCCGTACGTTGGAGTAACACGAAAGCCTAATGGACAGGTTAGTGGCTGCTTCTATAGCTGTGCGCTGGGTAATCGGTTACACCTCACCGTTAGGTTTGAAGCCTCTCATTCTCTTTAGCAAAGCCTTTTTAGTACGTATTGCAACGAACAAGTCATATGCAAACCTCACAAACTGTCGTTACATTTGTATCTGTACGCGGATCATCTTCACTAATTGGCTGAATGATGCAGCAAGCTATGGAAAAGCAAATCCATTGATTTACTCTCAATTAATCACTCATGCAGCTCACTATGCCAAACCCAATAATCTCACTTCTTCAAGCTTTATCTTCAATGCTTTATTAGCAATCTGCTAGCAGGGGCGACAGTATGGCGTCGATTATGACGTGAAAGATGAAACGGTCATCGTCATCATCAGGCGTCTGATGAGCTCGGGAGGAAAATCAATTTCCACCCATCATAGCCATTATTCAGCTCCAGTGTAACGAGAGAGGGAGAGAGAAAGTTTAGCGTGGTAGATCCATTACAACAGCCGCATCGCATTTTGATGCGTGTACCCCTTTCTGTTCCTTAATGAACTTCACCCGAGCGATAGGCACGGGTTGTCTACTCCGCCTCTGCGCCCGGTTATGTTTGACGTTTGTGTTAGCGGACATTCCTGTTCGATGGGCAGCTACACACACACACACACACGCACGCCAGGGCGAGCAAAACCATCCGTCATCATTGCAAACTTAACCGTCACTTAATTGATGTGTAAATATTTGTGCTCGAGATAAATTTCATCCACCGACCAACAGCAGCCAGCCCGGGGCCTGCCTCCATGCGTTGTTGTGGACGGAGATGGACCGCTGGATCGCTTGAAAGACAAACAACGGCCACCCGATAGGAGGGCCCCGATTAAACAAACGTCCGAGCGAGAGCAATCACGCAAGATGCGCTGGCTGAGTAGTGAGCTCTGGAGGGGGATTTCGGATAAACATTGCTGGCGTGTATTTTTGACTTCGACACCGTTGGCGCTAGAATGCATCCTGCGGATAGGAATTCGCACTAGAGTTGTCCAAACACGGAATGGTGGTCTCTTTTTAAGGTAAAGAGTGTTTTCGGAGCAAATCTAAGTGGAATCCTACTGGTTGAATAGGTTTGGAAAAACAAAACTTTCGCCTCTAACAATTAACAACCAATTGTAAATACAGCGCATTTATTATGACCCGCGAATGACCTTGCTGGAAGCCATCCAACATCGGCATATTTAACGCGCACCCATTCAAATTATGACAGCTGTCAAGCAATCCCACGCGAACGAATCGATCGACACACAGATCGCCGATTCTGACGTCAGCGCGGGCCGGGCTAATGTAAACGTCTGCCCACTTTCGATCGATATATTCACGAAATCAAAATAATCACCCCAGAAGTTCGGCGGGCACACTTGGCCGCTCTGACTTTGACTTTCAAAGTTGCGTTATTTTTTGGCTTCTAATTGATTCTCACCCCGTTCTTCGGCAATAAAACGTACCGGGCGAGATGTGCACAATGAATACCGTAGCGCGTGTAAAAGTGGTCAGTACTAAAAATGGCATGCATTTTAAAGGCTCTGTGTATCGGCCAAAGGCTATAAAATTAACCCCCCCTCTGCTTGGCCGGATCTCTGGGACAAGGACATACACAGGCACCCAGTTGAGACGCCGTCGTGAGAAGCGGTGACTTTGGTTAAGATGCGTTTAAATGGCCCGTCCGTTTCACTGCACTGCTGCTGCTCCATTAAGAAGAAGGCACGAAGGAGGCTTTGGGGGTTATGACATCATCGTACCGTTCGTTAACCGGTCTCTCGTTGGGAGCGCCCAACGGATGCCGGGTCCGGTTTGGAATCGTCACTGTCAGTGTATGCTGGCGAATAATAATTACACGCGGCGAGCGAAACAAAAAAAGGTTCGAGTCGAACGCGTAAAGAGGGCAAATCGGGAGGCATGCGATACATGACGTCTTCGCCGTTTTGCTATTGTCGTGAAAGAGATGAAGGCTGCATGAGGATGAAAACTGTTTTTTATATGTGTTCTTGCTTCCACCCCATGCATGGGACAATATATGTAAAAATAAAATACATTTTCATGTGTCTTTCTCGCACTGAGGAAAGCAGAGAAGCAGGGAGAGAGAGTAGTTCAAGAGGATCAAACCGCCGGGGCGCATGAAATATTAGCTACATAACAACAGAAAACGAAACACCAACCGAAAAGCGCACGCCACAAAACACAACGCACAAAGTGGTCAAACGGGATGCAAAAATAACAGTCGAAAAGGAAGAGCAATTTAAATTTAAACTGCTGCAACCAACGCGGGGAGTCGTGTGCGGCCGCCTCGCAGGCGAGGGAATTTGGGGGAATTAAGATTCACATACTCTCAATCTAGAAGCGAACGAAACGTTCCCCTTCTTCCCACTTTCTCATGCACGGAGAAGAGGGGGCGACCAAGAAGTTGCACTAAACGCTGTGAATCCAATCCAATTCAAAACGAGCGTTACGAAAATCCGCGTCCCAACAGAGAGGCTGTGAACAGCGAGCAGCGCGCCCTAACGCACCCATTCTGACCCGGATGACCCTGAGAATGAGCGAAACGTTGCGATGTTGCGATTTGCGAACAAACAGAATAACAAAAAAAAACTAAGGATGATCTTGTTGTTCCTGTTTTAAGATGCTCGATTACGTCTAACTGACCACAGAGGAATAACAAAAAAACAAAAGTCGCATAATTTTTGCCTCATAGCAACGTTTAGCCGCGTGTTTAGCGCGCTAATGGACGAGCGCTTTACTGTAATCGCGCGCGAGTTGGCTTATGTTTTCATTAGTGTCGTTTGGCAATAGTGAAACGACAAACAACGTGCTATAATGCTACTTAATGTGAAGGTATTTGTTTTTAGTTCGGAAGGAGAGAAACAGAGAAGTTGGTGAAGTGTTTTTCGATCTGCAAAACGGTCACAATTAGAAAGTGTGATGTCTTGTTACTATGTACCGTTTTGATTTGGTGCACATTTTGAATTGTTATTCTGGTTATTGCTGTTGCTTCAACAAAAGGGGGAAATTTATCACCTAGTCAAACCCCCGCCGACATTGATTACTATCATTGCTCTCGATCTGTCAAGCTGTCAAACTGTCGCGCAAGAAACGTTGTGAACGCGGAAGAACTGCGCATTTTAACGCAAACCTCTGCACCGCTGTCACCCACCAAAGCTGTGAAAACAGCGAATCCCGGGGTCAATGGGACCTGGGAAAGCGATGGCAATACTGCCCCGGCTCCATGTTTTCCACTGTAAACTGACAGCCAACTTCATCCGGTAAGTCGGTGTACCGCAAAGGCAAACGGGGAAACCCTCTCCTCCCTCCCAGGTAGATGCGGATTTCATTTTTGCGGTTTCGTCCGAGCGGCAAGGAAAAGCAAAACATCAACCAGCTCAACGCGGTCCACCAGCTTTCCACGGCCGCGCACGGTTGCTGTGCTACCGTGTGAATGGAATGCGATCGGGGGTATGGTGAACGCGGAAAAAGAAAATAGAACAAATCCATTGCCTGCTTGGGTATGTTTTTTTTTTGAGTTGCCACTGTTCACTAAAGGCTACAGAGAGCACGTGTGAATCGAATAACGGCGGAAGCCAACGGCGCGGGAACAAATAGGCGGAAAATGACATTAGCGGTGTGCAGATTTGTGCACGTTTCTCAAGATAGCGTGTGCGTGTGTACGTGCGTGTATTGGTATGTGTGCGATTGGTAATGATCCTAGTTGCGGTGGTAAATAATTGAAATTTATTACCGCATCGTTGGGCCTTTAAGTGAACGGGGAAAAAGGGGGAAAATAAATGGGCATGAGTGGGCACAAATTAGGTGGCGCTGGTGCTTTCTGAATGCAGACATACAAAATTGCAACAAATTGATTTGTCTTGTGCAAATCTTAGGGGTGGGCCCATCCCATTTAAAGGTTTAATTTTTAAATTGAATCAATTGAATGGTCAGCTTTCACTGCGACAAGACAAACCTTCCTGTAATTAATTATAATCGTATCAATTGCATACTTTTAGGCACCATATGTCATTTCAGACAATTGCACTAAAATCCACATCGATGTCATTGCTGTCACATCATCACGTCATACAATTAGTGTTTGGGACGATTCCCATTCGGCTGTGAAATGGAACATAACTTACTTTAATTACTCACAGAACTTTATCCTACAGCTTCTGTGTTCATTCACTCTAGAACAAATGTCAAATGAGGCCAACCTATTAAATCTTAATGTATGTTCATCTCCGTTCGGGAAGCTATCCTCCCTCCATTTACTTAACCAACCGAGCGCCAACCGATCGTAAAAGTAAATGAAACATCATAAAATGTTCAATAGCATAGGCAATGATCACCCCGGATCCGCACTCGAAGACAATTCTCCAGCAACAAACCAACCAAGCAAAACTCAATACATTCTCCAACCGATGATCGTTCCGGAAGATAAGGAGGGCCATAACATTTCAAACACCCTTCTCTCCCCCATCACGATGCCGGTACGGACGCGATCGGGGTTCGATAAATCGAAATTATTTTCCACATCCAGCAAACAGCAAAGTCGCTCACTCGCGTACTGCACCACAAACCAGGCACACAGAGGACTTTGGAGAGGGGGCTTTATTTCGTTTTTCGTTACATTTTCACAGCCACGGTGGCTGTATTTATGAGCGCCCTAGCCCTGTATATCCAATTCTCAAACCGCATCCTTTGCGGCATTAAACGAACACGACGCCGTCGTCGCCGTCGCACTTTCCCGCGGGTTGTACGAGCGAGCGGAGAAATCGATCCGTTCTTCACGCGCGCATTGCAATAGAACTTCCTCCAGCGTGGCAGGATGGGGGAGGTTGGTTGGTATGCTCCACGCGGATCTGGGCCTAGCCGACAGGCGCCAACCTTTTTCCCTTACAATGGAACTGTATATCTTGCTTTCACGGGGCCGCGCTTTTGAAGAGCCCATGCAAGAGAGCTGTATTTAAATAGTGCCCTGTTGGGGAATCCTATTCCCAGGTAATTCCCAGAGAAGGGGAGATAGAATGAGACAGCACCCAAATCCAATCAAAGTATTTGGTGAAGGAATTAATTTGCCCGCTGCCCTATTAATTGGCTTCACCTGTAGGGAAGCGTAAGTAATCTGTTTGAATTAAATATTTAATACCGCGTTTCTCCTCTTCAAAGGGGGGGGGGGGGGGAGAATGCTCTGTGTGCTAGCGGGGACCGGGAAACCGTTTGAAGAGGTGAAAGGATTTAAACTCGAGAAATGGTGCGGTTTTCCACTGTGATGTTGGTGGCATCGTCTATCGATCCCCGGTACGAGCAATCAAGCAAAGCCTATATCCGTGTACTTGGCCTCCGTACTGCCTCGTGCTCGTGAAGGCAAAGGGCAAACATAGCAGCAGCAGCAGCAGTTTTGCTCTTGCATGTTGGCCCACGTAATGAAGGTGAAGGTAACGTTTTTGAACCGTGCGCTCTCAATCACGATTCATTGGCTTTAATTTAGAACTAGAGCACACCCCCACGGGACGAGGAGCGTTGGTACACCGGCGGGATCTTCTTCGGCACATGGGAGACCTAGACTCGGTGGAAAAAATGTGGATTTCTTTTTTTAGCTTACGTGTGCGTTGCTGGCAGCTTTTACCGCATTGCAGCCTATTTAGTATTCTGGGCGCGAACTCCTGTCCTAACAAGCGGTTTCGTGGGAAGTACGTGCGATGAGCAATGGGAAAATGTTATTGCAAAGCACATGTTCGACAAATTGTCAGTCGGTGTGTTCTGGTTTGTCTTTAAAAACTGGAACAGCTTCCCATTTTCGCCTGCAATTATGCTCACCCGCTGACTCACCCGGCGCGCCCTAAAAGGAATGTGAAACTTTATTTCCTTTTTTCCCTCTTAAGGTTCAAAGTTCGCACCATCAGAAAAGAACAAAAAAGTCCACCAACCGCACTTAGCAAGCCTTTAGGCGGCTGCAGGAGGAAAAATTGCAAAACATATCACATTTCCGGCTCCTTCCCTGATTGAACCTCCCGCAACTGAAGACGAATGTGTGCTTTAGTGTGGTGGCATTACGAATAAAAGTAGGCCTTGATGTAACAAACAAACACAAACAAGACCACGACGTTCCTTTACTCCTATTTTGCTCCCTTCAATGGACCTACTTTCGTGTTGCTGTATTGCTCTTCTTGTGTTGCCCTTACTAGCAAAGAAACCCAAAAATAAAAAGGATCGAAACAACAAACAAAACAAAACAGCGTGTTTCCCTACCGGCAGCACACAGACACACCAAACCTTTGACGTTGTTTGGAAATGCTTTTTATATTGCTTTGCGATTTATTTTTCATGAGCTCCACTTACCTCGCAGCCGCCCTTTCTCGCCGCCTCGTCGTCTCGTCCCCAAATGTGATTCTCCTATGCTGCAAGGACATTTGAAAGCCTGCCACTCTCACGAGTTTTTGACACGCGAACCATGAATGTCCATGAACCTGCCCGCTGTAGTGTGCCGCCCCTAGGTTTGGAAGGTGTACATGTATCTGTGCGTGAAGATGGTTTGTTTCTAATGGTGGAGGCTTTTTTTCCAGGGAGTGGAAAATGTCGAAACGATATTTTGCAGGCATTAGCGATGCGGGTGGAAAACCCCGAGCAGTATTGTGTATTTATTTATTCAACGTGTTTTTTATATTATGTTTGACTACGACGGCACCACATGCCCACATACGCAGTACAGCAGCACCGCGTGGGGCCATAAGGATAAGGATATACACGTGGAGCGCGCGTCAGCAGTTTTGACATTATTGACAGGCGGTGGCGATGTGTATGGTAGCTATATCCCTCTTTTCTCCGGGAGATGGGGTTATGTTTTATCGCTTCCGTGTTGGTGTGATAAAACGTACGGTAACGGTACTGAATGCTATTAATTTCTAGCATTATACCACACCTTTCCGATCGTACGGTTATCATCGTCCGTTGGCATTTAGCTGGCACTGTTTTCGATCCCTGTTGCATCCAGGTTACTTAATGCGAGAGAAGCGAAAAGAAAATTGAATATGACTGACAGGAATATTCATTGAATCATGATGTAACGAAACGGAAGTCCCAGAACCCCCATTTTCTTACATTTGTATCTAAAAGGGGCGTAAAAAATGGGTGAACTCAATAATACCCGCTGAGGAGTTCAGCAAAAAAACAAAGCAAACAAGAAAACCCCTCATAATTAAATTAAATGTACAAACTCCACCTGCCAACCTTTAAACAAGCGCCCAAATTAAAGCGTAAAATTATGCACAACAGGCTTATCAGTGCTGTCTTACCATGCCTTTATTGCTCCATATACCCAGAAACCACTTGAACTGCACAGCAGCACACAATCTAAACCAACCAACCCATCATCCACCCCCTACCGAAAAGTAAAAGGAAATTCACCCCAAAATGAATTAATTATGGCATATCACGACAAACAGCTTCTTAATTACGTTTCAGTATCCCAGTTTTCCGGGTGGCCTTATTATGCCTGTTCCCCAGATGATTCGTTTTGCGCAAATTTGCTTTTAATAACTGTCGGACGAAATACGGTATTTGCGTACGAACGAAATCAAACCCTGAAGAATGTTTGCTGCCACAAAAATTGTAAAGCTACTGCTTAAGAACAGTCTTTCCATTTCCCTCTCTATCTCTCCTTGTCCGGTCCCACCCACTGGAGATCTTCATCTTCAGCTCAAGTTAATAATTAAATAAAATGTTCAACCATTTCCAATGCTTTTAGGCATTCGCTGTCGTGTAGCGTTGGGTGTTGTGTGCGTACCCCGGGGATGGTGCCTGCTTTCTTTCAAGATTCCTGGCCCTGAAAAGCTGCCCCGCGGAAAGGCCACGGCATGCCAACTTTACTGACAGCCATTGCACAAATGCGATAAATCAATTGAACCGTTCCAACAGTTGCTGGCTGGCACGGCACTGGAACGTTGTTATTGTTTGGTTAGGTGGGTAAAAAAGTCCCAAACTCTTTTCGCGAAGAAGATCGTGGTGGGAAAAGTGATGGAAAGGATTTACTTTTCCTTTTAAATGCTTATTCAATAAAATTGAAATATTTTGTTTAATTTCGACGTACTATTTTAGGCTATGCAACGATAAAAAGATGGCTGAAATAACGCATTTTTACTTAACATGAGCAATACTGTTGTTCGTTTAAAAATCACAATTTGTAAAACAAATGACAGAGAGGTCTCATTTTAGTATAGTTTAGTTTATTTTAGTTTAGTTTATTAATTTTATCCTGTTTACATCAATTTTTCACTTATTGACCAAATCTGGTCTACTAAAATTATTGATAAGTTTTAGTAATTTAAATTATGATGCCTAAAGTAATATTTCCAATTATGATGTTTGGCTTGTATAATAGTGTGGCATTATTTTTTTGCTGTCCATCATGTCTGTACGGCGTTTGTTTCGAAAAGTGCCTTAAATATTTGTTCAGGTCTTGTAATATTGGTTTTAAATAATCGAGAATTTAAAAATAACTTAAAACATTATACAATCCAATGTAAAATTACTGACGAAGTAGAATACTAAACACTCATTCCTAAGACCTAAAACTATTAAACTTTTCCTCCAACCCAACATTTCCTTTTCGCGCCTCTACCACGAATAGCGCAAAGAAGTTGAACTTTTTTGCGCTTTCTTCGTCCATCATTTCTTGTTGTGTGATGTTGTCTTTTTGTTTGCTACATTATTTTCAATACCATAGCTACAACCTTCCAATTGTCATGCTATGCTGTCCGAACAGCCGAGCTGAACAGCAGAAAGTGGTAGCTCCCGGATCGCGCCGCGAAGAAAAAAAGGGCAACAAAACAAAAACAACTCAGCAAACAACGGCGCGTACAGCGCGGGATAGAAACGGGAACGAATAGCTCCGCGGCCACGGTGGAAATTTAATTACGCTATATGAGCTGCTGCACTGCTTGTTGTTGTGCTTTTCTTCCTTTAATGTTCGTGTCGTCGGTACCGGCCGGGCCGCGGGTCTGGTGATGAAGGCCGCGGCGATCCATTGACAACCAGCCAGCTGCTCCTGGGACCGTCTCTCCAGGGGCGAGGGTGCAACATATCGGATAAGAAGGCGCCTGATTCTTCAGTACGCGGGAGATGTGCGTACTCTTCGGAGTGGCACTGGAGCCGGGCAGTCAATGGGTCGACCTACTTGATTTACACCAATTAACTTTCTCTTTTTCTCGGTGCTCTTCGTGTGTTTCCTCTCGCGCCTGTCTGAAGATGATGATGTTGTATCGCGAAAGTTTCGTTTCCACCTTTCCAGCCCACTGGCCGATTGGTTTTGATGGAAGCGATCGTTCACCAGGGCATTGGACACTGGAAGTCATCGTAAGAGCGAATGTCATCCTGGTTCAACTGACTCTGTTTGGACGATTTCGAGAGACGGTTTTCAGCTGCTGAACAATAGGCATAATTTAATTATCACATTTACATTAGACACCTTGACAGGAAGCAGAACCTCAGCATAGAAAAAGGGCATAGAGAGAGAGAGAGCACAGGTGTGGTGGCCAAAAACGCTTCTCAAATTTGGTAACCGGATAATCGCATTCTTCCTCCTTCCTCCCTATTTGGCCATACAAAACAGCACCCAGACACAGTGCTCCATTGAAATTTCGTAGCCCTTTTAGTAAGGTGCTATTTCACATTTCGTTTAATTTTTTCGGACAGGGGTAATACATCCGACCCTTTCACGACCTAAACAACAGTACGTGCCCCGCAGTGCTGTTCATCCATTTAGCGTCAGTTAGCGTCAGCCGCCTATTATAATTCCCTCCAAGCCCTGTTCGGCTTGCTATCGGGAATGGATTGTGTGCCTTCTGGGTGGCTTTTACCCACAACAAAGAGCTTCAGCAACGAAACGAGTTAGTACATGCACTCGATTGTTGCTACTAACACACTCCACACAACAACAGCTACTGCAACAATGCCACAATGCCCCAGCGGGAGCGCTTTCCGGTTCGGGTGGTATCTTTTGGCACCTGGGTACAAGAATAGAATGCCGTTTGTGCGTGCGGTTTCCGCACAATCCGCATCCACAAAACGGTGGGAAAACGCTGCGGGATAGGGTTGAATTGAAATCTGGAGCAAACATTCCAGCGCATTCATCATCGTCATCTTCGTGTTGCTGAAAAGGGGCACCTCATGCTCAACCATCCACTCATCGGGTAGTGCGCCTGAATCATTTCAACTTTCTTGCAAATTCATGAATCATTCTCCAATCTTCTGAGCCTTTCTTCAGCGAGAAGGTTCTAGCTTTTGAAGCCGTGATGTGGAAGATGCGATTACGCTATTTAACGACTGATTATTCATCCTCCTCCTTCCATAATGGTGTTATTGCTACAGAGGCATTGCAATCGTTTAATCTCTCTCGATCTCTGTAGGTTCTACTCAGTTGACAAGTCTTATTTTTAGGCTACTGCTGCTTATCAGTGTCCAATAAAAAACTGCACAAAGGTTAATGGGGCCATAAAGTTGAGTATTACTGGACGGAAGCCAAAACATTCTACTTTACTTATGCAATCAGTTGACATACTTCTTCGCATGTTGCTTATCAATTTTATGCTGCGAGTTTGCCGCAAAAACGCGTGGAATAATCTGGATGGTTTACATTGACGCTTGATGTTGACATCACATTGTTGACCCTGTAATAAGTGTCGTGTTTTTCCACAAGTCTTTCATCACTCTGTGCTGGTGGCTGAGTTGTCGATGAAATTAATTTAAATTTAAATTAATCGATATAACCTAGCACGCTTAATGGCACCACGGTCACTGGCGCACCACTATAGAGCCTCCCTTTTTGTGGCCAATCGGCACGACGATCCCATCATCATCTTTTGCCTCTTCTCTATAATTTTAATCTTAAATACCATCCAGACCCGCGTGTGCCGGTCGGGCGGTGGTATTTTTCATTATACACATCGCTTATCACACCAGGCGGCTGCCCCAGGATTCATTCAACACAATACGGCAAAATGGTCCCATTAAGAGCTCTCTCTCCTGCTCTCTCCAACAGTGCTAGACACGATAGTGTATCTTCCTGCTAGTAGTATCCCCTTCACAGCGGGTTCCTGCCAGTCCCTCCAGGAAAGAGGCATCGATTTATGGTCAAAGGTGGCACCCGTGTCGGTGGCTTCCTCACGAAACAGAGGACTCCCGAGAGATGGGTTGCACGGGTCGGGGAATGGTAGACACTCGGTACAGATGCGAACCGGGCGATAGCCGACCCAAGAACCAGACGTGTTCAAGCGAAGCAAACACTCACACAATTCCCCTCTACTTGTAAGGGCTCTGAAACATTACCTTCTGAACTTCATAACATAAAGTAATTCGCCCCTCTTTGCGGATCGGTCCCAACATGCCGCTCTTTGGTTCCTATCGCGGTACAATCAATCTCGAACGAGAATGCAAACAATTGACGATGTAAAGAAAATTCCAATCGGAAGGGCGCATATACACAGAAGAGATGAGTGGTTAGTGAAATTCTTTATCGCAATTTTTGTGGCCAAGATAAACGGATGCCTGCGGGCTAAATGTATGCCGAAGCAAACATTTACCGAAGGCCCTTTATTCGAACTATTGAGGAGTAGCAACACAAACATTGATTCTTTGTAAAGAGGTTACTCTACAATCGTTGAGCTCTTCGGTGTAATATGCATTAAAAGTATGTTTTTTTTTCTTCTCTTTTTAGATGATCCAGTATCTCTGAATTGGATTCTGCTCAGGAATAGGTAAATATTTGACAACACTGTGCTTCATATCGTACAAAAGATTTTTAATATTTTTTTAACTTAACCGCTCTTCGTTGGTTTTGTCGTACTCTACCAGCAATTTATCTGATTTTCAATCTTTTTCTGGCCTGGTCATGACAACATCAGAACATCTGCACAATAAAAACCTGACATTGACATACATAGAAATGTAACACAGTCGTGAATGTCTAGTGGCGTGAACAGTGTGACTCTGTAAAAGGGAAGTCCCAGCACCGTCGATGGTCAACACGAGCGAATGATAAAAATCATTGCTTTGCTCAATTTGTCTGCGCCATTAGGATCTTTGCGAGGGCCGTTTGGTCAAACGGTCGTCAGAATAGCCCGTCAAATGAATATGGTGGCACAATTCCGCTCCGAATGGGCTGAGACTGCAGTGCAGCTTGATTTGATAAAATCGGACAAACAAATTCATACCAAAAATGTGTGAGCAATTGACCATTGGGAATGAGATTCTGGCACGACCTGCGACTCTTTCCTCTAGAAAGATTCGAACGGATTTTGGCTTGTGTTCCTGGGTATCTCCCGATCTTGGTGACGCTGTAAGATGTCCATAACAGTGCAAAAGCCTACAATCTTCCCATCTTTGTCGGGGATTTCGGAATCTCATTGAGATGTTGACGGCTGCTGATGAGTGTTGCTGATATTCTGGTGGACATTTTTTAAAGCCAATGCTACTCTATCTGGAAGAGATCTTTCAACTCCGTTTTTTACGAAACCATAACTAGTGCCCGATTGATCGATCAAATGGTAATGTTCCATGGTAAACTTTGTTGCCTTATTTCACAGTCACACGAACTGGATACACTATGGTCTGCATCTGTGGAGATGGGGAGGGATTATAAACTGATAAAAATATGCACCAGTCGAGTCAGCAAACAGTGAACGATGGTGGCTTGCGATACACGGGCGCTTTCCCATTCGAAATCGAGTTAAAGTTTTATGATTCAACAATTAAATCAATAGTTCAACCGGAACGAACGATAAAGACGGAGAGCGAAACCAACCCCCGAGGGGGAATGTGTGGGTGCCAACATGTACCGTGTGCTGTATTATGCAAGCCCTTGCGTACGGACCAGCTGTCTGTGGTCTGTGGTCGTTTGCTTCCTCAGAAACACACCCCCTAGATACTGTTCCCGCTGTTGTGTGCAACATAAATCATACATTTAATACCACAACCCCTCGGCACCAAATCCAAATCCGTTGTAGCTGCGACGGATCGTCAGTCGAGACGCTCGCTTGCGCTTGCCTTGCGTCCTCTTTTCTTGCTGTGCTGTGTGTCGAAACTCTCACCCCCAAGAACGCAAGACATCCTCCGTTTATGTCTCAGTTTAAATTGCTGACCAAAGAAGACGTTTGCGTAATGTGTTTCGTTGTAGCAACGGTTCGTTCTTACACTGCCTATCCTCTCTCCCCGTTCGAGTCGAGTCGTCCATCAGGATCTGTTGTGGACAGGATTGTGGTTTACCCTGGACATACAACAGAGCCGTGTTGTGTTGCAGTTTGCATTCCACCATACATCCAGCCCAATGCGTTCGGCTTCGGGACGTCGAGCACACTCACATCGGGGGCTTAACACTTTCGACTTTGATGACAAATAAATTCAAACCTAAATTGAAGTCAATTGTTTATGTGCGCGTATGAAGTGTGTGCGCAAATACGCTCTTGATAGACCTTCCCCTGCCTGCCTGGGCTTTTGCCGCGACCGGTTGGCGCATTTTATTGTCAGGCGCACCGGTCATATCGCATGAATGTGTCTGGGTGTGTGTATTGTGTACCCGTGACCGGTTCTAAATTGTAGCTGGTGTCCTCAACCTACCTCTCGGATGAGTACGTAATCGCGCTCCGGCTCGTAACTTGTCAGCAGATCAACCCGTCGGAACCTGGAGTAGGTTCTGCAGGTTGTTGTCGGGTGCAGGAATTGGTGACGGTTGTTCATTTACATGTGCAAGCGACCAGTTTAATCGAGATTGGTCACACTCGATTCGTTCCTTGTTCCTCTTCTTCAACGGCTGTGGGTATTGGATTAGAAGATTAGGGCCATTTTGGGGCGTGGATTCTTGGAATCTTGGGCAAAGCCGGTAGTAACAACTTGTTGAGCAGATTATGTTAGTTAAAATGAAGAATATCAATCGATTGCTAAACAACAAAGTTAACTGTTGACACCATTATCTTCAAGTTCAGTGCAAAATACGAACCAAACACCTATTCCATCACTACCAAACATCAGTAATAGATTCTTAGTTAAAGAATAATTTGTCTTACTTTCACATCATTCAACAAACATCGGTCAACATTTGCCGGAAACACACGAGCAAAGTTACGCTTTTGTTTCCCACCCTACCGTCACGAAATTCGGGCCTTAAGGTGCTTGCGGGTGCCGAAAATGGGAAAGAAATGGAAATAAATTACAATTCAATTAACACCAATTGCTACGGTCGCGCTAACCTTCACCAAAGCACCGGAATACAGAGCCCTTTGCACTTCAGAGGTCAGCGGTCAAAACCGACCGGAACATTCATCAAACTGTCACCGGTTTTGTCACGCGTCCGACGGGGGGGTTGGAATCGTTTTTTAGGGTCACGAAATAGTCCCACTAACGAAAAACAATGTATAAAAGTACAGCAAACCCCGCAATTCGCATTAGTTGTGACAGAACGATGAAAGCTACTCCCGAAAGGTGTATTTCTGATAAGCGGTTCGTTTGTCCAACGGTTAAGAGCTTGTCCAACCTGTCAAGCGAAACAGCACGCAACACACACACATATTTTTGCCATCAATCTGTAATGTCTGGCACTTTATGGTGGTTTTATCAATTTGCTTCTTATTAGATATTCAACGAAGTGGAAAGGTTTGTTTACTCGGTATCTGATAACATTTAAACACGTTCCAGGTGGTGCCAAAAATGCTTGATATTGAATGCAGACAGGGTAGGAGACAACTCCCCCGATGTATAAGCGGTTCGTTGATTCGTTGCATCTAACGATTTTAGCTGAACCTTTTCGCCCACAAGTTCCACCGGTTTAATGTAAATCCATTCTCATCCATCAAATCAATCACTGTCAATTCGGGAACTCTCTTTCTCTTCTGCGCGCCCCTTACACAGGAAACCGGTTCCACCACCATCCTTCGCTAATCTGATCAGGGTCCCGCCCAGAATTTAACCTTTCTCCTTCCCAATTTCCCAATAGTGTGTGTATGTGTGTGTCGTTCTGTCAAATGCTTAGATTCCCGCGTAATTGTGTGTCCACTGTCAGACTTTTCAGGTCCAACAGTGTGTCTGATGCGTGCAAACTTTCAGCCTACCGCTGGCTTTACGTTGAGGAGTACAGTTTTGGGGCTCCGTTAGCCGGATGAATACGGGCAGTCAGACAGGGCCTCGAAGCCAGTATTAGCCAGCGACCATTAGTGAGCTTTTGGGGGAAAGAGGAAATAGCGTCAGCGGACAAAAATCTGGAGCACAACTCGTTAGTGCGTCGGCACCGAATGGTTGACGTCGGCGCTGCGGACACTTAAGTGATTTGTGATGCTTTTTTCCGCTGGCAGTATTCAGAGTCGCTTGTACGATGACCGGTGCTATAATGGAATAACCGAGCGGAACTTGCATTTCTTCAGCATACCTCCAGAGCGACGGTACCACAGCATTGCAACATACCATCTCATGATGCCTTAAAAACCTGTAGTATAGACTCTCTGGAAACAATATAATAAACTTTTTTTTGTCTGGCCGGAAACTGTTCCGACATTGTTGTTATGTCGTTGTTGTATAGTACTGTCGATTGGGGACCGGCCCTGGTCCTACGGAGCTCTCTTCCTGTTTGTGCTTTAACATGCTTCTCCTTCCCCATTCCTCGCTTTCTTGCGCTCTTCTATCGAGAGTGCAGACAAAATTACATTTAAAAAAAACTAAAAGAAAGGGAAGCATAAAACATAAAGCCCGTTGACTAATAACCACGACACTTTTCCTAACGGTTTTAATTTAGATTATCATTTCCTTCGAGCAGAACCCAAGACCCCGCCTGTCTGTTGACAAAACGATCGAGTCTGGTTTTTTCCCACACACACACGCTGTCCGAATACAGAGTCCCAACGGTCATCATCCCGCCTGTTCTACCGGTTGTGGTTGAATTATTTCTTCGATTAGATCATCTCCCCTAAGGAGACACCTGTCTCTTGGACCAACGTGTCTAGATTGTTGTCTGCACTTTTGCGCAACGGAAGTGGTCGTCCAACGTACGTTCTTCTGCGGTCATGTTATTCATCCGTCAAAATTGAGCCGCGTCCACAACACGCCGCATCAAGTGTTAATTTATGCATGCAGGCAACACTCGAGCGCGCGCCCGAGCACACATACATAACACGCTTTACTTGCCTTGCTACCCATGAGTCCAGCATGGCATATGAAATGAGTTTTAATGCGATTCGGTAAACATAGCTTAATTCACTTTCCGATTCACTTTCCGATAGCTTAATGAGCGAAGGTGCGACTAGCATTTTTATGTCGTTCGCTGCAAACTTCGTTCGTCGACAAAGTATTTAACTACTTCATTAGGGACAACATAGTCGCACAGTGTGGGGGGCAAGGTGTTGCTGCCAGCGAAGAGGTTGAGCGAGAGAAAGGTTATTTATCTGGGCATGGCCTTAATTACCTCGTCACGGGCATGGATTGAATTTCCCGGTTTGGTGATTAAAGGTTGGAAAAGGCTTACAGAAGACACTTGTGGGGTTAGTAAGCGCATAATTGAATTTATAGAGAACTCCTACATCAAACGCAGCAAAGCGCTAGTAAACTACCGCAGTCAATCAGTATCACTTCTTTATTGTAATCCATTTCCTACGCTTCTGGCACAGCCACCTCAATTCCATTTAAATTAAGATCTTCAAAACGATATCTTCATTATCCACACCATCCCTGTTCGTTTAAGCTAAATTATTCATAGCAAAGTTTGGGATCACAAATACGATAAAATTATAAGTATAATTTAGGCACAAACAACCTTTCTTCTTTTTGGTGTACCGGGTTAGCTCCCTCGTCTCGAAAAGCTGCACTTAGAATTGGTCCCAGGAAATTCCCCTTTTGTAAATCATCAAATTATCCCCGGCGAGCAAATTATGAGCAATTTATGCTCATCCGTGTTGTGTTTTTCCGTACCATTCTATGCCTATCAACCCTTAAACCAATCCAATAGAAACGGTTTGGAATTGTGGCGGACGAGGGAAAGGCCCAAAAACTGGGTTCACTCAGGGTGGCTAGTTCTTCCGAGTGACCATTTCCCTTTGCCTGCTTCCGGTCGAAAAGGTCGTGACCCACTGGCAGTAGTTTTGCTGTTTTCTGGTCCGTGTTGTCCCTTTCTCCTTTCTCTTTGAAGAGGCTCGCAAGTTGTGCCTGTTCTTGCTGCCGTCCCGCTGGTCAACCCACACACAGCCGTCCGCTAGAACACGTTTATGCTGATGAAACCAGCACCATTTAAGGAAGTGAGCGTGTGGTGTGTAAAGCGTCAATTTCGAACGGAGAAACCAGCCGAATGCGCTGCGCCCACGTGCAATATACGTTGACGATGCCGAATGCACGGGTCTTCGTTTGTGGTGAATTCGAGCTGATTGTTTATTGACGCAGTCAATTTGACCGTAAGCAAACAGGACAGAAACGATAGAGTTCCATCTGTTGCTGGAAGTTGTCATGCGCATCGTCAGAACTAGTGATGCTTCCATATCCCCATCGGATTGCCGGAGAAGCGATGACACGGCTGTGCGAGAAGAATTTGAATATTAAATCACCCCAGCACACAGGCTGTTTAGTGTGTGTGGTTGCTTGAATCCGCTAGCCTCTAAATCCAGTGTCTTTTTCACCCACACTTGTCAGGCAGAAAAGGCAAACCGTTAAACGTGCCCAATGGAAGATTAGCCGGATTTTGGAGATAGTGAAAGTGAGTGCGTGCTGCAAACGTTCCCGTTTGCTGCAGCACACATAAACCTACAAGTTTGGGTTGGGGTCGCTCAGCGCTATAAAAAGAATCAGATCAGAAATGCTTCACTTCCTTTTCGTCAGGTTGCTGACGTCTTACCGAGTGGAGGAATTGAGCTTTATTGCCCTCATTGACGTTGCACGAACTCGGGCGTAAATTCCTCGCAATGTGAAAAAAGCAACAACAAAAAAAGATGACGCCTAAAAATGTACTTGAGTGCTATAAAAATGTAAACCAACATTCCAGGAACAATCCCTGTACGAAGCGTCGAATTTCCCCCGGAATGTCCCGTAAAGACGGCAAAAAATGTAATCGTGCTTGTTTGTACCACGCAAAAAGCATGGAATTATCCTACCCGTGCGTACAGAATTAAAACATTTCTTCCCGACTGTGTTTGCTCTTCCATGATCCCTGGGTTTGTCTGTTTACACGTTGATCCCTTATCTAATTTTCATTTATTATTTGCATGCTCTCTTAGCGCCTTTCCCGAACCTCACCACAAACCCTCAACGCAAAGGTGTCGTTGGAATACCGATGTGGTGCGGTTTATTAGTCCTACTACGAACTCTTCTTCACCGGCCCCAAAAGGTTGAAACATTTTTATAACCATTTTAACACTTACGCAGCCCCTCTCCAAAAAGAGCACGATTCCTGTGGGTGTAGCATCTCCATGGAGTTTGAAGTGCCCTTACCGGTTTGCCAAAAATAAACCGGATTCATGCTGTGCGTTCCTGAGCTCAGGAATGGCAGAGTATGTTTACTGTTGGAATTGGGAACGGTGAGGCACACACCGGGGCCGAAAAAAGGGTTCGTGTGAGCTTGTAAAGTTCATCCACCGTACGGTTCGCCTTCTCCGCAAGAGAAGACAAACATTTTGCGACAGTGTTTTGGGGGTGGAATTTGAAGAGGATTTTAGAGGTTAAAAACTTTATCAACATGCAGCTAAACGGGCGGAGTGACACGACCGTTACAAATGCCACTCTTTGAAAAACTGTGGTTGAACTCTTGGAGCTCCAGATGATCTCCCGGTCGGTGAGGACTAAATGACCACAGACGTCCAAACTGGTGGAATGGAAAGTCTCCTGGGAATGGGAGTTCCTAGAGCTGCAATGCTTTTGAATATTAATTTCTCACACCTCATCAGCAAACGGTCCGGCGTGAGTGTTCAGTTACATTCACCGCTCGTTATCTTTGCACCGCCATCAACAAGAGTTTGTTGCCGGTCCCAGCATCTGATCAGTCCTTTCACCGTAGTAGAACGTCGCATAGAACGTTCTCACAGAGTGTGTGTGTGTTTACACAAACAAACAAACGAGAAAAAACCATCCCAAGTGGGTAAATATTATCACGGTCAATATAGGTTGATAAATCAGACGATCAACAACTCGTGGTCACGGTGTGTGTGTCATGGCGGTCATCCTCGCGATACGAAGCGCTTCAACAAGCTGGCGTTGGATAAGGCGATGGGAATTATCATATCTTGATCAACGTTTCTCACGAGCCTTCGCTAGTTGGATTCGAGTCAACCTTTCGATTGTCCAGGGGTCTATAGGAACTGGACTGCATTATGTCAGACACGTATCGACAGTTTGCTTTGATTTGTAGTACAAGACGATTGAACGCAAGCAGCGGCACGACCAATAGAACCAATCAAATGTCAATTTTAATGGTGTGTTTGCTTTTTTGATAAGGAAAGCAAACTATGTGAGATTGTCCCTGTTACAGAACCGTAGCCATGTATGCCTTACCCTTTTGGTTGAATAATCAGTAACTGTATTTCCTCTATATTTCTTCCACTTTTAATGGACAAAGCGTTGGAGTTGAAACTGATTAATGGATACGACGCTTCCCATCGCGTCACACTTTGACAGGATTTATTTTTAGAGGTAATTTGTGTTTAACCAGCATAATAAAAAGTAATCCCTTTCCCAAACTCAGCTCTTCTTTTTTCTCTTTTGGTGGGCTCTTATTGAATTTGAAACCCTCACTTTGTTCACGCCCGTAAGTCGCAGAGCGATATAAATCATTACATTACCTCTCCAACAAGTGACAGCTCCGTTTTATTGTATCACCCTTTTGCAAAGCCATTGCAGCAGACTTTCACCACAAATGTACGATTGGGGTTTTTTGTATGCAGAAAAGTGTATGAATACATAAATTAATACCATTGAGAGAGAAGGCAAGAACGGATACAATTACGGCTAGATGATGAAGAAGAAGGTAGAAGGCAGCAAAAGCATAACGGCTTTACGAAAACCAAACATCCATCGCGTGGGTGGAAGGCATAAATTAAAGCATCGTTGTTTTTGTGTTCTGGTAACTTTTTCCTGTTTTCGTACCCCGTTTCCACAAACCGGTAGATGGAATGATCCTTCAATATTTCCCATTCCTTTTCAGTATTCAACAATTCGTTATCCTTCCATTTCCGAATGGATATTACCTTCGTTTTTGTTTTGTTGGAAAGCCTACAAACGCCTACAAATGGATTTATGACAGGAGAGAGACACACTTTTACTGATATTATACTCCTCAATCCTATTTCCTGTGAAGCCTTTCCTGGCGTTAATGGTATCTATTGGGTCGTGTTGGTTTTTTTATAAGCTGTGCGCGGCTATTTTTATCAGAATCATCAGCAAACTCTTCGTCGTCTTCTGCCTGGGACATCTCGTCCTGTATGTCTACTAAAAGCACTATCCCAGTGCCTGGTTACCGCTGACGTCAGTGACCCATTATTTCCCCCTTGCCAGAACCAAATGACCTTGTACGTACAGCTGCTGCTCCAGCAGCAACGTTCGACAGGACGTAGTAGCAGTAGTAGTTGTTGTCGCCCCGGCTGGCCCAACCTTTACCAGCTCGGCCTGGCGCCAGCAAGGCTTGTGTGTACATAAATAAACCAGCCCTGCACGACGCACACTGTGCACACCATGCACAGAGAGCGGTGTCAAGTCATGCATTTTCTGCCGGGTAATGCTCGCTAACAGCAACGACCAACACCGAGTGTTGCCCTGTTCCCTGGCAGTGCTATTGTAATGCATCATCATGATGCAATTGCAACTGCTCACTGCAGCGCTGTCGAAGCGGTTGATGGTGAAATTGAGGTTAGGCTAATAATGGGATGAATATCACTGGGCAGGCGAGCCGAGTGGCCTTTTTTTGTCTGCTCCTGTGAATGGTCTTACGTCGACTAACTTCATTTTCTCCACCCAGAATGCATTAAACAGATATTTTAAGATGCACTTTAAATGATGATGACCGTCCACCTTCGTGGAGAGCCCCCTGTGATGCCATTCCTTGCTAAATGTCATCAAGAACTCGTACGCGGGTCGTAAATTAATAGAACAGCAGCATTGCCGCAGTGTGCAGTGTCTACCTTTCCGCGATAAAGCAGTTTGAACTTATCATTCAGCTTCGTTGGCGTTGGTCGCTGGCTCACACTGCAACTCTCGAGCTCCTTCTCCTGCAGATCTAATTAATGCAAGAATTTATTAGTTCAGTGGCCGTCACCGCCCTTCCCGCGATCGGCTGTCAGTGGTGCGGTGAGGTAAACCGCATGCTACGCCATCATTTGACTTCAGTAATTGCATCGCAACTGCAAATCGCTACTTATCACACTCAACCAGGAAAGCAGCGAAGCCCTCCTTCGCTCAGGAAATTCAAAGAATGCTTCGCAAATAGCGCAACCTCAACTCGCTTCGTATGCTCAATGACACAGTGAGAACTGTGCACTGTGAAGGAAGTTTGTGGTGGCCGTGTTATTAACGGGAGTAGCACCGAGTGGCCTCGGTGTAATGGAAATAATTCCACTTAACCTCGACTACCAACGCCACCGCGTCCAACGGCTGCTGGCGGGTGTGCAAGGGATAAGTTAAAGCGTAATTTTATCACATCATCTATCGATAAACGGATCACTCGGAGCAATTGCTCCGGAATGAGGACGGGTGGTGTTCCTTCTTCACACAAATGCTTTAACTAATGTCCGCTGTACGCTTGGTACAAATTGTTCCAGAGCTTGCGCGAGAACGATTACGAAGCGGCTACAATCTGCACTACAGACGGTTATGTGAAGAAAAAGTAGTTGCAATTTAGAGCATCAGATCAGGCGGCGAAGCGTGGAGGATAAGATATGAGAAATGAGACTAGAGCCAAACGACCTCGACCAAATTAAGGCCCCTGTCGGATTGCAACTAGGTTTCAGTTTTGCCTACCGTTACCACCGCTCCGCCGAACTCCCCTGGAACGATTGCGATGATGTCATAATCCAGCGCAAAACGCACAAGTCGTACTCGTTTATCTGCTCATGCATATTGCCCCATTTGAGTTTGTCTTGTTTTTTTTGCGTCTCTAGGTTTGTGACTATTTCTTATGCACTCACACTGGCATCGGTGCTCTAGGGCCGCAAAACGATCTGGGACAACATTGGTGCGGCATTTCAATTAATTCAAATGACCGAACCTTGCACCCGGGTTATGCAGCTTTGAAAGAAACGCTGAACATACACTGCAGGCTCGTAGCATCGAGCCTTGCGTGTCACCATGCAGAGCATTCACTTCCGGCTACCGGGGTGGCCATACGACGTCTAGGCGTCACACCGAGGTCACCCAACCTCATCTTCCTTTCTGTGCGGTGCCAACTTCTGGAGCAAATCCTGTTGAACGATTGCATGCATGCATGCATACATTGGATGTTCTCTTTCTCTCGTTCTCTTTAACCCCTCAGACATGACATGTATGCAGGCATGCATGACCTCACCGCCCAGAATGCATTTCATTTGATTTGCTACCGTGCCACTACCCCGGGTTAGTATTAAAATACAACCACACCAATTTGGATCGATGGCTCATTAGCATCGTGACCGTACCGTGGTGTTGGTGGCAATGGCGCACCAAATGAATGGTTTGACGCTTGGCATCATCGGTTTATACTGGGGCTGTCGATGCCATGCAGGGTCACCGATGGATGTTTACCTCTGAACATTTGTGTTCCTGCTGGGCTTTCGGATTGGTATTCGGATTGGCATTCTGTTTGATATTCATTCCCCGATAAGCATTGGAAAATTCATTCCCATGGTTTATTCACTGCGAGGGACGCGAGGTCATCCGGTTGTAGCATACGCCATCGACAACTCTAATTACAATAAACAAACAAAGCACTAACTGCAATGCAACTGTTATAATACGTCTGTGCTAGCTAGAATCGTCGAAATAGATGCAGAATTCTATTAGCAAATAGTTTGCAAAGTGCTTCAATAGAGATCAATTTGCATACTGAACCATCAACTCCACTAATCAAGCCTAGAGGCTTACGTACAGGGTGCCTCGAATTACGCACGAATCTCGCTGTTGCTGCTGCTGCTGCTATTGCGCTCTTCGCTAAGCTCCACGGCACCAGAGCAATGACTGATTTATTGCCCTATAATTCACATTTTCAACACCGCACTGCCAGCGGGTGGTGATGTTACTGCCTTCTTCTCCACGACCACGGGAACGAATCACCCGGGAGGGAATACATCAGAATCTTCAACTTCCTGTAGGTGCCCAGTTACTGAACCAATCAATTCGAACCTCGAAAGGAAATTGCTTCATCTAGCCTTTTACCGCCGGAAAACCCGTTCAACCAGAACCATTGGTTCTTTTCCGCCGCTGTTCGCTGCGCGCGAGAACTCAGCGGAGAAGTTCTTGTCGTGCTGGAATCGTTCGCAGAACCATTCGCTGGCACAGTGAAGGAACCACCTGTAGCTACTTGCCTAAGCTGTGTGTCTGTGAGTCCCATGGGGTGTGGGCCACAGTGTGTCTGTGGAAAAGGGTGAAAGGAAGGGTGTGGTAATTACTACTCATACGCTTCTCAGCCGTCTAATGATTGATCGTGCTAGCTCACTCTTCCACTTTGTTCCGTCTCGTTTCAGAGCTCCAGCTTACGCGTTAGGTGAATGCTGCGTCGACAGTGTGCGGTAATCCAACAGAGTGCGCTCGGGCTACTGCGATCGTGTGGTGTGTTTCATTCGTGCGTACAGCATTCGCGTGTGCGTGTTTCAGCCTCAATTCGAAACGAAACGAGCGGTAGTGGAAATGAAATTGTGCGGCTAATAGCTTGCGGATTTTGCCTCCAGCAGCCATTACGACGGTTTTAAAGCAGAGAAACAGTGTTTGTGCGAATATTGTGCGTGGTTTGAGTTTCCTGAAGGAAAGAAAAAAGATACCAATCGTGAAGTTTGTCAGCTTTTGAAGTGGTGTCCCAGAAGACAGGTGCCCTGTTAACGAGCGCGTAGCTTACAAGCACCCGAAGCAAACACAACACGTGTGAAGTGTCTTACGAGTTTTTGAGCCAAAGTCCCGAAAACAAACGCCAGCATTGTAGTGTCAGCATCTTCTTGCGCATTGCCGGCTGTTGTTACGCATCGACGCCCGTACCAAGGCGCGCACTTCCATCACCCATCAGAGCAAACGCGTCTAATGACGCGTCGGTCCAACGCAACGAGCGGAACGCGATCAAACTGAAGTGTGTGAGTAGTCATAAATGTTACTCGTCGTAGTTTTAGATTTATACACCATCACTATTCCGCCCCGGCGACACGTGGCTGGTGCGAGAACCAATTACAAGACTGCTTTAGAATGCGGTGACGCGCGAGGAGGATCCGTTTAAAAATCGCTTCAAAACTCGGTGTTTATATCCTCCGAACTGAATCATTCAAGTGTATCCTGCTGATGATCCCTTTTTTGTGTTATTCTCATAAGGGCGGACGCAGCTGTGACGGAAGATTTGTGCATTATCCCATTCGGTTGCTTCTTCTCTATTCTCGGTTCTTTGCACGATTGACATTCAGCCACTTGAAAAGCGTTCCGTAACATGCAACGCTACTTGTGAAAGTGTATCCACACCTTATGCTCACCGTTGGCTGGCTCGTTAAACGCTCTTTTAATAATGATAAAACGTTACGTTAAGTGGAAGCCACCTTAGGGCCGGCAGATCTCATGCACACCGTTCTCTTTTTTGTCCGCAGTTCTGTGGAGTTCTTTTCTCTAACGTTTACGGCGATGACTCACGAAACCATCCAATGGTGCAGATCCTAGACGATAGAAGTTGTAACTATTCTAGTTGGTTAGTCTCTTTCGTCTAGCTTTTCTGTCTCCCCTTCTACCACACATTACCTTAATCGCCTTATCCGTAACAGTTAATCACAGTTCAGTCGCTTTCTATTCCTTTGCAACGGTTGTGAGAGGGTCTGCCATCTGCCATGACTAACTTTTCCATCAAAATTGATTTATGCCCGTCGCTCACTGTTGGTACCGAGACACTCAGAGGACTTTCAGACTCGGATTCTACTGGATCCATCGCTCGGTTCGTCATTTCCATTCCTCTCCAATCAACGACACCGAACGAAAAACGAGCCCGCCAGCGAGAGACATAGAGACCGGAAGCTTTCCTTCACTTCCTTCTCCGAACGGGCGGGAAGAACCAATTTAAATTCGATTCCAACCGAATAAACCACTTAGTGTTGGCGGCGATGGTATGTGTTACCCCAAAAACTCCGGGATTTTGAAACCCGAAAATAAACAAGACAGTAAAACCACCCAAAACACAACCGAGCTGGCCGGCTGAGCCGAGGAAGCGGAAATCGTATGCATCCGTCTTTTCGGGAGACTCGTCTACCACCAACGGGGGTTACGGAGCGAGGTGTAACTTGATTAGAAACTTTTGCTTGTTCGAGAGAGATTGTCGGTACAGGAAGCAAACGAGTTCAAGGTCAATAGAATTAAGGGTGTGATGGATGGATGGTGAGGTTCTAGAGGTTTTAGACACTGACAGCCAAACTGTAAGAATGTACGTGAAGTTCTTCCACCAAGGGGTACAACGGTAAAAAAGTTAACGACGAATTATCAACAGAGTGCGCATGTGTTTTTTGGGGAAATATGTTTTTAGTTGGCATATGTTGTAAAGGGACACCCCGTCAAAGCTGAGATTTAGGTTCCGATTTATTACACCCCAACAGATGGCGGATAAACCACAGCATCTATTAGTGTTTCCTCTGCAAACGTTCGTCTCTTACAAGCAGAGAAGTCAGGAAACTAATCCGATTTGTCGCAGCGTCTAATTGCCTCTCCAGTCCTAATTCCTTCGTCATTCATGTTACCCAAGAATCACGTCTCTTAGACGTCAGCTGAACTGCTGATGTGCCAGGGAAATTCCTCTTAACACGGACCATTAATAAAGCAGCAAGGAGGAGGAGATGCTTAGGGATCACTTCATTCTTGAATGCTCCAATAGCTAACGACCCGTTTGGGTTGGAGCAGCTCCACAGAATGCTTGATTGTGCCAATCTCCTAATGTAATGATGATGATGATCGTCCCTCCCCTGTACAGGCTCGAAGAAAGAATGGACTGCACCCTGCGCGATGCGCAAATTGTGAAAAACGTTGTGCATGTGGGCACCAAATTCATTCCTTTCCGGGTCGGTACGAACGTTTCACTATGAGACGAGAAAGTGTGACGCCGAGCGAACATTGATCGACGAAAGCCGTACGCACCAGAAACCGATGGAGCTGGTGCTTGGGAAGCAGTTTAAGCTCGAGGTGTGGGAATCGATCGTGCAGCAGATGGGCCTACACGAGGTGGCTCGATTTCGCTGTGACAAATCACTTGTCCAGCAGTACCCGTTCGTGTCGAAAACGATCCGCGACGCACAGAAGCAATCGCAAGGAGGGAAGAGAAAGCATTGTTGTGGACTTACCTTTCAGAACGACGGCACCGGCTATCGGGATCTGGATGAACTGTTCATTCACCCGCAGGATCTCGAGTTCACGATCGAGATCCTATCGATTGAAACCCCAGACGAGTACGGAAAGGAAGCGTGGCAGCTGAGTGATGACGAAAAGCGAACCCTTGTTGGTCGATTGCGTGAACAAGGGAATATCGCATACCGGGCAAATAATCTGATTGCGGCACGGGAGGCTTACTCGTACGCAATCGGTATCATCGAACAGCTGATGCTCAAGGAGAAGCCCAACGAACCGGAATGGATCGAGCTGGCCCAGATGAAGGTGCCGTTGCTGTTGAACTTCTCACAGTGCAAACTGCTAGAGCAGGATTACTACTCCGTTATCGACCATTGTACGGAGGTACTCAAGTACGATCCACAGTGCATTAAAGGCCTGTTCCGACGCGGAAAGGCACACGTCGCTGTCTGCAACTATGAGCAGGCCCGGAACGACTTCCAGCAGGTGGCTGAGCTGGACACGAGCCTTGGCACTGCCATGCGTAAAGAGCTGGCCAAGCTGGAGGACCAACAACGCCTTAGGGATATTGAGGATAGGTTAAAGTATTGTAAGTTTTTCTAGCCTGATTCCTCTAGATTGTGGGCCTTTTTAACGATTCTAACAATGCTACGCTTATCATAAGGTATTAGTTGCCAAGGGTTAGGGATATAAATAAATAATGGCAATTATCACGATTATGAGCAATGTATTTCACCCTTCCCCTAGAGCCAAACATAGACATTTTAAAACAAAGGAATGTATAAAATGATCAGTACACTCAGTACCATTATGTCCACAGCAGTGGATGTCATTGAGATGGCCACAACATGACGAAAACATCAGAGAACGGTCCAAAACACAATTAACCCTTACTGTTGGAGTGTTTCAAAATCCCCTTATTCCAAAATCATACCGGGAAGTACTCATTTTCACGTCAAAACACAGTGAAAAATTCAACGCCTGTCTGTCCGGGACTGGATTTCTGGATTTGAGGGTAGGGTCGTACAGAGCTCCACTTGAAATGTCAACTGTGGAAATTATGAACCATGGAAACCAGGCGCTGGTAAAAGATTTACGGCCCTCGGTCACGACCAGACAGACATTGGATTGGCGGTGGTCGTGTGGTCATAGGATTGCTTGTCCAGCCTTGCTGAACAACCATGTTATATCCAATGTTTAAGCCGCCCGCGAGAGTGGAGGGAGTTTTTTTTTATTCGGGGTGGGTGGAAAATCCTTTCCCCGAAAGAGAGCATTAAAACCACACGGGCTGAATGAGATTTCCTGCTCGCTTGATTATTAATAGACTTATCAATCGCGCCTGCCTTTGAAGCATGGGCGATTTAATTGATTGATGGAATTACTGTAAGGGCACGATTCAGCATAATAATCTCACGCTCACAGCTTCAAGCTCCAAATTCATCCTACCGTACCCATTTACTGACCAATCAAAATTCCATCTCCACCGTTACGGAACGGGAAACTGGACACCAACAGCCTTTGTAATGTGCTTGCCCGAGCTGAGAACATTTCAACCAAACTCTGTCGTCAATCGACACTTGATGTGTGTAACCTTAGAACATCTCCCGGGAAGCGGCCACCACTCAGGAAACCACTCAGACAAAGCTGGGCAACAATCGGGCAACACTGCAGATGAAATATGACCAAGTGTTGCTTCCAGAAACGCATTCAAAATCGTGCCGGAGGCTGCATTTGCTACAACATTTCTATTTGCTTTCTCCTTTGCCGAGAATGACGCCTTAAAACGCCCTAAATCACCCAAACACGGAGAGCACGAATCACCGGAGGAGCCCTTTTCTCCGATTACGGCAGCTGGTGGTCATAAAGAGGCGGTTGAGCGGGTGTGCCATTATGCATATAACCACCGTCATTCAGCCCATAGCGCAGGATGCATTTAGAGTTGCTGCGAACTGTTGTGTGTTTGCTTTTGTACTTACCGGGGGAGACGACGCTTACACTGCAGCAAACGCACGCACGGGTCCGAGCAGGGTAGTAAAAATTAATTTTCAAATTTCAATTACATGTTCAAACAATGTAATACTACTGCCGCAGCAGCAATGCCGCTAGTCGATGTGGTGGACAAAGCACGAAAAAGGCTAGCTCATTTCTGTTCTGTTTACATTTCACACTATCCATAGTTCAAACGGCGGATTACATTTCCCCTCCGTGGCCCGCGTGTGGAAACTTGAACCATCTCTAACCCATTACAAAACCCTCCTATACCGTGTCCGGCACGACGGCATTAACATTAACCTTCTCCCACTCGCACCGATTGTGTCCGACATTTTACGAAAAAATCGGAAAATAAAACCCTCCTTCTTCTGATATGAAATTTGATTCCTTCCCAACGAACGAAGCGGCATAACGTGCCCCGACCGGTGGCCTCGAGGGTCGAAGCTCTTAATTGCGTCCTCCGTCCATCCAACACACAGCGGCCGCTGCCGTACCATTATTTTACCCAACGCTGAAGCAAAACGCCCGTAGCCGCCGCAGGGTAAATGGAGAAAATTAAATAGTTCCTGGCAGCGTCCGAGGATTCCAGAACGGGCTGTGTGCATCTGACCGTACCGCCGGCGCGTCAGTCGAGTGGCACGCGTACACATTCTTTCTTGCACACACCGGTGGATTAACGGTGCCTCGTTTGGGACCCGATTCATATCGTACACACGCGCGCTGGTAGGGTTCGGATCGCTGCAGGACCGCCCGGTGTGTGTGTGTGTTTGTGCGTACGGACCGGAACTTCCGCCCGAAAATATACGAAGCCAAGGACGCCGCATTAGTAATGTTTCGTTTGATTTATTCAACCCCGCATTCACGAGGTTGTGTATACCATCGGATTGGAAAACGAGCGGTTGGTGGTACCGGGATTTTTGGGACAGTTCCGGTCCCTCGGGACCAACTAATTCAATTAGACAAGTTAGAACTAAATTGGGCGCGTTGCGAGTGAGTTAAATAACCACCGCGCGCGGGTAGACCTGACCTTTGTACAGCACATTTCGTCAAACCCTGCAGTGGAAACGGAATGGAGGAAAAAAAAGGAAGAGAAAACGGGAAGGTTAACACACCACGGGGGTGCGAAAATGATGAGCTTCCCGCTCGCTTTGCGCACGCTTTTGGTACCGAATTTTATTGCATTAGATTTCATAATGAAGCATGTCCTGGTACTACTACTGCCCGTCCATCCGTCCGCCCGCCAGCTGTTAGGGTTGTGAGAGGACACCATAACGAAATAGGTTTACTGCCCCTGCCGGCGGCCAACATATGTGTGTTGCCACCTAATTTGTGGACAATAAATATAGCTACCTAATTGATGGACCAACTGCTCTTCATGCCGACAAAAGGGGGATGCTTCGTTCGATAGAGATCAAAGTACGCGGCAAAGGGGATGGCTGTTGGTACAGCAACAACGAACAGCATCTCACGACACACGTGCGTCTGTCGGATTAACCAGAAATTATGTATATGCTTCTATTGACCTTCTGGTCGAACCTGGGTTTTGATGTGCCACGTCCCTCCATAAAACGGCAACGCGTCGGGAGAATATTAATATGACATCGTTACCCCGACCTAGCAGGATCTTCCAAGTGACCCACACACACAATCAGAGATGAAGAATACTGCCTAAAAGAGCAACAACGAACACCAAAAAAATCGTTCGATTCATCATAATCGAAAAACACAAAAATATGGACCACAAATCATTTTGTTCTCTCCCCCACCCTTTTCTGCACCATTCCAACGCGACGTTTATGTATGGACGGTATCGATCGAGCGAACCCTTCAATAGGCAACGGAGGAACACATCATTAGCATATCAATTTGTTCAACAAGGGATTTTATCTACAGCGCTCATTTCTCTTCCACGCCGAGATTTATGACGCATTCAATAACGCAGCTTCTCGTTGTCTGTCCGTGCGGCTCTGCTCCAACCAACTCCAACAAATTCATCAAAACTCGCCCTCTCCGAAACATCGACAGCCGAAATCAAACTGTCCTGATCAATCCTGCTGACTTTCGCCCGGTCGCTCCTTCATTCCATAAATGGCGCCGATCTTCACGACGACAAGCACAAACAACTTCCCTCTTCTAGTCGATTGTTTTCTTGCGAGCGAGATCTTAAAAGCATTTGGGAAAGAGAAATTTACGAACTCTCCTTCTCCTCCCCCGCCCGACCTAACAGCGTTTCCGGCGGCAGATCTCATCGACCAACTCCTCAATCCAGCGCATCCGGCTTTTACGAAGCTGCCGCTTAACCTTGCGCCGCCCTTTGACGCTGCGAAACCGTTCCTCGGCAATGTCCGAATAAGGTTGGAGCGTTGCATTGTACGGCACGTAGTCCATCGGTTCGGGTGGAACCATCGGGTCAAATAAGAGGTCACGCATCGCAGGCTTAGATCTGCGCAAGACTGCCGTAGGTTCCAAGGAATGGATAATCTTTTGTGGTTGAGGAGCAAGACGTTCCTGTTCGGTTAGCTTTTGTCTCTCAGACTGCTCCTTGGTTTGCACTGTGCCGTCCAGTGGTCGTCCCTGGATGTGGGCACGAATCGGACTTTCGACACATTTCTGCACCAGCACCGGTATCCGTGGTACGCAGACTTTCGGCAGCTTCAGCTTTTCGATCTTCGTACTCTGTGCGATCCAGTGTCCCCATTCCTCTCGCGTCAGGCAGGTGTGATAAACCAAAGGTTCGTTTTGTGGTTTCTGTTCACTTGCTGCACGGTCTTCCTCATCCTCCGAATCGCTTGGATGCGTTCCGAACTCTGCCAACCGGTAGCGCCTGACCTCAAGCTTTGCCTCCGGAAGTTCCTTCGGGGTGTTTGCATTGCGGAAGTAATCCTCCACCAGCAACGCTTCATCCCGTAGCCTTCTTCTATCCTCCATGATGTGGGCTTTGTAAGCGGCAAACTGTTTCACCGATGTAGGATACTTACGAACGGTGCGCTGCTGAAGTCGGTTCAGTTCTTCCACCCGCTGCCTGAGCGTCTCACGGAAATGAGCTTTCGCTTCGTTCCGGATATCGGGCTTCGGATATTCTGCCTCGTACTTCTCTGCATCGAACGGTTCTGGAGGTTTGTGGCGTTCCCGCTCAACCTCCTCAAGCTGTTGCTTTACAAGGTCAAACTTTTCCAGATAGCGGACACGCATTCTTTCCAAAAACTGTTCCTGCGCTTCAATGACACTAACTTTGTCGTCTTTGTGCGTTATCGCTGGCGGTTGGTACGACCCAATGGACGTTGACCGTACACGGCGTGGAACAGCAGTTTCGGGTATCTCACGATCAACACTGCCGTCCAGCTGCTCTAACTCATCCGGTAGGTCATCCAGCTCGTCCTCACTCTCATCCGACTCTTGCGCCCTTTCCGGAGCGGGTTCACGGTTGAAGTACTCTTGAAACAATTCACTTCTCAGCAGTGCTCTCCGCGCCCGGAAGAACGTTTTGCAGCACTCCTTCGAAACAATCCTCCCCTCGGCCACTTGCTCAACGTCGTCCACTTGCTCGGCAACGCTGGCAGCAGTCGAACTTACATTATCCGCCAGAATCACATCCTCCACGCAATGTTCAAGTGTTCGCGACCGTTCCGGCGGGCAAACGCTTTTTATGTTGCGCTTGTGAAAGACTTCCTCAATGGGCGTTCGTCGGGCGAAGGCGCTCGGCACGGTACATTTGCGTACCGGTACGTTAAGTCCCTCGAAGTCGGCCAAATGCCCGGGAAGATCTCTATATGGGCGTTCGTAGTTTTTCCTTTCGTAAGGGCGACGAACGTCAAACTGCTCTTTATCCCATTTCAATTTCGGAAGCTCCGTCGGACGTGACCGAATGTTGTTTTCCGATTCGTCGGCAAATGAGTGTTCCGATTCGGTTCCAGGTATTTCGTCATCTTCGCCAACGGCAGTGAAAGAACGGAAATGTATTGGATACGAATCGGTAGAAGCTATGACGCTGCTCGCCGTTGATGATGCCATCCTGCCGACGCCTACTACGGGTGGGTACTAACTACGGGTGAATAGTTATTGAACAACCTTGCTGTGTATTGTACTGCGCCAACTATGCAGAAATGGTAAACCATCCACTTCGGCTGCTTTCTATCCTATTTCGCAACCTTCATTTGCACACTACCCATTCACAAAAATGTAAAATCAAGAGCTACAAAGGACCGGTGAGTAGTGAAGAGGAATAGAAGAAAAAAATACCACACTGTTGAATGTTTAATGAGCGTCACAATATGACATAAATTATGGCTCCAACTAAAGATGTTCGGGACATAGCGTTGTCAGCTATTTATTTCTATCTCTTTCTGTAAACCCCTTTAAAACACACCAAAGCCCCAGTGTATGGCGGCTTTGTGTTGCTGCTGCGTACGTCATGAGTAACACGCGTCCCTAACCACAACGCTCATTTGTTGTTTCCCGCGGGTTCTTCAATGCCGAACATTAGGTCACACAGGTGGCAAGTGCTGTGGCATGTGAAGCGACAAATTATGCACGGCAACGTACCCCGGTCTGTCCTATTGCACACCGTACCGTACCGTTGGGTTCTCGATGCTCAAGAAGAGCGCGCACCACGACACATGATCCGGAATTAACCGGTAGCTTAACGAGTAATCGTACCCCGGCAGAGGTTGGAAATGGACACGCTTGTCGAAAGGGCAGCATCATGTCCAAACAGTCTTGCGTCCAAACACAGTTTGAGCACAAAGCCCCCGCCCAACCATGTTACAAGAGCGTTTGCATCTCCATCTCGGTGGAGTTGTCATGGACAGGCTGGGGAAAATGTCAATTGGAACGTTTCGTAAAGAACGCTACCCTTTCGGCCCGGTGACTGGTACTTGGAGCAGTGATACCAACCAGTGAGTGCTTAGTTATGGTGCTTATTAATTAAGACCATAGTGGGAAGGCCCATTGGGTGTCGTAAAAAGGGAGAGCAAACGAAACCGTCTGTGGTGACATATGAGCTATACCCGGGCGAGGAGGGCAGCTTTCGAAAAGCTGTCGTAGATGGAGATGAAAATTACGAAATGAAAGAGACAAACCCCCACCAGAGGCAGTGAAGCATTCAAGGTGGAAGAATGTGCCCGGGGATGGGTATACCGGCAAAACCGGCATGCCGTAGACAACATGGTACCAGCAAATATGCAAAACTGTCATCCGCAATCGGACGGAGCTGAGTTCCCCTTTTTTCTCGCGCTGAATCGGAGTTTTTTGTTGTTGTTGCTGGAGTGCTTCAAACGAGCTCGAACTCCAGACATGCAAAAAGCCCAACCGATGCCGACCAAAATACGCACCCGGAATGTGACGCAAGAACGACAGGCCTATACCTGGTTGTCGTTTTTTTTGCGTCCTTTCCCCCCTACTTCCATCTCAAAACGCGTGTTGTGCACGTTATTGGATTGAAATTTGGGATTGACTTCATCTCGTCCGTTGCCAACAGCCGAACAGCAAAAAACCGGTCCACAAATGTCCCCCGATCGACATATGCGGGCAGCTCTACCAGCACGCCGTTGTTACTGGTCCCCTTCCCCCTCAACGGAGACTCGATTGGTGCGCCGCTTCTGTTTTTACTGGTCTGAAATAATTTCGTTTATGTCCTCTTTTTATGGCACTGGTTTGGTTGCAACCGAGCACGCTAACAGCACCGGTAAGCTGGCGGCTTTTTTGAGGAGGGTGTGTGATACTGTGCACTTCTGCAGCTGGACAACGTGCAACGAATCTTAATCGCTTCTTCCAAAACTCGACACACACACGCGGTGGATTAAAGTGTGCGCTACCTCGGAGCAGTAAGTACTTAAATTCATTGAAGCGTTCATTTTTCGGGGCTTTCTACTGTGCGTAGGAGTTCACGATTGGAAGGAGCAGTGCCTGCATCATCCCCCCCTGTTCCGGACATATCCGGTGGTATATCTTGATTAACGTTTATGAGCGCGAAACACACATTATGATTATGATCAGAGTCTAGATTTTATGACCACTGTCTTGTTCCTTCCATTTGGGTGTGGAGGGGGGGGGAGCAGACATTGACCCTAACACATGGTTTTAGTTCCTGAAGAAACAAGCATTGTGTCCTCCAGCACGGCAAGGTGCTGCACAAATTCTTCGCCTTAATTCGCCAAAACCGCATCATGTGTCCTAAATGCCTTAATTTGTGTGTTTATCCATAAATGTGACACTGTTTATGATTCCAACGCTGTCGCCTCATGGTGTCAGTTTACCAGCATAGCCTGATTATAGCCCCCGAACAGGTTCCAAGCTCGCTTGCTATACATCCAAGCCGGTATTGAATTATTTATGCAAATTACCCCTCTCTTTAAGAAGATACAAACACTGTTGGTGTATTCTTATTTGCCGATTTTTAAACCAGTTGTTGTTATTGAGAAAGGATGTCGTTTACCACCCATGGCCACACCGCTCGCACACTCTTTTCCATATGCGTTCTATTTCAGACGGCGGAAGGTATGTCGCATGTCAAGGACACGTTCTCTGACGTTCGGGCGAAGTAAATTTAATAAAGAAGCGGCGTCCCTGAATTGAAATTGAATTCTGTGCAGCTTCCAAGTGACGTAAGTTTCGTCTCTGCATACGAGATTGATGGCGCCATGGATGGAGCACACCAGCTTACACCCAGACCTCGAGGCGGGTTGTTCCATCAAAGAGCCTTCAGCCTAACGCGGTGGCATTGGATTTGGAGATGATGTCAGATGCTGTCGGCTCGATCATGTTGCCACGTTGACAACACGTCGAATCGTTTAAACCAAGCCGGTATTCGAACACTAGGGCTATGATTCTTTATCCTTTCTTTTATTTTTACTTTTTTTTTGTGATTCGTGTTAGGATCCTATTCTATCGGTGATCAGCATCACGTTTTCTGAAACGATATTCCTACAAAAGAGAATACCTTCACATTATGCTTTCAGTCACCCTTGGAAGGCGTTACATTTGCTTAATGAACTTTCCCTTTTCTTTTCTTCGGCGACTGGCGATCATCATCAGCTCCTTTATGGGACGTGCCATCTTCGTTTGTTCACCATCCGCATCCGTTGAAAGTAAAGTTGATTCCGGAACACTATCAGCCCCCCCAGATAATCATCCTTTCCCCATGGTACGGTGTCGCTCTCTTTCAGTGTTCAAATATTTGACACCTTCGTCGGTGGTAAACTTCCGATTAAAGGACATGCCGACTTCTCGCTAGACGTGGTCGTCCCATCCGTCCAGCTGTTGGTGGTCGTGTTACAACTTTAAAATCATTTAACTTTCAGTTAGGACCTTTTTCCATCGTTTCGTCCGGTCTTTCGGCTGGCTATTTTCGTGCGAAGGACATGTCAGCGGCTAGAATGAACAACTTGAAAAACGAAGTCAGAAGAGAAAACCCTTGTTCTACGACCTATTCATCACTGGTTGACTTTGCGGGCGAAAACTTTTTAACTAATGGAATTGAAAGAATTTCTTGCTGCAACTTCGGTTCAGATGAGTTTTTGTTTTAAATTCTTTCCTACTTACACTTGAATAACGCGATTTCTCAATGGAATGAAATGGTGCTGGAGGAAAAGAATTTTTAAGATAATTAGTCAGAGGTTTTTTATTTGATAAACTTTATTAATATCATTACAAAAACTGATAAAAGAAATTATCATGTAAAGTTATCTAAAAATTCATAAAAGCATTGTTCTGATGTGCATTAAAATGAACTATAAAACGATTATGCTTATGTAAACTCATTAAATACGCTTTTAAAACCATTCTTTCCCATTCAAAAGCCATCATAACTATTGTCTTGATCCTATAAAAATCATTCCTCGTTGTGCACTTTCTGCTACTTTCCTTGTACATTTACATTTCCCCCGGAAATAATGTCTCACTTTAGCTGTCTCCCAGGATAAATCTCCAACACCAAGCAGCGCCAACCATTTATCGTTCACGTTTCTTCCATTCAAAATCTCGCTGTAATATCGCTGATAATTCACCCAAACACAGACACACACACACACACAAAAACGATGTGGCTATACAATATAAATCCTTAAAGACCTTTCCGCGCACAAAACGCCGCCCTTCCGCCTGTCCGTGTTTTTTCATTGCTCGGTCCGGAAGTGGTCCTGTCTGTCGTGTGCGCCCGGCGGCAGACGGGGTTGAAAAATGAGCTTTCATTGGGACTGCTTTTGAGTTTATCGTTTTCCGTTACCTTACCCAACCCCCAACCAACCGCCATCGAACACACAACAACCCCGGAACGACAGTTTGATGGAAGCATACTTATTTTGTGTGTCACTTGCCGGAGTGATTCATTGATTCCTTTCCCGACGCCCTGTTTTTTGTGTGTGGCTGAAGATCGTTTTACAGTGCACGACGACCACAGCGCGGAAACACCACGTCCCAACGACAATGGACTTGTACTCGGCACAATGTAGCTGCTGTGTAGTGTTGTGTTCGATGTGATTTCGTTTGCTTCTTTCCCGGAGAAGTTGCTTGGAGAGTAAGAGAGTTTGCATTGGGCGGAAGTGTGTTGCAATTGATGTTTGATATTTTCGATTCCCTTTCTTTGCATCGCCGTTGCATAAGTTCAAGAGGCTCCAACCAACCCAAAGAGAGGGCGGTTTATCTTCGGTAAAGTACTTTAAACTGTACTGTAACTGCCTCGAGCATAATTTTTCGCCTTATCGGGGTGGCTGTGTTTATTGTGTGATTTTGAAACATTTCCATCAAGACCGTGCTCCATCCTGGCGCAACGAAGATACCGCTCGTTAACAGCTCGCGAGACACGCGGAGAAGAACTTATCTTCTCGAGCGGTTTGACTATTTGTCAACATAAACTTTATTATGTAAACCCATGTGCAGTGTTTGCTTCCTTTCTGCTTGCGTTTCTTTTTTTTATGGTAAGAATGCAGCGAAGTTGAAACATATTGCCACACTACAACCGGGCGGCGACAGCGGCGTCTGCTGCTATCTTTATGTGGCGGGTCTGTCCCAGCACTCGGAGCAGAACGTGTGGAGCGTGCAAGCAAACAAAGTATTCTCTTGCGCACCGCACCACCGGACAAACAACCCAACCCGACACACCAACACCGGGCAGATGGAGATGGGAAAAAGAGCGACACATTCCAACGAATTGTGTCAACAAACGTGCAGTTCCCCTCCACGAGGATGGAACCGCGTAAGACTGCGCGCAGCACACAGAGCCCTTGATGCACATGCAATTCAAATATCCTTTCGGTGGATTGCAACAAAAATGGGACGCGCTTTTGTTGTTTTTTCTTTTACCTTGGGTTTTGGGGTTGGTTTACTCGGCAGTGGGGAGATTGCAAGGTTGATGATTTATGATAGCGTGTAAATTCCATTGCAGAAAGGTTACAGCAAAATGGTGTGCCCTAAAGCGGGCTTCTTGCTGTGTTTTTTTGAGTGCATTGGGAAGGGTTTTATTTGATTGCATTTTTTGGGCGAAAAGAATCCGTACAAGGAAGGATTGAATGAAGATTTATCTCTAATTACTGTATGCGTAATAAATTATATTTCACACATACATATTGTTGCCTCAATTTTGGGGTTGACAACACTTCATGATGTGCAGTGGAATTTAAGAATTTAACTGTGCAATCAGCGAATTTAAGGCGTGGTGTCACCAGGCTTTTTGCAGCGTCGAAAGATGTTTTGCATATTTTTATTATTCATATTTGCTGAAAAAAGTACTTATATTGCTTATAAATGTAACAAAACACATCAGCAAATAAAAAACCTAGCCATCTGAAGTCAATTAATAATGATTAAATTTGTTTTTAAGTTACTATGGCTTTTGACAGCCTAAAGGTATGCAAATTGCAGTCAATTTGCTCTTTATTTAGCATTTTAGCTCAATTTGAAGTGTTAAAAGCTATTTTGAAAGCTCAATATTAGAAGAAAAATAAATAATAAATAATCAATACATATACAATCAATACATAAAAATCATCATCTTGTGAGTTCATTGGCACTATTCCTTCATTTTGCTGCTTCCTCTTAAGTACACACCTTCAACGACTATTTTCTCCCGTTTGGCAATAATTCCTCCATAAATTTCCATCAATAAAATTACTCATTAAAACCGACTAACCGACTCGTCTAAAAACGGGTGATAAATCATCCTCTCGTTCTGCTAGTCAGTATCACTGTCTGTGGACGATTTATTCCTTTCCATTGCAGTTTGCAATTAACTGCACTCTCTCGCTTCGTCGCACCCGGGTGTGGTGTGGAACGGGATTCACATTCGCTCTGCCCCATCACAGAGTGCTGTTGTTTGTGTGTGCTTATTCTTAGAATAAAAACACAACACAGCAGCCGTTGCATTATTATGACCGGCACACAAACAAAAGCGACTCAAGTGCATCCTTCCACCGGATTTGCAAGCTTGTGCGAGTTGGAGGCTTTTTACACAAAGCGTCGGCAGAGAGGGGCGGTTCGTGCTTATCTTATATTTGCGTCATTCCGGTAGGTAAAAAGGGGGAAAGCCGTACCGTGGCTTCGCTACTGCACTCTCCTACCGAGGAACAAAGATTCTACGGCCGTTTTGTCCTACGCTTATGGTCCACTTTTCGTCACCTGATGCCACACTTGGTGCTCGGTTCCGCGTGCTTCCGTGCAGCGCAAGGTGTGTTTGTGTTCCGGTCCGGTCGGTTTTGCGATTTTTGCGTTCCAGTACCGCACACGGCGTGTTGTTGCAAAGGGGAACGTTTGCGCGCCAGGGACGCTGTGATTCTGCTCCGCAATGATGCTCTTTGCGGGTTACGGTGAGGCTTCACGCTCTGCTTCGTCGTCGGTTGGCGCGGTTGGGCCGAGCGTTTGCATTCTTATTTAAATTTTGATTTAATCTTGTGTTTTAAGCCCAACCGGCGGCAAATTATTTTCAACCACATCAGCTAGTTGGCTGTTTTCGTCGATAAGCGCCAAGAAGTGCGACCGGAAACCGGCATGGTGATGTGGCCGCTTTGCTGCACTTCAGCAGAATCCGGTGTTTCCGGCTTACCGCCGACACGTTTGGACAAACAATAAATATAAAACACTTCGTCAAGAGGAAAGTGTTTGAGTGCAAGCACTTGGAAGGTACGAAACAGTAGATAGGGAAGTAGTTTGAAATAACTTTGAATTTTGTTTGAATAATGAGAAACGAAGGAATTGTATGATTTTTACATTTTCCGTATTAACATTTTTGTTTATTTTTTATGTTTCAACAGATTTCACTGTATTACCAAAAATTGCATAATTTTAGGCGTTTTACTAAATTTTCGTAGAATTAAAACCTTAAACCTTACGCTCCATTTGGATACAAAAAGATGATAAAAATTCAATATGGCTTTCAACAGATTGAAAAGGCATCTTCTGAACATATAAATTATTCATTTTTATTTCCAATACTGTCTTGCTGGCCTTTCAAATTAGATTCCTCTTCACACTTGTTCCCTTTCTTATGGAAATATCAAAACTCCCTTTCATGAATTGCGCCGTTGGATTTTGTACGGAATATTATTTGTTAAATTTTGCAACAAATCACCCTCCCCTGTCTCTTTGTATGCTTGAGGTAGTTACTTGCGTATTCATTGTACGTCAATCACGGCACGAGCAGAAAAACTCTCCCTTCATAATTGAAAAACAAAACCACTCATAATTAGACGGTTCGTTAAACGTTCGTTCAATGAATTCGGGAGGAAAGCATTGTGTGGTGGGTTGTGTTACCGTCCTTTTATCAAGCGACCTCATAAGTACTAACTAACTTGACGGCTGATTGTTTCCATCCTATATTACACTCAACCACACAATAATGGGCGGTAAATTTATGCTGCTCAAAGAGAGAGAAAAAAAACCAAGCGGGAATGAAAAAGGAAAAAAAACTCCTTCAGCTTCTTGGTTATTTCATCCCTTTCCACCTCCAGAAAAAAAGGAACGAGTACTTGAATTTGCATCTTCAAAAAATACTACCGATTTTTGCTCCCCCCAGGAAGAGGGGATTTGTGCTTATTATTCATTAGTCGCACACTGACCCGTTGATTGTGCGTTTCGAATGAAGCTGCTTTTCGTCACGTGACGTCACGTTTCGCCGTGTCGCGCCTGTTTGGTTGGCTCACACACTACTGGCTCTGCCCGTGATTTATGTGCCACGAAATTGGCAGTTTGCAGTGGCCGCGCATATTACTCACGCGCTTCGTCTTAGCACAGCAAAACGCACTGTTGAATGTTGTGTGAGCGCCGCGGTGGTGGTAAATGGGCAAATAATCACGTACGAATCACGGTGCAAGCAAGCATTATCATCTCACATAAGCTGCACGTTGCATGTCCGTTCTGATGGTGATGGTGACAGATTCATGGCTTCGCGTGAAATGGTTTGGCGGGGGGGGGGGGGGGGGGGAGGGGACATTGTTTTGTAAGTCTGTAAGCCATGCATCGATGAGATTGCAATTTATGCTCTTTGTGGCAGAGAGTATATTTAATTTTATTTTTTTTAATTAAAAAGGCGCTACTTTTTGAAAAATAAAACATTTTACGGCCTTCAGTTCATTATTTTGTGAGGACAGTGGACAAAACAAGAATGTATTTAAAAAAGGAAATGTAAAAATAATCTGAAATGTTTGAGTATTCTTTTGATATCCTGCATCATCATTTACGATCTGTTTTTGAACTATTTTTACAAATTTTCAAATATCTTGTTTAGTTACTGCCCTTTTAGAGGTTTCTGTGTTGTTTATCGTCAGACTTAAATCTTGTCATCATACCTTAAAATGGAGAACTACTTTGTTGTTTAATTATTGTTTGGCAAGTCTGTTTCTCGGCCCTAGCATGATTAATATATAGATAAGATAAGGTCCATGCCGTATCCATTTAAATAATATAAAAAAGCAAGCTTTCAATGGGACTTCATCGTCTCTTTCAAGGAATCTCTTTAAACATTAGAAAAAAAAAAAAAAAAAAAAAACAAAAAAACCTTCCCTGCCCCAATTGCATTCCTCTCCAGCGCAAGCCATCCAAAGTGACACAACAACCAACAGCGATCGCTTTCAAAACACGGATTAATTCTATGTAAATCAATGTACGCCTTTAAACACGTTTTTAATGATCTAATTTAAAACAAAAACCCATCTCCTACGTATGCATACAATAGCTCCCCGAAAGTGTGTGTGTTTTCGTTGACATGATGTATGCTGCACGCCCATAAATCAACCACCATCGATACACTGTCCAGGATCTGATCTTTATGCAAGAAGCGAACTCTATTATAGAGCATAGATAGTGATTTATGGAAAAAACGCACACCATCCCACACACGCTTCAGTTCAGCACGTACGACCTTTTTTGGATTATAAATTCCAATTCCCTCTGTCCCTTTTTGTATCTGCCCTGTTCTTTTTTCTTGTGAGAAGAATATTAATCAATCCATTCATTGCTTCTTCCCTCTTTCAATTTGTTTTGCTAATAAATAAATTGCCTTTTTAACAGACTAATTGTTCACATTGCTTATTTGCACTAACGCCACACTTTTGGTCATTAGTATTGGTGGCATGTGTTCTTTCCTCTCACCTTCATTTGTTCACACTTTCTTGTGACCGCAGCCCCAAAAGAGGCGATCCAAAAACCATCCACTCACTCTCTCTCTCTACAATTGGCGATAATTTATGAGTGCGTTCCTCCATAATTACCAACCATCGTCCATCAACAGCAGGATGTCACACCGTGGTACCGTAGTCACTTTAACCGTTGACGGGAAAACATGATTTTTACGGCCAGCTTTAAAGCATAATCGTAATTACCAAATGAGCGAATCACTACTCCCCCTTTCAATCGATGTGTACTTTTACACCACACAAAGCGTCCGAAAGCCTGTGAATTGATTCGTTTTTGTTTAAACAATACAAAAAACACAAGGTTTCCATTTCGCCACCATTTGTTGTTTTAAATGGGAAATGGATGCCCGCGTAATTTAAGATGACGCCGCGTTATACGACACATTGCAAAACAGAACAGAATCAGACAGGAGAAAATGGCCACAGTGGCCGTCATCTCGTTATGCAACCAACCCACCCGACGTCCGATCGCTACGGGCCCGGGAGATGGCCGGCATGGGTTGTGTGCTGTTTCTGTGATGCAAGTTCGCCGTGTTCCGCACGGTAAAATCTCACTTTAACGCATGACACTCTCAATTTGCATATCCGTTCGCCATTCATCAAGCGGACGGGCCATGACGGGCAGAAGCACACGGTGCTGCCACTGGCTGCTGGGAAATGCATCTCCGCCGCCGTTTGCGTTTTGAAGGCCAAGTGCAAGCGGCGGGTGGGTGGTGAAATTAACAACAAAAAAGGTACAGCATAAAATTGCGCCTATTCACCATCAAAAGGCGTCCGTGTCTCTGTGTGTTTGCTGCACGGGGCAATAATTTTAATTACTCTGTTTGGTCGCTAACTGCTGGCGTTCGCTTTAGTGATGATGGTGGTGTGTGATGGACGCGGCATAATGATGATGGGTGGGTAAGCTTTCGTTTGGAGCGGTTTAATTAATCAGATGACGTAAATATGGTTCCATTCGATGATCATCAGCTGATGGGATGCATAGAGTCGTGTGAAGTATTACTATGGCTTCGCTTGTTGCGAATAAAGGCAAATTATTGCGACAGAATCAGCGCGAAATGAGATTTGAATCCTGGTCACGGCACCAATTTAATTTGATGGATTTTTGGCAATGTGAACATTTTAGAGGTTTCAAAATCTCACCAAACCTAAATCCAGTATCAGCTGGATAAGAAAGAGCATAGAGAACCTAAATAACATTTTCATTTGCCGAGACATAGCTCTTATCCAGTTCCTATTGAACTAGAAGAAGGTTTTAAGAGATATAGATATCAATGAATTTGTTCTGATTTCTCTCACAAGCGACATTTAAAGTCGAACTAAATAATTACTTTATTAAATTGCTTTCATTCAAACTATCCTCATCATCTAACCTTGCGGGTCGTCCTCCATATAACGAAACGGAATTGCAACGGTTCAACGGTCGCGTGCAGTACTAGGCTCGCAGCACAAGCGGTTACGGAATGTATTGCCAAACGTTTGGCTCTTACCCAACTGCTACTACCAAACGATGGTTGATCCACCTCCATGGCCAATCCTCTAGAGATATGTCAATTTTACTTTATTATATTTTTGCATGTCGGCCGGCATGACGTGCATGACGATGATTGGTTAGTGTTTTGCAGTCAAATAGTGCACAGAAACGCGAACGGTTTTGCAAGGAAGCAAGAATTTGGTGTCTTCTTGAACGGTTGCCATTAATCAGATCATTTTCAGTCGCTTTCGAGCTGTTTTGGGCATGATGCAATACCGTGGTTAACGTTCACGGACATCGCAAAACCGCACTGACACTGACCTTGTGCTTCCCTCCTGTGCCATTGATTTGCGTCATCAATATTTTTCACCCTCAATCCCCTGTAAATACACACACTCACCAATCCATTATGTTACAACCTATTCCTATGGCCCGAAGGTCCCAGCTGGCAAAATGGAAAACTTCGTCGCATGATTAGCCTGGCGAAATGGTTTCGCAATCGATCCCAACTGGTTGCCTGCCGCATTTTATTGCGCAAAAATGTTGCCTTTGCCGGGTACCGTGTTGTGTTGCCTTCCTGTATCCCCGCGTATGGGTGGATTCTACCCTTGCTTCCTGTACGACAGAGGAGACCACACAGTAAGGTCAGAAAGAAAGAAAGCCCTGAAAGCGACTCCACTGTGTCGCAGTTGGGCCGTCGCCGTGGTCGTCGCCACGGTGAAACTTTCTTCTTCCCCCATCGGGAAGAACACTGTCGCCTGTGGGCCTGTCGCCCGAAACTTTGATCGAATATCCCACCCACAGATTGCGGGCAGACTAGCGGTGCCGCCAAGACGGAACTTTTCCAACGGATGAACGTGATGGTTTTGAGTGGGGAGAAAGTTGATGGGTGGTCTCGTTGTGTTCCGATTCTAATTTCCTCGGGATGAAGCAGTTCAGCATTCTTGAGGTGTGGACAGTTTGGAGCCAAACAATCGAATAAAGTCAATAAAAGCACCGGGGTTTGCAAATAGACCGATAAATGATGACGGTAGTTGACAGAGCGAATTGGAAGTTATGTTGCGGGCAAACGTTTTGTTGACTTAATTACCCAGAAGTTCGTCTTAACTAAACACTTTCCGTAACCTCATTTTATATTCAGGATGGGCAAATTCGTGACTCTATGAAACAGTTTAGTCCGCTCTTTTCCAAAGCCCAAAGCCCTAAAAGTAGAAGTACCTTACAGTTACAGTATTACACCGACGTAAAATACCATTTCCTCATCCAATTTCCACTCCAATTTCAAGCTCGCTGTGTCCGATGTCACCGCCTTTCCGGACGAACATGAGCCTTCTTACCAGACACCACCGTCTTTTTCTCATCTCTCTCTCTCTCTATACTGCACTACCATCACTCACCGCGTGATCGTGTAGCAAAGCAAGGCGCTGACAGCATCATTAGATGTCACTGTCTTGCTGCCAGGTTCTGTTCCCGTTCTATCCAACAACAGAGTTTGTTTCTCATAGCATCATTAAAAATCACATCACCCTAATCCAGCTGTGTTTTGTCGCATTCAGTCCGGGTAAATATGTTCAGGAGAGGGTAAGCTCGAGGAACGATCAATTTAACTTCTTTACGAGAAGCAATTACCGGTGTGTGGTTTAGACACTTTGTCAAATAGTTCCACGATTAGATGCAGTTTACAAGGGAAAGCAATTCGAAGAAAGAGCTTTCTTCTATTTGCCTGACTCTACAACACGTGGTTGATGGAAAAGGAAATGAAAATTAGCTATTAAAAGCATCACCATTGTTTGTCCGTGTGACGTTACCGAACTGCGCGCGCTCGACCCATCAGATCCCCAATTACTGGCCCCAAAACAAATCGATGAAGCTCATGCGAAGGCTTTTCCCCAGCCCAGCCTAGCCGCACTTTGATTGCTTTATTGGGCTAACTTTCCAGTGTCGCGTTGAAAAGAGACCCGTGGACAGGTGACTGACAGCGTAATGTTATACCACTTGAGAGGGGCGGTCCTGATGGCACGGATGTAACACAAGCGACCAAAGCGCTTGGAAGTATCTGATATCCACTAAATAAAGGACCACTTTTTTGGAGTTCAGCCATCAGCAAATGTAGCTATTCTTCTACTATTGGCACCGAACAAAGCCGACCAACCGGCTGACGTTGGCAAACAAAACAAAGCACTAAAATGTATCCTCCTCTCGAGACACTATCGACCAGCCGGGCAGCATCGACATCATAAAATCTTGCCCCGGGACGCTCGATCGATATCGAATATCATCAAGATCATTGTCGCGTCAACATCATCGTCTCGTCATGCGACACTTAATGTCCCGTACGCTTGTTTTTATTTTCTGCCATCCCGATGGCGCCGAAATGTCTCCGTGCACGGAGGACGTATTTGGCAAGGAGCGCGCTCATTGACAAGTAAGGTCGTAAAAAAAACAACCGTTCCGCCAGCACACGACGGGGATTCCATCAATGCTGTTTTTGTTGGGGCGGCATGAGTGTCCGTTAGTTAGCAGTGTACTCCTCCACTCCAGTTATTGCCCCCCTTTGTTTCGATACATTTATCAACTGCAGCTCCCCGGGTGGGAGGGAACGGAACATAGACACAAACTCATCAAAACAACCGGATCTCCGATAACCCTGACCGACAAAATGCGCACACATCATACGGAGCGATATAGAGAGAGCAATGGGGAAGTCAGCGTGATGTAAATTGACACCGAAATAGGACAACCCCCGTTGAGTTCCTGGTCCAAATAAAACCCAACCCTTTGGTGGGCCCCTTTAGTCCGTGTGCAGTTCTGCAACTGGGGACACAGCGATGCAATTTGCAATTTGGTGCCGATACACCACCAATTCCAGTAATGACCGACGGTGGTGTGTATGCTCTGGTGGATTTGGTTGTTTTTGGGAGTGGAGTTCTGAGTGTTGTGGAACTCAATTATTTCGGTCGTAATTCGACCAATCATGCACTAAAACCATATTGATTTTGGAAGAGTTTTTAACACGATTATGTATGGCATTCATTGTCCCCCTAATGGACCTAGGAGATTTGTTCAATGTAGACTAACCTTAAACCTCCTCTTTTCTGCTCTCAATTTCAGAACATCAGCTAGAAGTACACGAGCAGCGAATTACCATCGTCCAAACGTCCATTCAGCCTATAAGCCCTCACTATGGCAAACGTACGGTGGACCGTCAGCAGCACCGTGGTACTGCTCTGCCTGCTAGCTCTGCTCCCTGCCCACACGGAAGCATCCACCAGCAGCGTGTTCAAGGCGCTGGTCATCGGTACCAACACGCAAGCCGTCACCTCCAGCACGCTGTCCTGGGAGAAGTTCAGCGAGGCCGAAACGCATCTCCAGTTCGCGGTGCGAACGTTCGAGCCCGAGCCACACTCACGGGAGACGTCTGAAAGTGAGCAGGTAAGTTTGGAAACAACAAAAAACGCGTCCAATCCAGCTACTAATTAATACCATACTATACAGCTTCATCCGTTGAGCTATGTGTGCCGGGTGGAAATCGAAGGCATCTTCACCGCCGGCCACACCGTGACGGAGGACACGGTGACGGTCTGCATCGTGGCGGCTCAGCTGTCCGAGGTCGAGCGGCACCATGCATTCGAGGTCCTGATCAACATGGGCGGAGGAGGCAAGCTAAAGTGGCAACCGTGGAGTCGATATCATGCCGGTATCTTCGGCGGTGCCGTTAGCGCCGGAATGGGCAAGGTAAGCGCTAACGCGCCTAACAGTAGGCAACCCGCACAGCGCGGTGCTGAATTGTGTTGTTTTTCTCGTTGCAGTTCTCCGACTACTACGTTGCCCGTACGCGTGCGAGACAGGGCGAGGGACATCATCATCACGCCGGACACGACGGCTATGTGGTGGGCAATTTCGACCCGAACGTGAAGCTGACCGGACGCATTAATGCACCGCTGCCCGGTTCCACCACAAGCACGGTAAGGATGAATGGTTTGTTTTGCCTGAAATGGAATGCAATTGGTTTTAATATTTCGCTCCTTATCATCTTTTTCCAATAGGAGCACGAGCACGGTGACATCTTGGTCGAAATCGAACCGGTTAAGTACGAGCTGCGCTCCATCAAGCAGAACAAGCTGCGAACGATCATCAAGAAGAACACGACCGTGCTTGGTAAGAGATGGGGCGTTGCCTATGCAGCTAAGGCAGGATGTGAAGACTAACCTTTCTTACTGCCTCGCATTTTAGGTTCCACCATCCTGTCCAACACGGACGATCGGACGAGCCTGGCGGAAACGGTCATCACGTACGACTACATGAAGGAGATTTACTGGGGCAAGCACGAGGGCGTCGTGCAGGGTCTGTTCACCAAGGTGTACGATTCCCGCTCTCAGCAAACATCCAACGTTACCTGGGGCATCAAGAGCGCCACTCGTCATGTAGAGGTAAGCGTTTGTGAAGAACTCTCGAGAGCTTTGTGATTCTCTAAAACACTTCAATTTTCCTGTATTTTTTTTTTTTAGACAAAGTCAGTCAACACAATGCTGGAACCGGGAACGGCCATCAACGTGACGCTGTTTGGCAACTACACCGAGATGGAGGCACCGTACACAGCCATGCTCAAGGCATACTACGACGACAACAGCGACCCTGTCAGCAGAAAGATAAACTCTATCGTAAGTGTTGTGTCACCCTGTGTGATGAGACGTCACCAATGACTAATTTCTTCCCCTTTTCACACTTCAAGATGGTGAGCCGTGATATGGAGGACGTCAAGATGGAGTACAGCCCGGTGTACTGGATCGAGAATGGTACGCTGGTGCCGACGACGACCACCACCACGACGACGACCACCACAACGACCACCACGACGACCACGACCACCACCTCAACGACCGAGGCGACGACCAGCTTGCGCCCGGTACCGATCAACAGCACGCCCGTCGAGGGTGGCACCATGATCGACGAGGACGGTATGAGCAACGAGATCGGGCACGCGCCGTCCACCAGCCGCGATCTGGACGTGAGCCGGAGCAACGAAAAGCTGGAAGGATCGCTCGACAACATGTCCAGCCGCAGCCGGAGCCGGAGCCCGAACGGTGCCACCGGCAGCTTGAAGGCGGTGACCACGCTTAGCATATGGTTGGGAGCGGTCTCGCTTGTCCTTGCGTTGCGTCGCAACTAAACCCTCCTCCCCTACGGAACATGTTGTCCCACATCTCAAGCCAGGGACACAATTTCATCTCACCACCACCATCCCACCCTAAATACCCCTAGTTCTTCTGTGCGCTGTATGGTGAGCTTCTCTTCCCCCCCCCCCCCTCCCATTTCGCTGGAATTGGCTGGAAACTCCCCCAAAAAGCGGTTACATGGGATCGTTTCGCTAGAGCGGGGGGGGGGAACTTGTTTTTATTTTATCAAACAAATTTATTTTAAGTCCTAGAAGGCCAAGACGCCATTAGTTGTTTAAGACATTATTGCTTGCGAGTGTGCGAGAGGAGCGGATCGCGACCAGCTTTCACGTGATTGTCGCATTATCATTATCAGCATCACGATCATCATCATTCACGTTACACGGAGGGAGAGAGAGAGAGTGCCGAAACATTTGGGAGCATTTTGTTACGTGGCGTGGCGTGGATTTTTGTTTCCAGCTTTTTTGGACGAAATTACGCTCGTATGCACTGTTTCTTAGGAATATTAAGGCTAGCAGAGAACGAGATCAAGCGAGAGGGAGAGAGAGAGAGCGAGCAAGAGGAGTGATAGAGTGATAAGGAAGGAAAGCGGTAGTATGAGATGCAATTGTGTATGTGTGTGTATGTTTGTATGTGTGAGTAAAATGTAAGTCGTTACCCGTAAGTGCTTCTCCGTTCAGTTCTGTATATAGGCTTCTAGTTCTAGCTGCTGGGACACACCTTCTGCGCGGTTTAAGCTAAACGGAAAAAAAGCTTCTAACTTGTCAGCAACATTGTCCCCGCAATACCTGCTCTTTTGGTTTGTCTTACCAAATCCAAGAGCTTTCCCTAAACCTTCCCGAATCAGCACCCGAAAACCGCCGACGAGATGAAATTGTGTATTAAGTTTTGCTTGAGTTCTGTGTATATAGCGCCTGTAGTAATATATATATAGGCTGGCAGCTGCCTCCCCTTTGGGTTTTCCGAACAATTAAACCAGCCAGGAAGCAATATGCCAGCTTCGTCGACATTATCGTTTGTTCTTGTTCAAACCCCTTCGAAGCAGCCTTCCCCATTCATATCGTTTTATCGTGCGCTAAGCAGTGCGCCAAATGTGCGCAAACAAATAGAACCATTCGCGTTCACGCAAAAATGTGCAAAAATAATATGGAAACAGCAAACAACAATTGCTGGCAACAATTAACATTCCGTTCCGATGGTTTTGCGGAAAATGGAAGAGAGAGAGAGAGAGAGAGAGAGAGAGAGAGAAGGAAGAAGGATGAAATGAAATAAGTTAGGAAAGTAGACGGTAAAGGTAAAGCTGCATTTTAAAGAAAGAGAAAAAAACGCATGTTGTGAAATGAAACAAAACGAAACACGAAGAAGAGTAAGTAAAACCGCCAGTCAGGGGACAGAAAGGCACACATGTGTAATTCTAAATGTATACAAAGCATAAATAATATTAAATACACTATAACGTACACAAAAACACACAAACACACACACTTGCGCCGTATCGGAATAGTAGGGCACTTCTCAGCAAAAAACAGGAAAGCCAATTAAGACAAAGATTTGTGCAAACGGATTGGTTTTGTTTCGTTGTCAGCCTATTTCCCTCCCCCCCCCCCCCCCTTATTTTCAAATGGCACTTTGCAACATGCATCTCTTTGAGCAAAGAGAACTGGTTATTTATTGCGGTTAGCCTGATACAACTACACTTAAGATACGATTTATGTTTTTTTTTATTATTATTTTTATGTGTTTCAATAAAGTGCAAATTCATTCATCAACAATAAAACCTTTTTTGGTATTTTATTTTTATTTTTATTTTGTTTTGTGTTGCTTTTCAAACCAGTAGAAGAAACAAATGAAACACAAACACAAAGTAAACTTTACGACGAACCAAGTGACACACTTTTCTGCGATTTAAATGTCCGACTATTGCTTATTAAAACGCGAGTAAATGGTAACAATAAAAGAAAGAAAAGAACGAGAATAAAGAAACGACAAAACCCAAATAACAGGAAAATCAAACAAGCAACGGAATTGGAAAATGCAGAAAAGTACAAATTGTTCAAATAGTAAAGCGAAATAGATGAAATAATTGACAAAACAGAAAAACCCTCAGCAACACAGTTTTCCTTTGCAGCGATGCCGCTCTTTGGAGGAAACAGAAGAAGAAAAAAGCAACAGAAAATTGACTGATAACATACTCCTCCAGTAGAATCATGATTGCCATGAAAGTATAAATACATAATTAAACAAAATCCTTGCTACTAATATAAACAAAAAACAACTGACAATTGCCTTGCGTGTGTGTGATCGATATTGCCCCCCACTTCTTCTTCTACAAAACAGTGTACGTGTTAATGTACTGTGAATGTAAAACTATAAAAAAGAGGTAATTCTTGCCAATGAGAAGATAAAATTATAAATCAGAACAAAACAGCATAACAAAATTACAGCCGCTTGAAACAATAATGAAAACAACACACACAACAAAACAACAGAACAACAGCAAAACCCATGAAATCGCGAATTGTCAATCATGCCAACACATTTCGAGTAAAGGGTTTCATCCGGGAATGAGTATTAAAAGGAAAAAAAAACTTGCAATTGAGACAAGAAAGCTAAGATGAAAGGTAAAACGTGTTTCCTGTTTAAGTTATAATTTTTTCACAACATTCCATTTAATGTGTCACACTAACCGAACGAAAACTCCAAACAGAGAAAAGAAAGCGAGAAAGAAAGAAAGAATGAAACGAGAACAACAAATCATGTTGCCTTCGGTTGCTATGTTGCTTGCTGATAATTGTATTAAATGCTGCTTGTTATATGCTTTGCAATCGCTTGCGTGGTGCGCAAAGAAGGGCGGGCGATGTGTAAAAGCGTTGGTGTAGCTGGTAAGGTAAAGGGAATTAAAAAGGGGACAGCAAAAATAGCCCTTAGTGAAGTAAGTTAAAATTGAAAATAAAAAAAGGTCAAATGGTAAAAAAGAACAGGCGGAGTGAAGGAGATGAAACGATTGAAAAAGAACGTGCAATTCAGATGTGGTGCTAGATTAGTGACGAACAATTAGACAGACAAAAACATGTGTCCGAAACAACCACTTAGCGACAAGAATCGCAAATAAAAGAAAAATCCATTTAATTTCGCTTCTGATTATCGGTTTGTGTTTGTCACACTGTATTGGCTCTGTAATTTGAGGGATAAAACGGGGGAATTGAAAAGATAATAAAAGCGATAACCGAAAAGAATAAACATAATTAACAAATAACACTTAAACACGAGGCACAAAACGAAAAAGAACGTGAAACGATAGAAAGAAAAATACAAATGAACAAAAAAGAAACAAACAAAGAATAGACAATTTACCCAAAATCCTCGAAAATCCTCCCATACAAAACCCCTACGTACGCGCACGTATTGCGAATGCAGACACTATTTTTATAATCGTATTAAAAAGCAAAAGGAAATGGAAGAAACAATGCAAACACGATAAAAGATCAAAAAGCACTGTAACACACAACCAACAACTGCACAGAAGAACGGACAAAAAGTGGACAAAAGTGAATAATATAAAAAAAAGAAAACAGAGAGGGGGAAGAGCACAAGTTAAATAATACCAAATAGATGTAAAAACAAAAGCAAACAAAAAGCAAAAAGTCGGGGTTTGCGTACGAACCAGAATTGCAGAAGAACCAAGCACGACTACATGTGGCAAAAAGGAATTATAAAAAGGTCGAAATAATAAAATCGTCGAAACAAAAGCACACGATCGAACGAAGTCAAGAAGCTAAAAAGGAAAGAAACAAATATAGATTTAAACTTTAAAAAAATTAAAAACACGTTTTTAAGGAAAATTTTATTTTAATTTTAGTACAATCAGCGGTACCGGCGAACTCGTTCGTTCCTGGGAACGTTCGCCGCGACGCTCATTTTCACTCATTTCATAGCCCTCTAGATCAAAAATTAGAATACCGTATAGATTTTGTACCGGCCAACCTAGTGGTACAACCCTGTCCACTCATGAGCGACGAATGTTTCGCCGGTACGGCTGAATAAAAACGTGTTTTATTTTTTTATTACAGTAGAACGTCGATTATCCGGGGACGGATTAACCGGCGGGCGGCTTAACCGTGCGCATAAATCTGACAGCTGATCATACGTACAGCGAAAGTTTGCAGCGATAATCAATTGGGTAACCAGTTTCTTGTGCAGCTCGGTAGTGTCTAGGGGTATTTTCGAAATTCATTTTTGTTCATGAACAGTTGTTAAACCTGCAGTCATTGATTAAAATAATATTCTACTAACGATTAATCGATTAATTCTAGGTGAATTAATAATAAAACTAGTGAATTTGATATGTTTTATATGAATTTGACATTTCTTGGACCATTATCCGTGCAAATCGTTTAACCGGCAACCGTCCGGTCCCGAGCTGCCCGGATAATCGACGCTCTACTGTATTTGTATATTTACCGTACCGGCGAACTCGTTCGACGAGAAACATTCGTCGCTCATGAGTGGACAGGGTTGTACCACTAGGTTGGCCAGGCTAGGTTATACCACTAGGCTATACGGTATTCTAATTTTTGATCTAGAAGGCTATGAAATGAGTGAAAATGAGCGTCGCGGCGAACGTTCCCTGGAACGAACGAGTTCGCCGGTATGGCTGATTTATGGTTTTCTGAACAGGGTTACTTAGATCATTTCAAGTACATTGCCCCAAATCCAGCGTGGTGAGAGAAAGATACACAGCAATAGAGAAAGAAGACACGATTCACCCTAGCAACGTATAGAAGCAGGGGAGAGTGCAATCTAGAGCGTAAGGTGCATTTGAGAGAGTTGATGCGAATAATGCTCGCTAATTACGGCGATGTGATAAGCATTACATTTCCATAACCAAACGTAAGCGACTTCAATAAAAAACCAACAATAATAATGAAAATAGGTATTCTTTCAGTTTTGCCATTGCACTTAATTTATACGTTTTTATTCCGCTTGTTTTTTACGAGCCAGCATCTTTCCGGAATGCTGCTGCTGTATACTGCCCTGTCGTATAGTATTAGAAAAAGAGGGTAGAATTATTGCACCCCCTCCCCCCTTCTTATCACTATCATCTAATGATTAAGCGCACCTAAACACGCACGAAGAAGATTGGAGCGAACGCGACGGTTGAGAGGGTAAAGAGCGGACGTCCAGTTTTAAATAACACTATACTCTTGTCCTGCCTTACACTCTGGTATTTTGCGCTTTGTTAACAACCTTAGTTAAATAGTATAATGTGAAGTTGGTTATTTAATTATTTTCACTTGTAAAATATAGCAACAACAGAAAAATACAGCGTCTCTTCCCTAATAAATGGCTGCAAAAGTGGCACGATAACGGTGCACCTTACCTCCCGCGGACCGATTGTGGGGCATGATCGGATATTTCTTATCCTGCGACGTATTTAAATAGCGCCCTACGACAAAAGTGGTAGCAGCGCGCCCTCCCCCGCCGGGGCAGAACAACCTTAGCAAGACACAATAATTCCAATTCTACTTTAATTTCCTTTCCAAATTCCTCTCTCGCTTACAAACGCGCAACAAACTCGATTCTTGTAAAGCTAATTCCTATCGTATTCCAATTTGCCAGTACAAAACGTTTCGCCTTTCTACCCTCCCCTGCCTGTACACATATACTACTAAAATCTAGTAAAGAAAAAAATAATCTGAGTTCAAAAAATAAACCTCTTCTCTCTTGATTCTTCGGTCTCCAAAAAAATGGCGACCGAATGGCACACTTTCCCCCCATCTCTCTCTTTCTCTCCCTCTTAGTCGATCGAACCTGTTACGCTAAGTACACTTACGCCATATTGCCACCGAGATGTTTTCTTGTGCGATTTACCGAACACAACCGTTGGGCGTTGTTGGGTGGTTGGATCACCGCACCAGCACCTGCAATCAGGACTCGTTGGCCAGCATCCGATTCGAGGACGAGGCAGACGAACCACCGTCAAGTGATTCCACCGGCCCATTGCCACCGGCAATCCCCTCTACCGATTGATTCGGCGAACGTTCGCTCGCTTGTGGTGTCGTTGCTGCTGCTGCTGCTGCCGTTGCTTGATCCCCTTCCTTCGATTCCGCACCCTTCCCACTGGCTGCGGCAGCAGCTATCGCCTCTTCCGGCGGTGCCACCAGCATCATATTGACGGACACCAGCAGCGGAAAGGTGAGCTCCCGATCGAACACCACCAGCTGCGTTTCCTCGTTCTTCTCGAGCGATATCGACAGGATCGGGGACGTTTGCTGGTGCTTGATCTGGCGCAGCTCGTTCAGCGAGGCAAGCGAAACGCGCACCAGAAACTGGCGCGCCACCCGCAAGCTTAGCAGCCGCTCGTTCTCCGTCCGATGGTGGCGGCGGATGCGCAGCGAGCGCGTGTCGGACGAGAGCAGCAGATCCAGCCCAAAGTGGAACCCGGTCCAGCGCCACTTGTGCAGCACGTTCTCGTTCAGTATGCGGCCGCACCGGATGCACGATTCGAGGAAGACGCGATCCTCGCAGGCGATCGGTTTGTCCAGCGACTGGTCAATCGTTAGCACGTTCGTCCACTGCTGCATTAGCGGCTTGTGGAGCCATTCGATCGGAATGATGTTGTCCTGCCGCAGGACGCGAATGTCGACGTGATGGTTCAGGAGGTTGTGCAGTCGCAGCGCGCGGAAGACACGTTCGTACGGGACGCCCTCGGGGGTGGCCAGGAACGGTACGGAGCTGGTGCGTTCGGCAAAGTATCGTTCTTTCGGGTGTTCCACGCCGTCCGTTGTTGATTCGTCGGGGAAGAGTTTTAGCGCCATCCAGTAGCGGAGCAGCGTGTAGACGGTGAACTCGGTTTGGACCACGTACAGGTCGGCACTGGAGACGAGCTGTTCCATCAGTTCGAAGCTGATTAGCCGGAGCCATTTCGGGGCACGGTGATAGAAGCTGAGCAGATTCACCAGCAACCAGCCGAACGTGGACTGTTTGACCATCTTCACGCCGTACTCGCAGGCAGCTTCGTAGTAGAGGACTGCAGTCTGGAGGGAAAATGAGATAAAATTCATTTAGTACAGGGATTAGAAGCTTTGGAATGAGAAACCCTCCGAATTCTTACCTCCGCATTTGTCGTTTCCACCATCACCTCCGCACACCGATCGATCAGACTGTCCAGCTGAAACAGGGTGGCCGTTGCCAGCGTAGACACAATCACCTTCGGTTCCAGCACGACCTCATCCATGTACAGCGACCCAAACACCGAGTACAGCGATTCGATCGTTATTTTCGGATCAATAATCTCGATATGCACGTAGTCCTCGTCCGCCTCGCGCCACGACCCATTGAACATGCTCGCAAAGTACGGACTCTGGCTCAGGTACACCTTGTGCAGGTGCCACTGCTTCCCGAGCGCGTGCACCGTAATGTCCGAGTTGCGTTCCTCCTTGAACAGGGCCTGATAGATGTACTTTGCCGTGGAAACTAGCTTTTTCCTGTGGGGGAAACAAGAGGTGAGGAAGATTTATTTACACCCTCCAGACTATGGATAGTGTTGCCCGCTGCCGTTACCGTTTCGGTGTTTGCAGTGATTTATCCAGCAGATCACTTCCATCACCACTCTCGTCTGCGCTTTCGTCTTCGCGTTTGCGTTTCCGGCCGCGCACCGATTGCGACACGCTGCCCAGCTTGTTCAGCACGTTGCCCATCGTTGTAGGGTCTCACGCGGGAATGGGCGTTGTCTTAATGGGGTTGAAGGTGAGCGGGGGGGGGGGGGGGGGTCGTTAATGGGATAAGCAAACTGTGCCTGTGCTAGTAAAACTAAGCGCTCTATCCCTGTTTTGGAATGATCACTTCTATATCACTGTCTAGCGTTTCATCCGACGTTCCACCAGTGTGCACACTTCATTTCAAGCTGAGAACGCCGTTCTTCTCGTCACTCTGGGCATGTGTTAATTGCAGAGTTTCACTCCTTTCGCCAGAGACTGAAAATGGAAAATGAAAGAAAGAAAAAGGTGTGAAAAATGGAAGCGAATAAGATGCACATTTGGTGAAGGTGTTTTGCATGTGTTAGGTATGTTGAAACCGTTTGAGCTGTATTATTTGCTACTAGATTGCTTTGGAAATGTTTTAAATAATTCTTTTAAATGTTTGCTACGATAAATTTTAACTTCAATAAACACTCATATTACTAATTTTTTTCTTTTCTTTGCGTAGAGTAATAGGAATTAAATTCGACCCAACTGGAATTAACGTCGAATCCACTCTTCAGAGGCTCATTGGAAATTCCTATTGGATTTGCACAAAAAGTGTGTGTCATTTCTAGTTCACTTCAGTTCCTGTACATTTCCTGTAAGAAAGAATAAAGAAAGTGACACACAACTATGAAAACCCCTTAAAACCCCTGTTTTCAGTAGCTTCTGGGGAATCGTTCCTTATTGCAATATTCTACCACTATTTCTTGGGAGCAAAGCACAGATTTTACACGTTCGTATAATAAGCTTCAACATAAGCTTCTAAAATCACAAAAAATGCTCTTAAATTTATCACATAACTAAGATGAAACACAATTCCTTTCTTTATACACAATTCCTTTCTCACGAAACAAAAAAACTGGTCAACCAGACATCCTGCTGTTTACGTCCACGAAAGACACCATACTTTCCGACGCACGCTGCTGCTGCACTAATACCAACTCCTGTTTCTTCGCTGGCGAGAGAGACAAACAAACAATACTGAAGTCATACACGGGCTGGTGATCACCGAACCGTGGCACCATTGATTTCCGTTCATAAAATCAACACAAAAAAACAAACCTCCCCGCGAAACAAGTGCTAAAAATAAGCACCAAAATCCAACGTGGGACATGAAGCGACGATCAACTTCACATTGCTTGCATTTTTTTTTTTTTTTTCTGGAGACGTTAGGAACATTTCAAAACGAGTGTTGTCCCGTTGCTATGGCGTCACATGAAACTTCCCCCTCTTGCTCTTGACACACACAAGGCACACAGGGGGTACGTACGCGCAGAATGATATTAAACCTTCCCAAGATGGAACGTTTCCCCAAAAGTGTATTGGAATTCGTGAGGTTGCAAACAGCAAAAAAAAGCGGAAGAATTTGAAGTATTTGCAGGGAGAATTTTGCCTAGCGCAAAACCACAAAACAAAAAGGTAATCGATCGTTTTCCACATTCCCTAAGCACAGTGAATTTTAAATTCTAATAGATTGAGAATGATTTGGAGCTCGCTTGAACGTGTGTCGCATTATTCAACCGGACGATTATTAACATAATCAAACACACACTTCTCTACCCACATTGCCACTTTCTTCTTCCGCCAGCTGGTGATGTCATTATCCCGCACGACACTTTTTCGACCATGCCCGTGAAGTCACTTTTTTGTTCAAATATCCACCAACTGGCCGCGCAAGCAGCAACGACCAGCGAGAAAAAATTAACTCCTTCAACACACGAATTGCCACCCTTTATCCCAATGCTCACTTTGTTTGAATCGCCGTTCGGGCATGATGTCACCTGAGCGGTTCGTCTGTGTGAGCCTGGCCGCCCTCACTGTCCTGCAGGCTGGGTTTTTTTCAAGCTTCAAACCTTTAACTAATCCTCTTCTATGCAACTGCTTCGGAATGATTTGTAAGTAGTACTGCACCAACACTGCATCGGAGCCCATTGTAAACATTAGCGCCCTGCGTAAAACAAACAAAACTCTCCGCACAAGACAATCTATGACGTGCTGTGTGTGTTTGTGTGTGTGTGAGAAGGTAATCCCCCCACTACCCCAAAAACATAACCGAACAATGGGTTTAAAGCACGCGCGCGCACAGCACAGCACACTACTAGCATACATTTATGCTGGGCCATCGTTCACGTGCGGTGACGACCTCGACCCAACTTTCAAATGGGAAAAGGAAGGGGGGTAGGGTTGTTCAAACCATTTTGGGATTCCACTGAGTAAAACGGGCGGTGGTGGTGGTAAATGTCGTGGTGTATTGTGGTTCTTTTTTTTGTAGAGAAACACGAACGTTTCCCTCCGCCTTATGCTCGATGGAGGCAGCAAAGATCAGCTGGGCAGTCCGGTTCAGGCGGTATGGCAGTGCTGGAGCGATTTTAGACCCCAAAAAGCGACCAAGCTTATTGAGCAATGGAGCAAACCTCCGGTCGAACGTGATGAAAACGCTTCTCCAAAGAAAATAATATGCTACCCTCCGCCATCGAGAAGCATAGGTATGGGGCGGCGGCCGCACGGGATGATCGTGTGATGTCATCGCGCTCGCGCGCACTGCTAGTGTGGGTGTGCAACCCAGCCACCAGCCAAAGCGCATATGTACGTTCATTGGGAAGGGTGTGTAGATGCGATTTTATTTACACATGGCACTATGGAGCGTTTAACCGACGCATGACGACATCTCCACCGTACCCGTACGCAGCTCGGTCCGAGGAATTGGGTGTACGCATTGGTATGAAAATTGACGCCACCCTGCGTAGCCAGCGAGCCAGCCCGCTCGGAGCGCGATTGGTTAAATAATACCAGCCCCAGGCGTCACCGGGCAGCGGACTACTGGAGGAATTATTGCTTGCTGATCTACTCTCCCCCCAACGATGATTCACACAGCTGCTTTGTTGTAATTCTCAGTCGTAATTTCGCAGCAATGTTGGAGCGCTAAAATGGCAACGGAATCACATTACATGGCGGGGGGACGCACCTGGAAATGGATCGATTAAAGTAGGCAGCAGAGCAGAGAGTAGTGTTTGGTAGCGGTCTGGTTGGGAAGGGAAGGATGCATTTTTAGAATCTAGACGTTGCTAGGGGTAACAACAACGCGATGAGGCATAGATTTTGGAGTGACGATTAAAAATAGAACAACTGTTTGGAAGCGGAAAAACAGTTTGCATCGCATTGACACGGCTTGTAACTGGGTGCAGTTCGCTTCTGTTTCAAGCTGAATGTGATTTATGATCATTTACAGAACGATATAGCTCTGTTTGTTCTGTGTTCACGCAATCCATCCCCTTCAGCTCTTCATTTGGTGGACTTTTCACCTATTTGGCAGGGAATGCTGCCTCTCCCCTATTGAGCAGTGCAACGTGCCGCGCGCCAAGGTTTGTGTCACCCTCGTTTGCAATGAACTTATTCTACAACCATCTTTTACATCCTATCGCACGAAGGCTTCCTCCCGAACCTTATCTGTCGGCGGAATGTCACACAGCTGGTGTGTGCGTTACTTACTGTGGGGCGTCCGCCGGAACGACGATAGCAACCACAGATCATGCGATCGTGTTCCAATGGTCAATCTACGGGTCAAACGCACACAAACACCAATGCACTGGGGTTGAGAAAATAATGTTTCACGGCTATTTTTCACGAAACACGATGCCCGAGCACGGGCTTTCGCTATCCTTTGCTAAATTCACACAGATCCACAACCAGATGCGTGTATCATCTGTTTGTACTTCCACTATTTCCGCCGTTCTAATAATAACGCGTGATGATGGCCCGTCGGAGGAGCGCGATTTCCTTTCACTTTCCCATGCCTGGGACACTGGCCTGCCCTCACTAAACCGAACACAAAGTTTTTGTTGAATTACAATATTTTAAACCATTCACTTTGGGGGGTTTGTTGCATACAAAGCGCAATAAAAGAGCGACGGGAAAAAAGGGCTATTGATTGGTTCGCGAGGAGTTCTGCACTTTGCGAGCGCTTTGTGACATCACTTTTGTTTACCTTTTCGCGGGGAAGCATAGACGAGAGTTTTGGGTGACGGAAATTACGTCGTAGTTTTCCACTGTTCACCCCCTACTACCACCACACCACACGCTTTTCTAATTCTGTTTCGCACGGGGAAAAGCGCTCGCACCGAGGACGTCCACTGCTCGCTATGCCAGGGGAAAGAATAACAAAACAAAACCAAACACACGATTGCGACAGTTGGTGCGCAACTGGACATGATCCGTTGACGTTTAAAATGTGACATTTCAACGGCTTTTTTTTGAGACGAAAATAGAAGCGTTTTCTTGTGAATAATTCTATTTTCTTAAGCTTTTCCTTCAATTACAAGGGTAATTTATGGTCTGTTGATGACGAATTGATGTACTGTGGATTAATCAGAGGGTATTTGAATATTTCCATTTAAATGCATGTTTTTGAAAACGTTTCCGATTGTTTCGTTTATAACAAGGTGGCGAGGTGTCCGGCCTCGTATTGCGTTGGCAAATTTCAAACCAAACTATCCAACTGTACGCTATTTTCTCATTTGTTGGTTGTACATTTCATTGTATTTCATATAATATACTGTGTTCTGCTCGGTGTTTTGAATGCCGATATCGGAAAAGTTTTTCTAATTCGTTTTTGCATCTATAAACGGTTGCCGTTGGTTTAAGGATAAATTTTGAAATCCGAATGAAGCCACAAGCGCCAAAGCCATTTCAAATAACGAATGATGCCCTAAAAATAAACAAACAAGAACATCTGATTGATTCTTATAGAGCTGAAATATAACAAAAATTATTATGCATTTATAAACTATTACTTTCTCACTATTCTATTGCCCCTTTTGGCAGCACAAACACACATACACACACTGGAGAGAATAGATTTTCCTTTTTCCAAGTAGATAACACGAATTTATTGGGTATCCAAAACGAGCCTGTGCTTTCTTCTCCGACCGTTCACACCACGGAACCGATGAATGTTGTTCCGGTTCCGAATCAGTTTACATGGCTGTCCAGCGGGGCAGGAGCAGATGGACACGATCTGGATTGGATGGATGGATAACCCCTCGGCCGGGTGCGTGTGTGTGGACTTTTCTTCTTCGATTCTTCCTCAAAAAAGCACACCATCACATACACATGTACACACACACTACACAACTCGGAGTGCATCGCTGCCCCAGCACGCCACACACTGCACAACCAACGCCGCCACCAGCCGCGTGCAAAAAACGGCCGGAAATGACACACCCGCACGCAGAAGATACATCCCCGCTGCGATAAACTCGTACTCTCTGACTTCTTTACTTCCGCCCACCGCCCGGTTCCATCGGAGTCTTCCCCTCTGTGCACAGTAGGTTGTTGCCTTAGAAACGGAGCTTCTGGAAGAACCACTTATTCTTGCCGGTCTTGTGTCGCTCCTCGAACTTGCAGCGGATCTGGTTGCGGGCCTTCTTCCGCTTGGCCGGATCCTTCATGTCAGCCACGCTGTATTTGCTGTCCAGGTTCACATCTGGCACGCTGTAGCGCGTCGGCATCAGATGGTTGTAGTTCAGCATCTGGAAGGAGAAAAAGCGGGAGGAGATGATAAGACCGGGTGTCATTAAATACCAACAGCCGCATGCCGCCGCTGCTGCCACTTCCATCGGGTGTGTCGTGCTTACCTTGATGAAGGGCTTGATCTTGCAACGCTTGTGGATGCGATCCTTGCTCATATTTCGCGTCACACGTCGCGGGTAGCGATCGATGCCGGCAACGAGGGCCTGGCCGAACTGCTTGTCCGACGTGCCGTCATCGAACGTCTTCATGATGATTGCCTTGCGACCGGCGTACCGTCCACCGAGGACGAGTACCACCTTACCAGATTTCATAATCTTACCCATTTTGGCCTGCCGGAGCGGGGGAAGAACAATGAAAATGCGGTTATTAATAAAACAATTCTCTAAATCCAAATACCGCTTTCTGCGCGCCGAAAATCGAGTGAGCAAAAGGAAGCGAAACGGGAACACGCGTTTGCCGACGACACGAGTGCAACCACCACAAACAACCCCCAACAACACACGCACCACACCACCAGCAGCAGCCGCACACCCGAGGGCACACACCGCATTTTCGTCTTGGCACGGTTTCACGCACAATTTCGATAAAAGTTGCTATTTTCTTCATCGGTGTCGGTGGGCACATGTCGCCGCTTCCATTTGCGCTTCATTTTCACTCGATTTTCCGGCACTTTGATGCGGTTTTGTACGCCTATTTTACCTACTTAGTGAAATGTGTTTCACTGGCACTGATGGCCGACCGGAAAAAGAACCCGAAAGAGACGGCACACGCTGACGTTTGCTTTTCGCCGGTTTCGCCCGGAAATTCAAACTCGCCTACCGGGTGCGCTGTCAGCCCGTTTGACAGCTGTGCTGGGGCGAAGTTGTAGCACAGTTTGCGAAGGGGATATTTAAAATGGTCGTTACAAACTGTGCAATTATACGTTTTTGTATTTTGAGCTGCAGGAATGATACACTATGTAATTTATGACAATCAAATCGCATTAAAGGAATATTTTTGAAAGCAGAAAATGTCGCGACAAAGTGACTGACCAAGAGTTGGGTGCTAAACAAAATGTCACCAAGCGTGTGATGGTCGCATCAACTGTTTGAGTCTCACCTCTGATCATCACAGTACAGCTCGTGACGCTGACATTATTTTGTTTCAGCCGGAATTTGTCATGACTATGTCAGTCAGAGGCAGAACTGATCACAATAAAAAAATGTCATGACATAGTGACTGATCAAGCGGTGGTAGCAAGGTGTATGGATATTAGTAGGTGAAGTGCTTCAGAGCAAATTGACATTTCACGACTTGACATAACAATACTGGGGGCTCCGGTATTAAAATTGGGGAAGGCTGGAGGGGGGTATAGAAAATTGTATGCGATTTGACATAACAATACTCAATGATGGCGCCCGGAAAACGCGCTAACAATTCACCTCCTTAATAAACACACCTTGGGTGGTAGCAAAATGTAACGAAGCATGCATTGATCACACCAATCGTTTTGAGTATCACCTCTGATGATCACAAATGATTACGTGACTGTGACATGGATATTGTTTCAGTCAGATTTTTTTATGTCATTGACAGTGACATTTTGCAGCACTGGCGTTGAGTCATCAATGGACGGTCCATGGAGTTTGCTCGATACCTTGTAATATTTGATTATATTTCAATCATTTATTTTCCTTCTTATTTTTACAAAATCCATACATTTATTTCTAGCTACTGTTAATTCATGAAAATCACTCAAATTTACACCAAAACCTAGAAAGGTTATTTCACTATAAACGGTTCCTATAATATTGCCGTTGCCGTTAACATTAATAAACACACTGAAAAGGACACTGATTGCTGCTACTGCTGCTGCTGCTACCACTTCCAAACGTATTAAAGCGCAACGTTCGAATAATCCGGCTCGTTTTCACCCCGCACGTACACCGGCCCATGCTTGGCCATGTACTTCTTGATGAACTCGCGCGCCTTCGTCTTAACGGAGTCCGTCACCTCCAGCTCGTGCACGGTATTGTCGCAGTGTTTCAGCTCCTTCAGCATGACGAAATGCGTTAACTGAAAGAAATAGGACAGCCAAACGAAATTTTCAAAACATCCTTCACCGAGCATCAGCATCCAAGTTTCCTTACCTTCCGAGCGAGATGCTTGAAATCGTCCGTATTGGTAATGCGGCCGAGCGGGCAGCTATCTTTCCGATAGCTGCTCAAATGCTGCACGATCACGCCCGCTATGTCGACGCGGAACTTTTCCTTAATTTTCTTCGCCTCCTCGCTGTTCAGATCGCCCTTGCTTGATTTCTTGCGCTTAGCAAGCTTCGCCGTTGCCATGGCTGAGCTTCCACCGCCGTCTGATGCGCTCTGCTGTGCTGGAGCAGCTGCGGGCCCACCAGTTCCGCTTCCTCCAGCCGCAACGGCCGCACCACCACCACCACTCTCACCCGTCATTTCTTCAGCCGTTTTACGCTTCTTGCCCAACCGTTGCTGCACCTTCTTCCACTCCTCGTACGGGGAGATCTTTTTCTTCTTGTTCAGTATATCCAGCTCGTCTACGATGCACTTATCCTCCACGATCTTGTGCGACACGACCAGATCATCGTCCATGAGGGACGCATCGCCGGTACCACCGACACCAACACCGCCCATGCCGCCACTACCTGCCCCATCCGTGGCGGTGGCATTCGCCGCAAGCGACGGCTTATCCAGCAGCGGACCGCCGAACGGATTGTCGGCCAGCGTTTTGGAGAACATGCTGCGGGCGCGCAACCGCTTCGCTTCCTCCTTGCGCTTGCGCAGCTTCTCCTTCGTTTCCTTGTACCGCTTCATCTCCATCTGGCCGTACTGCTTGTCCTCCTCGGTGCGGGGCTGCAGGGACGAGATTGAAGAAAGTAAACATTAATCTGTTGCGCGTCGGACCGATCGCACTGATCGCACTGATCACTTACACTTATAATGCGGGCCTGCACCAACTTCAGGCTGTGCTTGCGTTTGCGCCGCGGAAGCAGCTGCTGCAGGGTGGCCTCATCCACTGCCGCCGTGCTCGCGTTGGCCGACTCGCCAAATATTTCCTCCAGCGTTAGCATCTGCGGTGAACCCGATTCGCCCGTTTCGCGCTTCACCGGTGCCTTCGACATGTCGTCATTCATGTCGTCCGGTTTGGCCAGCACGTCATCTGCGTGTGTTTTAGGGAAAACAAAATCAAAATTAGCATATCTGTCCTCCTAAACCCCCCCTCGGATTTCCCATTCCCCTTACCCAAATTAAAGCTCGACTGCTGTTTGCGCTTCTTCTTGAGCAGCTGCTCGAACTGGGCCGCCAGCTCCTCCTCGCTCGTGTCGCACGTATCGGTCGTGCTCGAGTCGGAGCTGAGCGAAATGTCCTCGTCGTCGGCCACCACCGCCGCCCGGCTGGCGCCCGGCTTCCTCGGCGGCTCCCACTGCGGGATGCGCTCCTTCACGTGGTAGTAGTACAGCCGGCCACGCTCGTCAATCGCGAAGCGCCAGTACGGCGGCAGCTTCATCGCCGGCAGCTCGTAATCGTCCGGATTGGTCGACATCGGTGGCGGTTGAATTTTGAAGTACGCATGGCTCGGTGGCGTCGGCAGCAGGCGATCGTCCTCCGAGAAGTATTCGCCCGTCGCCGGGTTCATGCGCACCGGAATGTCCATCGGGGCGGTGAGATGCGGGTTCAGCCCGAACCGCAGGCACGCGTTCTCGTGCATCAGCCACATCTCCTTCTTGCGCCGCTCGGCCTCCTCGTGGGCGACCTTCATCTCGAACAGGTGGCGCCGCTGCTGCTTGGAAAGGTTGTCCTGCTTCAGCGGCGCATACCCACCGACACCGGCCAGCCCGCCGGGCGGCGGTCGCTTCAGCTTTCCGCCCAGCCCGCCCCCGTACGGTGCGTCGCGATCGTCCAGCGAACGGCGCCGCTTGGGCTCACCGCTTCCGCGCACGAAACCACGACCGTCGCCCCAGCCACGGCCGTCCCGATGCCGGTGGTGCTGCTGCTTTTCCTCCTTCTCGTCGTCGTTTTCCAACCCGATCGCCTGGTAGCGCATGTCCGCCTCCCGCTCGTGCTCCTTCATCTGCTCGATGCGCTCCTTCTTCGGGATGCGGAACACCTCCTTCAGGTTCATCCAGCTGATGAGCAGCTTGCAGGAAAGGATGCGTATCTGCGTGCCGAGCCGCTGCTCCTCCGGTGCGTTCTCGTCCTCCGGCTCGGGGATCTGAATGTCTGACGGTAGCACGCTTGCGGTGAGCGAATCCGTTGAGAGTGTTGTCGTTGCTGTCGCCGCCGCAGCTGCTGCTGCTGCGGCTGCTGCTGCCGCTGCTGCCTTCTCCTTGTTTTCCACCTCCTTACTGTCGCACGTGCTGATGATCTCTTTCAGCTTGCCCAGGTCGGCCAGCTTGAGCAGTGCCGGCATGTTCTTCAGCACCTCCATGCTGCCCAGCCCGAGCAGGTCCTTCTTGGCCGCTGCCTGTTGCTGCTGCCGCTCCGTTGCCGGCTGGCTGCTGCTATCACTGCCCGCCCCATTGCTATCGCTCGGCGAGCTGGTGCGCGACGACACTTCCTTTTCCGCTTTCTCACCAACCGCTGCTGGCGCAGGAGGCGGCAGCTGTGGTTGTGGCTCTTCCTTCGGCACAGCGGTCGGACCCGGGACGACTTCCTTCTGTTGTTTGCCCTTCTCCACCCGGGCCCACTTTTCCACCGTGTGCAGTATTTTGCTGTCCTTTAGCATCGTTTTGTTCGAGATTGGCAGTCGGTCGAGCGTGTCCAGGATTTGGATGCGGAACTTGAGGTCCTCGATCGATTCGGTCGACTCGCAGATCCATCCGTACAGCAGCCGCAGTCCGTGGTAGTCGAGGAAGAGGCGGCGGCACGGAAGCTCCCCACTCTGCAGCAGGGTCAGCAGTCGGCTGCGTGATTTGATGTCCTTCGCGCGCACCATCAGCCGGGACAGTTTGAGTGTGTGCGCTTGGTTTTTGAGCCCCGTCTTGAGCAGATTGTTGATCTCTTCGTCCAGGTCGGGATCTTCGTGAATTTCCAGTCGTCGCTGCTTGCGCCCCGTTGTGCGCTTCTTGCGCGTTTTCTTTACCTTCGTCGGTGCAACTGGCGCGGCATCCGACTTGCCACCTTCCGGCCGATCGCCAGCCCCTGCGGCCGTTGCCGCCGCCGCCAATGCAGCACCCTTCACCGCTTTACCAACGTCCAGTTGGGCCGATTGCTGCACCGAGGCCGCCGTCTCCGCCAGATCAACCTTCACACCACCTTCCTCCTCCTCCTCACTCTCCTCCTCCTCGCCTTCATCTCCCTCCTCCTCGTCCTCATCCTCCTCCTCCTCATCTTCCTCCTCAAACTCGGAATCCCGGCCCTCGCCCGTCGGTTTCGCGCCGATCCACCCGCGGCAGCTTTCCGCCTCGCAGTAGCACTTCTGCGCCTTCCGCCCGTACCGCTGGAACTGGTAGTCGAACGTAATTTCCTCCCCCGGCAGTATGTACTTCGTGCTGAAAAACCCAATCCGCAGCTCCCCGTTCACCGTCCACTTTTGCGTTTCCGCGTTCGGGTCGCACGAGTGGTTGATGAAGCGCGAAATGTTGCCCTTGGTCGTCGCGTCGATAATGCCATCGCTCCGCAGTGCCATGAAGTAGTAGTGCTTGTTCTTTTCCCGCGAGTACGCCTCCGCCCGCTCGTCGAACTGCGCACTGTTCAGCACCTCGCCCACGTACTCCATGATGAACTCGCCCGGCGCGATCGCGCTGCTCGCCTGTATGCCGAAGCCCTTCTTCTCCGTCCGGAACACCTGGCAGTGGGCGTACTCCTGCCGCTGGAACCGCCGGTTCGTACACCGATCACCGACCGTGCAGCGCGAACCACACTCGATCATGAGCAGCCGATTCAGGCAGTCCTCCCCGCACCCGTGCTCACCACGCTCAATTTCCTCGTGCGTCAGGAAGCAATCGCACGTCATCTTCTTCGCCTCCCTGCTCACGATCCGGTCGCTGTGGTAGATGTTCTCGCGGATCGTTTCGAACCGGCTCAGCTTTTCCTCCATGTCGCGCAGATACTCCTCCGACAGCTCCACGTTCGCGCTATCGCCCTCGTTAGCGATGACAGGCCAGGCGGGGCCGCTTACACCCGCCGCGCCCTGCAGATGGCCGCCCGACTGCATTGCCATCTCGCTCGCCGAATAGCCGCCCGCCAGCGCTTCCGCAGTGCCGTAGGCATCGCCCACCGCGCCGGACGATTTTTTCATCAGTTTGTCCCTATCGCGCACCAGCCCGTGGCCGCTGGTCCGCTGCTTCTGCGAGCTGATCGTCTTGATGCGGGTCGAACGGCGAATGACGCCATCGTCGATGTAGCTCTCCACCAACCGTACCATATCGACGCGCTGCGAGTCACGATCCTCATCGCGTGCTTCCTCCACCGACGGAACGGACGAAGGAGGGACAACCGTCACGCTGCCACTGCCGCCGCTGCTTGCCGGATCCGGTTCATCGCAGGACATTAGATCGTACGGTGTGCTGGCACCGCTCCGCACCCCGGAATCATCCTCGGACGGGAAGCCACTGCTGCATCGGGACGGGGCGGAAAGACCCTCACTGTCTGAGAGGCCGGCCACCGAATCGGAACGTAGCGTTTCCGCGTCACTAAACGCTTCTTCCTCCTTCAGCTCGGCAAGCTGTTGCGTCTCCGGTTTGGGTTCCATCGGAGGGACAGCATCAACGGTGGCTGGAGGTTTCTCTTTCACGGGGAGTTGCGTTGGCAACTCGGCAACCTTTGTTTGGACAACCTCAGAGACGTGAATCTCCTCCTCCTTTGGAGTGACTTGGAATGTTTCCGGAGCTTGTTGTGGTGGAGGTGGTGGTGCCGGCAGCTCCGCCTCAACGCACTCCTCCATTTTGTACATCTTGAGCGACGCTTTCGTTACGATCCTCGGCGCTTCGGGGGACGCTTTGATCGGTTCCGCGAGTTCCTGCTCAACCGGCGGATATTCCGGAACATTCCTCGTCTCAACCGGCTGTTCCTCGATCTTCTTCTGAGGGCTCTCCGTAACGAGCGGCTTCTCCGCCGGTTTTTCCTCCACGGCTTCAACGCCGCTCTTCGCTTTGGACGAATCTCGCTTGGAGTCCTTCGTTTTGGACGATTTCTTCACTATCGAACGATCGCGATTCGTTTCCTCCTGAAGAAAGCTGCCGCCCGCACTGACGCTCTTCCGACTGGTGCGTTCCTTTTCCCCACCCTCGCCACGATCGCGCTGTTGCTTCTCCTCTTCCTTTTCTTTGGGGCGGCTCGAGCGATGCCCGCTTGTGTCCAGTCGACGTGCGGTCGCTCCCTCATGCGAGGACGATGATTTCGAGCTCTTGTGCTTGCTGCTACTGCTGCCACTGCTATGCCGACTGTGTTCCTTCGTCCGGTGGGAGGAAGACGATGAAGAGGAATCGTCCCGGTCCTTCGTTTCCGCTCGGCGGCGCGATTCATCGTGCGGTGCTTTCGTGCGCGATATTGGCTGCAGCTCCAACGCTTTCATCTCCGACTCGAAACACTTTTTCGGCTTATCCGGACGGGGTGGAATTGCCGACGGACGTTTCTTGCTGCTGGAAGGGATGGAGCTTTCCGTGGGGACGTTCTTTTCTTTCGCTTCACCCGCAGTACCAACGTCGGACGACCGTTTATCCGCTTCCTTTCCTTTTCTTAACTTTTCCTTCTCATCGCTTGCCATCGTGCCTGATGGCACGTGTTGATCACGCTCCGTGCCAGCTGACGACACACGATCCAAACTAAGCTTCCGATCGTCTTTCACACGCACTGCCCCATCACTAACCTCTTTCGACTGTGTTCGCTTGCGCATCTCCTCCTCCAATCGTTTCCGCTCCTTTTTACGCTGCTCTCCCCGCGAGCGATCCTCATCGGGGGTGGACTTTTCCGACGCACGATACTTGTCCCGGCTCGATGGCGATTCTTTGGGCGGTCGCTCTTTGCTGGATCCTTTGCGTGAGCCGCCCGAATCGGTCAGCTTCGTGTCCTGGTCTCGCTTTTCTTTTCTCGGCGGTGTTTCGACGATTTGCTTCGGCGGGGGTGCAGGATCCTCCCGATCGGGCTTTTCTGTCTCGACGGAAGCGTTCTGTTCGGGTGGTGTAATTTCTGGTTCTTTTGGGAGATTTGTTTGTTCGGTTGCTATGTTGGTGGCAGTGTCTGACGGAGTGTCCTTTTGTGTTGGTTCATCGTGGGGCAGTTCTTCAGGCAGATCAGGTTTATTTTCTGGAATTGGTTCAACGGGAGCTGGTTGTTCTTCGACACAAACCTCAACCGTAGCTGTTTCTACCTCACACACTGGTTCAACAGGCGTTTCCACTACCATTGATGTCGGTTCCGCTTCTGTTGGTTGTTCTGTAGAATCCATTTTGTCTGGAATTTCCTCCTCTTCCTTCGGAGCAATTTCAGCTTGAACTTCAGGTTCAGTTGCAACTTCTTCAGGCTGTTCCACCTTCTCCTCCACTACTTCTTCAATCGTTGCGCTTTCCAGTGCCGTCTCTTCCACGTGTTCCATCGCAACTTCCACGACTTCAGCAGACTCTTCCGATGGTTTCGCTACAGATTCCTCTTCCTTCTCGCGCTCTCCTTCCACCGAATCGTTCACCATTTCCTCACCACCCTCCATCACACCTCTGGCTGCTCCTCTTCCCCTTCCTCCACGACCACCGCGGCTTCCACGGCCACCGCGACTGCCCCGTCCGCCACGCGATCCACGCCCACCGCGGCTACCACGACCACCTCGACTGCCCCGGCCGGATGTCGGCCGCTCCTCCGGCGCATCGATAATGATCTCATCGGCCTGCAGCACTATCACATCCTCATCGTCAACGACCGGTTCGGGCGCAACCACTTCCGCCTCGACGGACGTGCTCGGTTCCAGCGCCGCATTTACATTGGCGGGCGTTTTGTACGACCGTCTAATAAACGTAGACCCGGCCGGCCGTTCCGGTGTACTGCCCACCGCGGCCACCTTTGGCTTTCTACCCCTCGTCCCGCCGCCCATGATGGGTGGACCACTCTCCACCAGCTCCTGGGAGCTCGAGCTGTGTATGCTGTCATCGTCCCCGAACACCGTTCCATCGATCCGGAGGGAAATCAGCGAATTGTTTCGCTCCTCCGGCCGGGGCAGCTGTATCGTTTCGTCGCACGGATCGACCCCCGCAATGTCCAGGATGCTGGGGGCGACCAGTTTCTTCTTTCTACCCCGCTTTGCCCCGGTCGATCCGCCACGTACCGCCGCCGTGCTGCTGGGTGGTGGTGCCTCCTTCGTGGGCGTTTCGTACACCGCTGCCGGGAGCGAAGTTCGCTGCTGTTTGCTCGTGCCGGGCTGCAACATGCCACTGCCGATCGTGCCCGCCACCCGCCGAGGCGATTTGCCGCTAGAGTACGTGCGCACCGGCTGCTGGGCAAAGAAATACGTCGATAAATCGGATGATGTGCTTGCGGCGTGCGGAACCCAGCCGGACGTGTACGTTACCTGATTCATCGGCAGCGGTGCGTCCACGACAAAGTCGCGGAACTTGTTCGTCGCCTTTACCTGCCGTTTGGACTTGCGCGTGCCGGCCCCGCTGTCCGCCACCTCCGGCTCATCCTCGATGTACACCACCGTTGTTTCCCCGTCCACCAGCAGCGTCCCGTCCGCCTGCTCGCTTCCCACCAGCGTTTCCTCCGTCACGACGATCGTCTCACCATCGATCGTTTGACAGTCCAGCAGCTGCACCTCATCCGTCAGCTCCTCTTCCTCCTGCTGCACCACAACCGAGTCGTCGCCGGGAGCACCCTCGAGCGATTTGCTCGTTTCATCGTCCAATATTTCTATCATCTCCACCATCTCACCATCGGCGTACGGTGATTCCTCTACCGGCGGCGGAGAATTGACACCCAGCGATGATGCACCCCTGCCGCGACCACCCCGTCCTCGTCCAGCACCCCGACCAGCGCCTCGACCCCGCTTACGGCCACGTCCAACGCTGGCCACCAGCATTTCCTGTACCGGCGTGACCGAGGCCGACCGTCCCCCGCTGTCGCTGCTGCGGCTGCGACTGTCGGACGATTCGTCCGCCAGCTCCGTCACTCTTCCGCCGGCCGACATCTTGGTTCCCGTGCCGCGCTTACGTCCCATCGCTGTGGATTGTTGGGCGTCGGGCTGGCCCTACGTTTGATTGTTTTGCTAAAAAGGGCGTTAATCTACACACCAACGAGAGAAGCTTACACGCGAAAAGACCAGTGGCACGGTCTCATCCTACGACATGATTATTTAATCTTGGCACTTGGAACTGCGATATGCGCTCGACCTCTTTTGCCGCTTCTTGGAGCTTCTTCTTCTTCTTCTTTCTAATGTTTGAAGGGTCCGCGAGATGATTAGAAAAAAACGTAAACACAACAAACAACCCTTCAAAAGTGCTGAATACGAACCGGCGCGTTGACAGCTGTCAAAGTCGCTTTGCGAGACAGGGGTGTCAAACTGTTGCGGTTTTCTCGTTAAAAATGCAAAATTAAATTCAAAATTTCTTTTTTAAACCATAAAATGAGGTTGTTCGAATAATTTTTCAGATGAAAGTGAAGTTATAATAAATAAAAAGACATTTGTTCATACATTCATGGAAATAATTCAGCGGAATGAGCCAGCGCACGTGCTCCGCTGGGGGAATGTTTACGTTCCGTTCGGGTCTGTCAAACTATTCAGCACATATCGCACCGAACGAAGTGGGCAAAAGAGGCAACACAAAAACAACCAAAACCACCCTAAACAAGTGCAAGAAGATGAAGAAGCAGAAGTAGTGCACAGGGGTGAAAAGTGGTAGAAAAAGTGGGGCGCCTCTCACACAGTGACGTAAACACTACGCGCGCAGTGCCGTCTTGGTGTGCACCTTCTGACCGCGATCAGGTTACGCACTCACACACACCGAACGACCGACAGACGGCATTGTGGTAACCACGGAACTCGGCCCTTGCAAATGCAAAGGCATGTCCTTCCGGTGCAGACCAATTAGCAGCTCAGGACCGAACCAATCGAGACATGTGATAACAGTGTGCCGCGTGTGAAGAAGAACGGGAAACTTCTCTCGCTTGCTCCAAGTGCCAGTGCCACACGGGAATCGAAATCGTGACCAATCAAACAAAAACACACGCAAGGAAGAGAAAGCGCCAGTACGGGGGAACAGCCAGACAGCCAGCCAGCCAGTGTGTTTGCGTGTGTGTTTGTGTAGTGTTTATTTTTAATTGTCCTAAAGTCCTTTTCGTTTTGATGTTTTGTTCGTGAAAAGATTGTTCGCTCGACGGTGCTAACACTACGATCCCGAGGCGTGATAAATGGCTCGGTTAAGATAACACACGCACGCGTGAGGCAAGAGCGGTTGGGAGCAGTGGTGAAACGCCAGCAAAGTTAAGCAACACACCACTCGCACACACACACGGAAAGTGGCGCACCTAATCCACAGCAGCAAAAAAAGCCCGCGGAACGAATTTACGAACGATCTCGAGTTGCTTTGATAAGAAGCAAAGCGAAGTTGGATTTTGCTGCACGACCCCGAACACAGACCCCGATCCCGCCAAGATGAGCGTCTCCAAGTATCTTCCCATTCATGTATCCACCTCACAGAAGGTATTTTGTAACGCCTGGTGGCTATTCCTGCTATCATAATTACATCCAATTAATCCTTTTCTCCTCCTTTTAGATCATTATCCTATCCGTATCGGCTGGCGTGGCTCTGCTGGGCGCTCTTGCCGCGTACCTTGGCCGGCGGAGAACGCCACTCCCGCAGCAGCGCCGGATACGCAAGCCCGGCAACAGACGGACGCGCAACAGTGTCCGCAGCCCGAACGATATCATGTCGGTGGCCGGCTCGAAAGTGTCCGCCCGCTCGTACAGTCCCAGCGGGTCCGTTCACGCCATCTCCGACCGCATGTCGCTCGCGTCCGGGTCGCTAGTGGCCGCCGGAGGTCCGGTCGCAGCGATGGGCACCGTCTCGCTGCTCGGAAACACAACGCCCCTTACCCCGCAGCAGCTCGGCGTGATGGGCATGGAGGCGCTGGAAAACGTGGTCAGCTACTGGGAGGACGCCCTGACCGGGCGCAACGATACGGACATCATCCCGGGCCGGGCCGCAAACGTCGATCAGGACGAGTTTTGTCGCGAGCTGCAGAACCTGCTGGACGCTGCCTACAACCTGCAGGAGCAGGGTGAGCTGCTCTTCCTGGACGAACGATCCGTGCTCTACCGGGACGATGAGCGGAAAGCCATTACCGGGGTGGAGCACGGCCTCACGAACGGGCACCGGTCCGGGTCGGATCCGAACTTCGATTCGGCGGAAAGCTTCGCGTCCGCCCTGGACCAGGTGGCCGATCTGCGCGAGTTCGACGACACGGAATCGTTCATGGATCTGGAACGGTATCCGCTGTACTCGAGCGCGCTCGAAACGATGGACGACCAGCAGATACCGTACCGGACGCTGCGCACCGACATGGTCGGCTGTGCGTCCGATACCGAGTACCTGGCGAAGCTGCACTGCATACGGCTGGCCTTCAAGCTGCTGTTCAAGGTAATTCGCGCGATTCGCTCAGGACGCCTTGGTGGGGATTGATTTTAAAAGCAACATTCTCTCTAAACCCCCCTCCCTTTCTTTAGGATCCCAAAAATGGACGCTGGGTAGCGGACACCGGCCGACAGATACTGACCGATCTGCTCTGCCTGGGCGATAAAGATCCGAAGGATTTCCTCGTCGCGTACGAATCGATGCTCGAATTTCTCCAAAACCCCAACAACTGGGTCGACATCGAGCTGGAGCTGGAGTCGCGCAACGTCAAAGCGATGACGTTCTACGACGTGGTGCTGGACTTTATCATACTGGACGCGTTCCGGGATCTCGACGCACCGCCCAACAGTGTGCTGGCCGTCATCAACAATCGCTTCCTGTCGAACGGGTTCAAGGAGTCGGCACTAGCGACCGCCGTCTGGTCGGTGCTGAAGGCGAAAAAGCGCATGCTCAAGTTCCCGAACGGCTTCATGTCGCACTTCTACTGCATCACCGAGCAGCTGTCCCCGCTGATGGTGTGGGGTTTCTTCGGGCCGAACGAAAACCTGAAGGACGTGTGCCAGTACTTCAAGGACGAGACGATCGGCTTCCTGTGCGACATCTACAGCTTCCAGAAGTGCCGGTACACCACGGTGGAGGAGCTGGCGGAGGACATACTGGAGAATATGCGCAAGCGAGTGAACAACATAGGCGTCAAGTTCAATCAGTAGTGCTCCATCGATCAATTGTGTTTTGTCCTGTTTTTTTTCGGTTCTAATTTATTCCATCCCTGCGGGGTGGAGCTCTTAAGGATAAGGGAATTTCTCTTTTTTTTTCTTTCTTTTGGTGTGACGATCACCTTAAATTTCCATAAGAACAAAACGGGCGGCCACTTGTGTGGTATGCGTATGTGGTGGTGTGTTGGTGCATCGGGCGACGAAAACATGGTCAGATCAAGCAAGCAAGCGGGTAGATTTAGTACAACAAACTATAAGATAAGCACCATTTAAGAAGCAGGGGGCATTAAGGGGCGGTGGATGGTGGGGACTGTAACTAAGTTGTTTCAAATGCACACCACATGGGCACAACACAAATACACCAAGGGTGTTGTCGGAGGCTATAAAGACAGCTAAGCGCGTAGGGAAATAGCTTTAATGAGTTGAGGAATAAATTTGCGCATCAAAAAACGCCGAAAAGTTGCTTTCCTTTTTTTGTCCATTACTTGTGTGCGATGTTTCATATATCTCCAGGGATTCATGAATCTTTAAAGATGTATGATTTTCACAATAAAGGGTTTTCCAGGAGTTCTCATAGCTGTGAGACACTTTATTGACTCTTAAGTGAAATGAACTTAATGTAAAAAGAATTGGACTCTATATCATCCTTGTTGGACAAATTCAATCGGAATTTCCACTAAGCCTGTCCAAAAAGGGTGCCATACAGTCCAATTCCCAACATATCAAGTTCACTTCTAATAGAAAAGAGTCAAGAAAGTGTCCGACAACTATGAGAACCCCTGGAAAGCCCTGTATTGTATTGGCGCGATCCCACCTAACAACATGCCCGTCGTGGGTTCAAGCCTCGCATGGACCGTCTCCCCGTAGCAAAAAAAAAAACTACCCGGCTGCATGGTACTTGCCAAGAAGTCCCGAAAGCCTGTATAGGCTATCATGACCGCGTAGATTGCTACGCCAAAAAGAAGAATAATGAGCAGCTCAAGCTCTATGAATCTTTGGAGATGTTAAGATTCACCAATTCCTAGAGATTCGTGAATTTTTCGAATTATATGAGACTTTTGAAATGCATGAATCTTTGCAACCGAGATTCAGATTTATGGAATCATTTCAAAAATTCAAATTCAAATTCATGAAACTGAATCAGATTTACCCAAATCTAACTGGGTCGAGCTAGGCGGGTTGTAGCCTCTCCATTGGAAACGTGACCAATTGGATTACCTTTAGCAGAACGGACCGTCCAGTCATTCATTATGAGGCGTTAATGAGGACTGGAACTATGTAATTATGCACGAAAAATCCTATCGTTAAGAAGTATTTGCACAGGGTGCAGCCAAATTGGTTAATCGGTTGCCTCTTCCTGGCAGGCATTACGATTTCGATGTTGTTACCGTTACAGATTTTGACCTGAGTTTGGTAAAGATTTGCCTCATTACATAATCTTTTCTATGTTGATCGGCAAACCCAGGATCGTCTGCAGTATTTTTAGGTAGACTTACGACCTACGACTTACACAGATTCACATTCACAGATAGCCTTCTCTGGAGCTAAGCAAAATCGATCGAAGGAATCCTTGGTTTTTTTTCAACCACTTTCACCTTGACGCAACTTGACGGTGTTTTCGTAAAACCTTTGTGTATATTAATATTAATTCACAATTGGTAAGGGCTATTCGTAGATTTCTTCAACAAATGTCATCTTCAACTCTAAAAAAAAAAACAAAAAACTAATTGTTTAGTTGTTACTTGGAATAAATCATGCCGCCGTTCAGCGACCTGCACAAAGCAGCTTCATTTAACATTTGCGACCAATGAATAATTAAAATTAATAGATTGCGATTAAATAAATATTCACGTTTTTAGTTGTTTTTTTTTTCACACGGACGAAAACAAAGTATCATTGCAGTAAGAGGGGTGGAATAATTGTGACGAAGCATTCTTACCACACAGCAGACACAGCTTACGAGAGAATGGACTATCTTCTACACCGGAGGCACGCCTACAGCCTACTTGATCATCTGCTGCAGTTTGGTCATGCGTTCCTCGAGCTTCTTCACCTCCTTGTTGACGTTTTCCAGGTTCTGCGCGAATGCTTCCTGCACGCCGGTGAGCAGCGTCTTGTTGGCGGCCACCCCATTGAGGATGGAGGCTTGTGTGGTTTCCAGCTCCGCGAACAGCTTGCTAAAGTTGGTGGCTGTGAGGGGACAGGGACAACGATTAATAAGATCCTTTTTTCAATTAAAAAACACGACGTCTTACCATATTTGTGCAACGATTCCAGCGTCAGCATACGGTTCAATATGTCGGGCAGGACCTGTACGATCGGTTCGGTGCTTTTCGCGATTTCATAAAGCTCCAAGATCTAGAAAGAAAAGAAAAAATTACCATCAAACAAACGGAAAGATAAACCAAAATGCATGTTTACCTTCTGCTCCCGGTTCGGATCTTGCCCCGTGGCGTTCGACTTCTCCTGTATGCTGTTCATCTGCTGCAGCAGATTGTTCAACCGCTGCTCGATCGTGTCCAGCTGGGACGGTTGCAGCAGTGCCGCTTTGGCCGATATGTTTTGCACTGCCTCGATCAAATTGCCCGTCCCGGTCGTGCCCGCCAGCCGGCTGATGCGTTCCGGTTTCGCACCCACCGCCACCTCCAGCTGGTGCAGCCGATGTTCCAGCTGTGCCACGCGCGCACTCTGCACCAGCTCGTTCGCGACCACCTTCGGATCGCTGCTCGACACCGCGCCCGTCTTCCTGTACTCTTCGATCTGCGCAATCAGTTTCTTCGCTTCCGCATCGCCCCCACCAGCACCTCCGGCCACCACCTCGGTACCGATCACCTGCTCCAGCTTCAGGCTTTCCAGCACCTTCTTGGCCGTGCTGACCACCCCGAACACCGTCTCGTGGGAAGCTTTCTCTTCCGCCGTGCGGCCCGTGTCCGCCCGGGACGCTTCGATCTCCTCCATCAGCTCGTTCATTTCGCACTTCAGCCGGTGGCAGCGCTGCAGCGGCGTTTCCCGCTCACCCTCACCCGCCAGCTCGTAGTCCAGGCTGCGGGCGTCATAGCCGAGCCGATTCTTCCGCCCGATCCCGTCGGAAAAATCTACCTCACCGGTCAGATATTTGCCGCGGAACTTGCCGATCGAGTCCTTGGTGGAGATGTGCAGCCGCTCGATCGCATCGTTCACCGGCTCGTCCTCATCGTAGTCCGATGTTTCCGCCTCGTTCACATCCGGAGTTTCGTAGACGTCCGGTTGGTCGTGTGCCTGAAAGGAAGAGGAGATCAGTGGTCAGTCGGGTTATGTGTTTCTGTTTGCGGTGCATGTGTTGGAAAGCTAATCTTTCAATGCTTACGATATAAGGCAAATATTGGAATTTCGGATCCGCCATTCTTTATTACTCGCTGCTTTTTAGTTACAGCCACACGAAAAAGCGAATTTTATTTACGCTGATGAACGGTGTACGTGAAATTGTTGACAGTGGATGACATCACTCCCGGGGGGAAGGAGAAGGGCGATGCTGAAATGACAGCTACTGTCAGTTGCGCAAACCGGTCGAATTCAACTGTCATTTTGAAAATAATTTCGCCTCCGTTTGAACAGTAGATGGCGCTAACCGGAAGCTAGAACTGTTCTACGCCAGTTGAATTCGCATCACCCTTGAACGTTTGTGGAAATGCTTACCTTTCTCCCGGGCATATAATGTACACCACCAACGTATCGATCTCTTATTGAAATTGTTTAATTTATTGGTTCAATTTATGATACATTCACAGGCAACGAAACGTGCAAGAGATGTTCCCATTTACTAGTTTCCCAATTTCACTTTCTCGCGGCGCCCGCCAATCAAATCCAAAGCGTAAATAACTAAGCAAAAATCAACTGTGTTTTTGAAGCGACCGAAAACCAAGTAAGAACTGGGGGCGCATAATGACAAACGTTTTTTTTCACCACCTACCACCCACTCTCCACATTACGAACAGGTTCTAAAGCTTTTAGATTTCTTTTAGATAACACACGGTCCACGGTCCTTTCCCTAAAACGATTTTACCCTTATTTCAAATTATCATCCGAAATACGGTTTGATGCTGTGTTTAAACGAAAAGATACGCTTTAAATCTTAATTGCTTATTTAAATCATAATTTTCTTTGCTAACCATTCCTTTTGCCTTCTTCGCATAAAACCACTTTCTTGCCTCCGCTTTCACCACACTTTCTCCGACGAGTTCCGTGCACACCGATGTTGGGAGTAGAGCTTGTAGTACGACACAACGACATAAAAACGGGGAAGGGTTAGTTTTGTTGTTTTTAAATATTATGCTACTTTGCTAAAAATCCGATACAAGACAATCAGACAATCGCTCGCCACATCTCTTGGGGGACAAGTAGGGGGAGGGGGACTGTTTTTATCCACTATATTGTTGCTAGCTTTCCAATTCTTCATCTGCTATCGAAATGAGGACAGCATTCCCATTCTAATGGGTCCAATTAATAAGGGGGGCTATGGACTTACTGTGTCCATTCTGTTTCTACTAATGAGCTATCGCATTGTGGGTTGTGTTAAAGGTTTGTTTTTTTCTCTATCGCATTAAGTATGTATATCTCCTCTCCAAATTCTTCCCGCTCAGTCCCACTCACACACGCCGGCGCATCACACAGGAACGAACCATCATCATCATTTGTTGTTTGGGCTACGCGCGCTATCGATTAACGAGAATAGCAAAATGAGAGCTAACTTTTGAAGGAGGCAAACGTTTTGGCAGAGCAATAGTAACGGATACAGAAGTACAACAACAGCGGCACAATAAATGTTTTCTTTTTACTCACGAACGGGGGAAACTTGTGTTTTTTTTTCGAAAAGGTTATCTTCATCATCATCATTTACTGCCAACTTGGCGCCAACTTGTGGTGGTTAGGATTAGGAATGTATATTCACACAATTTTAGCTAGGCTTGTAGAGTTTAATAGTTTCGTGTAGGTATTTCTTCCGCCTTTCACCTTTGAGATTAAGATTCGTTATTGATGTGTTTTCTTCTCTTTCGACAGCAACGTGTTCTGCTGTTGCTGCTGCTGCTTTTCAAACTGTTTGCGCCTCAAGAGCACTGATATTATCGTTGGAGTGTGTCATTATAAAATGGATTTCTTCACACGTATCCCCGCCCCACCGCCACCAACCAGCCAGCCTTTTCGAGGTGGATCATATTGCACACGATGCTGTGTATAAATAAATAATAAAGAAATAAATTAGAAATGAAACGGGGGAGAGAGAGAGAGCAAAACATATACAATAATCAAAATCAAACGACTAAAAGGAAATATTAATAAAAACGATTATATTTGATCTTTGATTTAAACTTAAGTATTATAAAATGACGGATTAGCGCACCGCTACGACTACGTACGTCATCAACACGCATACGGAATACGCGCGGACTCTATCGACTCATCCTATTACTTGTTAATTTCTTTACCGCGTGCGCGCTCGAGACGCACAACGCACTCAACTCACGCGCACACATGCGCTGCCGCTCTGTCTCCACACGCCTGGCGCAAATCATTAATACGTAAGCAAATATTTTACAGTTCAAAAAAACATTACAACATAATGTTACTAATATGGGTAGTGTGTGTCTGTGTGTTATATCGATTCGTTTGCCGTTTTTTTGGAAGGGATGGTCAGCTGCAACTAAACGACAACGTTGCGGGAGTGTAATTATAATAATTATTAATCATAATATTACTTGAACGTGTGTTTATGACGTTCGAACTAGAGAAGATTACTTTAACCGTCAGTAGATTGATAACGACTTTCAGATTCCACCCTCTTCCCTCCCTTCTCGGCGATCGGCGATATCGCGCTCAAGGCAAAACAATACGGGTGAGGGAGAGATAGGGTGAGTGAAATTAGGGTGAAAATAAAAAAAAAGGATAATAGTTTAACAAATAATTATTAGCGGTACAATAATAATTAGTCTTTATAATTTATAACACCTTTGTGTATTACTTCTGGGTTCACCTCCGGCTATAATAATATCTCCCAAGCGCGCAACTGTGTCCTGTTAATAATTTATTTTAGCAGCGTTTTTTTGTTTTTAATTAATGCGCGCATTCACAATTGCTAGTAGTTATGTATTTTCATGGTTTAACGTTTCTAAAAGACTTCTAGTTGTTGTTGTTTTTTGTTGCTGTCTCGTCGCGAGTCGCTTTCTGGTATATCGTGCGGAACACGTTATCTCTGTGCTCTTTACCTCAATCATTACAATGCTAATCAGTTTTGCTTGCTTTCAGTGTTTTAATTGTAATGGTTCACTCTGTTCAACTTATAAAATTACAGTGACAGTACAGCAAAGGGTAAGAAGGGTGGATGGATTGAGCGGGGGTGGTTAGGCAATTTCACAAGGAAGTGCCACATAGGAGAGCCACTTTAAAGTGTGAAAAGAGGAAAACGAAAGAGATACATTTTTAGTTTGCAGGAATGTCGGGGAATACGCAACAACGAAGAGGGATGCGGCGTTCGAGAGCGCACAAACCCGAACAACAAACTGTGCAGTATTTTGTGGTTAAAGGGTGGACTTTCTCGCCTCCCCTTAAAAAAGGTTCAAAAATAGAAATACCGTGCGGAAAGAAAGGAAGATAATAGCGACTACGTATCCGTTTTGTACGCAAACAGCAGTACGCATAATCAAAGCTCTTACCACGCTAGTAGCCTAACTTAGGGATGACTTAGCTCTTCGCATCATTCTACACTGCTTCGCTGCAGCCCGTGTATCTTTCCGTGCCTTGCCGCACACGCACACTACAACTGGTTGTCTTTTTGTTTTCTTCAGTATTAAATTGGTTAGAACAACTTAACATTACACTTCATCATTTGGTGGGGAGACACGCCACCACCAACCACGAACGCATAGGGCAGCTACGGCTGCTGCCGCTGCTACATATAGGTAGTCGTCAAAAGATGAACGGGAGCAAAAAAGGATATATTTAAGGACAAGAGGAAAAAAGAAAGAAAAATACAATCATATAGAAAAAAAAAACCGCGACAAAATGATAATGCCTCCCACAAAATCCGGTGGATAGGGCACAACAAGTATTTCCATCAAAGTATACTTATTGAAATAATATGCAAATTAATGTGTGCTAGGCCTCACGTGTGTGTGCAATATTAATCACGGCCGTAAACCGTCCCTCAAACACACAAAATACACACTCGCTGCTGGTTGAGTGGAGGGGATGAAACTGTACTACGACTGTTGCCTTGCTCGGCGGTTACTGTCGCCACTGCCGTCGTTGGACCGTTGGTGGGATACGACACGACGCGTGATACTGTCGGTAGAGTGGGAAGAGTGATGAGGAGCAGTGGGAGGGACCGAAGGGGACAGTGGGCTCCGGACATTCCGGGTGTACGGCGGCGGTTGCGAGCCTCAAATCACCAGTGCCATATCCTTTTTGCTCGGCAGGTTCGCCTTCTTGCCCTGCCAGAGCGAGTTGTGTATCGTGAACGCGTCGATCGTGACGGTGAGGTGTTTGGTGTGCACTTGGGCGAAGCATTTACCGCCCGAGTTGTATCTGGTAACGAGAAATAAGGGGAAAACAAGCGGTTACTTTACACTGTTTGAGTGCGAAAGTTGGGTGGTGCCCGGTGTCATACTTGAAGAACTTGTCGAACATCACATCATCGACCTGGCTCGGGCCGGTACCGTACAGCTTGATGATCTGCTCGTTCTCCGGCCAGTAGCCGTACAGGGCGCGGAACTGGCAGCCGGCATCGCGGAACAGCACCAGGAAGTGCTTCGCCTCCGAGCGGGCAATCTTTTCCAGCACCTTCTGCTTGGCGTCGCGGTTCACCGCACCCGGGAAGACACAGTACTCGACGGCATTCAGGATGATGCCGCGGTTCGATTTTGTGGCCGGTTGCTTGTACAATCTCGGTCCTGCAATTTGAAGCGAAAAAAACAATGCATTAGTATGGAACTTCTCATGTCTGGGGGAGGGTCTTTTGGCCACAAACACATTATAGTGCAAACGCGAAACCAAAAGCTCGAGCTTGATGATGGTTTGCAGAGAGCACGAAAACACAACAACTACAGACCGTTGTAATCCATCATGGAGCTTGCGTTGGACGAGATGTCGCTGGAACCGTCGTCGAAGCCGCGCCGCTTCGTGATCAACCCGGGCGGCAGCGAGCCCGGCCCGGACGGCGAAGGCAGATGGCGGCTCGACGGGCCCATTCCCGGTGACGGTGCTCGCCTCGGTGGTGTCGCCCGTCCCAGACCGGAATCGGAGTCTGGGTGGTGTTAGTGGCGTGTGTGTGTGTTGGTAGGAGCAGGCGCGGTCACAACATCCACATAGCGGGAGCACAACAGAGCAACAACAGCGAGCGCGCACGACGGGCGAGCGATGATATGGCATGGCACGAGCACACGCACACGCAAATGAAGAAGGACCAGGAGTTCCAGTTGGTCGAGTTTTTTGGGTGCCATGAGAATAGAGAAAGATGTTTGATGTGGGGTGGGAGTGGAAGAATACAATATAAAAAAGAATTTCAATCAGTCAAATCTCGTTCAGGCACGGTATGCAGGTGTGCAGCACGCAGCAGCGGCGGCGGCGGGATGTTCAATGTGTTCAAGAAGGGTATGGGACAGGTAGCAGGAAGAGGAGTGTAGAAAAGGGACGAGCAGGTTAATTTTAGGACGGGAAAAAAAGGAAGTTTCACAACCGTTAGAAGTTGCTGTTGAGCGCAAAACATCATGGGTTAATGTTATTAAGCAGCATTGCTTTGGTTCGTTTTGTTAATGCAGCATGATTTCCAGTTAGTTTTTTTTTCCAAAATCCAATTCGATTAAATACAAAAATAAATAAATCAATAAAAACACACAAAAAACATGAAAAACAAGCAAATAAATAATATAAAACAAGTTTGTAATATACAAAAGAAAACAAATTAAATCGATAAAGATGAAACATGATATGAAAATGAAAAGTCATGACACGACGACCGTCGAATAAGGACCCAAATTCACGCAACCATTTCGTTCCACAATGAGAACCATCAACTTCACCATCAACCGCAACTAAATACGAGTGTGTTTGATACGGGTCATTGTGAGTGAATGTGTGTGTGTATGTGTCTACTAGTGGGTAATATTACATATTGCGTTTGTGCGTTGCACCTTGCATCCTACTTTACTGTTAATATGCTACCTAATTACGGTTAGTTTGTTACGGATTAATAGGAATGGGGCAGCGCGTTTAAAGCCCTCGCCTGGGGCAAAAGCATCATCTCAAATGCTACTACGGGGGGTGTGTTGTGATGTGATAGTTAGTTAACAATTTGTTACTTAAAATTACTTTAATTCAATGCTACCGATACATGATCGTCTTTAGAATTCCATCAATTCCAACGCATCTCATTTTTTGCTGATTGCACACCTTGTTCTTGTCGATTACCTTTCACACCAGTAATACTAACAGCGGCTGTAGCTTTGGTTGGAGAAAACTTTCTTCCCGCTGCATTGATACCGTGAACCGGCGGCGGTTCCTCCCTTCGCTGCCTAATGGCATTGAATGACTGTCGGCGGAGGATTGGCGGCTCTGCCTTTGCCTTTCGACTTTTGGCACCACTTTCTAGCGTTAGCCGCTGAAACACGTTCACCAGACACTCCTTCAGCCCTGGCGAAGCAGCTGACGATCGGTGACCATCGTGCTTCTTCACTTCTGAACGATTTGCCAGCTGTTGATGCGAGTGCTGCATCATACCGTGTTGCTGCTGCTGCGTCACAGCTTCCTCTACGCCGGACTTTCGCACAAGTTCGATCAGTTTGTCTGTTTTGCTCGGTGGCGAACACTCAGCGCCTCCGCCACCCTCGATGCTTTTGCGATACACTGCCAGACATCGGTCACAGTACCAATGGTTGAGGTTTTCCTGCTGCTCGTGCAGCGGTAATCCTTCGAAGCGGACGTACGACGGAACGGCGACCGTTCGACGATGATACGCAGCAGCACGGCGGTCGAAATTTCCATCGTTTAGGTGCGAAAACTCGTACCTTCTAAGCGATGCAAATTCGCTAATCGTTGCACAGGAAACACACAGCAACATTACACGCCACCTTCTCTAATTGCACCCCTATCAAAACCCTATCAAATCCCTATCTTTTTGGAGCCACTGTGTGAACAAAACAACGTAACGGCATAAGAACTCTTCCTCACAGCTCTCAGGGTCGAACCAAAGCGAGTGCTTTGCTCGGTCGCTAAAAATATGAGCTACAATCAACAATATGCTGCTTGTGGCGGACTAACGAAATAACTGGCGTGCTATGGGGTCTGGACTCATCATCCATAACCAGCAGCAAATGGACACACGAATGACGTAGCATCGGACTGGGTAGCATGCTGTGTGCAACCGACCGACCGACCGACCGACCGACCACCAACCATCATTTGTTTATCTCGTCGGCTTGTGTCCGAACGCGCATTTACTGTTGGGATCCCTCGATTGAGACTAATTACGATTCATTTGCGAGTGAGTGTGCGTTGTGTGGCAAAGTAACAACAGTGTACAACGAGCGACACAGATGTAAGGCAACGAGTTCCTTTAGTATTATGTTAGGATAAATCTCACCGGAAGTAGTAGTAAGAGTGTGTGTATGTGTGTAGATAAACAAACGGAAACCCTCCATAGAAAGTGCAGAAATTAACGATTTAAATAAAAAAGAGGACAAAAACCAGTAAAAAAAAGTATTGAAAGAAAAAAACCAAAAATCATCTCATATAGGCGTTAAATTATTCCATAAACCCAATTAATTGTAAAAGAAAAATCGTTAATGTGACCGGCAAGTACTAATTGTTGTAAATACTTGACTGTGTATAACCCAACATTAGACCGTGTTGTGTGTGTGTGTATGCGTTTTTAAATTGCCAAAAAGACCAGTTAAGACCAAATGTGCGGCCCATCACCATGTGATCACTTCCAGAAATGTGCAACCACACATGTTTTATTTGACGGGGACTGTTTTGTTTGGGTGTTTGGGGGAAGAAGGGTCAGCACTGCTGCACCAGTGAACTGGATGGCGCAGGATAGAAATAGATAGAGAGAGAGAGTGGGGAGTGGTGAGAGAAAGTTACAGTTGGAATTCTTACCGCATAGATTCATTAGGGAGTTTGATTTACGTCCCCGGAAATTGGCACCTTTCGCTAGCGAGATACGGGACAGTGTGCGGCCCCGTTCGATCGTGGCTGGTTCTGGAAGAAGCACATGAGACATGAGGAGCTTTCTGTGTGTTTGTGTGGATTGTGGATTGTCGTGAGTGTGTGTGTGTGTTTATTCTGAGGAGATGAGTCATAATTGGTAGGATAACGACGTCTGACTCTAGAGTCTGCTGGTTTCGTTGTGTTCGTTGATACTCGTATCTAGCGAATTGATAAATGCATTTGTTGCATACATCGATCGCTAGATTTGTACTAAATTCTACACGCTTTGAACTGTAAATGGGGGGTAAATTGTGTTTATAAATCATAACTTTCTTAAGCTACTACAAATAGTTGTAAATAAGATAAATAAAAGATTGCGAGATACACTTCAACAGTAAGGATAATGATCTCGCAACACAGAAACCAACCTGAAACAAAAACTTGCTAAGTGTTATTACACTGTGGTGTGCTACCAAAAAACCGAAGGAAAAGAAAGAACAATTGTGTAAAGCCGTAAACTTCCTCCCTTAAGCGTTCTGCTCCCATATATGCTTAAGATTAAGTTGGAATACTTATTAATTATCCAAAAAAGCATTACAACCATTCAGAAGAACAACAAAACAGAGTGCACAGTACATTTTGGAAGAGAGAACGAACCTCAACAAAATGCGTGGATGCTCCAAAAAGGTGCCTATTCACTTTATTTCGGGGCTAGGTGCATACCACATATGCTTCACAAAAGTTTTGAGACATTTGGAAGTGAATTTGGGTTGAAGTTTGATATTTATGAGTAGTTTAGGATGGAAAACCAAGCATAATATACGTTTTTGTTGTTGTAAAAGTTAAAGGCATGCAATACAAGAAAGGTGCAATTTAGTAGCGTTTAAAATTAAAGGTTCAATTTTAATACATTATTCTAGGTACCTATGGAAGTGGAACAAATGGTTTTTTTTGTTTTATTTTGGCAAATAGGCTAAAATCAATGGTATTTATTAGTAGGGATTAGTAAAGGTTAGTTTATGAGCTACGAGCTACTACGCGGCAAAGCATAATGCGCATTCCACTATCGCTGCATCATACTAATGCATCTCGCGATCGTAAAAATATGGAGTGGGAACGTAAAACGTATACACGACACAGATTTGTTGTTGCTATGTATTGAGTACAGTATTAGAAAGACCATCACCAACCTCTTCCTGTTTTGTAAGACCCACGGCGTCCGATCGGCGTTGAACTACTGCTGGGATACTCGTCCGGTGATTCTACAGATACGTTTTTTGTTTGGTTTTGAGGCAGTTTTGTGTTGTGGCATAGTGTTTCCGCGCATACAGTAGAGCGTGATATAGCAGAGTACAGAGTGTCGCCATCGGTGGACACAACAACGTCGATGTTGTTGATTATTATTTTGGATTAGAATAGTTACAGGTACATACGGTGGGTGCATAAAGCAAGTGTGTGATTGAAGATAGAAGAAGAAAGAAAGAAAAATAAATATTTAATTGATTAGCTAGATTTACAACCAACCCAAATGTAATACAGCACTTTTTTTCATTTTTTATACAGTTTAACATTACTAAAGCGTGGGTAAACAGTGCCCTTAACACTACACCAAGGCGACCGTACTGTATACGGTACCGGTTTATATTTATAAAACTCTTCGGGTTTGTTGATATTAACATTTTGAAAGAACGGCGTTAAAGCTGAACACCAGCGCAATTAGAAATAGTTGCATTCCAATAAGAAACGAAACGAACGAACCGCCAATTGGTCACCGATGTTACTATAGACTTTCAACAATAATAATAATTAAAATAAATCATTTTCAGTTACAAGGAAAACGATAAACGTCACAATATAACTATTCATTCTCACCCTTACAAACACATTGCATAATCATAACGAAACAACGAATAAACCAAATCAACTGAAAAGAAATGCTTCACGATCTGCTGTCTCATCAGGTGTAGTACTTGTAAACATATTTAAAGAAAACGGTACGAAATAAAAAAAAAAACAAAAACATAACATTACCTCTGATTGCTAATGAATCCTGTGATCCCCGGTAGTAATCTCGGCGTATCGTGTTCGAGGCACTGTGCATACCGAGACCTGAGGCACCGCGGAGGGGTAGTAAACAAGGCAGGATCGTCGTGTAGATCATCGAAATCATAGTACGAAGCCATGCGAAACGGGATTCACATCAACGACACACACACACACGCACATACGCAAACATACGCACAAACATTCGCACAAGGTGCCAACACACGGCATTGAATCCAGAAAAGAAAGGAAAACGTAACAAAAAAAACAAAAACACGTATAAAAATCAAATCAAATTAAATCAATTCAAACGCATAAAAGAACGCGCAACAACCAAAGCAGAACCAAATGGGAGGATTGTTGCTGCTTCAACAACACATGGATGCGCTGTCGGTCTCTCTTATTTTGCGGTCTGCGTTTAGTAAGCTGAAGCCACACACACACATACACACGTGCACACTTACCAGTCAAATTCGAGTTGGAGCCCTTCTTGCCCCGACTGCTCAGGCTGGACGCTTCGCTCAGATCGACCGAGCCGGACTCGACGTGAATCGTTTTCGGCCGGGGACGGGTCAGCTTCTGCGTGCGCAGTTTCGCTACCGGCGTCGGCGTGGTCGAGTGGGCCGTCTGGTGCAGCTGCTGCTGGTACATCTGATGCTTCAGCTGCAGCTCACGATCGATTGTCTTACCCTGGAAGAAGATAGCGAACAATTCGTATTAGAATCCATATCGTAAAAACACTTTGCATTTCTTACTTCTCTCTCCGCTTCCTCGATGGCTTTCTTGAGTTTGTGTGCTTCGAGGATGGCCTGGCGGCGGGCAAACTGTTCCTCCTTTTTGCGGGCCCGCTCCTCCTCCTTTTCGCGCTCCTTCTCGCGGCGCTGCATCGCTTCGATCTCCTTGCGCGCTTTCGCTTCCTCCGCCTGCTGTCTTCGCTGCAGCGATAGGAGCATAATTTTCTCCTTCTTCCGCTCCATCTCGTCCACGGAGGTCTGGTGGTTAGGGTAAATGATAAAAAAACGTGTTAGAATGCATCACAGGAACACAACCGGTCTGCTTTTGCTGGTAATACCTGATCATTCGACACATCGATGACGATCTTGGCCTTGCGCTCCGTTTCACTACCGTACCCATCGCTGCTATTGTTGTGACTGCTGTAGTGTCCGTTGCCGCTGATCGAGTGGTCCTCCATCGTGTACCGCCGGTCGCCCAGATGGTCCATCGGATGATGCTGCTGCTGCTGCTGCTGCTGGTGGTGGTGCATCATCATCATCGGGGAGGATGGTGCGGCCGCACCACTGCCGGTGACATTCACCTTGTGCACTACCGGCTCGAACGGCGACACGCCACTATTGTCGGCGATGATGCTCTTCCGCGCGTGCGACGCGTTATGCTCTTCGTTGAAGCTGCTCGAGAAACTGCTCGCCGTCTTGACGCTGTACGTGCCGAAGTTGTTGGCGTTCGTTTCTACTTTCCGGTTGCACGCGAGGTTACGGAAGGGCGGAGAAAGAGAGCAGAAGAAAAGAAGGGGAGGGTCCGGTAAGTTTCGAGCGATGGAAAAAGAAAGTTAACTGATTTTATTGAGTGTACTAGTGTACTGCTGTGTACACACGCACGACGTTCAGTTGCACTCATTGTCCACAGCAACAACAAAAAATGGAACACGACGAGGGTTCAATATTTAGTCAACGTGTGGCTGTAGCGTTTGCTGCTCTTGCCCGTTCCGCATGAGCTGCACCCACATGGGAGGGGGCTGTTTTTTTGGAAGCATTTCTTCTTAACCACCGTCTCAACGACCTTCGAGCCGAAGTGTAGGAAGCAATGGTCGGGCAGGTAACGAAAGTACCAACGGAGAGTTGCAACATGTTGCAATTGTCAAAAATGCCTCACGAGGAACTAAATAAAACTGCTCGCACGAGCAAATGATTAATCTGCCCCGCATGGTGAGGGAGCAATATAAAATCACTAACGAGAGTTTACGACCGAGATGAAAGCTAGTAGAGAGGAGGGAAGAAAACAAGAAAACGGAAATGTGCTGCATCCGTACCTCGTGACGATGGCTTTTCGATCATACTGTCTCGCCGTTTGTCGCCGTCGTTCGAATCGCTGGCCAGCGGTTTGTCCTTCTTTGGTGAGCGCTTTGTCCGTAGTGGCGGCTTGGGCCGTTTCGGCTGTTCGTTGTCAAACGAGATGTAGAAACCTTTCTCGTTCACATCCTCCTGTGGGTCCTGCGAGTGAAAGAGAAGGGCGTTTAACGTACAAAACACTTTTCACCCCACAAAGAGCCTCGGTTCCGTCCACTTACATGGAAACTGTTGGAGTTGAGAGATGGTCGCGTCGGCGACGGTATTCTGTAAGTACGGTTACCGCTCGTAATGTTCAGCTTGCTCAGATGCTTATCCAGATCCTGCACATTTCCACCGGCGCTGTTGTTGTGGCTATTGTTGTTATTGTTGTTGCGCATCCCGGCCGGCCCCTTGCTACTGCCGTACATCGCATCCAGCTGCTGTTGCTGCTGCTGGTGCTGCTGCCGCATGGCAAAGCTATCGTTGCGACTACCACCCTTCGACGTGTTGATCTCGATATCGCCCGTGTCCTCGTCCCCGATGAAGGAAATGCTCTGCGGCGCCATATCGTCGATCGGGGGCGACAGCGGCATACTGCGATTGTCCCGATAGTCTCCGCCGCCCATCATCGGTCCCACTCCGCCGCTCGCCAGCGGGCTGTTGTTCCCGTTGCTGATCATCATCTGCGAGATTTGATTGCGCACCTTGCTGTGCTGCGGACTGGCACCCGTACCGCCCATATTATGGTGCGGATGGTGCACCTCGAACAGATTCTGGAATGACTGTTGACTGCCGCCGCTGCCACCGCTACCACCGCGACCACTGCCCCCACCGTAACCGCTGTCGCCATCGCCACCGTTGTGGTGCAGCGAAAAGCCACCGCTCGCCGGTGCGGGCGACGACTTGTTGTAGCCGGGCAGTGTGCCGCCCTGCTGCTTCGGCCCATGGTTCCACGCGTTCACGTCCACCATGCTGCTGTTGATGTTATCGTTGCGCCCGGTGATGATCGGCGATCCGCCGAGCGGTACCCCGGCTGCAGCCGCCGACTGTGCCCAGGTGCGGCGCTGGGTCGGCTGGGGCGGTGTGGAATTGTTATTATCGTGCAGGAAAAATTGTCCCCCACCGTGCTGCTCTTTCAGCTCCTGCGGGTGATGCTGCGGTTGCTGCGGCTGGTACGGATCCCGGTAGTGGTTCGAGTCTTGGTGGTAGAATTGCTGCTGCTGCTGCTGCTGCTGCTGGTGCACCTCCATGTTTAGGTAAGGGTTCGAGGAGTATTGGTGGCTTTCCTTGGTCATTGTTCGGTACTGGTTGCCGCCCCCGTTGTGATCGTTGATCAGCTGCGTTTGGCTCTGTTCGCGACTGTACACTAGATGACTGTTGCTGTTCGGATGGTGACCGTAGTTTGTCTGCGGCTGCACGTACTGACCCTGGTCGTTGATGTACTGCATCGTGTGCTGCTGTTGCTGCTGCTGCTGTTGGTGGAGGTACGGATCACGGCTCGGTGGACGCATCCCGTAATTGATCGGCGATGACTGCTGCTGGTGCTGCGGCAGGTGTGGACTAGAGCCGAACATTTGAGTATTCATCGGACGATACGTGTTGGTCGGGATGCTTTGCTGCGATCCGTACTGCTACAATATGGAGGACACGGGGAGTTTCTTATTAGAATGTGACATTAACTTGAATGTTAGTTTTTTTTTCACATTCGATCGTCGGTCGTGTACTTTTTCGATCAATGTGCAAATGCATTAAAGTTTTTCAAAGCATCCATATTGCTTCAAGCTTATTAAAGAATTAATATCGTAAAAAAATCATTGCAAAAGCAAAAGGGTATGTGGAAAGGTGGAAAAAAACATTATCACATCTTGTATGCCTTGTATGATACGCTGTGTACGTGATTTTGAATCGTTAGACAAAAATAATGGATGGACTTTTTTCTGTTGCTCATGGATGATGACAACCCGACCGAAAGACCCGAATGAGATGATAATGAAGGCGATCATTTACCTGATTCAGCAGATTGGCAATCTGCTGCGCATGCAGTAGCTGCTGTGCCTGCAGGGTTTGGGCTTGAATTTGACTCTGCTGCTGGGTGAGACGCTGTATGTCCGCCTGAATATCGTGCAAGTTGGAGTTCATTTTCGAAATGCTTTGCTATAGGTTTTTGTTGATTGTTTTGTTTTGTTTTTTTGTTTTCGAGTGTGTGAGGCAGTGAGGTTTGTTTTGCATTTATTTTGGTTGATGTTGTTGTTGTAGTGGAGCAACATGAGTTTAGATGGGGCGAAGGTTGTTAGTGAGCATATGGGCAAACGAACGGTGAGCCCGTTTTGATACGTTTCAAGTACGAGTAGTAAGCGTCAAACGTGAAGCGATCGTAAAAGCATACCACACATCACAACGGTGAAGTCACACGCGTGACCAACGACACGTTGCGTAAAACGTACGGCGCCAGGCAGTGATCATATTAGTTCAATGATCATGTTTGAGCATTATGTAAGCAGTTTAGGGGGAAAATGGGGAAAAGACAAAGGGAATCGTGGTGAAAGAGAGGGAAAAAGAGAGGAAGAGAAGAATATGAAAGTAAACAAAACGAGCGATTAGAATTTGGTTACGCGCGGTACAATGTTAGGCGGTTTATGATTGATGTACACAATATTATTAATGCACGAAAATGCAAAAAACGGGCGTAAACAAAAAAAGAAAAGGAAACAGAACACAAGCATACAACCAAAACAAATAACACCAAAACGGGACAGAACAAAATAGAAAGGATAGGAAACGTTATTTACTTGATACTGTTCCAGGTCCATGTTCTCCAGATCGGGAGTCTTCTTCGGTTCGATTATTTGTGCATTCCATTTCTGCTCATACTTGCTGTGGTCATCCAAATCCTGATTATAACAACAACCCCAAGATGGTAAGAGGAGAAAGAACACAAAAATATATACGATGTTATTAGTAATCCCATTGTGGTAGCTGTTAAGCTGTCCTCGAAATCCCATTAGCAGATAGAGGTAAAGAAGCATTTTTTGTAACGTAAAAGTAAAATAAGCCACATGCATTGTAATGTAATTAGATAAACAATCTAGAACTAAAGAATTAAAATTTTTCATCAACAGCCTAATGCCAACGGATAAGAATGTTTGTTTGTTTGTTTCGTTATGATCCGATCGTGAAGTAAATACACTTTTTGGCTTAACATTACTTATTGCATATGCAGGCAATATGGTAGAATCAGTATAGTTACACAAACACCCAACAATATCAGTATTACGCCTACAGTACCTTGAGGGAACATGGTCGTTCCGCCTTTTCTACTACAACCTCATCATCCTCTACTACCGTAGCCCCGTCGTTCGATTCTTTCGAGGTGGATTCCGGCTCGCCGGCGACATTGCTGCCACTTTTGCTCTGCGCGCATGTCGTTGGAAGAACGGAGGGGGGTTAATGGGGGGGTGGTAAGTACGGAGTGCGCCGTAATAACGGATCGTTTGGTGCGTCCATTTTCCCGCGGCACGATCACGATGGGTAGAACGGATATGTACAACGAACGAGCGCGCGCGCGGTCATAGTGGGATAGTTGGTGGTGATGTTGGAAAGGGGGAAGAGAACGTGGCCCAAGTTCACAGGCGCGCGTTTATGGTGGTGGTGGTGGTGGTGTATGTTGATTGGTCGATATTGGTTTGCATACAGGAAGGCGCAGCAAAAAACGGGCGAAATGAAAGAAAATAAACGATTTTGTTGTTTGAGCATGAACATGAAATCGTAAACATATAATGCGTCTATCACAAAATAAATCTTTCTCACACACATACACTCACTCACACTTTGGTGCTTTTTTAATTGAAAATTTAGCGTAAAATTGCAAAACAAAAAGCACGAAAGCACTAATAGGGGTGTGCTGTGAAACGGGTGAAAAAAAAACAACTGTAGCTGTGTATGTCTGTAAGCAGTAAAACAATTTCTAGAACAAAACTGAAGCAGCTGGTAAAACTATAGTGGCCCTTCAGTGCAAAACGAAACGTTATTCTCAAAAGCCAAATTTTCACACTCGTACAATTTAAGCGTCTCCATACACTGCCAGAAAGAAAAGCAAAAGGTGTGTGTGTGGTTTACGAATGATATAAAAATCAAAATCAAAAAGCTTCCATAAAAAGGGAAGAAGTATGAATTTCGAAGGAATCGTACGACGATTGCACCACAACTCCCGCTACCAGGCTGCCAGGAATGACCGTGAAGTGCTGCCATTTGAAAATCAACATGGTGCCTTTACAACCGTTAATTTGAAATCCTATTTCACCTTTTACCGAGGAATGTATTAGTGACACGTGTGTATATTGTGTGCGTGTGCGGTCATATTAAATACCATCAGTGCAAATTTTTACAGAATTCATTGCTTAGTGAGCAGAAGGTTCGTTACTGTTAGGAACACACCTCAAAAGATTTTGTGCCAAAACTTGGAACCGAGAAAAGAAGATTGGCAACAAAAGATGTATTACCACAAACATAATTTCTACTGTACAATTTGATCTACTACTGGTTTGGCGCTGTTCCTGAGAATGCTGCTTTAGCATTCCTTTTCTTCTACAATACAAATAAACCCAATTCATTACACTACTGCAGCATTTATCTCACAGAACAGCGCGTATTTTTACACCTGGAATTAATCACATACACACACTACTACAGAGATTTGCCACCCAAACCCCCTAACCATCACCCGGGTGGTTCTCGGTTCCAGTGCACCCCTCACCTTGCTAATAGCTTGTAAAAAAGCCTGTTTGCCAACCGTTTGTAGCTGCCTCGTCCAGGCGGTCTCAATGCGCCGCTTTTCCTGCTCGATTAGGCGACGCTTTTCCTCCAGCTTCAGCTTGATGGTCGAGATCTTCGATGCATCTTCCAGAGGTTGCGTGTCGTCTAAAAGCAGAGCAAGATAGCATGTAATGAAGGGTGACAACACACAGCCGCACATCGTCGTGTACTTACCGACATCATCCATCTTCTGTACGCTGATCGCTTGCTGCTGCCAGGTGGTGGTGTTTGGCAGCGTGGCAAACGATGTCTTACGCCGTGGCGTTAGCTCCACGTCGGAAACGGTTGCCGCAGCAGCGACCGCTATTCCCCCAACACTGCCGCCCATCGTCGGCGTACCATCTCCGTCAACGAGATCGCGCTCGACCGAGCTACTGCCGGCCCGGCTCCCCGCGTTGTTGCTCACATCGCTCGAATGGCTCATCGGACTGCTGGTGGAATGTAGCGTGGTGCTGTTGTGGCGCCGCAAGGTGCCACCGGCACTTCCGGGCAGCTTTTCCGTGTCCCGATCCTGCTTCTCATTGCCGGAATCGGTGTCGTACCCGAAATGTATCGAGCCGCGCGCATCCGCCAGCGACGATCTGGTCGGTGCGACCTGCTCGATTGAGGTCAAGCTGGTGTTGGAGATTTTGCGCTCCCGCTCAAAGCGCCCGACCGTGTTCAGCTGGTCCTGCGATCCGCCAAAGTTTTCAATCGTCAGCTGAGAATCATCGCTGAACGAATTGCGCCGCGAGCGTCGCCCTGTGCCGGAAGAAAACGGAGCAGAGATTAATTACCAATTTTCAACTCAATTGCTGTGGAGAGCTAAGTACACATATTGTCGTTAGTAGAAGATAGGGAAAATAGAGTCGGGTTTGATTAAAACTAATTTACTACAAAAAAGTGATATTCAACACAAAAAACAATCAACTAATTTCAAAACAAGCAAGCATGATTTTGAGTGAGTTTGGGATGGATAGTAAACACGTTAGACACATTGACGGGGGAAGTTAAACAGTAGTGTGTAAAACACATTGAACCTTCTTACCTGAGAAGCTGGTCTTGCGCGACTCTTCCCAATTGCTCGGCCGCCCTGCCGGGATGCTATCACCTAGAAGCACCACGAGAAGGGTTTTGAAAACGTAAAATATGCACCGATTCAGCAACTGATCTAGCCCTATCCGGTTGAACAGCGCCATCGCGCCAGACACTTTTTGTTCCGAGCCCCGAAACCTTCTCTTCCAAACGACCACTTCTTCCGTTCTGTGCGGGTCAATCTTTGCACGAAGCGACTCAAGCAGCTAGTTTCTCTCTTTCTCTCTCGCTAGTGCTTTCTCGTCTACGCTTTTCACGAGGAAATTTTTTTGCACGCAAACATATCATCGCAACCGGACGACTAACGGACGCATATGGACTGGAACCAGTTACAACAGTTCAGCAGCTGGGAGTCCATCCATACGGGCGTTCCGTCGCATCGCGTCGCGACCACTTGCTCTGTTCTCAACTACCACAGCGCGTGTCTTCTGCTCGTCGAACCATAACGACGGCGCCCAGGGCGAAAGCTAACGGGCAACAACACTGCACAACAATATTCTATGCTTCGCAGGTTCTTCTCTGATACAGATCTACACACACAAACACACACATACACACGCAGACACGCAAACCAAATTTCGATGGTTTATGATTTCAGCACCTTCTTCCCTCTTCAGGTTGTTTTCCTTTTCTTCATTCGCTCTCTTGCTCTATCTCGCTTGCCTTAATTCTCAAGAATTGCTTGACGGACAGCACAAACCAAGACAAAAACGCTAGCACACACACTCCCGGGAGCAAAAAACCGTCACCGATTGGGTCCACTTCCGCACACTAACTGGCTTGGCTGTGCCAACCGCAAGCCACACACGGGGACCCATCGGATATTAGGGCCGAGTAAGCGGAGCGAGTGCATGCCCGGACACGGCACTATACAGTATGTGGAGCTTTTGAAGCAGAGTATGTGTGTGTGTGTGTGAGTGTTTTCCTTCTTTAGTTTCGTTTCAGCAGCTTTCCTGCCGCGCGAACATACCATCATCATCCGATTGCAATGGTTCAGTGAAGGTGAAATGGCAAGCACCAAGCAGTACGTGGAGGCAGCACACATGCGAACCTCTCCTCGACTTCGGTGTGCGTTTTCAGACATACAATAATTTAACGAAAAGTTACCTTTACTGTACACTATTACCACAGCTTTATGTTTGCCACCCGCTCGCTGACGCTTTTTTCTGTTTAGGGCTTTATTGTATACCGTGAAATGATCGCCCGCTCGCGAGGGAGAAGCCAACACTATAACTCCACGGGCAAAATGTACGGGCAATTAGTAGCTACCTCTTGTGTGCTTTGCTGCACTTTCCCATTTGTTTGCTGCTCTACTCAAACAGCTATACTACTGGGGAGGATGATTGAGCGTATGTGGCATTGATAAAATCAACAATTTATGTATTCATTCCTATCGTCTAATCTGACTACTCCGTGCCGTTGGATTTAAGGGAATCGCCCAAATCACCCTAAAATCATCTAACTCATCTAATCATATACACGTGCGCCCTACAACTTCGTCATCGTTTCAATGTATCTATCTGGGTTTAACTTCCCACTAACGAAATTCCCCTTTCCCGCCAATCAAAACTCCATCATTAGAGAAACGTTTTGTATGCAGTTACAAACAGATCCGCCGGTGCGAGATGTATCTTATCAATCTCAAACAAACTGCGTCTGCATCGGAGACGTCAAACCACCCACCCTAGGCGCGCTGAGTGAAAATTACCCATCCGTTGCAGGCCCGCGTCGTAAAGGAAAGCAAAGTATAGGTGTACCTAAGTACTGACCGTATGTGTAGCAAATGTCATTCTGTCCGGGGCATTAAAACCGGCGTTATTTGGTGTGTTTTAAAAAGAAGCTCAGATGGAACACGGTGGTGCGTAGCGCTCATGATTGACTTTCAGTTGGGCATGTTTGCTTATGTGTGTGTGCGTGCGTGTGGCTTTAAAGCAATTCGAACTGTGTGCCTCTATGTGTGCCTTCGACCTGCTAGGTGTGCGAGGTGGTTCACAACTAATCATACTGCTGGTTGCGAAGTGGTGTGTCTGCGCAAACACAAAATTTGCGGTGAGCTTTCATGGAAAGTGAATTCCACACATTCCACATAACCCACAACATACAATGATTTAGGGAAGTCAAAACAAAATAACTGTGAAATGTATGCAATCATACGAAATGAACGTAAATAAGAAATGACGGTCAGACTTCGTTGTGGATATGGAGTAATGGATGCAGAGAAAGAGAGAGAGCATATTGTTTACAGCAAACAAAACGGTTAAAATAAAAACTGTGTTGTAAAACAGTTGCACTATGCGATCGAAAATCGAACTTTTAAAACAGAAAAACGAAAACGGAACATGTCTAAACTTCTAAAGAGGTGTACACATCTCGTTGAAAAATCAAACATAAAACAATACACATTCAGATGCGCACGCAAGGTGGAAGAAAGGTCAGAAGGCCTGGGTGTGCTGGGCGCGGAGAATGCCCGCATACACTACCGACAAAATCGTACCTCGCTCTTCCGCTTTCGAGTCGTTGTTCGTCTTTTCCTTGGCCTGTCGAATCCTGGCCGGTACCAGTGGTTCTTGCATCGATGATAATGTTGGCACTCCTTTACTTCTGTGCACGACAAATCCTAAAATGAGACAGCGGAGAGAAAATCAATTAAAATACACGGGTTCGTTTTCCGTGGGCCGTGTTGTGCTACGACGTACCTTCATCAGGATCTGCCTGCTGGTACGGTGATTGCTGCTGTTGGTACAGCTGATGTGGCTGATGCTGCGGCTGTTCGGGTATCTCCCGGCTTGACATATGCTTCCTGAGTGTGCTGGCCGATGGTGACCGATTGACTGTGGGCGTTAAAAGATAACGTTAGTAAACGAAAGGCAAACCAAATCGTATGGAGAAGAAGTGGACTGAAAACTACTCGCTAGGGATGAGTGGTTTTCTCTCGCGTAGGGGAGTAAGTAATAAATATAAGAAAACAATGAGCATTGGGAAAGAAATAAAAAAACAAACAAAGACGCAATTAACAAAACAGTTACAGTGAAGAAAAATACCTTAAACCTAACAAAACGTATGATGAAAAAAATAAACTATAAAACAAACAATTCACATAAACTATAGACAACACTTTATGAAACATGAAAACATAAAGAAAGATTGCGAATTGAGCAAAAGAAACGACAAAACTAGCCATGCAACACTATCTAGTGCCGATTCATGCAAAAGATGTGAATAAAGTATGTCATCACAGTGGATCTTGTGTTGCATTTGCTGAAAAGATGAGAGAGGAGTGTACAACAAAAGCGATCTAACATTGCATAAATAACTAGACCAAAAAAAACTGAAATTGTAAATTTGTTGTGAAAACTGTACAAATGAACAAAGTGTCGACGCGCGTAAAAGCTCCTTCTTTTTGTGTAAACATAATTGTAAATTAAATTCAATTGAATAAATGAATCATTATTTGTGACGCTCGGGACGTAACTACTGCAGGTATCGTGTCGAAAACATTGAAGGTGATTACAAGCTGGTGGAAGTGCGGTGACAACATCCCCAACATTGTATAAGAAATGCGTGAGAAAAATGCAACTACTATAAAAACACTGTATCGCACAATACCTCCCCCAAAACTAATTCCACCCTCCTAAAATTACGAATTACACGATGCACAGTAAACACATTTGCTACGATCTAGATAATTCAACGTCTTAAACGATGCTTTTAAAATTAAGCGTAGCTCTCGGACCGTAGTCGAGAGCAACTAATTGTCTGCACCGTGCGATAGAGGTCCATACATACACACACACAAAACAACAAAACATAGCACGTGCCGCCACTCTCCTTTCCACGACCCGGAAATCGCCGGAAGTACCAATCGAAATCAATCGCGGCGGGAGGCAGGCGAGTGGATCGAAAATTTCACTCCACTTTGGAAGAAACATTCTCCGCGACTTGGGCAACGCAGAAGCCGGACTCCGCCGGACCATCGAAAGTGAAATGAATCTCGCCAAAAAGGCGATCGCAAACGGTGCGTGGAACACAAATCATAAGATTCATAACTGCTGCGCGAGTTTCAAATGGTACTGAGACGGTGTTGTGCATGCTTGCGACGGCACCGTTTGCTCGCAATATCTCCGGAAGATCGAAGGGAGATTGGCGTTTACGGTTGTGGGTTTTTGTTGTTGTTGTTTTGGTGGATTAGAAGAATTCCCGCCCGACCATACGGCAGAGAAATGAAGTTGAGAAAAGAAATGTGAAAGAAGTGAAGTAAGCGGTACCTCAGTGAGGTACACGCACGCATAATGGGGGGAAATAAGAGCGGCTTAATTTTCATATTACGAGAGCCCACTTTTCGAATTAGGCGGAAATTTCGAAACTATAATTGGCACAGCACTATTATATGTAAGTGCTTTCAGGGAGCGGCAGGAGAGAATGGGGGAGTGGTGCCGGAAAGACACACCACACCGCTGCTGATCGTGCCAATGATCACGGGGTGCAATACAGACATCGAGAAGTGTTTTGTTGCTGTAAGTGAGTAAGCTTTGTAACGCTTTATCGTCAGGTTTCGGGGGATAAAATAAATAACATATTAATTACGAAGTAAGCAAGAAAGTTTACGCTCCCTAACTAATTAGCTGGTTGTCAACTATGAGAAGGATGTAGCTATTGGCTACGGGAACTGTAACATACTGATCGCCGTTTAACACAGCCCCGATAATGCGATACTGTGGCGCATTGACAAGGTTCTCGGACTGTCACACCCTCAGATATTGTTCAATTCCCATCTGCACCCATATAAAACAGGGTTGGACGACAATATACTACGGTTTCTTTGTAAATTTGAAGGAATTTAACAGACTGAGATTTTAATAACGATTCTTCATGATCATATCATCATCATATCACATGCATTTCATCACAAAAACACCAAAAATCATTAAAAAGTATGGAATAATCTCATGCAAATATGGTTTGCTTAGTATTTAAAGAGGAATTCCAAACACGATCGATGTTGTCCGTAATTTTTATGGGAGATATCTTTTACAAGTTTGTCAAATAAAAATAAAATAAAACCTCTTTTGGCATACCACATTCTAAAGGAATCTTCTACGCAACTTCCTGATACACACACATGGAATGCATACAAAGCTGTAAATACCTTTCATACCAGAAGGCCCGCAGCACAATATATTTTAGCCTTTCTTTAACTGGAAGCCAAACACTGCTAGTCGCAACAAACAGTAACACAATCGTTCTCCGAAGCAATCCGGAAGTCCATCTTTGGACGATGCAAATTGGTTCACGATCGCTTCTTTGGGCAATGCTGACGCAATTTCATGGGAGTTCAGAGCAAACCGAACGGAATGTAACCGAGCCCGTCCGTTAGGCTTTGTGTTAGCATACGGTGGCTGCATAGCGCTGTTTTTGTTAATCCACTCACTTGGTTGACTAGTGGTCTGCTAAAAATGGGCATTAACACAACAACCCTACAACACAAAGAGTGCTATAGTGCACCTGACCCGACTACAGGTGAAGCTGGGCTCCTGTCTGATGCAGAAGTATCGAATGGTATACTCCCGTTTTGTAAAAGACAATTAGTACAGGTTGCCGCCCCGTTGGTTGTGGAGTGGTGGTCCTAGACATTTTTTTCTATTCAGTTTCCCAAAAGTATCTCAGCAGATAACATTGGATAAGGATAGACACCATTATGGGCTTTACTCTCGGCAGGTTATAACAGAGATAGACTAAAACATCATACAAAGAGACTCACGCGTAAAAAGGTTTCGATAAATATTCGTTTCGTTTACGAAATGACTCGTCACTCACTTTCTGCTGGAATTGTATGTTTTGGGGGGAAGTGAGGCCCAATTTCTCTTCCCATTCCAATCTTTGGTTACATTTTCACCGAGCCAACAGCCACACCTTCGTTAGCGCAAACACTACTACTTCACTGACTGCACAAATTGCCGGCAGTGTGTGCAGAGCTTGATAATAAAAGAAACAGCCCTAAATCTCACTCAATTGCCATTAAAATCACTGGCTTACACGGGCAGCGTTTTTGCTATTAGATGGTAAGGCACAAGATTGCAAAGAAAACAGCTAGAAAAAATCCACTCCGTTTGCTTCAACTAAAAAAAAGCAGCGACAACAACACCTTTCTTCAATTTTTCCGTGCGTTTTGCAAAAGCTACCGCAACGGTCACACGTACACACACAACCATCAACTCCAGTGAGCTTTGAAAGCTTCCACCCCGCGTTGTGGGGGGTTGATCTTTCTCGATCTTTCTCCGATCTTTCTTTTGGAGCTTGGGTTGGAAACGCGTGGAAGCGCACGTGGGATTTGAGGAAAATTCCAACGCGCAATTGAAGATGACGACGACGACGACGATGAAGACGCGGCTTGACGCGCTCACAACGGCAGCAGCAGCTCCCTCCTTCTGCCAGTTGATTTCGAGCGATAGATGAATGAAAACGTGCCCCTAACAAACCCCTCACCGTGGGTAAGTGTGATCGTGTACCCACAAGAGAAACGAAACAACAGCAAGAAGGAAAAAAAAACACACCCCAACAACCGGTGAGAAAATCTCCACTTTGGTGGGTGCAGACATTTCGAGTTAGTTCGAGATCGCGCAACGAACGTGGAACACGCCGAAGGTTTTGGGCCCGAAATTCGTTACACCGGATGTGATACATTTTTGGGGTGATCTTGGCTCTCTTTCAGTGTCTGTCTGTGTGTGTGTGTGTTTTGGTGGGCTGGGAAAAATGGAAAATGAGATCAAAATGTGTGTGCATGGTGGGGGTTAATACCGGGTCCGGGTGACTGTTTCCCGTCCTCCGGGCACGCAAATAACCACCGTCTCGGGCGGGTGGTATTTTGGGAGGAATTAACAACATAAAACCACCGACAACAAGCGAAAAAGTAAAACTGCAAACTAAACCATTCTTCTCCGAGCAGATCTTTTGTTTTGGGAAGTGCAATTTCGGGACTGTTGTTTGTTGCTGAGGGCTGCCTTAGTAAAGAAGGGGGAAAGGAAAAAAAATGAGCGTGAGCTATGCGCAATTGTGAAAACGTTAGTGAGAGTCAATTGAATTCATTTGTGCTTCACTGAATAAGTAGCAAGTGTGTCAAGGAATGGGCAAAACGACCCGGCAGAGAAGTAACACCATTTAAGAGGAATTTCTATTTCGTCAGCAGTGCTTTAAGACAGTTTTCAAGACAAAGGAATAAAGTGATCGACAAAACAATGACGACCACGACCACCACGTGTGATGAAGGGGCAATGGTGGATGGATGTAATAAAATCACACCCCGATAAAGATAATGAAGCCCGAAAAGACACCTAAAACGTCATCACACCTTCCTCCTCTTGGACACGATTCAAATTAAAGACTGACAATGCTCTGATCCCTCGAGACAGAATGCATTTTTTATCGCCCTTTTGATTATTCAATTCATTAGGAAAACGCATTAAATGGAGATTAAAAAAAACTCCACTTCTGTTACGTACGCAAGGGAAGAAACGTTCGATTGGTGTTACGCTTAATCGTTGATGAAACTAATAGAGAGAAAGAGCAACACAGCGACAGCCACACCGTTTGAATAAAAATCCCATCAACGAATGGCTCGAGGAGCTTCATTCGGTACCAGCAGCAGGCTGATAGCAACCCTAATAGAAGGGACGCACTTATGTGATAGAGTTGCTTTTCTTCTATCCAATTAGTGTCGAATGGTTTAACCCTGCGTAAGGGACAGCCGCATCACATTACGTTTCTAGGTTAAATATTTTCTTCAAAACAAACAACACAGGAGCAGTTTAAATTGAAAAGCGGTAAAGGTTTAACGCCTTTAATGACGCCTTTCTATTAGTGGCGACTGTAAAGGAAGTAAAGTAAACAAAACTGATGTTTTCTTTATTTGTTTACTGTTCAGATTAATTAACAGGTTTAACTTGTGGCTACCCAAGCCGCAGTAAACACTTTCCATTAATAAAAATGAAATTTCTCGTACAGTGTAAATAAGTTGTATCAAAGGTGTAGTGGTGAAGGTGTTGGGTGGGTGTGTAGCCAATTACATGACGACAACACCTGTTATAATCGATGGTGAAAGTGAACGAAAATCAATACATCGGTTACTGCCCGATGTAAGGAAATGTTGCCGCATATGAGACACAGGAAGTAGCTACGGACGGCTGCACTAAAGCGAGTGCGTGTATGCAAAACTATGTTGTAAATGTGTTTCCAAGACGAACGAACAGAATACGATCAGCAACAACTACTACCGGTACAAACAGTAACACATCAGCATGCAGGCGGCGAGATGCAATGCCCTAAAAAACAACATGCTAAAATGCAACACTTCGGAACAGGGTCCGGCAAACGCAGAGGTGATTGATAAGCAATACGATTGCTACTTTCTTTTCGCTACTACTGAGAGACTGCGCAACAACACACACACACTGCTGCAAACAAATCTGTTACAAATCGGTAAAAAATTGAAACAGTAAACCAATGAACGATTAACGAGGCATGACACGAACAGAAGAATAAAACAAAAAACACACGATAGCGGAAGTAACATTGAAATGAGCAGGAAAAGAAACCATGTACAAGATAAGACAAAACACAATGAATGATCTTAAATTTAATTTGGATGAGAAAAAACGACAAATGAAAAGGACAAGGATCAAACATAAAAATGAACATGAAAAAAAACAGAATAAATGACTTACAAAGAATTGCTGACAAACAAACATAGAACAACACAAACGACAATAGTAAAAAAAGAAATATAACTTAGGAATCATAATTACTAGTAAACAATGACCAAATAAATAAGGGAACTAATTTGGAAGAAAAATGCACACACACACGGTAGAAAACAAAAAAAAAACATAGCAAAACAGGGGAGGAGCAAGGAAAAAGTCGTTTAGAGTAAGTAAATTAAAGACCTTGAAACGGCGGCCGATTAATGGCCCCATTGCCGCTGGCACTGCTGCAGCCAACACCGCCGGCACCACCGTTGCCACCGCTGCTGGTGCCGCTGCTGCCGCCGCCGCCACTGCTGCTCGATGGCGAGTCGAGCCCGGGACGCAAATCGGGAATGGCCGCGATCGTCGGTTGATTCGCAAAGCCCCGCCGGTGGGCAATGCCGTGCTCGTTAGTTGCGCCGGCTCCCGTTGCATCTGGTGTACACGTGCAACACGAAAGGGGGGCAGCAGGCAGGGTGTGGTGGGTTAAAGATTTGATATGAAAGAAAGATGTTTAACATCGCTTTTTGGTTTTGTTTTGGAGAGAGATTTGATCTAGGTGACTTTTTTATAAATCAATCTGTGACACGAATCGGGCAAATGGGGGATGAGAAGGAAGATTGCTTATGAGTAAATTTATTACGGGGCCAAGTGGAAAGAGTTCACCGAAGAGGAAAACCAATGAGATACGAGTGTGATACACAGAAACCCATGGGTTGAAGGTTGAAATCGATCCAAGAAGTTGAAAGGGGGTTTCATTTTCGCCAATAAGAGATCTGCAGTGTCGAGCAATTTGTAACACGTGCACACACCAATCGCGTACCGTATTTTCGAGGAAGTAGGGAGGGGGTAAGGAGCACCACCCAGTGAAAATAAAGCACCTCGCCGCAGTCCAAGTGAAAGCTTTCGTTATCCCCGTGAGGAAATAAAGGAACAGGAATGCCGAAAAAACTGGCCAGGTGTGGTGTGATGGCGGCCGGGATAGCGCAACGAGAAAGGTACGTGTGAAGGTAGGAAACGCGAATGCGATGCGGATGGAATACGGGTGTGATTGTGGGGCTGCTTTGCTTCCTCTGGCAACATGCCAATTAGAATGTGTGAAGCTTTCGAATAGAGAGAATGTGATGGTGAGAATTTGAAGAACCGAGGTTCTTGCGTAATGAGGGAATGTTTGTAGGAGGAACAGGAAACGAAAACATAAACACAGGGGCAGATTATTCACGAATTTTTCGAACGGAAACAGTATAAGAGCAAACGAAAATTAGCAACACATTAATAAAGTATTTCAACATCACGTAAGGATGCTTTAAACAGTGTAAAATACGTAAGATGTTTGAAAATGAAGCAAAAAATAGCGAAATTGCAACAAAACAAAACTATAACACCAGATGACAATAACGAACAAAGGTTCTTGCTCGATTTTAATTATTTTTTTTAATCAAAAACTTTTCATAGACATCAATACTTCTTGTAAATAATAGTTACAAACATACCAACCTACAGCAGTCCAATACACAGATTAATATGATTTATCAAAGGATAAAGAAGGAAATGGCTGCTGTGTGTGCAGGAAGGCAACAAACTTGAAAGTAGAGATGTAATTTACTTCGCCAATAGTTACGTGCATTCCTCATAAGCACCGAGAGAGTAAAATACGTTTTGTGTGCGCTTTTTCTTTGATTCTAACAAACTGACCAACTCTACTTAGAAGCTTAATAGCACTAATAAGTATCGTTCGGCTGATAGCGTTTGGGGTATTACTAGACACATTCCATCATAAAAAAGAAAGAAAGATACGAGCACCGAAACCAGGGCAAGATAAACGAACAGAGGGGGTGGAATGTTATCAAGATGCAACCGGTGTTAACCGAAACGTAACGTGGGATGGGGAGATGTGGAAATTAAATTAAATAACCCAACCGGGAAACTAGAAAATATAAACAAAACACAATGTTGCATCAACACATAGCGCACCTATATAGTCTATAATCGATGAGATCTATAAAACAAGCACCTTAGATAATTCATAAAAGCTGGTGGATTTGACAACAAAGATAAGAAAGACGAAGGGAGAAAAGAAGGGTGACACAACTTACAACAAACCAATATAGCTTAGATAAACAAACCAATATACAAACAAAAGCTAGCGAAACCCAAATCCGTGATTTGTTTTTAGACACAATTTAACCATCGTTGCTTATCGTTTTGTACAATTAATTTAGCTTATCGCCATGACAGAAGCGATTCAATTTTGCGTTACACACTGTTCGGTGATGTACCCGTCAGAAAGCCTGATTAGTGGTGGAGCAGATTTGGTGGGATGGAGGGTAATACAAGGAGGATCGAAATGAAATTGTGACGGATGATTTAGATTTAGTGGAAGTTTTTTTTTCGTATTTTTTTGCTGTTGCTTCAATGGAAGGTGATTCGATAATGTCATGACAAATGATTTTGCTTGATTGAGTTTGACGGCGAACCTGAAGTGTCTCTAATTGGAAGGAGCGTAAATTACACGTCGCACACATGAGAGCAAAACGGTTCGCCGCGTTCGGCTCAATCGATCGATCGATGATGATGGAAATGGCCAAATGGTTGCGAAAGCTGAGACTGAGAGCTTGAAGAGTTCTGTACAAATAAATGTGAGCGTGTGTGAAAGACATCATGCTTGGACTCACCTGGCGACTGCTGCTCCATGCCCGGATAGCAGACACATTTGGCCGGATGAATTTCGAAGAGATTGAACAAGTCCGCCAGCAGCACTACCAGATTCTGTTTCATGGATCTAAAACAAAAGGCAATGAAGGGTAACGGAGCACATAACATTAGGCACACTGTGGTTCGGAGAGTGCGGCGCGCTTCTATCTTACCCTCTCATGTAGGTTATGTCCTCTGGGGACATATGAAACACGGTGTATGGCAAACTTCGCTCGGAAAAGTTACTAACTATCAGAATATTGTGAATGGAATCCTGCAAAGAAGCGAGAAAGAAAAGGCAAAAGCAAAACAACAGTTAGATAGTGTTGCAACGAGCTGTAGCCTATTGTGTTGTTCGAAAAAGGTAAGAAAACAATCAGCAAACCAAACATGGAATCAAAGGATTAGAATGTGAACAACTCTTCACATTGTAGCTCTTTATTTGTTCTATCTATTCCGGGTAATGTTCATATTGTTTCAGAATAGCACCACTTCCTCTAACATCTACGATAGACGATAAACGTGTCGCTTGGTTTGTTTTATTGCTTTATTCTTCAATCGGTATCGGAAGCAGGGTGTCGCGGAAATGCGTCCGTCTGTCTGTCGCATACATTTCCGACACAAGTTTACGATCGCTTGTCTTTCGAAAATGTGGAACATTGCAGATACTGCGCAATGTCGTCCACCGATATCTTTTTTTGTTGGTAGCATCGCTACAAGAAGTATTCACTAAACTATGAGCGTCTTCAAACTTACCGTAATAGTCGGTACGTGGTTGAATTTAACGCTATGCCAAGGAACTAGTTTGGGACAGTAGTAGGAGATTAGATAAGCCAGACAAACACCGTCGCACAGTTCACGAAAGTCTCGCACAGGTGGAACGTTCGGGCTTTGATGTCGTTGACCCTAGGAGGAAAAGAAGAAGAAAAAAAGCCCATTTATTATTTAGATATGCACTAAAGCCCGGGGAAGGGAGGACGTTGATTTAGGTTAAGCCACAGAACGCGTGCAGCTTGCAACATATCATCATCATCGTCATCGTGGTCTGCACAAGCGCGCACTCAGCGGCGACGGAAACTTACATATTCATCCACCGCAGCAGCACCGGCGCCTCCGTTGGCCGTCAGTTCGTAGTCGATGCGCTTCTTCAGCGCACCACAGACGTGCGAAATCCAATTCAGTAAGGCAGCTTCATGATGCTGAACCGTCGGCGCTACACTACAGCCCGAAATTCTGGAAGAAGACGGAACAAAAGGGGATTAGTGATCAAGCGAAACAGACCCGAAGTAATAAGCGTAGTGCAGAGAAAGAATGTCCGACTCGGGGGCTCATAAATGTATTACAGACTGAGTGCTTTCCAATTTAGCGAAAGCGATGACCTTCCCCTCCATCTTGCCAAGACGGGGTCCCCGCTCCCTCCCTGCCGTGAGTCTAACCGTCCACATTTATTGATCGCGCATGATTTGTGGGTTGCCATAGCTCTGTTTACAAGGCCAGACACGACTACGACTGCTGCCGTCTGTATTCTCTCTTCGGAGACAGCTTCTTTGGGTGATTTTCTCATTTTCAAGTACATCAAGTCTTTGTCCAGCCTGCGATTTCCGGGACGGAAAGTGATAAATTTTAAAAGAAAAAGCCTACGCATCGCACACTGAGTATTACTATACCCCAGTTTGAGACAGTTTGTGTGGGGGTTCCTAATGTATTGCATGGTGCTGACCACTTCTCACGGTCCTTCAACGTTTGATGGTCATGGAGACCATAACTATCCTTCGCTTTAGAATCCTAATGCGACACACCTGTGCTCGCTCTGACTACGGTAAACTTTTAATCTCACTCAGGCCTTCATATGCCCACTCGAACTACTTCACGCTGTAGTTGCGAACAAATTGATTCATTTTCGTTCACTTCGTTCACACATTGCTTTATTTTCTGATTACATATTTATGCGAAAATGTTACTCAACCACACAGCTCCCCTTAAACACGCACTTCCTCGATAGAGCCGAGCGTTTTGCCTACTCTCTAAGCTCTTGCAAAGAAAGGTTGCTCTAATTTCACGACTCATTAAGCACCACAAATGCCGGCAAACGTTTGTGCGCGCGTTAAAACACTACCTTTTCAAATCCATTGCCGCAGCTTGGGGACTTCCAAACGAACTAGCGATGGAATTTGAAGGCCCAGCAGCACGAAGGTGACCTTCTCTGTTGGCCAAATCTTCCTCTACTACGCTTTAGGGCGTAGCTTTTTCCTAAACGGACTCCGCTAACTTGCGGCACACATTAGCGAATAAGCATAGCGGGGGGGGGGGGGGGGATGGCACACGACTACAACACGGCGCTTAAGAATAAGGAGGCACACCACCCTGTGGTGGCATGGATTCGCTCCCGTAACTATGGATAGCGACAAAACGAAACTCCACGGTGCTACTGTGTGGAATCGATAATCCGAACCTTTCAACGCACAGACACACTCACACACCCTTTGTGGTGTTTGAGGTGACATGGAGTGTGTAAGGGGAGTGTGCCACAACACCCCTACATGTTGATGGTGGTTTAGGCACCCTCGGCTCCGGACAACTGGAACTGCATCAACAAGTGCGGTAAAGCGCACACGACAGTGTGTGTTTGTGTGCCGAGGGGTATTAGATTACAGAATAGCTTCTTCCAAGGATTTTTGGACCTGTCCGGTCGTTTGCGGAATGGAGCGCTGTTGCATCATCGCTTCGAGGAAGGCACTCGTTCGTGTAACGTGAGCGATGTCATCCGAACTCCTCGGAACTCATCTAACACGGCTAACTGGCAATACGTACCTCTCTAAAGCACTGGAAATTCTTCCACTGGAAGCCACCTCTTTAGCGTATAACACCATCAGCGCTTCTATCACAGTCATATGTGCATTCTGGAGGGAGAGAGACGAGAGAAAGAACATGATATTATAAGCATTGCTATTGACGGGCCTACTACATCGGGCAAGATTTGATACTCACAATTCTAAGAGGATTCGTCTGTATGAGTACCGTCTCGGTCAGAGGCTGATCGGACGACTCGTTCAGCGGCACCCCCTTCCGCGAGAGCGTCTGCAGGATCGACCAATGGTTCAGGCTCTGGTAGTTCGGGTCCGAGTAGATGTTGCTCAGCACCTGACAGTAGATCGACGCGTTGCCCAGCCCGACCACGATCTGCGGCTTCAGATGGTCCTGGCCCTCGTGGTCGCGGTAGAACGGATCCTTCAGTATCTCTGGCACACGATTGTTGTACGCTTTCGAGAGCAGCCACCTGACTGACGCTCTCTGTTTGGCCTGTGGAAGGAAGCAAGGAGATGGGGAAGAATAACAATTCCAGTTAGTGACTCGTTTGTTTGCAAGTGAGAGTGGTATGGATGTCTATCCCTCAAACGTTACAAAATCTTAGTCTGCATCTTGGTGAAAATGTGCATTGTATGCCACTTTTTTAATGATAAATTGCTTCCCAAGCAGACTGTGACATAACTAAATTGGAGGTGTATTACTTCATTGCGTTCGCCGTAACCTGAAACCTTCGGCGCGTTTTGGAGGCAGGCATATTGCGGCGGATCAAGATAACAACGCCATGTGCTAAAAGACAAATTAATCGCTCCATTGTTGCGCGAGACAGATTGTCGTCGTCGTCGTCGTCGTAAGTTTTGTTTTTCTTCTCCAGACAAAAAAAAAGCACTGTCACGTATTGTGGGGTGGCACAATAATTGCAAATGTTTTCTAGAGAATATCAGTCAACATCTGTCAACTGCACCACGCACAAGCGATCACATCAACCCATCTTACACACGGCGGTGTGTAGGCCACGCGTAAAGTGTGACAAGGCTACAAAAAAAAACTTCACCGACTGACTCTTCAAGAGGTAATGCGCGCGTGTGGTAGGTATATGACACAGTTGCGTGAGCCCTTCTTGCTTGAGAGTTGGGCAAAGGGTGGTGAGTTGCGAGGCAACCCACCCAACCCATCCGTAACACACCAAACACCATATATGTGTGTGCGTCAACTCGGGACCGCAAGGCCGTAAAACGTTTAATTTTATTGTTTTCTTCCTCGCCAACAATGGCACTACTTGGACTGGAGGTCAGACATAATCGGGGGAACATCCCCCTCAACAAAAAAGGGACTTTGTCCTTGGGACTACCACTATCCCGCCCAGAAGGACATTTAATGCGCGCCTAATGTTTGTGATTAGTTTGTCAAATTTTCCAGAAAAGATGAGATTCATTTCCTTGATGATTTTCCCCCGAAAACAACCAATTACATTGACTGTATTGCGTCTCCGCTCCAAGACGTCATTCCGATTTGCAGGCAAAACATTTGCCCCCCACCACCACCCACAACATTACTTCTTCGGCGGCGGCAGCGGCGTGCGTGACGCTCGTTGACTTTTCATTGGCATAATTATGGACCGGGTTCCGGAGCCGAAACCATTCATTCATCGCTCCACCGCCGTTAGGTGTTGGTGCTTTAACGGCAACTAAAAACCGTACTAAATAACGTTGACCTCAAATGCCCCGCACACCACCCCTATTCCCACCAACCCAATGTTTGGTCGGGGTTAAAGGTGAACGTTTTGCCCGTGGTGTGCCACATCCACCACCAGGCAGAGTAATCTGGCCGAAAACGAAACCTGATTTACACGGAATCACACTAAGGGGAGAAGAGAGTTTGTTTACCTTTTTGCTTAAGATTGTGTGCCTTGTGGTGGTTTCAGTGGTGGTTGTAGTGGTGGTGGTTTGGAACTGTTCAAACACCTTTACCTCCCAGAGGGCTCGTTAGTACCACACGCATGAATATGCAACATTAATCATGGGCTTGTGCCGGCACTGTGCTTAACTATCACACCTACACGCATAATGCAGTGTAATGCTAGTTAGGAATGAGTTTGCGTTACAAGATGGAGGCGTTAGTGCTCATGGAACATAATACATATTGGATAATGCTGAGCCATCCGTTGCTCATGTTACCGATAACTTCATTTTCTACGGGCTAAATCACTACCAACTTGCCTAATCCTTATGGGAAATTCCAGATAACGTGTCTTGCTGCAAGCTGCAAATCTCTTTAAAAACAAAACGCGCACCACTAAAAGAGAAAACTTTTCCAATTAATACACCCAGAAACGTCACACAATCGGTACACATCTTGGCTGCGAATCAGCTCCCCCAACAGCGTGGATTTAATCCATCGAGCTTTAGCCCTTTCCAAGGGGAACTCGAGCGAGAAGAGAATCGAAAGCACGCGTCTTCTTCGTGCCTTCCGAGTGAACTTTTAACACACCCTCTTCAAGCTAGCTGGCAGGAGGGTGTCTGTAACAGAAATTAGCCCACAAACTGTTCAACCAGCTAATGCGAGCAGCACACGCCAGAGCCGGAAGAGCGCTGCAGCAGGCCAGGCTCTTCTTCTTCAACAACCGTGTTGAGGTCGTTTAGTCGGTCGAAATAAATCGATATTATACACACACCAACACACACACGTGGTTTTGCGCTCGCCCAATTGTGCAAAGTATCGCCGCAGTGCTGCTGCTGCTTCTGCCGCTGGGCGCGTTCCATTTTCCAAAACCGTGGTGGTCTGGCAGTCCCGGCAGTCCCACGCTGTTCCTGGACGGCTTGGTGCTTGCTGCTGTGTTTGTGTGAGAGCTTTGTGTGCATTCTACATTCCGCAGCACTCGTCGGCTCACCTGGATCTCTTTACACACATTCCTCTTTCCGTTTTAAGCTTATGGCCGTGCTTTTTTTGTTTTTAATTTTCGAATACGCGAAAGTGGGCGTATTCATTAAAGAAGCATAACACACAGATTTTAAATGGCTGTCACGGTGCGCTGCTAGCGGAATGAGGGAAGTTTTACGGAAAATCAACGCCACTAATTTGTGTATGCATTGACCTTTGGTTTGGTAGGGAGCAGTGTAGGAATGTCCTAATTTAATTATGGATATTTTATCGCTTTAAGCCGCCTCATTTAAAGAGATTGTTCATAGAAAGTTAAAAGCTTACAGGGATAAAATATTGCCACAAATCAGTGCTAAATTAGTGACATTTTTTATTTTTCATTTTTAATCAAATAAAAAATTTAACCGATGTAGTAAATCCATTCTTTCTTTTTTTGAAATTATTTTCATTTACTTCGTTTTTCCTCTTGTTCTTCGCTTTCTCATGGTACAGGAAACGACAGCGTCGGATTTGTACCTATCTGTCAGGGAGTCACGTTTCAAGCCTCGTCTCCATCCCTTGCCTCTTGCCTGAACACATCCTGTGGTCAATGTCATCCACTTGAGCATGTGTGTTTAAGCTGCCTGTCGGAATTAATTACACCAAACGGCAAATGTGTTTTGTTGATCCGGTAACATGCTCATTTAACGATTTTTTACATTTTGCCGAGAGCATGATGTTTATATCTATATATAGTGACAATTGCATCACAACAATAACAGGAAAAAAAGGTTGATAAGGCAGTTTTAGTTTGTGCATAGCAAAAAAAAGACAATTTAGATAACCTAAATACATGGAGGTTTTCGGTTTTGAGAATCAAAATGATAACACAATCGTGCTTTCAGTTTACTCCAGCAATAAGTGTCTGACGCTTAGCTTTAGGTCATGATCATTAGTAGCTCTGTAATCAACGTCCTCTACCTATCTTAAGCACTTCTTCACACTTTGGAGCAAGGGGCCATACCATTCGTATAATTATTAAGACCCATTTTTCATGCTGCACCCATATAATCGGTACATGCGATGGTCCATCTGGGGACACTTAGACATACTCAGATACATCAGATAGAACATTATAAAATATTAAACTTAAAATTTCAGTATCTTTCGTGTATTGTACTTATAACCATAATGAGAACAGTTTAACTTTTGCAGTTAATTTGAAATGGATGTCACTTGCGATCCACCCGATTTCTAGTTAGATTTTCCACACTTGGTCACTCCCAATCCCGAATGACTCACCCGCGACACACGTCCATGACCGCTCAACAAGCCTGAGCTGCCTGAGAATAGCAACTGCCGTGGTGCAAAAATAAACACACATACACGCACCCAAGCTGCCATCTAATGCGTTCGTTCACGCGCATAAATTGTGCATCGCTCGCCCGTCCGCTAATGCGACTCTAACGAAAAGATCGTTCGATGCATCCAAATGCTCGGGACGGCACCCGTCGTCAATCTGGCGTTGCTCGGTCGACAACCACAACGAACTCTCTTCTTGCTGGAGGAGAAGATGGCAGGGGGGAGGGGGATTGGTTTGTGTGATCTTAAAAATAAACCCATCCCCATCCCAAACACTGCCGCCATGCCATGCAGCATGTGCTCGGGTGTGCTATTGCTGCGCGATAAAGCAACGGGGCGCGAGAGATAGGCGACGGTGAAAGATTGTACAAGAACTCTCCCCTCGGGAATAACTGTACCGGTGGAGTTGAAATCGTGTATAGAGAGCGTACCGTGTGTACCTGGGCTGATGACGCGTTTGTCAAGTAAATGCTGAGGAATCAAACCAATTCACCGCTCATTAACGAGCCGACCGGTACCGGCACATGCACACAACCCTCTAGCGCAGTCTGATTAATATCATCTTCACCATCATCATCAGGAACATAACTAGGCAATGGCTTAAGGTGTGCAAACGCAGCTGTGTTTTTCGATGCCGCTCACAAACAACCATCATCCGCTGAAGGGGTCTTGAGCGTGAGATATGCTGCAGACAAGATGCAACAGGAAACAGCATATTGATGCGATGCTGACGTTGATACCTTAAGCTTCATTAAGTGATAAAGATCGGAAAGAAGATGTGTAGTGTACTGTGGGATGTAACGCGAAATTTATACACCATAAAGGCATGTGTTTCGAAACCCATTTCCCTGTATTGTTTATTTATCTTCACAGAAGATGGAGAAAAAACCTTGGCTCATGATATCTAAATCCCATCGCTCAACAATAAGGTCGTTTTGAGAAGGCTTATGCATCCTACTGCCATCAGCAGAGTCGTCTTAGACGACAACGAAAAGGCGGTACGAAACCACACCGGGAGAAAATATTTATGAACTGTCTCTATCACGGTTCCAACATTTCACTCCCCAGTATCGCAGAAGAAGCACCGAGAAAAGGCTGTCCCAGTATAAACCCACGATCATGATGACGATGATGTGGATGATGATGTTTTTAGTCATTTTGAAGCGATACCTTTTTGGAGTTTGAAGTTGTTTTGAAAGAAAACCGCCCATCACATCCGACAGCCGTGGCAAACAACGCAGGGGACACGGACGGATTGATTTATAAAAACATGGTAATATTTTTGCTTCCCTTTTCGGAGTTCGGTATGTGTGTGTGTATTGCCGGATGAATTAGTGGAATGGAATTGGATGAAGACAACATTTCCGCCGACAATCACAGATCTCAATCGAAAGAAATTTGGTGAGGGGATTTAAAGTTTTTAACCGCTTTTTTGTGGGTAGATTATGCCAAAGAATGACTAATAATGGTAATTTATGGAATATAGGTTGTGCGTGATATAGTATGTTGGCCTGTAAGTATATCAGCTGCTACTACTGAATTCAAAAATATTGAATAACGTCATGTTCTTCTACACCAGCCATAATTTAAGCATCTTGAAGCAGTTGCCAAGCCGATTTCAATATCCCGATTCGTGTCGATTTTACGTCATACATTATTCCGGGAGTACAGAAACATACAACTATTAGAATTTCATATTCCCAGAAACATACATCCGGAAAACCTAGTACCAGGCAAAAAGCGTCCCGAAAACGAGCTCCCACACTGTTGGCACATTGGGTTTGGCATGTTGTGTAACATGCTTGAGACTAGACGCTTTGCTGAAAACTGCAAAACCTTAACCTCCGTGGCAAAGAGTGTCAATAACGAGACGCCCGATGCGTTCGACACCGACACGACACTGGTGGGGGGGCCTACGACAGGCCACTTAGCGAACAACAATGCCAAGTTCACCGCACGGAGTCACCCGTTCACCCCTTCTGGGTTGGTCGTCGTGTGTGAGGGTTGCTTCCACCACTACCCTTTTTTCATTTGTTGCTGTTGATCGGACAAGCTTCGAGACAAGCCTTGAAGCTATGGTATGGAGAGCGTCATATATCAACCGACGAGCGAAAAAAAAGCCGTGCTTGGGCGTGATTTTTGGTCGCTTCGATCGATAGTGGTAGCAGTAGGAGAGACGACCAAGCAGTTCAAATTGGGCTTCCGTAGTGGTGTGGAACATAAATTTGCACATTAGAGAGCGAGAGCGAAATCGGATAGTGAGAATAGCGGCGACGGCGGCAGCTAGAGAAACGAAAACGGAAGCCGTATGGTGGAATAGAATGCCTAATATTATGATTACTGATAGTAATGATATAAAGCTTCCTTACCAGGTTCAATAACCATGGAAAAATAATGATTAAGGGAATTATTGAAGATTTCTTCTTCTTCTTCTTCTTTGGCTCAACAACCGATGTCGGTCAAGGCTTGCCTGTACCGACTTGTGGGCTTGGCTTTCAGTGACTAATTGATTCCTCCCCCCCCATAGCAGGATAGTCATTCCTACGTATGGCGGCACGGTCTATTTGGGGATTGAACCCATGACGGGCATGTTGTTAAGTCGTACGAGTTGACGACTGTACTACGAGACCGGCTGATTGAAGATTTATCATACAATTTTACTACTGTATAACCTTCTTTTTCAATAATTTGCATCCATAATTGATAGCAAAAACCATCAAATACAGTATAAAAGAAGGTCATCTAATTTATGCAGACCTATTTCAATCGAAACGCCTACCCCTTTCGAACCCCTCTGGGGCTGCAAATAAACATTCGTTGACAGCTTCCCGGTACAACCAACGCAATCCGTTCGCTTTTGCTTAAACCACCAACCACCACCACTCAACGGAGTCCTCAAGAGAGTGCGACCTCAGCTTTCATATCATTTGCCAAGCGAACGAAACTGACAGCTGTCGGGTGGTCAGGTCGTCGTCTTCTAGTCGGAACGGGAGCAGCAGAAGAACTCGATATACCTGAGAGCGGCGGCATCATTACAACCGCACGAAGCGACCGGTGGTAGAAGGAAACGATACCGTTTCTGACCCTAATTGATCTATTAGTCAATATTAATTAATTGCACAATTAAGCGTTTATGATGATGCGCAAACTGGCGCGATCGCGCTCACCCGGTGCCTCTTCTTTCAACGCGCATTGGAAGCTTGCCCTGGAGAATATAAGCAAGTGTGGGTTAGCGATAGAAAGTACGAAGATACATATCCCAGCGAACCGGGAGAGTCGATCGGCGAAGAATTGATTTCCCCTTTGAGAAAAGCACTCCAACTTGCGGCGATCAATCAAATCCTACGAATGAGTGGAAGAAATCGTAAACTGCACAGACGGGGCGCGCGCTCAACCCAGGAGGCTTCGTGACTGCAGACTTCGAACCGGCTAACGACTTCAGGTTCGACTTCGGTGGCCAGAGCAAGGTATCCCACGCCAAATCGGCATTCGGTGCAATTCCAACGCTCCGCGCCACATTACTGTTTATGTATGTGTGTCTGGTATGATAATTTCCGTTCCGCTGCATTTTTTGCAACGCCCCTCTCCTGCGCGCCTCCAAAACGGAAAGTGACGTCCAATCATTCCAATCACTATTCCCCGTTCCGTTTTCAGACGCGACTTAAGGAATTCTCTTTCTCCACACAAACGCACACACACACACACCGGATGACTGATCGTGAGTTCCGGAGTTTCAGGGCGCGTCAACGCCCCAACACACACGCCTGGCAGTGGTGCACGCCTCTCGTCTGTCTCAGGTTTCGTGTCTCCTGCTTCCGGTGCAATAGCAATCAGCAATGTTGCTTTGCATGTCTAAGCATATGCGCGCGGGTGAGTAGCATTACATTGGTTCTCGCGCAACGCTACATAAATATCTTCGCAGCACCTAACCTAGACGGTGGCGTATCGATTTCAAAGACTATTTTCGAACAGAACTTTACTACCTTTTGTCGGAACCTTTGGTGGTGCAGTGTGTTCCAATAATGGTGCGGATTGTTTTCATTGTCACACACGATGAGTTATGGTGGAGAGAAGATTCGTTGTTGTTTTGTTGAAGTCCTATTTGGATGTGCCAATAAATGCTAGCCATAACGACTAGCCATTCGAGTGATTTATATAAATGGCAGCACGGGAGAAGTTTGTCTTCTGTCGCTCGGAACTTGTCAGACAGTGTGTTTTTGTCCCTGTTACCACATTTGAAGGGACAAAATGAAGCATTTTGCATGCTCCGTAGGGCGTGAGGAGAGGACCTGCTGTTATGTAAGCATGTAAAGTAATATTTTATACCAACAAAGCAAAACATTCAGTTTCTTTCAAATGCATAGCGAAACACAAAACGATCAAAAAAGCAGCAAAAACACGAAACCACATCCTGCTGTTGAGCGTCCGCTTCTAAAGTTCCAAAATGTTCGCTACTCCTACACTGTCGAAATGACACACAGCCACGCCAGGCATTCTACATTACTGTAGGTGAATTCCACCTACAAGAAATGTGACACCACCGACGCGCCTTGTACGTTGGTCTTTAACTCCCCTCTCTTCGTGGTACGGAGATTTACATACATCTTGGCAAATGGTGAGTATATATTCTCGTTTCGTCGCAACTATCACCGTTTAGCAGTGTGTGTGGCCATCGTCCGGATGGTGGAGAATGTGTGTGTAGTGGCCAATCGTAATTTATGCACATAAACCACGCACAAGTGCGACAAAACATGACGTAATGATATCACACTTACGAGGTTTTGTATTACGTTATGATCTTTTTGTTGCTGCTGCTACTTCTGCTTAACTCAAAATCAAATAACATTCTGTAACATCACTTATCCAGCATCTCAGATACAATAGGAGTATAGGTTAGGAACATGATCTTCATTGGCACAACATCTCCAATTGGCAGTGTGTAATATCGTGCATTCCTTTGGAATAGTAGCTACACGAGAGCACGAACACTCTACCACAAGAAGGTGTCAATTAAGACATCTCAATCAAGCGGACAACTTCAACGGCGGCTGTAAAGAAATGTGGTACACGACGCTTTCCTAAGCCACAACAGCTTTATTCCCTCCTGTGCCCTGTGTTGTGTCCAATGTACCATACAAATGCGTACGTCCGCTCATGATCGGTACCGTTGCCAGATGCTTACCGACAGCACGATTACAAATCTCGGTACGCGTACACCCCAGGTAACCACAGTTTTCCGCAAATCCATAAAAACCTGTTGTTGGTGGCGCGAGCGCAACTTAATCGACCGCAACCGAGCTCGGTGGCAATTGTGCAGTGATCGTGTGTACACGCGCTCTTTGGCCATCGATTGGCCCCCGGGTGGACCTCCGGCGAAGCATTTACCCGGGTGCGCGGATCGTAAATTAGCTACAGGTGGTGGCGCTGCTGCCCGGGAAGGTGTAAACTATCGAGTTCAACCGTGACTCACGAGTACTGCGAGACGCAATTAGTGATCTTTAGAGTTCACACCGGGCCATGTTTTGGGGAGTTTGAATCTCTCTCTCTCTCTCTCTTTGCCTGGAAACCTTATCACTCTGTTGGATCGGGAAGGTGTTCAGTTCCGAATGCGATAATAATCGGACAAGCAAGTTCTTGTCCCGTGTATGCACACAAGTGCACATTGCACTTGACGCGGGACTGGGTAATAGAGTCGTGACTGAGCTGCAGCAACTGTCACGACGGGGAGGAGCAGTGCTGTGTGATACATTACGACATCTGACGTCTGCACTACCCGTGACCAAAACGTGCTCGGCCAACTTACAACCCGGCCGGCAGGGTAAGGGCCCTGTCTCCTCTTGCTCGCCCATGATCACACAGGAGAAAGTTCAAGCATCTCAAATTCTTGGCGCTACTTTCTCACACTCATCCGCCGGCCCCCGAGAGGTAACTTGAAAGCTGAAGGAGAAGCTGACAACCACCCAGTGCCAGGTCACCACTTTCTTCGATGGGTTGCATCAAGGTGACACGGTAAGGGGGGGTGTGGTCAGAGGGCGATAGGCAAATCCCGGGCTGGTCAACTCGGCGCTGGAAGCAGTGAAAACCGTTCCGAAGGAGAAAGCGAAAGCCTACTGCTGCTGCACCAAAAGACAACGTAAACGTACCTCGGGCAAAGAGAACGCGCGGCCAGTTAAACGCCATCCATGACGGAATCGACGAAATGCAACAACAATAACAACAAACGGCCCTTGTCCCTACGCGTTGGACCGTTTTGGGGTGGGTTTGGTAACGCTTTTGCCACCGCGGGAAGATGATGTCTCAGGTGCTCACAGGATGATGTGACTCGGTAAGTGACTCGCTGCTCCAACAAACACAAGACAGACAGTGTCTCGCCACAGGGATCGCGCGGCTGAACTGAAGGGAAAAATAAACACTGCTGGGCATAAACAGACACGCACACACACACATACACGGTTACGATGTTGCTGTTTTCGTAACCATGTAGCCGTCCGTGGCAATCTGTGGAACGCGTAAAACGTGTCGTTGAAGAGAAAATGTACACTGTTTTTGTGGTTGATGGAAAATGAACCTCAAAACGCTTCCCAGCTAGAGGAGGTCGTCGCAGTTGCTTTGGCAAAAAACAAAAGTAGTGAGCACTGCGGATAAACACGACGAACCGAATGGAAAGGTGAGGGAACAGTAATGTTTTCTTCGTCCGACATGGAAATGCCAGCCCAGACACGGGTCGCTCCCCCCATTGAAGGTAGTTAATCAACAAATAAATTAGTACAGCTCAGCACGTGCTTGACCCTTTATGTCTCCCTGCAGCCATTCACGCGCTGCTGCTAGCTCTTATTCCCTTTCCAAATTGGATCAAAGATCAGCATCCCAGCCACACTAAGGGCCCACGACGACGTTGGGTCACCAACGCAACAAGTTTGCTAGCACGACAACACTTTTCGTCACTCATCCCTCTTTCACCTTCAGTTGTCTTGCTACGCACCGATAGACGCTCCTTGTTACGCGTCACGATTTTATGTCCATCGTTATGCCCTACCAGCGACAAGGTTCAACAGACATCGTCTTTTTGGTGTGGAACTCCAAAGGCAAACAGAGCGAAAGAGAGGGAAGCAAAGGGCCAACCACGGGCCATGTGTCAGTGGCATGGTCTGAACCGCAACATAAACCACATGCTTCCGTAATTCTCTGCTGTGCGGTACGTGTTGTGCAAATGGTCTTGAGAGAGAAAAAACAAAAAACTTTAAACCTGCTGCAACATGACAAGACATAGATGGGAAAGAGGTACTAGTGACTAGTTTTTTTTTTTTGCAAAATATGAATGAAACTTTATAGTTCTTTAAAATACTAAAAACGGGTTAGATTTAAAAGAACCTAAACCGGAGGTTTGCAGGTACACCAAAAGTACACTCCATATTGTTAAGAAGTCAAATGTGCTATACTTGTTAAGGGTTGTGTCATAGTAAATGCAGGTAACGTTTCCTTCTGTTTTTAGTTGCGCAAAACTACGTCATATTCGCAGCAATGGCCAAAACAATAGTTTGAAATTATGTCGAATGAGGAAGTTAAACCATCACTAAAAGGAAAAAAAACAACAGTTTCGTTAGAATCTATGCAAATAAAAATAAATATCAGTTCCATAGAATTTATTATTGACTGAACGGGTAAAACAGAATTATAACGCGCTTATTGCCAGACTGACCAAGAAGAATACAAATCGATCTCTTATCGATGCAGTCAGATGTACGCTCGTGGTGTTGTGGTATACGATCGGACTAGCACAGCGCAGGTAGTGAGTTTAAGCCTTGTTTGAACCCTAGAACAAGAAAAACTGTCAGCAAACATAACAAGGAGAGCCATTTTGTTTAATCACGGCTTCGATGTAGCCTCAAAACGATTGGCAGCCGATCAACCAAACAAACCCCAAAAGCAAGATGACGGTGCGAGAGAGGTTGGATCTCAATTGAAATCTTTCTCGAACACAGTGACGTAAGCCTTTTTGGGGTCTGTGCGCGTTAAGGAAGAAGATCGCGTAAGCGTAACGAAACAAAAACCCACAAAAAAGAATTGATCGTCTCAAGAAAAAAAAACCCTTTCCGAAAACGAATCGAAACTAAACAAATAAATTAGTGGTAATTTCGAGGCACGATCAAACGTCGCTCAAACCGCCAACGTAGCAGGCAGTGTGTATATATATATATATGACAATCCGGAACCGCCATTAACTACCACCGATCGCGGAGTGATGATGGTGAGTGACAGACCGTGCGGGTTGGATTGGCGGCTGCCGGCAGGTTGCATCACTCTCTCATCAAAATGGTTCAAATTCCAGACCCGCCAGAAGACGAGCGACAAGTATCGTAAGCAATATTATAACCAATACGAAACGAAAATAGATCCCGCAATTAAGTATACACATTCCGTTAGTTTCGATATTTCTCCACCACCATGTGTCGCCGCAGCAATGCGATGATGGGAATGGCGTGGAAATGTTATAATATGTTGTGATGAAAGTACTTTACTTCGGTTCCACTCCGCTTTGATTGACCAGATGGATCCAAACCCCGATCGTATGAAACAAGATCAACCGTAACGCGGTGTGTCATTTGACGTTCGTTGGCGGGACACGACAGTTTTGCTTTCCATTTGTCATGGTTCGTCGGACGCGTTGGGAGAATTTTCTACTCTCGCGTCTCTGGGGATCATCCATGGGGCCTGAGGCCGGAGCAGGAAAGTTGCCAAGATAATCATCATTATTACTCAATCGAATGCAGCAGCACAAGAAGCAGTCGGCCGCAGCCTCTATCGCCGACTATCACCCATAACGCATTGTACCACCACTACCACCGACTTTGACTTTGGCGGAACGATCGGGAATGGGTGGAAAACCGATCAGAAATTCCACTTTCAGCCTCCAAGCTGCTACGAGTGTTCGTCGTACGCTCTGTTCCGTTTAGCGACCGGGTAGTAGCAAAGTGGGGTTAATTTCATGGAAATATTTCACCCTTCTCACCAGCAGTATCCCACTTCTGCCGATCGTTTTCTTCCATACGACCCTCCGACAAACCGATCATCATCGATCACAGCCCGGGAAACGCGGCGACTCATATTCGATTGTTTTATAGGAGATTATTATTTTCGTTCCACATAATAGGGCACAAGCCGGACGTGCGAGATGAAGATGAGAGTGAGACGAGGGAAATATGAGGCGAATTGCGGATCAAGTTCACCCACCCCGAAGAGATCGCGGGCGCTGAGAGCCTGTATTGTGTGCTGATACGGCCAGTAGCATAAAACCATTTTCATCTCGTCTTCACCCCTTTTATCTCGTTACTCTGCTGCGGTTGCTGTATCTGCTGCCGCTTCTGGCGTAGGGTCTTATTCAATCAGAGATGACGTACGTACGCGCAAGAGCTATGCGCTCCAAGAAGTCGTTGATGCAGTGTAAGTTGGGCAATAATTGCCTTTTGCTGCAGCATAACAAAAGAGCAGCAGTCGGACGGCGTAGAGACGACGACCTCCACTACCAACACACATCATGTTTCTGTATTTGCCACACATAATATCTCGCGTGCTGGTAGTAGGTCTACCAGACGTACGGAGGCACTCGCCCGGCAACTCGCCAGCAGCTCCAAGCCAGCAATTTCAGCTTAACTTTGAATTTTTGTTTACGCTACCGAAGGAAATGCAACCGGATCTTACAGACATCAGCTCCTCTCTATTTACACACACAGACACTGCAATGCATACTGCTTGCCGCATTCGTTTCAGACCTTGGGCGGTACCACTTCCCTTTCTTTCCTTGCTCATCTCCATCACCCAGCAGCAGCAGCAGCTAATGATTTGTTTGTTGGAATTTGCCTTTTTTCTGGAGTCTCTTCTGGAATTGTTGGGTGTTGCTTGGCTTCAGGTTTCACCTTGCACTAACTTTTTCGAACGAAGCTGTTGCTGCTAAGGGCGGTAATTAAAGTGCGAATGTCTAGCAGTGGATCTAAGTATTGAAAAAATGGCTCAAGATAAATTACAACGTGCATGGGCAAGTAGAGTTGGCTCTTGGGCGTTGGACAAACATGCATGCCCCGTGGTGGAATAGAATTCATCTGAATCGGCATCGACAGAAGCACTATTTCCAGCGTCGGCAAGCATTACGGCACGTTTTATCGTAAAACCATGAGTTCCAATGCTCCGAGATGTTCAAGTTATCCGCAATATCTTAATGTTACGGTTATTTTTGGAAAAACATACACAGAAAACCTAAACACAATTAACTCCAAGACATTGGAGATACCTAAAAGTAAAGCACATGTCTCATTTGTTTCATTTGCTTTCCACAACATCTCCGTTGTTCGGTGCCGACGATTTCGTTACATATTGACGCACGGTTTAATATCGACAGGGTCTTGAAAGACTGGAAACGCTCCAAAACTTGCCAACCCACAGACACACACATGCCAATCGGTTTGTTTTAATGGTGATTTTGTGTATTTCGCCCGGCCAGAGTCCTACGATCACGGCGCGGTGATTTTAAGAGCGACACAGAATTCGCTGCGGCGCACCAACCTCGGACGTACTCCCACGGAATATGGTAGAGAAAAACCTCCACCGCAACGAGCGAGAAGGTTGCCTTCGGCTTACTGAAAGCTGCCGTCATCATCAGGCGCTAACCTCACAGCGTCTAAGTGATCTCGTGGTAGTGGTAGTAGTAGCAGCTGTACAGTATCTTCCACACCGGTCCAGTCCACAGGTAAATAACCCATTACTACCCCTGCCCGGGTGGCGAATGCATGACATCAAGCGAGAAGAGTGTGGGCGCAGAAAAAAAGGCCTCCTCTCCCACCCTGCGCCTCCTTGTAATTCGTTCGTCGTCGTGTGACCTAGCCCTCAATTTCCTCACAAACACACATGCACACGCCCAACAGATGATAAATGACAAATAGAAGCTTCAGACGCAAGAATGTCAACGCTTGAAATAACAAAATCATTGCGGCTAAGGCGGCTTCTTGGGCTGACAGGCAAATTGGGGACCGCTGGCCGACAACAACACTCTGTTGGGGGTGTTAAATATTTATCAATGAATGAAGTCATTTTGGTGGTTGAGCTTGGAATGGAACAGACAGGAAGTGTTGATGTATAAGGCAGAGAATATGATTATGAGGAAGGTGACATTAAACCATCTCAAAATGTAATTAGTGTTCATTGATAATTGAAACAGTTCCGGTCTGAAATACATTCATAATGTGTATCAACACTGCTTTATTGTTGTGGTTTTGGTAATACGTCACTGTATTTCAATTTGTTGGAAATAGACAATTTGCTCTAGCATATCATCAGATATAGCATCAGACAGAACAACAGCGTGTTAATAACTTACATTGGTCACACTCAGTCAAGCTTATCGAAGAGCTAATAGAACAACTCCATTTTTCCAATACACAATCGGTGTTTTATTTACGTGATTTCATACAACAACAAGAAAAACAAAAACAGAAAATCTGCCCTGAAGAATGATTCATTATTTTAATTATTTAAGTGCCCTCTCCTTCGAGCATGACTGGCGGAGTTGATGTTTTGTTTGTTTTGCGTCAGGAAGTAATTCCAAGCCCTTGCGGCAAAGAACACTACACACACATCAGGAGCAGCAACCACACAGTTTGTGACAGTCATCGTATGTGCATTAAAAGGGGGAGAAGAGAAAAGTTACAAAATCAAAAGCAAAAATGTGGCTCGACCTTGTGGCGGAAGCATAAAACCGCCGATAGCTTTATAGCATGATCGGAGAAGTGTAACTTTGGGACTGTGCCTTCCACAGCATATAGGAAAAACCTGTATGAAAAAAGCGACTAATACTGCGGATAAGCAGACTGATGAGTTTTTCTGACCCCTTTTTTCTCAATGGCTCTGGAAGAGTAGTACCGTCTGCAGTTGCATGCTAAGGTGCGATTATGTAGCTACGCCCTTATTTTTAGTCGCCCATCTGCTGTGAAGCTCTCACTCCCTTGCAAGGGGGTGAGGGGTTTCCCACCAGAGATAGTGTTAAGGAAATTGGAATGCGTGCAGTAGAATACAGTAACATACATTATCACACCATATTTTACGGTCATTTTAGAAGCTGATTTTATATTGGACATAAATGGAACGGAACAGTGATACTCATTCTAGAGAACATAGTGTGAATTTAACGATCGAAAAAAAGTCACACGGAACTTCAACACGAATCATATGACGGTTTGTTCTACGAATTACTCAGAACATACTACGAACTAAGATCTGACAGAAGAGAATTTTTACATCTCAATAAATAACTTCAGTTTTCTAGAGGGGATCAGATGATATAAAGGTAAACACGCTGGTAAGGCCTGTAAGCCCGGAAGTGATTCCATTGGTTATTAGACTGGCAAGAAGACGCATTATAGAATTCAGAATTGAGAAGAATTAGTCAAACTGAGATCTCAGAGATCAGAGACAGCTCTGAAGATCACATAGAAAGCCTTGAAGGGAGATGATAGTAATATCCTTAGAATTGAAAACCACAAAACCTTGAATACTTCAATACTAATTAACTATTTAGTTCCCTACAATAGAAAACAAAGAACAGAGAACCTTCCTCAATTCTTAATCAAGGATCTAATTCCTAGTGAGAGGTGTATATTATCTAAATATCATATCGAAAGTAAACACATACGAACATGTTAATACATTTCAATACGTTAGTCAAAATTTGAAGTCTGAATGATTCTTGAGATCTAATGCCGTATTGAGAGAGTCCATGGAGAATTACATTAGAAACCCACATTATATGATATCCAAAACATTAGGAAGCTGTTTGAAATTTAGGATTAACAGCGACAGTTTTACATCTAGACATAGATATATATTTTACCGAGCTTTCACCTATGCGGTAGCGCCTGAGGATCGAAACCATCACACGAAGCTTACCCGAACAACTTCATACAGCCATGTGGGGCGTGACTTTCGTCCGACTTGCTGGGTGTGCCTCAGTGTACATAAATTATAATATTCCCATCAATATGTGGGTCATTGTTAAATCGATACGGTAAAAGCGCAATAGAACAATAAATCCAAATCAAATGTATTGAACCGGTAGTACACAAGACGGTACATTTTCATGGTCAACAACTTCTTTGCACGATATACACATCTTTTCAGCCTTTCGGAGAATTATCAATATCGATCATAAAAATAAAACAGAAATGTTGGTTTACCCAACGTATTTCACTTATGTTTAATGTTCGTAAATACATCCGCTAAACAACACAATCTTGAACGAAATACCGTTTCTCATTACGATGTTTTAGAAAACATCCACTCCCTTCTAATCTTCTCCACCAGTGGCAGTTAGCGGCATTTCAAACGAACTTTGAACCGATTTCCATTAACACCTACTTTAACAACGTGCCGCGCCCCACCTTGCCTCTCCTGCACACATCGATCGCTCGTATAAACGGGGCAATCATCATCATATACGATCGCGGGGGAAAAAGGGAAGAAACGAAAGGAAAATCAAAGATCGTTTCACAGTTCATTCGGTTCTGCTTGGTGTCTCTGTGTGTGTTCGGCATGGGTGTCTATGTTCCGGCACCATTCGGAAATTAGTCTCGGAAAATCATCCCATTTTCCACTGCTTCGGTGATATCATTGGATCGGAATTTTGGAGAGGGTGAAAGAGAGAGAGAGATATTTATAAGATGCAGTTAGCAGGGGCCGGAATAACAAATCAAGCAAAAACAAAACCGGTGTAAGCTTTAAATTAAAATCCGTTCCAGTCATTCTACCACTGAAGCGCCATCTCCCAGCCAGCCCAAACATTCGCGGCAGGCAAAACAATGTAGACAAAAAAGGAACCAAAACCTTTCCGTCAGACACGGATAGATCTCGCAAAACAGCATCGGCTAAATTTAGTATGACGCAAGCCTGTCTTTGCAAATTAATGATGAGTTTCTTGCAGTAGCGGCAAAAATCGATGGCCAATGGGGGGAGGTTGGTTGTCACACACTCGTGTGCCGGGTGGTTTGGTACACAGAACCGGCGGATCGTGACATCATCAACAGTCACACACAGTTTGCTTTTTTGCCAAAGGAGGGGTGGTGACGGTTCGTGTTTGTGTATTTTTCCTTCTGGTTCTAGTACACATACACAACACTGTTGCACCTTTCACCGTAAAGCGACGCGAAGCCAACGGAAATAGAAATGCTCCGAAAATGGATTCCAACGGTCCAAATACGTAAGGTTTTTTTATGCAGCCTAAACAGCACCATCCCTTCCCTCTCTTTTCTGCCTAGGGGGTACTGTGTCTGGACAGTGCAAATTTTTGGAACTTGATTTCTCCACTCACTTCCCCCATTTATTTAAACGAATCATTTTTATGTGTTTCTGAAATATCATTTTATTTATTTTGTTTCGTGCTCATTTTGGCTAACCAACACTAGAGCACACGGATGCACTTTCTAACGCGGATTGGCATGGAGGGAAGAAATATTGCGGATATTTTTCATTCCATTGTCTTAAAAGAAAGTTTTGCGGGCCAAAAAAAACAGTAGGGGCGGGTCTTATTTATTTAATTTATGTGTTCTTTAGTTTGCTCAATCTTTCCCCGGCTCTCGCTCTTTTCTTCCCTCAGCTTTTTGTTTTTTTTGCACAAACCTCCTAACCCACTAAACGTGAGTAGCATGTCGATTTGATGATGTTCGGTGCATTACCAATGAGGTCGCGGCCGTTGGCGTGAGTGGCCGCCTGCGGGAGGGCGTGGAGGCGAGTTGTGCCACGCTGGTGGATGTTTTTTGTTAGACTCCCTAAACATCACAGAGCTTACGGATGCGGAGGGGGTATTAAGGTACGAAACCACCGATAGGGTCAACGGTAGTTTCTGCTCTCTAATGCTTCGGATGGTTGTTATAGTGGGTGGCGTTACATCTTAACACACTCTTCAGGACAACCGAACCGGCCCACGTACGATTGGTGTTAGGTTTAAGGCTGGTGAAAGAGTATCACTGTTGCCTTTTTCCTCAAGTGCCTCTTAACCCGATTCATCAAACCGAATCTGGACAGCTATTGCTATGTGAAAATGGCGATGCATATTCATAACAGGGGGAGCTAGCTATAAATATACACACACACAACATGGCAAAGATAATGTTTTTCCACACCTCCGTTAAGCTTTGCCGGACAGATAACGAACGACTTGATTGAAATGAATAAATAAATCTTCATCTGGATTATTTTTGTGACACAAATTGAAGTAGTTTGAAGCCTTAAATATATCATAAAAAATGCAATCTAAATTAATATAACAATTTCATAACAAACGGGGCCCTTAACCATGCCACTACTAAGGTTCAAACTTTACATATACGGCGGCAAACGATACATACTGAAAGCCTGATTTACACAACACACTCAATTAACTACAGGACTTCATTTTGCTGAATTATACTGAATAATTCAAATCAAAAATCGACCACGGGATAGGGCAAATCGAGTATCTAGAACACCATACATGTTTAAACATTCATTAATCTCTGCAGAGCTATAAAAGTTTATTAATCCATAAACTATTATAGATTGATATTATTCAATCAATTATCAATAGATATCAATAGGCATCAATTAGACATAACTAGTTTAACCGTCAATATAACCAATTAAATAAATAAATAACAAAAACTGTGGATGCGTCATACTAAGCTCTGAAAAAAGCTCCGTAAATTGTTTAAATTTAAGTTAAAGTCGACATTGTTTCCTGGCGAGTTATAAGCACTCATCATTGTTAATCAGGGATCGTGGGATCCAAAATTAGTCGATCTGAATTCTATGTTGAATAGTGTCCTGGATCTTAACATTCTACTGGGGCCCTAAAAGTTCAATTTAGTAAGAATTGACGGGGCGTCAAAACAATCCACTAATAAGTTTGTCTATAAATAAGCACTGTGCCGTCTTTCTTCATGATCTTGATGAATCTTGATCTTGAATATTGAATCTTGAAGATTCTTGAATATTTATCGATTAACGAATCTTTGAAGATTCGTGATTTTTAATTGGAGTTTCCTGAATCTTCAGAGATTCGTGGATCTTTGATTCGTATGAATAAATCTCAACGAAAGATTCATGAAACCCAACAGTACAATGCACAAGTAACTTTCATCCATTTTTCTGGAAGTGCAAGAAGTTTTGATTAAATTTTCCTACAAAATTCCGAAAAATATCCAATGCAAAAGTTTTATTTTATGACAAAGATAGGCCAAGATAGTTTTAATTCCAGTTTTTGCATTAAAAGGTTCCAAAATATAGGCTTTGGCAAGACAGTACAATGATTCTTTAATGTTTAAAATTTGCTTTTGACAAATCTATTATATTGATTGATTGATAATTGACATTTTGAAACATAAAACATACTACATTATTGTCAGTATATCACAATAAAGAAAGGCTGACCATAAATATGGTATGCTAATATCAAGAAATGCACTATAAATGTGTTTATGCTTCTTGACTGTTATCTGATCCAATGATACTGCCTGGAACAAAAGCGTACCCCATGTATAAGAGACAAAACACATGTTTCACAGAAACAGGTCCAGAGTGTGTGCCGACAGAGCCTTCCATCTCACACCAAATATGTTGCTTCCTAGGCAGAAACATACAATCTCGCACCCTGAAAAAAACAGGTACCACGGACAGAGGCCTGTATCGTCAACGATTCCTCCTACACACGCCGCCTGTGTGCGCACACGAAACAGGTTCGGTCAGGTGTGTGCTGCTATCGGTGCTGCATCAACATGCAACATTAACACGCCCTTCCCGACCCCCGCCAGTACATGGGAAAGCCTCCATCGTCGACAGCAGGCAGCAGGAAAAGCGAAAGGTGCCAATAACATAACAATAAACGATGTGATTCTTTGTAAGTTTTGGGTAGTAGCGTGTGTGTGTACAGAGCACAATTTAACCTGTGTAACGTACAACGTATGACAGGTAGTGAGAGCGATTGAGCAGGCGTAAAAACGTGCAGAGAAACATTGTTTGCATCTGTATAGAAGATCGGTACCACCTTCCCCCCTGGTTGACGACCGCACTCGACCCACGAATTACGAAGTTGAAGGTCACTGACATGTTGCCATCGTTGGGGGTTGGGGGTGTTTCACCTGTTTGTACGTGTTGGCGTCTCTGTACGTGGGCGTGCGTGAGTAGTCTGTCCTATCTCCATCACACGAGATGGGGTAATGTGATCGAATGGCGTTTTTTTTCCACCAGTCATTCATTACGTGTTATTATTAGCCAGCCCCCTTGGGGGTGAGAAGGGGTGGACCAAACATTATCAAACACAAGAGAAGCGGTGAAAATATTACAGCCCAAAAATTTGAGCGAAAAAGAAAATCGAATTGATAGTGTGGCTGTGTGTGGCTGGCGGGGCTAGCGGCGGCTTATCTTCACTTTCTCTTTGTTTTGATCGATATCTTCGCGTGTAAACAATGCTGGGGACTTGCTGTGCGTGTGAAAAGACATTTTTAATGGATATATTATAATTTTGGTACAATGTTTTGTTACCTAAAGACGATAGCGAACTCATCGAATGTGGTGATTGTTTTAATTTCAAAAACGATTTTTGCAATGTTATATGTTATTTATGGAGTCTCATTCTGTTTATATTTCAAAATATCATTTATTTTAGGGCTATACTTTATGCTGCATGGGGTAATATAAATTAGCAGGAAACATTTATCAATTTTAGTTTGGTTTTTTACGCTGAAGGCAACGTTTTTCTAGTCAAAGAATTGGTTGTCTAAAAATCGTGACTCTAAGCATTGTTTTGTATATTTATACTAAAAAAACAGATCTTATTCGTCCCATTACTTATGCTTATAATGTGGTTTTTTTTACCAAGACTTTGCAGCAGATGTAGCGTGTATTTCGGCAATGTTTAAAACCACGAAATTGAACCCAAAAGAAAATTAGGAAAAATCATCGATCCATCGAGAAAAAAAAACCATCGCGCACACACACACATGACGTCAACAGAGTGTAGATGTTGTCGAAGGGTAACAGCACACACAAACACACATAGACACGAGCAGTGGAACTACTACAAAACACACTGTGTATGATTTGGCAGTGTGCGTCGGAAAACAGGAAAAACTTCGGAGTCGAATTTGATGTTGGATGAGTGCGCGCGCCGCATCCACCGACATTCCTTCGCCCCCTCGGCAAAGAGGAGGTGCAGAAGGAGGAAGAGAATGCAATGAATTGCATTAAGCAAGCTTCACTGGCCATCTATGTTAGCGGGGTGGGCGGCGGCAAGCGTTGAAATAACCGTTTCCTCCCCCAAACACGCACGGACACATCTGCTGCTGCTGCTCTGCCATTCCCTTTCGTGTGCTGTGGCGGAACTAAGACACTCCCCCCGCAGAGGGGTTTTGCTCCACAGAGGGATTCCTCCACCGTTGGTTTACCGTAGGCTTAAGCTTTATATGAAGCTTTTCCTGCTGCTTATCTTGAAATTGAAATCACCCGGTCCTGGTAAAAATTCAAATTAGCCAAAAATGCCGCACCTAGTGATATGGGGGCGAATGAATGTTGCTAACAAACAAGGCAGCTTTTATCTTAATAAAAAAAAACCCAAAAAAGAGGGGCGCCAAAGGTACACAATTTTCTCGCGAAATAAATGCATTTGCGCCACAATAAATATCATTAGCGGGAGATATTTTCCCACTGCATACAATTGCGTGAAGCTGCTGTCAATTTCGTACCACCCGGCGTTCCACCGGAAAGTGGAAGAAATTGGCCAAAAAAAGGGGTGGGGGGGGGATAAGAAATTTGCACAGTGGCAGCAAGCAGATAGCCTCGATGATAAGAAACGGCTTCAGCTCCAGGGGGGGTAAATCGCAAAAAGGGGAGACCGAATAGCTGACCAGCAGACCGAACCCAATCGGCACGATACACCAAAAAGTCTTCACCTTCTTATTCCCACACAAACCCCCTTGTGGCGGTGCACGTTCCTCTGTGTGGTGCTACAGTTTCCTCTGGCTGCATTTTTCCCTTCATCATCATCATCATCATCATCCTGCTGCTTTCTTCCCCCACTCTTTGGCGCGTCAGTTTCGGTTTCTTTTTCAATGGGCAATAAATTAAAATTCTGCCTCTTAATTTAATTTCGTTGTCTTCGCGTGTAAACGGGGCAAAAGGGGGAAAAGAAGAAGAATGTAGGAGTGTGTGTGAAAGAAAGGGTGGAATATAATGTGGAGAGCAAGGCTAGCTTTCACCCAGTGGGGTAGGGGATGAGGTGCAGATTTGGATTTGGGAGGCCTGTTGGTCCAGTTTAGTTGCTTTAGGTAGAGTAGTGGTAACCCTTCCTGTTATTGACTTAAAGCCACAATTTTTTTCCGTTTCCGTATCGACCCTTATCGCACACATATGGTCTATTAATAGGCGGTTTGATTGAAAGAAATGGAAAGGTCCCATGTGAACACGAAACCATTTTGAGCTCTATTTTATTTCGTTATTTTTCAACAGGAGGTTAACGACATCTTCGCTTTTAAAGCAATAAATCTGCTTTCGTAACAGCAAACTGTTATGCTTCCGCAGCTGACACGAGCATAAAAACCCCGGGTTGGCCAAACCAGTTCGAAATTGCAACGCAAATAAAGGTGTGTGAGCTGAATTTTCACTTTGCTGATAAGCGACGAACCTGCCGCGATACATCCAACACGTAAATAATACATGACCGGTACGGGTTTGTGTACCCTTTGGGCTGCGTCATCTGACTCTTCTAGGGCCAGGGGGGAAGGCATGGCTGTGTGTGTGTATGTGTCTCGAGGCATACATCAGCAAACACTGGCAGCAGGTTTAAACCCTTGCATTAAAAGCGTCAACATAAAAAAGCAAGTGCACCTGAACCGTTTGCTAAAAGCCTCTCCTTTCGGCAAGGGGGAAGTGAGGGAAACAAGTCACAAGAGACAAAGCCACAATGATAAGAAGCATGTTCCCATGCCAAACCAAACCACAGAGAGATAGAGAGAGAAGGGAGAGAGTGGTTCCGAGGCTTGGTCGGTCGGTTTTGATGAATGCAGTTGATATTGGTAAAGGGGAGAGTGCAGAAGGGGTGGGGGTGTGATTTGGGTGTAAATCTGGAATAAATGGAAAATAAATAGACACACACACACACAACCACCACTCTTTTGTGATGCCCCCGCCTTCTCCTGCCAATGGGAAAACGGGCGGCGAAAGGCGAGCCCGCTGATGGCGAAAGGTGACACACACAAGCACTCAGCCGGTGGCGCAGGGTGAAAATAAAGGAAATCTGGCTGGCGAGAGAGAGCGAAAGTGGTTGGGCTACTACTTGGATCGATGGCAAGGAGGGTTCAAACCCAGCGGCCCCAGCAGGTTGATTTGCAATGTTGATAAACATACACACACACACGACGGCAGCAGCAGCGGGAGGTTCGTCGACAAATTGGGTTTCTGTTTCTTTAAGCTAATTAATGCTTTCCGTTTGTGGTGAGGGAGGGGTGCTTTTGTTTTCACCTGGGCATTACAATTTTGGGCATTTCGAAAGAAAAGGGTTTCCAACAAAATTGCAAATTGACCAAAAAGGTCTGCATGAGGAAAGCTGCGATTTAGGACTCCCCTTAGAAACAACCAATATCTTAAAATAATACAAGAATAGAACGAAAAATAACTATATTGCTGAGGATACTAGCCATTTTTCTGCCACTTGAGTTAGGAAATCATCATCCTTTAACTAGTTTCTCAGTAAAAGTGTTCAACTAAGGATATTTCCTACCAAAATCATTCATATAGCAATGTTTCAGAATTAGTTAAAATAATTTTGCATTCATTTTTAATACTTTTACTATACTATAAGCCATATAATGGTTGTGTTTACCAAAATTGGAGACTTTCATCGGATTAGTCAGTTTTTTCAAATGGAGTTTGACAGTTGGCGGCTGAAATCATGTCAACACTCCATAAAAATCCACACCCAAAACTAGCCTGCGATTTACAGCCGGCATTATTTCAGCCTCAAACCATAATTCTAATTAATAGAATTAGATTCGAGTACCTGCTGGATAACTGTCAAAACAAGGTGGTGTTTACATTTAACCCAAGGTGCATTAAAGAGATCAGGTGGTGGATTCTACAATCAAAGTGTAAGTATACCAGGTGGTCTCATAGTCTGCTTTTTTATAACCAAATTTGAATATCACTTTTTAACAGGACTGGTGAAAACTTTTGATCAAAATTGACTTCCTAGAGGCTTGACGAATACTCAAAACACTCTTAAAATTGTTTATTCAAAAGCAGAAGCGATTCAACCTTCTAAGCACTTACACCTTGGGATAAGCCCACCTGAATATCATAAACACGTTGATAGCTGCTCGAAAACTGCTATACAATGCAGACAGCTGATGGGCTGAAGTTTCAGCATATGAACTTAAAAGGAAAAGGGACCCATTCACAAAATAGTTCCTTTGTGGTAAAACTTGAACAACGAATGGAATTCATATCTTCTGTTTTGTATACAAGAAAAAAGGTAGAAGATGATAAGGCTTTGTACAACGATACATTGAACATTTCTCAAAATCCCAGGTATACGCAAATGACTGGAATGCACTGTACATGTGTTTTTGCAAATCGTGTATCAATAACAAATGGCGAATAAACGCCGCAGGAAATGAGATAAGTGACTGTGTATAACTGGCCAAATAATAATTCAATTTCATTCATTAATTCGACGAATCTCAAATCAAGAATGAACCACACCACACGCGACAAATAAAAAAAACGACAATTCAAGCCGCTTTGGCCAGCCGCAATGGTTCGTCGAATCATTCGTGCACCTTCGCGAAATTGCAGTACGCCTCCCTGACCCACTCCCCTCTTCCACTCTTTCTCACTAGCATCCAAACATGGGGTAGGGGGGTTTACGTTTTCTAAGGAATGGGAACGCCGAAGCCGGCTAAATGGAGTGCGTGTGTATGTGTGTCTGTGTGTGCGCTCGTGCATTGTGTATACCGCCGTCCGGAATTTGATAAGCATTTCTTCATCGCGGCGGCCGTTTTTCTTTTATTGCTTGCTCGTTGCCGTTGCTCGATTACGGCAAGATGGCAATTGTAAGCCGTGATGGTCCCTCCTACAAAACCTACGAGAGTCGCTCTTTGGCGTTGGTTTGGTACATTGGGAAAGGTAAATTGGTACGCCACACATACATGACACACACGCGCGATGAAAAGTTTGTTACACACAGCAATTGGACCAACGAAATTTGGTGTGCGATTTCTCGGCAAGCTTACCACCATTGCGGAGCAAAAAAATCTAATAAGAAAAACAGCAAAACACACATTCGCTAGGAAAAATGTATACAAAAACATGATTCACGACGGGGTAAGCGATGATAAGAAGTGTGTAAAAATCACAACAAAAAAGGCAGCAAGCCAATAAAAACAAAACGAAAAAAAAAACAGAACACATCACAAGATAACAAGATACCGGAGACACACTGATTTCGTCCATCAGTACATTACCGATTGATGTCACAACCTTTTGTGTTAGAAAATATTTGTCACTTGCTAAACGCATCCAAATACAAAACCAGCAGCTTCTTTGTGGTTTATTTAAAATAAAGAACGATAACAACAACAGTTGCATTCCTAGAGATCATGAAGGAAGCAGGTCGGATTTCCTTTATAGTCTTTCTTCCAAAATGGCAAAAATCAATCTGCCGTATAAATTAATGACAAATTGTCAGGTTTATTGGGTCCTAATTCTCCACGAAGTCTACCATAAAAACGTAAATGTAGCTCGCCATATGTTTTTTTCAATCTGTCTTTCTATCTGCTGTTTGTGATGCAAATGAATCTCATTTTGGTTGGTTTAGCAGGTTCTTTATTTCTTTATTTCACTAGACGCAACCTTCACCCGCCAGACAGATGATATGTTTTGTCGCCCTCTTTTTCCGTGTACCGATCGCTCACCTTGACTGTTTTGAAATTTAAATTTGACAGTTCATTCACTGCGGAAAAGCAAAGCGTGGCGTGTGGCAGCAGGAATGCAATGAGCATTAGATCGTACCGTTTAATTAAATCTAATGCAAAAGCGGTCCCAAAATCAGATGACCGAGACCCTTCCCCCGTTTTAGCTGCTCACACAACACACAAAGGAAAAAACCAGGCGCACACGCACACTGTCGCTGTCATCTGTGGCGCTAGTGTGTGCTCCACTAATGCGCCCCCAAACTGTTGCGCAAACTCGCCCACCGCGAAAGGCGACGACACAGACACACACACACGGGGAGCGCGCGCGTTTGTTGTCCCGAGACACAACAGAGAGCTAACTAGATGTGTGTGTCCTTTTGTGGAAGGACTATTTCCCATCTCCCACCGTTACGACGCCAATCGTCGGTCGGCGGTCAACCTTGCACACACCTTGCACGAAGGTGACACCCAACCTACACGGCTACTTGGGTTGTTTTACGCACTTAGGGCGCTTAAAGCAAGACAATCGCGAGGGAAGCAGATACTTACAAATCGGGACTCCTGGGTTTCCATGTCGTACGCAGACCGTGTTGATGGTTGCTGCTGCTGCTGCTGGTGTTGTTGATTTTCCATCTTGAAGGTGCGTTTTCCACACTTTTTTTCTATCTCAAAACTCGCTCGCTCGCTCTCTTTCACACACACTATTTTTCACTCCCACACTCGCTCTCTCTCTCTCTCTCTCGCGCGCGATCTCTCAGTTGCACAGTAAAAAGTTCACCAGTGCGTTGCGGTCGACGGGGCAAACTGCATCACCAACGCTTCTTCGCCCGGCATTGGTGTGACGAAGGAAAGGGGTGAGCACGGGGCAAGGGGGTTGGGTTGGGTGTGGGGAGAGGGGGGGCTGAACGTTTGCAACTTATGCTCTCACACACTCACGGGGTTGGCGTGGGCTGGACACGGAGGGCAGGTTGCATACGGTCGCGTGGCCAGGATTCGCAACTTTTTTTGCTGGCGGATAGGGAGGGAAATGGGAGGAGATCTGTGTGTGTGGAGGTGGGATCTGAATTGAAGCCCCCGGAGAGGTGGTGGTGGTGGTGGTTGTATATGTCAGCAACAACCCCGCACAAATCGAACGAAACGGCTCCGCGAGATGACGAAATCCGCCGATTCGTTCCCCAACGGCCGCCACTGAGCCGGAGCAAAACAACAACAACAACAAAAACGGGCAAAAAGAAGCAACACACACACACACACGCACCGACGATTCACGGAGATGAGTAATCCAAGCAGAACACCTTCCTCCACCTCCTCCTCCTCCTCTTGGCGATGATGATGGCGATCGGGGTGGCGCAGCGTCGCGGAGGATGGACCTTTGCAGCTGGTGCAAATGCTCCCGAATTCACGACCACCTGAACCGTTCACTTCCGGTAGCGCGCACGCAACACTTCCGCACGGATGGAAAAATCAACCTGACAGCGAAAGCCTGCTCAATTGGGCTCCGGTTTTGACATCATTTCTTTCCACTTGTTTTTTTTTTGTTGTTGCTTCTTCTCTCCTCTTTCTTCCTTCGCTCCTATCTCTGCGCACCAGCGCTGGTGCCTTCTGGCTTCAATACATACTACTACCGCACACACTCGCACGCACACGCGCATACACTGACACGGCGACACATACACACGCACACACACACACAAAGCCGACGTTCAATACGGACGCGACGGACACACACTTTCGCTTCCTCGTTTACCGTTGTGGTAGTAGTGTGGTTTAACGCTCAGCACACACACACGCACACAAACACGCACGTACACACGCACACCTTTTTAACAGGCAAAACGCATATTTTACTCTACTTTATACAACACACAGCGAGCGAGCTCGTTTTAGCTGCTTGCACACATTTTTCACACTCCGAAAAGGTTAATTTTTCACTAGCCACCTGGACACAACGCACACACACACGCACACACACACTCGATGCACACCTTTGCCTGGCGTGTGTGGACAATGCTCCGTGAAGTGCCGATTTTCACGGCAAAGGAGGACGTCGCGGCTTTCACACACTTCACGGCACGATCTTGCTGCCTGAACCGAAAAAAAAACAAAACTAAACAAACACACCCATCACACGCACAGCATCTTATCGGCACACAGGCACGCGCTTACGCGTACCGAACACTTTTGTTGCTTTGTTTGCCCGAAGGGGGTTTTGCACCCACTTTTCACCCACTCGCGGCGCGAGGAAAAATTCTTCCACTGACGGTTTTTTTTTTGCTTGCTACCACTGTCGCTGGCAGTGTACGAGGGTCACCACTTCTGCACGCAACAAACACACACGCGGACTTTACGTTTGGTTGGCTGTGAGTTGGCTGCTGTGTCCCGTTCGCAGGTACTGGTACAGCTTTTGCCACGGGCACGCCTGACTTTTACACACTTTACACGAACAAAAAACCTTCTGCCTTCTGCTGCTGTTGGACACAGGCGAACGAAGACGATGACGAGCGACACACACACCCGTCCTGTTCGAGGTTGCGAATGGAAATGCCAAGATGCGTAGACTGACAGGTCTCGGTGCAGCTATCATTTCGGGCGTTCGCCATCTTTTTGCAGCTGATGTTCGAAAATGGGCAAACAAGACGTACACATATGGCTGAACCTTGGTTTATGCTCTGCCTGGCAGACGCGGGCAACAAAAGTGAGTGCCTCATGCGTACGGAGAGTTATCGGTTGTTTTGAGGTGAGCTCCTCCAACCTTGAAAACTTTATCAATGGTGATATTTACAGAAAAAAAGGATAGAATAACAGGCTTTGGTAAAAGATTTTTTAAGGCCCCCCCTATGGCAATCGAAGCAGCCCTGACAAGAAAAACGAGATAGTGTGCGGTTGATCGGTCATGCAATCTGTCAAATATTCAAAAAATAAAGTTTGTTTACATTTTGAACCGAACGATAGCTCTCACGATGTACAACGGCGAATGATTAAAAAAAGGCTACATCGGTGATGAAAATGTTGTGTGTAATGTGTAAAATAGACAGCCTTTAAATTATAAATGGTGGTAGAATCGACTTCGCACGCCTGAAAGCCGTTTAGGGTAAGTAAAACAAAGCTAATATTTGTAATATTAAATCAATTAAAGCGGTATTTTCTATGCAGCTGTTGTGCAACCGTGTTGAGCCGGCGATAGTTAGAAAGAGGGAAGAAAGAATGCCCGCAATCAAACTAAACGATGTTTGATCATGGAAAACAAGGTAAGTTGATAATGAACGTAATCCGCACGGTATCAAAAACTCCTCGCGTTTATTTTTTTAACCACTGGTTTTTTTCTATAGTTAAAAAGCATACAAAGCTCGCTCGCCGTTGGACGCTTGGACAATTACATTAACAATCATTCGGTGATCAGTTTGCGAAACGTCTTGCCGCACGCCTGGTACAGGCCCTTCTTGTCCGCGTCGGTATCGATCGTGGACTGATCGTTCGGCAGCGTCAGCATCATCACCTTCATCTGCGGGTAGTTGTGGTACGGCACAGTTCCGGTCGTCATCTCGATCGCGGTAATGCCGAACGACTAGAAGCCGTATCCGTGGTCCCGCTCCGTCTCCTCCAGCGCCATCCAGCACGACGTGCCGATAAACGTGTGGTACACCTTCTGCCGCGACATGTCTCCATCGGTGGCGAGCCACGCGCTCATCCGCTATATTTAAGGAGCCGTCGTCGCCGGGCAGTATGATGGCCACCTTGATGTCCACGTAATGAGCAATGCGAAATGTGCTCTCAATTGGCAAGCGCACAGCAAGAAACGTTACCGACAGTCTTTGTCGCCGTGAAAATGCTTCTAATGCACGGGTGAGTTGCATTATAACTACAAGCATACGTTTTTTTTCCTTTCTTTAGTTTCAGCTAATGCCAGACGAACGATCGAATGACTGTTGCTTCGGAAGGGAGGTCGCATTACAGATACCGACTTGGACATGATCCAGTCGGTCGGTTGCAGTTGTTCCATGGTGCTTCGGATAAGGCAACAACGGAGAAGCGCTCCGGACGCTCCGGAGAAGCTGATCGAGATCGGCGAAGCGGTGTAGTGTTGTGATATAGTGATTGTGTGTACATTTAAGGTGTAAAGGGTGATTAATGCTAGTAACGTTGTGTAATGTTATGCAGAACAAAATGCAGCATAAATGGCGATGAGCCAGCATTGTTTAAAGGTGCCGGATGTTATACGTTAGAGCCGTTCTTTGTGGTGTGATGTGTTAACATATTAAACCAGTATTAGGATTAGGATATAATTAGGATTTAAACCAGTGCCGTTGAATAAAATAGTGTACAACAGGTTAGAAAACATTCGGTGTATTTTGTTTTGTTTTTTTGAAGCTCTTTCGATTACCTATTACGGAAGCAAATATGTTTCACTAATGTGCAAAAGGTAAGGAATCAGTGATCGCGTTGGTAGGTAATTGCTCGTTTACGGTGTTTCTCCATTTGTATTTATTGTTTCTCGCCCGCTGTGTTTGCTTCCCCATTCCTCATAATGGTGCGTACGTTTCGTTAACAATGTGCATTAGATGGTGATGTTACATGATAAGTAAATGTTGAGCATGTTGGCGGGTTAAAAAAAATATTTTACTTGTCCTGCTCCGTTGGTTGTCTGGTTGTCTGGTTGTCTGGCTGGCTGGCTGGCTGGTTGGATGGCAGAATGGCTCACTGGCTGGTTAGTGCAGACTATGATCGGATGCGCATTTCCCTACGCCGTAGTGCCGGGTGCATCATACGTCGGTGTTGGGTTGCTGTTACTGGGCCGAGCGGATGCGCGTGCACACGTGGGAATAAACGACACGCAACCGTGGTGATATCACAGAAACTATATATTTTGTTCTATTTCATCACAAAAAAATTCTTGCCATTAATTTTTCTTTTTAGGTATTTTATATTGCATCGGTACGATTATCATGTTCAAAGGCTTTATCGAGAAATGCCAATACATAAATGGGTTAGTCCGTTTATATCGGTTTCTCAAACCCCTGCAAGCAATGGTCAATCATTTCAGTCTTAAACTTTTGACGAACGTAAGTATAAAAAAACACCTTAATGGGTTGATATGTTCAATTCCTACTCATGGCCTACTCATTTTCATTTGGTTGTAAAAATACTGCCTATACATTGTTTCATTTTGGTTTTCTCCCTCTCCATCTATCTCTTGATAGGAATGCCTGGTCGCTAGCTGTAGCTTCCCATCGATGTAGGCACCCGATCTTCGAGATTTTACTTCACCTGATCTAGCCATCGAACTCGCTGTGCTTCCTTGCTTCTAGTACCGAACTGAGAGCCGCTCGAACACCTAGCTGCTGGGGCACGAGGATGCCTTCTTCACAACATGCTCCAGCCATCGCAAACAGCCATGTCCGGTGCGGCATACGGCTTCAGTAAGCTCGTGGATGATCATTCGCATCCACACCCCATGCTCGAATTCACCGCCAAAGATGATCCGGAGGATGCGTCGGCCATCGTGTTTCGCCGCTGTCCTTTGCATGCTGTAAAGAAACATACCTATTCATCGTCGGCCAATGGTGCAGCACGAGCGCAACGTGATACATCGTGACATCATCCGGAAAACTTGCAGCTGGGGCACGGTGGTGATCTGAAGATAGCTGATTTCGGTTGGTCCGTGTACGAGCCGACCTTGTTCCGGTACGACGCGGTGCGTTTCGCACGACTATTTATCGCCCGAGATGGTACATGGTCAGCCGCACACAAAAACTGTCGATCTATGGAATTTGGGCGTGCTGGCGTACAAGCTGCTGTGCGGTAAGGCCCCGTTTTTGGCGACCACGTATGAAGAATCGTACCGTAAAATTATGAAGCTGCAGTTTAAGATGCCGCCAGATGTAACGAAGCCGGCGGTCCATCTGATCTCGCGACTGTTCGTTAAGGATCTGGCCAGCCGTATGCCGCTGACACATGTTGCGACCATCCCTGGATTCTGCTGCATGTGCACAAAAAGTAAATAGGTACACTGGTGGACATAAAAATAGGAAAAAAATTTTGGATGTGGAATAAAGGATGTGCAAGTTCTACCGTGGCCTGCGTTGAGTCCTGACCTCAACCCGATTGAAAATCTGTGGTCAACTCGCAAGCATCAGCTAAAGAACCAGCCTGCACGTTCAGCCGATGATCTATGGACACGCTGCAAGGTTATGTGGAAACGCATACCCAGAAGCGAATGCCGTAAGCTCATCGGCGATATGGCCAAACGCTGTCAGGAAGTGATAGCGATTAACGGTCACCACATTGACCGTTAGAATGTGTTTTCGCTCTGTGGAACACCGCAACACCTCCTCCCAACAACCACTTAAACAGTCCTTTTCAGGGATACCAAATATTTCTGACAAGAACTATGTCTTTCGGTCACAGAAAAAAGTTCCTATTTTTATGTCCACCAGTGTACTGGTGCTACCATGTACCATTTATCGTTATGTTCTAACTAAGTATGTTTATAAGATACCTGTACCTTTTAGTTTTTTAAACCCTATCTCTTATAAGAAGTAGTGGTATTTGAATTTAATATGAACAAGGCAAGTGTAATGATAAGTAATGATAATTGTTATTTGTGTGTTCACTCAATTGTTATTATACTTTCTTCATGCTCAACATCTATTATTATTTCAATTATTAACAATAAAATATGGCAAAATATTTTTTAAGCTATAGATCGTCTTTGTATTGAATGAGTGCAATTGATGGGTGAATGAATGCAAACATTATGATGATCAAGACCGTGACCAGCCTCTCGGGGTGCCTTTGGTGTCTCAGTTCTGTATAGAGGAGAGCGTAGAAGGGTATGGCTATATTCTTTTCGGCGCTGCCATGCACCTTTCGGTGCAACGATAAGATAGAGTTAATGTTTTTTTGCACCACTGAAGCACACACCAACCAGCACACACCAACCAGTGATTGACTATCCGGTTAGGTGATACGAATAAGTCTTGTAAGCATTTATACATAACGTCAGCATGACCACGTTTGTCGGCTGTAGCGGAAATAAAGCATAACAATTATTTATTTGTTACGATATAAATAGGAAGAAAGTGCAACGCTGTGCGGTCCCGTGATACAGTCATCAATTCGTACGACCTAATAACATGCCTGTCATGTGTTCAAAACTCATACGGTCCGTCCCCCCGTAGCAAGGATCAATTATCCTCAACTAAACTAAACTAAACTAAACTATCCGGCTGCGTGGTACCAAATCAGTTTCGAAAGCCTGTACAGGTCGACATGTTCGCATCGTTAAGCCAAAAAGAAAGAAAGTGCTGCGTTGTCGTGATCGATACGGTAAAAGTGCTTCCGTCTTAACAGAAGGTGCTCTATCATCTACCAAAATTGTTGTGTGAGAAATGGAACTAGCTTGCAAAAAGGTTTGGTCAGTCTGATTCATGAAAAAAAAAATCAAAATAGTTAGGTGTTTTTACTTCTCTTTTTCCGTTTTGGACATAACTGTTCTCACTAATGGTATGCCTGTACCACTAATTGATTTATCAATGTAATTAAGCTATTGATTACCCACATCAGGATAGTCAGTCCTATGTATGAGGGGGGCGGTCCATACGGGACTTGAGCCCATGACGAGCATGTTGTTTGGAAAACTAGTTTAGTGCATAACAATAAACTTATTTTCCTTCATTGAAGAACAGAGAAGCTGTTGTGGTCCGATCGAACTTACCCATTCTGTCCATCTGGGTATGCCACTCAGCGATAGCAGTCGACGGCTTCCGTATGATGTGTGCGTGGAAGGATGTGCGTGAGTTACAGGTCGCTGACCAGACGATTGAGAGAGAGATAGTGCAAAATAGAGGGAGATCTAACCTACAGCGCACATGTAGTGAGTATTCAAATAGGACTAACGGGCCCGTGCTATTCATTTATAATTAGGGAATAAAGGATTTTATATGTTTGTGTCAATGCAAAGTAATCGTTTTCATCATTGTAGTAACGTCCATGCATCCGACATCAAAGAAGCCAAAGCAATCAGAAACCGATTGAAGATTTTAAAGCTCGCAGGCCACAGCGGGCATTAAGCACTGTTGTGGAAGGTCAGTGTTTTACGAACAAGAGCCCAACTGAATAGGAAAGGACTGTTCAAAGGGGAGTGGTTAGTACCAACATGTGATCGTCCTGATGATAGTTTTAAGAGTGTGTTCCTTTAGTCAAATAATTATTGTTTAAAATACGGTCGAGTAAAATACGTATGTTTGTCAATGATAATAAAAGGTCAAGGCTAAGTATGTAGAGAGAAAAAATAAATAAATAAATAAATAAAAATAAAACATAGTCAACCGATCCTGTTAGTATACGATCGTCAGCAATTGACGTCGCATTCCAGCTAGCACCACGAGGAGGTAGGATTCGGAGTTCCAAGATAGCGGTTGCATAATAATACATCCGCTTCCTGGCATTAGCTAGCCAGCTGGAAAGAGCTCGATGAATTTAAAGTGTTTAAAAATACGAAGAACAATATGTTAATACTTACTCAAACTCCTGAACTGATTGGATGGCACGCAAGATGGTAATGAAATTGTTGGGCTGGGCTCGCTTAAGCTGGTACTCGCGTATATATTCTATTAATGCTCCCCGGTTTGTGCCTTTAGATCTTAAAAAGGGCTTGACACAGCGCCATAAATTCTCGATGGTCTGTGTGTGTACTAATGGATCGCTTGGGTCGACAAAATTTTCGGAATGGTTTATCATCTCGTGCTCATACCCTTTTCCGTCTAGTCCGATGTAGGCACGCCAACCATCCGTCACAATTGTCGTTCCGGGGGCCACATTGTTCATTATAATGCCCTGCAAGTTGCCAGCGTCGCGTTTCTGAACCAGCTCCAGAAAAATCTCTTTTGTCTCCCGACAAATACCACCGACCAGCCAAACCTGGTTGTTGTCCGCGATCCGTCCTCTGTGGTACTTCCGTTTGGTAATGACGGACTCGTCGATCTCCACAGTGAGCCCTTCGCCTCCGATCTGTTGTCGGTGGGTTTCCACATATTCAGCGCTTATTTCACGGAGTATTTTGAACCATTTTAGAATGGCTGTCTTACCTACAATGAGATAAAAATAAAACAAAACAAAAAATTTATCAAAACCGACTGATTGAAAAAAATACTAAAAATAAATTACCGGCTGCACATTCAGCTTCCGCAACCATCCGCGTCGTATTTCGAGACCACTCGAAGGTTATCTCCATCAACTGGGATAGAGACAGCCTCGAATTTTTGAAAATACTATCCGTGCGGACAGTACATTCCCAGCCGGTGCAGCTCGATGTAGGCTTGCAAATCCATTTGCAAGCATTGAAGCGCTTGGTTACCTTCAGCTTCATTTGTCTCTTGCACTTGCTGCATTGTTGCGTTGGCGGCAAGAGTTCCGCTTCCTGCAAAAGACGAACCAACCCCAACTCGTTACACCCGCGGGTCGGAATCGATTACAGCGCATAATAATGCAGCGCTGCGCATAAGGTGCAATGCGCTGTAATCGATTCCGACCCGCGGGTGTAACGAGTTGGGGTTGGTTCGTCTTTTGCAGGAAGCGGAACTCTTGCCGCCAACGCAACAATGCAGCATGTGCAAGAGACAAATGAAGCTGAAGGTAACCAAGCGCTTCAATGCTTGCAAATGGATTTGCAAGCCTACATCGAGCTGCACCGGCTGGGAATGTACTGTCCGCACGGATAGTATTTTCAAAAATTCGAGGCTGTCTCTATCCCAGTTGATGGAGATAACCTTCGAGTGGTCTCGAAATACGACGCGGATGGTTGCGGAAGCTGAATGTGCAGCCGGTAATTTATTTTTAGTATTTTTTTCAATCAGTCGGTTTTGATAAATTTTTTGTTTTGTTTTATTTTTATCTCATTGTAGGTAAGACAGCCATTCTAAAATGGTTCAAAATACTCCGTGAAATAAGCGCTGAATATGTGGAAACCCACCGACAACAGATCGGAGGCGAAGGGCTCACTGTGGAGATCGACGAGTCCGTCATTACCAAACGGAAGTACCACAGAGGACGGATCGCGGACAACAACCAGGTTTGGCTGGTCGGTGGTATTTGTCGGGAGACAAAAGAGATTTTTCTGGAGCTGGTTCAGAAACGCGACGCTGGCAACTTGCAGGGCATTATAATGAACAATGTGGCCCCCGGAACGACAATTGTGACGGATGGTTGGCGTGCCTACATCGGACTAGACGGAAAAGGGTATGAGCACGAGATGATAAACCATTCCGAAAATTTTGTCGACCCAAGCGATCCATTAGTACACACACAGACCATCGAGAATTTATGGCGCTGTGTCAAGCCCTTTTTAAGATCTAAAGGCACAAACCGGGGAGCATTAATAGAATATATACGCGAGTACCAGCTTAAGCGAGCCCAGCCCAACAATTTCATTACCATCTTGCGTGCCATCCAATCAGTTCAGGAGTTTGAGTAAGTATTAACATATTGTTCTTCGTATTTTTAAACACTTTAAATTCATCGAGCTCTTTCCAGCTGGCTAGCTAATGCCAGGAAGCGGATGTATTATTATGCAACCGCTATCTTGGAACTCCGAATCCTACCTCCTCGTGGTGCTAGCTGGAATGCGACGTCAATTGCTGACGATCGTATACTAACAGGATCGGTTGACTATGTTTTATTTTTATTTATTTATTTATTTATTTTTTCTCTCTACATACTTAGCCTTGACCTTTTATTATCATTGACAAACATACGTATTTTACTCGACCGTATTTTAAACAATAATTATTTGACTAAAGGAACACACTCTTAAAACTATCATCAGGACGATCACATGTTGGTACTAACCACTCCCCTTTGAACAGTCCTTTCCTATTCAGTTGGGCTCTTGTTCGTAAAACACTGACCTTCCACAACAGTGCTTAATGCCCGCTGTGGCCTGCGAGCTTTAAAATCTTCAATCGGTTTCTGATTGCTTTGGCTTCTTTGATGTCGGATGCATGGACGTTACTACAATGATGAAAACGATTACTTTGCATTGACACAAACATATAAAATCCTTTATTCCCTAATTATAAATGAATAGCACGGGCCCGTTAGTCCTATTTGAATACTCACTACATGTGCGCTGTAGGTTAGATCTCCCTCTATTTTGCACTATCTCTCTCTCAATCGTCTGGTCAGCGACCTGTAACTCACGCACATCCTTCCACGCACACATCATACGGAAGCCGTCGACTGCTATCGCTGAGTGGCATACCCAGATGGACAGAATGGGTAAGTTCGATCGGACCACAACAGCTTCTCTGTTCTTCAATGAAGGAAAATAAGTTTATTGTTATGCACTAAACTAGTTTTCCAAACAACATGCTCGTCATGGGCTCAAGTCCCGTATGGACCGCCCCCCTCATACATAGGACTGACTATCCTGATGTGGGTAATCAATAGCTTAATTACATTGATAAATCAATTAGTGGTACAGGCATACCATTAGTGAGAACAGTTATGTCCAAAACGGAAAAAGAGAAGTAAAAACACCTAACTATTTTGATTTTTTTTTTCATGAATCAGACTGACCAAACCTTTTTGCAAGCTAGTTCCATTTCTCACACAACAATTTTGGTAGATGATAGAGCACCTTCTGTTAAGACGGAAGCACTTTTACCGTATCGATCACGACAACGCAGCACTTTCTTTCTTTTTGGCTTAACGATGCGAACATGTCGACCTGTACAGGCTTTCGAAACTGATTTGGTACCACGCAGCCGGATAGTTTAGTTTAGTTTAGTTTAGTTGAGGATAATTGATCCTTGCTACGGGGGGACGGACCGTATGAGTTTTGAACACATGACAGGCATGTTATTAGGTCGTACGAATTGATGACTGTATCACGGGACCGCACAGCGTTGCACTTTCTTCCTATTTATATCGTAACAAATAAATAATTGTTATGCTTTATTTCCGCTACAGCCGACAAACGTGGTCATGCTGACGTTATGTATAAATGCTTACAAGACTTATTCGTATCACCTAACCGGATAGTCAATCACTGGTTGGTGTGTGCTGGTTGGTGTGTGCTTCAGTGGTGCAAAAAAACATTAACTCTATCTTATCGTTGCACCGAAAGGTGCATGGCAGCGCCGAAAAGAATATAGCCATACCCTTCTACGCTCTCCTCTATACAGAACTGAGACACCAAAGGCACCCCGAGAGGCTGGTCACGGTCTTGATCATCATAATGTTTGCATTCATTCACCCATCAATTGCACTCATTCAATACAAAGACGATCTATAGCTTAAAAAATATTTTGCCATATTTTATTGTTAATAATTGAAATAATAATAGATGTTGAACATGAAGAAAGTATAATAACAATTGAGTGAACACACAAATAACAATTATCATTACTTATCATTACACTTGCCTTGTTCATATTAAATTCAAATACCACTACTTCTTATAAGAGATAGGGTTTAAAAAACTAAAAGGTACAGGTATCTTATAAACATACTTAGTTAGAACATAACGATAAATGGTACATGGTAGCACCAGTACCTATTTACTTTTTGTGCACATGCAGCAGAATCCAGGGATGGTCGCAACATGTGTCAGCGGCATACGGCTGGCCAGATCCTTAACGAACAGTCGCGAGATCAGATGGACCGCCGGCTTCGTTACATCTGGCGGCATCTTAAACTGCAGCTTCATAATTTTACGGTACGATTCTTCATACGTGGTCGCCAAAAACGGGGCCTTACCGCACAGCAGCTTGTACGCCAGCACGCCCAAATTCCATAGATCGACAGTTTTTGTGTGCGGCTGACCATGTACCATCTCGGGCGATAAATAGTCGTGCGAAACGCACCGCGTCGTACCGGAACAAGGTCGGCTCGTACACGGACCAACCGAAATCAGCTATCTTCAGATCACCACCGTGCCCCAGCTGCAAGTTTTCCGGATGATGTCACGATGTATCACGTTGCGCTCGTGCTGCACCATTGGCCGACGATGAATAGGTATGTTTCTTTACAGCATGCAAAGGACAGCGGCGAAACACGATGGCCGACGCATCCTCCGGATCATCTTTGGCGGTGAATTCGAGCATGGGGTGTGGATGCGAATGATCATCCACGAGCTTACTGAAGCCGTATGCCGCACCGGACATGGCTGTTTGCGATGGCTGGAGCATGTTGTGAAGAAGGCATCCTCGTGCCCCAGCAGCTAGGTGTTCGAGCGGCTCTCAGTTCGGTACTAGAAGCAAGGAAGCACAGCGAGTTCGATGGCTAGATCAGGTGAAGTAAAATCTCGAAGATCGGGTGCCTACATCGATGGGAAGCTACAGCTAGCGACCAGGCATTCCTATCAAGAGATAGATGGAGAGGGAGAAAACCAAAATGAAACAATGTATAGGCAGTATTTTTACAACCAAATGAAAATGAGTAGGCCATGAGTAGGAATTGAACATATCAACCCATTAAGGTGTTTTTTTATACTTACGTTCGTCAAAAGTTTAAGACTGAAATGATTGACCATTGCTTGCAGGGGTTTGAGAAACCGATATAAACGGACTAACCCATTTATGTATTGGCATTTCTCGATAAAGCCTTTGAACATGATAATCGTACCGATGCAATATAAAATACCTAAAAAGAAAAATTAATGGCAAGAATTTTTTTGTGATGAAATAGAACAAAATATATAGTTTCTGTGATATCACCACGGTTGCGTGTCGTTTATTCCCACGTGTGCACGCGCATCCGCTCGGCCCAGTAACAGCAACCCAACACCGACGTATGATGCACCCGGCACTACGGCGTAGGGAAATGCGCATCCGATCATAGTCTGCACTAACCAGCCAGTGAGCCATTCTGCCATCCAACCAGCCAGCCAGCCAGCCAGACAACCAGACAACCAGACAACCAACGGAGCAGGACAAGTAAAATATTTTTTTTAACCCGCCAACATGCTCAACATTTACTTATCATGTAACATCACCATCTAATGCACATTGTTAACGAAACGTACGCACCATTATGAGGAATGGGGAAGCAAACACAGCGGGCGAGAAACAATAAATACAAATGGAGAAACACCGTAAACGAGCAATTACCTACCAACGCGATCACTGATTCCTTACCTTTTGCACATTAGTGAAACATATTTGCTTCCGTAATAGGTAATCGAAAGAGCTTCAAAAAAACAAAACAAAATACACCGAATGTTTTCTAACCTGTTGTACACTATTTTATTCAACGGCACTGGTTTAAATCCTAATTATATCCTAATCCTAATACTGGTTTAATATGTTAACACATCACACCACAAAGAACGGCTCTAACGTATAACATCCGGCACCTTTAAACAATGCTGGCTCATCGCCATTTATGCTGCATTTTGTTCTGCATAACATTACACAACGTTACTAGCATTAATCACCCTTTACACCTTAAATGTACACACAATCACTATATCACAACACTACACCGCTTCGCCGATCTCGATCAGCTTCTCCGGAGCGTCCGGAGCGCTTCTCCGTTGTTGCCTTATCCGAAGCACCATGGAACAACTGCAACCGACCGACTGGATCATGTCCAAGTCGGTATCTGTAATGCGACCTCCCTTCCGAAGCAACAGTCATTCGATCGTTCGTCTGGCATTAGCTGAAACTAAAGAAAGGAAAAAAAACGTATGCTTGTAGTTATAATGCAACTCACCCGTGCATTAGAAGCATTTTCACGGCGACAAAGACTGTCGGTAACGTTTCTTGCTGTGCGCTTGCCAATTGAGAGCACATTTCGCATTGCTCATTACGTGGACATCAAGGTGGCCATCATACTGCCCGGCGACGACGGCTCCTTAAATATAGCGGATGAGCGCGTGGCTCGCCACCGATGGAGACATGTCGCGGCAGAAGGTGTACCACACGTTTATCGGCACGTCGTGCTGGATGGCGCTGGAGGAGACGGAGCGGGACCACGGATACGGCTTCTAGTCGTTCGGCATTACCGCGATCGAGATGACGACCGGAACTGTGCCGTACCACAACTACCCGCAGATGAAGGTGATGATGCTGACGCTGCCGAACGATCAGTCCACGATCGATACCGACGCGGACAAGAAGGGCCTGTACCAGGCGTGCGGCAAGACGTTTCGCAAACTGATCACCGAATGATTGTTAATGTAATTGTCCAAGCGTCCAACGGCGAGCGAGCTTTGTATGCTTTTTAACTATAGAAAAAAACCAGTGGTTAAAAAAATAAACGCGAGGAGTTTTTGATACCGTGCGGATTACGTTCATTATCAACTTACCTTGTTTTCCATGATCAAACATCGTTTAGTTTGATTGCGGGCATTCTTTCTTCCCTCTTTCTAACTATCGCCGGCTCAACACGGTTGCACAACAGCTGCATAGAAAATACCGCTTTAATTGATTTAATATTACAAATATTAGCTTTGTTTTACTTACCCTAAACGGCTTTCAGGCGTGCGAAGTCGATTCTACCACCATTTATAATTTAAAGGCTGTCTATTTTACACATTACACACAACATTTTCATCACCGATGTAGCCTTTTTTTAATCATTCGCCGTTGTACATCGTGAGAGCTATCGTTCGGTTCAAAATGTAAACAAACTTTATTTTTTGAATATTTGACAGATTGCATGACCGATCAACCGCACACTATCTCGTTTTTCTTGTCAGGGCTGCTTCGATTGCCATAGGGGGGGCCTTAAAAAATCTTTTACCCAGGCTTTTAATATGGAAAATTATTTTATTTATTTAGTAATTTATTTATATAATCTATTTTTTATTGAACTTTAAATCTAAACCTAGCTTATGCATTCGCCCCGACAATAATCTGCTCTAATTTTGTTGATTTGTTTTTACGTAAAATATATTTCACGCATTCTTTATGGTTTAACTAGGCTCCCTGTCGGTAATCGGTTTCTCGAGAGCTATCATTAAGTGAAGATAAAATTTGAGCCTTGGTCAAGTATATGTCAAAGTTCTGTGGATTTTCAGGATCTCACGAGGAGTTTTCAGGCACAGTCAGCCTGAGAAAATACCAAGTTGTACAGTCATTCAGCCGTACCGGCGAACTCGTTCGACGAGAAACATTCGTCGCTCATGAGAGGACAGGGTTGTACCGCTAGGTTGGCAAGTACAAAATCTTTACGGTTTTCTAATTTTTGATCTAGAGGGCTATGAAATAAGTGAAAATGAGCGTCGCGGCGAACGTTCCCAGGAACGAACGAGTTCGCCGGTATGGCTGATTATCCGATATACGCTATCGTACGGGACCAAGCCCAATAGCGTATCTCGAGTTTTCGCGTATAGCGGATTCCTTTGGAAAAATAGTTTACACTACCGGTTCGAGGGTTGAAAAATATCGCCACAGAGTTTTGCATTAAAGTTTTTTGGTATCTAACAGGTATCTTTTTCAAAGATTTAATGCAAAATGCTTAAGAACATCATTGAAATTCAAAAAGAGCATACAATAAATCAAAGGATTAGAGTATTTACAAAAAACACATGAAGCTGTCAAATTTAGAGGAATTGCGTACTGCAAATTCGCGTATATCGAGTATCGCGTACTGCGGATAATTGCTTTATTCTCGTTTTGCCCAACAGACCTGACACCTGATACTGCAAAACGGCTTATTAATTTTGTTCTTAGCGCAACTACTCTTTACAGAATAGTTCTGAGGAGCCCTATTTTTAAATGCGTCTAAAAATCCTGCTCCGAAAATAAACTGATCTGAAACTGAATCTGAACTACAGTGAGAAGCCATTTATCAGAAAACCTTTCACTCGGCTGCTTGTTTATCCGTGCTGTTGAGAAATGACAGTTCAATACAAAGATGACAATTTGTGTTGAGAAGGATATTTGAAAAAAAAAAGTTATCAGAACACATTGTCAAAAAACTCTAAAATTCAGGATAAATTTCAAACACTATCTTTGGAAAACATATAGATTACAGAAGCACAGGCAAAACATTTATCAATAATAACAATTTCACAAACTCCATCGTACCATCAACGCCATATAAGTTTAACAGATGTTTGATGGGTTCGCTACTTGCGATTGGCATGTGTAAACTTGTCTGCATAATCTTTGGCCCTGAAAAACTCCTAGCAAGAAGATGAGCTTTAAAAAACTCCGCAGTTCTGAAGAAAAAGTTTGTACCGTCAACTCTTATTTGTTAAGGCATTTCGATGTCATCAAGCCTAACGAATTTGCCGCCTGGGTACTTAAAAAAAATAACAAACATCAAGAAAATTTTCAATGCTTAATTATAGTCAAGCAAACAATGCAAAGCATTTTTCTGAACAGTAACTACAATTTTAGCAATCAGATAATAAAGATACTCTTAAAGTAGAATGCAGTTTAAAGGAAAGCTAAAATAATCATTAACTTTTCATTAATTTTCATATTTTTCTACAGCGAAAAATTGTTCACTTTCCCACCTGCATCCATAAATGTGTATACACCTTGAGGGTAAGAGGGATACACCTTGACATTTCAGCGGCTATAAAATGTAAACAAACAAAAAAATCCCTCACGAGAAATGCTTTCGCAGGAAGATGTTAATTTCATTGAAAATTCGCTTTCTTTTGAGGAAAAAGTGCGTAATTTACATCGTCTCGCTTGCAGATGTCTTTAATCCTTTCACACTCTTCGCAGGCGTCGGTGATATTTCTTCTCTACGGACAGCGAAACCCCCAATATGCGCTGCAAATTCTCACCGTCGCTGGACGTGCACCGGAAGGCGAGGAAACAAACTTCTTGGTCGATTGGATGAATCACGTGCCACAGGCGGAAAGTTGGGAGAACGAACTGCTAGAAGCGCTGACCATAATGGAGCAAAATCTGCTGCTGCTTCAAGCTGGGTTCGATGACGCTGAGCTTCGGGCCAAATATTTCCCACAAACGGCTGAGATTGCACTTCACGTGCATCCGATGCTGAAAGGGCTATATCACTTTTGTGAGCGTTTGAGCGATGAAAATGCGCAAAAATTGGTGATCCAGCTGAAGCAATCGACTACTTTTGCCCCACTGAGGCACGAATGTATGGAAATCATTCTACTGCAACTTCTCATCAACGGAAACATTGAGTTGGGGTTGAAACAGTCGGGTGTGGAGAGTAATGTTTTAATGCTTACGGCCGCATGCAAAGCGGCAGAGCTGTACGATGAAAGTGATTTCCTCAAGAGTATCGCATCCCATTATAATCGAAACGTATCGCAACCGAATCGCGAACAATCCGATGCAACTGCCAAACACATTCCAAAGGATGATGATTCGCCCAACACACATGCTCGTTCGAACATACCATTACCATCAGTGGTACAGCCAGCAACGTCATCGCTCGAATCGTACACGTTTGATCCTGCCCGCGCAGGCATCGTGCTGCTGATCAATCAGTTCACCTTCTATCGTGAAACCAACCCGGAGCTGGTCGAGCTGGTACCCTCACGACCGCTGAAAGACCGCAAAGGTACGGAGGTAGACAAGAGCGCGCTGGAGCGGCTTTTTACCGACTTTGGGTACGATGTGCTGGTGGAAGAAAACATTACCCACCATCAGATACTGCAGGCGGTGCAGCATGCAGTTCAGCGCACCCAACCGGTACACTGTTCGCTGGTTGTGTGTCTGCTTTCCCACGGCCAGGAGGGCAAAGTGTTCGGCGCGAACAGCATTCCGGTGGAGGTGCGCGCGATCCAGCAGCTCATGGCTAGCGAACGGCTCACCGGCAAACCGAAGCTGCTGATCGTGCAGGCCTGCCAAGGGGCGGACCTACAGTCGGCTGTACCGGTACCGATCTACGAGCACGACGGGCTGGAAGGGTCGGAAAAGACGGCATCGGTGTTTATGGATTTTCTCGTCGCCTGGTCGACGGTGCCCGGCTTCGCCTCGATACGGCACATCGAGAAGGGGTCCTGGTTTATACAGGAATTGTGCGCTAAGTTGCGTCAACTGTACAGAAGGTAACAAACGCTAGCTTTAGGTATGGCAGAATGTATTCTAAATCGATGCTATAATTACAGCGAACATATTATGGACATACTGACAGCTGTGATAAACGATGTCGCAAGCAAGCGGGGCTACGGTAACGAATGTATGGTACCAATCGTACAGAGCACGCTGAGCAAAAAGCTTTACTTTCACCGTCTGGAGTGAGTCTTACGGTTTAATATGGGGATTGGACACGACCAGGTGTTGTAATGTTCCTAAAAGACAGGACTGTGGTTCAGTTCCCAAACAGAGCGGCTGCCCGTAGCCGAGGACTGACAATTCGTTTACGTGGTACCTTAATGACCGCGTTGAAATAGCTGAAAAATGTCCTTCAAGCTAAAAGCACAGTTTTATCATTCCTTTTTTGAAAATGAAATCTTTTATTGTTGTAATTTTAGAATAATATTGATGAGAGATGAACGGTCAGGCCGTATTTGATACTAGTACATTGATAGTGATACAATATTTTCTGCAAAATACGCCTCACACATACAAATGTGATTAAACTATACAATATGCAGATTAGAAATCACATATTAGGTAGCTAAAATAAAACCTCACAGGAATATGATTCAATTTTTTAATAATGGTGTATGCGAGTAGTTTATGAGAAAATGGTCCACTTGATAGAAAATGGAATAAAATCCCAAAACAAGTATAAGAATGTTTTTTCAGCTTTTTTATTGATTGTTCTTTTGTCTTGTCTGCTTCTATTTTTTTGAATAATTATAACCTTAATAATGTTATTTATTTGAAAATGTTTTTAATGTTGTAATTTACTTGTTATCTTATATCATTTTATCGTTTTAACTAACAAATTCCTTCTTGTTTTTTGATTTTGTACGGACCAGTTCATTTGACCCGGTTTCAGGGCTACTCAAAATTCGTGCAGATATAATAACTCCAGAGGACAGGAAAAGATTTTTTTAAATGAATTCCTAGTAACCAATACAATCATAGGGAATACATCAAAATAAACAGAAGCTGAATCAATACTGGAAGTGAATATAAGTTTGTGATCCATATTGGCCTCAGAAATCCTGAACTTATACAGTTTCTGCTGAACTCACACCGATACTGTAGCAGACCTTGAATCCATACCGATCGAGGCACTGATACTAAACCCATAACGGCTCTGAAACTGATACTAAATTCCAATCAGTCCTGGAACAGACCCTAAATCTATACTGATCGAGGAACTGGTACTAGCCTCCTACCGGCCCTAGAACTGGTTCCCGAACCATACTTGTCTTGAACTAATTCTGAACCTGGATATCGATTCTAGAATAGATCCCAAATCCATACTGGTCCTGGAACTGATCCTGAACCTAAACCGGTCCTGGAACTGGTTCTCAAATCTTATCGATCCTATAACTGATCATAAACGCTACGCTGGTCATGGAAAAGATAGAAAATTGAAATTAACCCATACCGGTTGTGGAACTTATGCTGAGCCCCTTGACACCCCTGAAACTGATCTCGAACCCAAATCGTTTTTGAAACTGATCTCAAGTCCATTTAGGTCATGATGTCTTGTTATTCTAGTGCAAAAACTGTACCTGTATTTGAATTAGACATAGAACGGATCGCAAACCTGTCCCGGTTCAGGAACTATATTTGTCGAAGAACAATTCCCTGACAAAAACTTCTTGATACATTAGACATTCAGCGCATAAGTAAAGCCTGATCCATACAGCCAGGAAGTAAAAAGGCCGAATTTAAGGCCGAAATATCCTACTAGTTCTCTGTCTCCGGATTTCAACGTCCTTGATTTTATCGTTTGTCGAGATATGAAAAACCAATCATATTTGTTTTAAACAAAACAATAAACTCAGGATTCAACAAAAGTCTAAAAAAGATCATTTTTATACCGTCCAACGGATTTTTGTAACGGTCATCTCACATTTCTTCCTGAAACCATGCGCCCCCATCGAAATCGACGTACGTAGCAAGGACGATGTGTCGATGAAACCCGCCACCAGCCAACTAATCGACCAACAAACCAGGACAACTCGCTCGCTGTGGGTGTGTGTCTGTGACTATGTGTGTGTGTGTGGAGAAGGCTCGTCAGACGAAAACGCGACGGGTTCGTTGACAGTGCGTCCGTCGTCCATAAATTCCCCACCCATATTGCCAACTCAGCCTGGGCGATACCGTCACCACACCACCCAGAGTTCGTAGTAAAAATGGGTCCGCACCCGCCAGTAGCGCAGTAGTGCAGAAGCTTCCAGCAAAACCGCTCCGTTCCTTATATCCCGTGACCCCGTGCAAATTGTGAATTGTGATGCAAAGGTGGACAGTGGCAAAGGATGCATCCGAGCAGAGCGTATGAAGCACACAGGCTCGGGGACAGGTTACAGTCGACGAAGCACAATCGCTGTGTGGGGATTGCATTTTCTAGTGCAATCGGGTGCTAGTGTTAACCGTGAGTTCGTCCTTGTCCTGTTCAATGGTGTTCGTTCGTTTTGTGCTTCCAAAATCATTACTTAGACCCAGCCGTAGCGCGTGATCCGTCCCAGGTGCAGGCGGGAGTAGCATGAAGTGGAAGGTGGGGCAGGCTCAAAAGAAATGCAAACTCTCCCCCCATTAAAACCCACTCCAAGTAACGTAGTAACCCGTGCAAAATCTAGCAAAGTTCAGGCGTATCCCGCCCACGTGTGTTAGGAAGAACCATCTCCCTCGCAACACGCATATCGTGGAAAAGTAGGGAAAATTCCCTTAAATTTGCGTGATTGCGTGGTGTCATTGGAAAATACGCTGCAGTATCCTTTTCCTCCCGTCCCCTTGTGTGCGTGCGTGCGTGTGTGTGTTTGTGCAAAGCAGCGAGTCGCGACAGTCACTTGACGTTTGCGACACCCAAAGTGGGGCAGCAGAATCGATCAACCACGGTGGGATACACCTTTTGTTGATCGATTTTTTTCGACGACGGCGAGCTGTCAGGATATTCGACGACGCGTGTGGAAACACCCAAAACACAAACACACGTTGACGACAGGCGAGGTTTGAAGGGGACAGCGAGAAAGAAGGAAAAAAAACGCGCGCCGAAAAGAGTGACGGGGCACACAGCACGACGCTCCCGTCAAAATAAACATTAGCTCTGTGTGTCGCGCGCGCGGGTCGAAAGTACTCCTTCAGGCTGTGCTGTGTTTCCATTTTAAGCGTGGGAAATAAATGTGTGTGTGTGCGTTATGTACGTCATTTGGTAGGCGAGTTTGCTTGTGAAGTAACGTAAATTGAGAAAGAAATTAAAACAAACTCACCCAACAATTGTGCTTCCCTATTCCTCTGTGTGTGCGTGTGTCCCCCCTCTCATGGTGCAGGTTTATTGACAACTCGACAAAGAAGCATCTTCTCCATGGCATCCTTTGTTTGGACATGTGCGTCCGTTCGTCGTATGCGTGTGCGCCCCATTAGTGCTGCATAATGGGAAGCTGCAGTGTGCATCCAAAGCAGACGAATTAAAGAGCCCTCTTCCTGCCGCAGTAGACAGTATGACACGGTAGAAGCAACACAAACCGAGTGAAGTGCAAACAGTAGGTATAGCGGGTAGCGTTCTTCCACGCACAGGCGTCACGAGGGATCTGTGCAAAGGCAACTACTAGGCCAACAGCGCAACAAGGCCAGCAAAGATGCATTACCGTCACGAGGATGTTGTGCTGGAGCAGCACGCGAGAAGCGAGAACCACTCGCTCGGCGGTGTTGCCGCCTCCGACGCCAAGTACGAACAGTCCATCGTGTGGCCGTTTCTTATTCAGGCAAGTGTGGTTTGTTTTTGCACTGCTTTGGCAGCATTGTGTCCTAGTAGTGCATTATTTTAAGCCAATTCTGTTTTTCCTTGCATAAACCACTCCAACACAAACACACAGAATGCGATGGAAAATCCGCTCTGCACCACGACCACCTCCACCACGTCGACCGTTTCCGTGCTGCTGTGGACGACGATTGCAGTGTTCGGGATTGTTTACACCCTGCTCGGTAAGGATATGCAGCGAGCGTATGTCGTCTTCCCACTTGACCTCGATTTCGTTTTTTTTTGTTTTTTTTTTTTTTGTACGCTGTTTTTGTGTGCTGCTGGGCTGTGTGATTTTCCCGCCCGCAAGCGTTTATCATCCGGACTGTGGGGATGTGACACGGTGTGTTGTTCCACATTTTACGAGCGTCCTTGAGAGAAGGTTGAAGCAGTAGTGACGTTTGCGTGTTATTAGCCCCCAGGTGACTGCTTCGCCGTTTCAAAGCGTTTTGCAAATGCCTGCTTGTGCTGAACGAAACGAAGTGCACGATAAGGATTATGAGAGGCCGCTTACAGGGTTTGTTAGCAAGGGTGGAAAATACTTTTCGATTCCTTTTTGTGACTTTATCCAACTTTGACATTATTATTAGCTTGGGATCAACCCCTGGAAGCAGGACAATCCTGGGAATCTAATTACTGTCTGGAAACTGCTAGATTCATTGGCTTTCTTGACCTTCTCTTCCGGGAAGTAAATTTACACAGTTTTCCAAGCCAGTTTCTAATATGAACGGCATTGTGCAACAATCGCTCTTGTTGGATAAATCCAACAAGAATTGTCAAGGAGCATGTCCAAAAAGGGTGCCTTAGAGCCAAATTCCTATCATCTGAAGTTCACTTCCCGTAAGAAAGAGTCAAGGAATTCTCTCACAACCATGAGATCCCCTCAAAAACCCTGTAAATATTTCCCTTTAGGACAGGCTCATATGGAATCTAATAGGAATTTTCAATATGGATAACTCAAAATCCGAAATTTGAAAATTAGGCTTTTTTAAAGAACTCGAATGACCCAGTTCGTTCATCTACAAGAACTGTACGAGAACAGCATCCTTCTTTCTATATATTCATTCTTTTCATTGAGTCGAATCAGACTAGAAGAGAGGCTTTAGTGAATTGTATCTTGAATTTACTATTTAAAGATGTATACAGTGACAAAACAGTGAAATACATAAATCCTTTTATTACTTAAATTCCTATTGATCCACTCTTTTGAAATTCATCTCACTTACTCACTGGACAATCTTGTGATTCACTCGTTTGAAATTCAATCTGTCCGTAGAAAGAATCTCAAAGATTATTGATTCTGACTCTTGAAGAGGAACTACGAGTATTAAAAAAAATAAATAAAATTAGACTCCTTTGGCCTTAGTTCAACAATTGCAAGTTTGCAACCACTCATCCAATCGTTTACTAGTTCGTCCAATCGACGGAAAGTTTGCCAAAAACTTGCTTGTGGCAGTTAAGCGATTTTTACTGCTTACAGCTAACGAAGTTCGTTCCGCACCTTGAATTGAACTAAAAAGAACTGAACTAATCGACCAGTTCTTGTTCATTCTAACAGTCATAGCTGGGGATTCAACCTTGCACCCTTCAACCTTAAATTCAATTTGATGTGGTACTAATATTGTAACTCTCTTCCTATAGGATATCGATGTCTCCGGGCGATAGGATTCCTCACCGGGTTGGCAGCCGGTGCCGGATGTATTGTGCTGTTGCAGAATAAGAACATCACCGGGTTTGGAAACCTGGCTGCCCCAGGTTAGCTTATAGAACTTGTAACTGTAACAGTCCACGCGGGATGCTAACATTGTTTCTTCTCTCTTCATTAGCACTGGCGGTAGTGGCCGGACTGTTCGGTGCAGTGCTCGGCTCGACCCATCCCATCTCATCCACCCTGATAGGAGCCTCCGCCGGTGCACTAGTGGCCGGCGCAACGATTGCCGCCTGCATAGCCACGTTACCTCATTACATATTTGGTGTAAGTATTTGGAGGCGCGCTTTACACACACTCTCTCGCTCTCCCCGTAGTCCTATCGATGCTTACCACTGATCACTCACTTGCAGGAGAACGAACTGTTCGTATCGGTCGTTGGTGGAGCTATCATTTGTGCGATCTGCGCACTGTTCTGCCCGAAGTTTACGTCCATCATCGCTTCCAGCATTATCGGATCGGCCATGATACTGTGCTCGATCGATTTCTTCATGCACGGACTGAACACACTGGACTGGGTAAAGGCCAACTTCCCCTAAGGTCTCAGAGGTTTCCGCGTCTAAAATGCCTTTTCCGCTTCTAGATCTTCAACATGAAGCCGGACCCAACGCCACCGCCGTGCTGGGGCGGCGTGATCCTCTGCTGCTGGCCCATCTCGTCCGTGCTCGGCGTGCTGGTGCAGTGCTTCGTGACCGCCTGGAAGATCGACCACCGGCGCCAGCTGCACCATCGCCGAAGGCGACACTACAAGGGCCGATCGGGGTCACGATCGCGCGAAACGCGGGAGGAGGCCCGCCAGCGCAAGTATCGCTATCTGTATCAGGTTCGCACCGCCCGGGGCGATATTATTTCGCAGGTGAGTGGGGAGGGGGGCCGGAAAACAAACCAACCCGCGTACGGTTCAGGTTTATTTATGTGCAAAAGTTTCCGTTTTCCTTAGATTCTTAGATAAGCCGGTTTCTAAAAAGCACATTGAGAGGGTGGAGTGGTAGCATTGAAAGCCAGAAAAAAGCATTAAAAAACCCCGACCATCTAGTGCTGCTGCAGGTAATGGTGGTGGTTTGTGTGCATGCTTTTACTGCTTTGCCCCACAACACTGCGTAACACGCTGCTCGTCCTTATGCTTTTATGAACCAGGGAACCAGCACATGTAGTAGGTTAGCCGGCATACAGTGATGGATATGAAATGCGTGCGGAAAATGGGTTATAAAATTAAGTGGAAAATTGAATACATTTAACTATTTTTGGCATTTTTAGGTGAAAAGTTTTCAAACATGGAAATATTGTCTTACAGGGTTTTCCAGGGGTTCTCATAGTTGTCGGACACATTCTAGACTCTTTCCTATTAGAAGTGAACTTTAAAGGTTGGAGAGGCCCCTTGGAAATTCCTATTGGATTTGTCCAACAAGGGTGCTATAGAGTATAATTCCCATTACATTTAGTTCATTTCACGTATGAAAGAGTCAAAAAAGTGCCCCACAGCTATGAGAACTCCTGGAAAACCCTATAAATCATCATTTCACCCATTACGCATTTTGAACCACTCTTCACACACATACTCCCACATATACACACAATCCAGTGCCTGACGCAGTGTCTGTAAATGGTTAGGCATGTGTACGTTTCTGCCTCGTCGTTTTTTTTTGTTAATTTTTGCTTTACTTCAACTTTCTGACCACATCAACCGCTAACAAACATTAACATACGACGCTTTTACGCATTTTTTTGCCGGTTTTTGCTTTGCAGAACTTTGTGTCCGCCCTGCAGAAGCACGTCACCACCGACTCGGGCCCACCGTCGGAGGTGTCGACGAAGCTCGGCTCGAACGATCGCAACACGGCCCGCAGCGACCGCACCCATCTGACCAACCTGCCCGACTCCGACTTCGACAAGATGGACTCGAGCTGCGAGAAGCGTTGACAGAAGCTGTCGTCCGCCACGGGCAAGTAGTACCGGGGCCGGTCGGGCGGCGTCGGCCACCGGCGCAGCGAGCGCCTGTCCCGCCAGTACTCGAGCCGCAGCATTGCCCAGGAGATCGATCGCGAAATGGCACTCGCCATCGGACCGGACGGCCACCACGAGCCGCGCTGAATTTCAATCATCTGTTTGCGTTAAATGAAAGGAAGGGGTCTTTTTGTGTGTGTGTATGGAAATTATAGGTTTAATATATACATATAGGTGTTTTGCTTTTGCATTTACCAATCGGGTCGGGCCCGCGTGAGGTGGGGGAGTTAGTTTTTTTTTTACAATCGTGACAAAAAAGCAAACAAACAAACTTTAATGGTGTTCCATTTAGCATTTAGGTGTTTCGTGCCAGGGATCAGGGGGTCGTACCGGGACCGGGAAGAAGCGATTTAAGGTTGTTTGCTGTGAGTGTTTGCAAAACGAAGGACGAACGAATGCACAATTAAACCAAACGAAAAGAAAAAAACAGTGATGAACAGTGGTTACCGGAAAATGGGGCAGAAAGTAGTAGCAAGAATGTATGGAATATAAGTGAAACACTTTATCGTTTAAGGATGAAACGGGAAGGAGCATAAATGCAAGAAAAATGAGACAAATGTGCAGATAATGAAGCGGGAACAATGCGTAACTAAGTGGAGAAATAGTGGGACAGGTGCTCGAAGAGTGCTACGGCAAGGTAAAACCAGCGAACGAGAGGGAGGGCAAACGGAGAGGATGCGCAATAGAATCCAAAGAGGCAAAAGACAGGGACACACACAGCTACACGAAACGTTATGCGAGAATATATATATATATATAAATCTATAGTGAATAATAATAATTTTACAACAAAACAAATAAACAAACTCATACACCTTACTCTTACATTTATACCAGCTGGTGGTGGTGGTGATGGACGTTTGTCAGTGATTATCTTCCGCATGATCTGAATCTAATTCATGATTTTGAACGTAGTGTACTAAATGATTAAAAAAGAAGCAAAGATACAGAACTTAAAACGTAAAACCAAAGCAACATGCATGGAAGGGAGGGAGCGCGAAAAGGGTTAGCATATAAATGTAAGCTTACGAAAGGTTATCTAACATATAAAAAAACATCACAAACAAGCAGGAGTAAAAATATTGGCAAGAAAAACAAACTTAAAAGCTCTTAATCTTAAAGAAAGGATGCGAAAAAACGAGCGTGTGTATGTGTGAATGGCATGCATTTAAAACAGAACTAACTTAATCGTTTAATAAGCCACAGAGTTAAAACAGGATAAAGCTGGAAAAAATATTGAAACATTCTAACGAAAGTAACGGCGAGGCAAAGAAATAAGCAATGGCACAACAGGCAAGATGGGAGTAAAAAAGAAATGATTAAAAAACACACACAAAAAATAAGGAAACGGAACCGTCTAATGGTTCTACCCTCCCGAAAGAAGCGAAGAAGCTAGTGAAATGTATTTTTTGTTTCATTTAAAACTTTACGCAAACACACATAGGCTAGGTAAACTAAAGCGAGTGAAGCAGCAAAGGGGCACATAAGGCAAATGTGAAAGATATGCAAAGCAGATAACACAAATGACAAGTAAACGATACGAGCGCAAACGATAAATCAAATAAAAGCCATAGTTGTAAAACGGTAAAGTGAATAAACAGAATGTACTAAAAGCACATGCTAGGCAGAGAAAGGCAAGATAAAAACATACCCAAAACGTGTACAGAGGTGTATGTAACAGGGCTATTCGTTCAGTGTAACTACATTTATATCGTTCCAGAACTAGTGTGACTTACTGTTGTTCCTTTTCGGTTTCCGTGGTCTTTATTTATTAAATAGTTTTTTGCGTCATTTTACCACCGCAAATCGGAGTTTTCGTACGCGTTATTACAAAAAAAAAAAGAAGTATCGAATGCATTCAAGTAAAAAAAGAAAAAGAAAAAGAAAGAAAGAAAACCAGGCAATGTTGTTCGTTTGTAAGGGGAGCAAAAACAATCGATGTTAAAGAAGAAAAGAAACTGTGCAAATTCAACTAAATCGAAACACGCAAACAATTTGAATCGAAAAGAGTAGCAAATACTTGTAGCAAGTGAACGAAAGGTGGAAGAATCGTCGTGCTGGTAAGGGTGGTACAGAGTGTGGATACATGAAACTGTAAAACAATAATGAGAACTGTGAAGCGAGGGAGAAAAAAAAACAAGTGGAAAATGGAATTATGAAACTGGAAGTAAAGCGTGGATGGGGAAATGAAGGGATTTTATCGAAATATCATTGCACACACACACACACACACACACACACGCAGTTGCAAAGTGTGTGTGTAGCGATTGTGCAATGAAAATTGGTGCTGTTTGGAAGGAATAAACGTTCCGCTGAATGTGGAGAGAGGTTGTGCTTTGAAAAGTAGAAATGAGTAAAAACGGGAAATTTGCTAGAGTAGATGGTGGTCAGGGAAGGAGGAAGGTTAGCCATGCGCAATACGAAGGGCAAAAGAAAGAAAGCTAGCTACTTAATGGATGTGTATAGGTTTATAAACACGGAAGCTCAAATATATAAACAACATATTTTGGAATTAAGCAAGGTGTGTTTTGATGTTTTTTTTTTAATTTATTTTAAAAATGGGTTGGTCGTAGTTATTCCTCATGTTTCCTTTTCTTTTTTGCTATATTGTTTCATAAACTGTATAATAACCTTAAATTTATTTTTTCGATGTTAGTTTTACAAACGTACGAACATTAAAGTTAAAGCACAGTTTGGTTGAAAATTAAACGCTTAACCTTTAACTTTAAGTTTCACGTTCTGATCATGTAGCAGTAAAAAAATGATCCTCCATGATGAATACAAATGAATTTCCCTACTGTTCGTTTGACTGAACATCCTTTTATCAGGAATTTAAGGAATAAACAGGCTCCGCCCACTTTTTTGCACGTTCGCACGAACGCACTAAGCGTAAATGAATGGACAAAACAGGAACTAATTCTTCAAAATTAGGATAAAAATTAGTTATTTTACTAATTTTAATTTTAATTTTTATTTTTAGTTATTAGGTGTGATTTTGATTGATAAAGTATCCAATCAGTAGATAGAATGATGTATTCTTATTACAGTCGTTGTCGCTAAATTTTGACTCTAACTCACTTATGTTTGTCTCGAAGGCACCAATTTTTGACAGCGTTTCACGATTTTTGCCTCGAAGGCATCAATTTTTGACAGAGCGCATCAATTTTTGCCTGGAAGGCATCAATTTTTGACTGTGAGTCAATCGCTTTATTTACAAAATTTTATGTAATTTCTGAAACTGTGTGTTCTGAAATGATTGAAATTAAGTTAAATAGTGAATAATTTTATTGATAGAATTTAAAATCAAACAATTGTTTTGCCAATTTTGGCAGTTTCAATGGAGTGAAAAAAATTGGCACGTATTTTCAGCTGTAAACAAAAGCTTTAGAAATTCTAAAATTTCATCATTTTTTCTCAAGAAACAATCAATTTACACAGTTTTTGTATTTTTTATGAGTTGTGGAGTAACAATTGTTAAAAATCTGCTTAAATACCTTGTAAAATTGTCATGATTCCTACAAGAGTCAAAAATTGATGACTTACAGACAAAAATAGGTGCGTTAGAGTCAAAAATTGATGCGCACTGTCAAAAATTGATGCCTTAGAGGCAAAAATTCATGCGCACTGTCAAAAATTGATGCCTTAGAGCAAGGTGTTATAAATGACAAGGTGAAGTTGTTCAGAGCAAGATGACATTTCTCGACTTGACATATCTCTTCCGGGGGCTCCGGTATAAAAATCGGGGAGAGCTGGTGCTGGGTAATGAAATCTGTATGCAGAGAGTGACAGATGTCCCCCACAATGTCGCCCAGCAAAAGCGATAAAAATCAACCGTCTAAATACATTATCCTTGCCTTAGAGCCAAAATTTGGTGGCAACGACTGTAATAGCAATCTTGTGTCAAGAACACAAGACTGATATGGTTTAACATTGGATAGATTAAATCAGAAAATCATACATCATTACGGATTAACTTGCTAGAATCTGAAAGATCACTCAAACACTGTGAATAGGGGTGTCAAACTCAAATTCCAGTTAAGTTCCTAATGTTGCTTTACTAACCCAAACGCAAGCTTTAGTATAAACAGTAATTAATGAGACATCGGAGAAGCCAGTCTATAGTTAAACTACGTACATTAAATGCCTAATTAAAGGTTATTGTTGATTATTGTTCTGCTAAATAAGTCCTTTTTCAATGTGTAACACGTATGGCTGTGTTGAGAAAGATTATGGTTGGCCTTTGCAATTATGGTTTATTCTACAACCGCAACAAGGCTGCTACAACATTAGTCCATGTCTCAGATAGAGAAAGCAAGAAAGATATAGAGAGAAAGAAAGAAAGAGAGATAGAGCTTTAAGAATGTGCACGCTTTTATCAACTGCACATGTTTTGTTGATGATTTTTGTGTTGCTCTTTCATTGCTCTCAATGTGAAAAAATGGGCGTGGCTTGAAGCGTTACTTTTGCGCTGGCGCTGAAGGTGAGTGTAAACGAGAAACAAAATGTGTGTAATTTAAAATTATGAAAATATAAGTTGGTAGCATAAAAATAAATCTTATTTTATATATTTATTTGAACCATTCAATCATTATTTTAGCAAACTAATTTAGATCATGTTGGATGGATATAATTTACATTTACAATTTTAAATCTTTTTAATGTTTATGGTTGTGAATAATAATCCATCGTACAAAAGAAATTTTCACGTTAATAATTTTTAAAGCCATTCGCAAACATCGCACGAAGGAGTAAGTAACCCTCACACCGCAGATTGCAACAGTCCTGCCACTCGAAACACGACACACTCGTGTACACTCCACTGCATCGGTCCGCTCCTGCGCTCATCGACTGCGCTGCGGTGTGCGTTCGGTGCATTAAATAAATTTGAATCGTCAAGCGGCGAGCACACATCGTTTCTCGCGCGTGTTCTCCGCAGCCGCGACCGACCGATCGATACGTGTTTATAGTACGCCGTCACGCCGAGCGCACCGCGATCGTCAGTGAGCAGTGTATGCGAGCGTCTATTTGATCGGAGCATCGCATTGCATCGTGAATAATAATAAAAAAATAAGCGTGTGAAAATTTATTTACAAGAAAAATAATCAAAACAAAGCAGAGTGAAAATGCAGAACAAGCTAGAATAGCATTGGTGCCACAAGTGTGTTTCCCCTATGAAGAACCAACGGTGAAGCGTGCAAGCGATTGATACAAGTGCAATCTTTGAAGTGCAGTTTTGAGCAGTTTTGTTTAATTTGTGATAATTTGAGAAAAGTGGAAAAAGGGGGAGAAAAAGTGTTTGATTAGTTTTTGGCAAATGATGTCAGAGTAAGAGTGATAAGAGCATGAAAATGTGCATCGTTTGAGCGATACCAACCACAGTGCAGTGAATTTAAAAAAGTGTCTCTGTGAAAGTGTTTGTGTTAGAAAAGATTAAAACAACAAAAAAAAGTTCACAAGTCAACTCGGGTGACGTGCAAAGAGAAAGAAAACATGTTGCAGCATCCGTCGACCGATTACTACGAGCTATCGTCGGTGGCCATCAAACAGACGCCCCCAACGTTTAGTCCGCAAAGTGGTGGTGGTGGTGGCGGAGTGGGTGACGGAGGTACTGGGGGTGGCGGTGGAGCACTCGGTATCAACAGCAATAACAACAACAACAACAACAGCAATAGTGTGAATAATAATAACAACAACACAGGCAGCGTGCCGAGCGACGTTGATCTGGAGCTGATTGCGCAGAATGGGTCGGCCGCCGATCGCGAGTCGCTGCCCAGCTTCGGCTTCACCCAGGAGCAGGTGGCATGCGTTTGTGAGGTAAGAAAGCAACAGCAACAACAACAACGACAAAAATATGCTTCACATGGCTAAATATCCCAAAAGCAGCAGCCAAAGCATCAACAAAGTGCGAAATGTCCGGAAATGGGCCGAAAGGGCGACCTTCAAATGAAAAGAAACTGTGTCTTTTGTGATGTGATTGTGTTTTGATGAAGGTGTCAAACGGATTAGAAGGAACGGGGGAAGCCTTTGCCACTGCTGTCTGCAGTTTCTTGAAGTGAAAAGGCACACACACACATGTCGATAGAAATGTAACGTAGGTTAAGTGTAGGCTGAGTTTGTGGAGTAGCATTTTGAAAAGGAAACAAATGTTGAGCCATTGAATGGATGTTTTTCGAGAATTCTATGAAGAAATTGATTGACTACCATGTTAAATTATGTTCATCATAACAATGATTGTTCCTCTGAATGAACGATCGAGATCGAGAACGTTTGAGATACAATCGAACAGTATGTATAAACAGGGCTGCTCTTCTTATTTTTTCCGAATTATTTTCGATTCTTCGTGGGAATGGCCCAAAAATATGTCGAAAGTGGTGAAAAAATCGTAAGACAAACCCAAAACACTATGGAAATCAACCAAAACATCATGAGAAACCCTGTAACACACATTTCACATCTTTTTCTTCTATTTGGCGGTACTTCATACGAGGACATGCCGGCGTATATAGGTTCTCGAGGCTTACATTGAACATTGATTACATTGATAATCTTTAAGAAACGTTACAATGTATTTATACGCCAATTTCATTCTAGTGAAGCAGCGATAAAGACCCTAAAGCGATCCTAATTCTCAGTAAATGAAGTGATTGTCCCTATAGGCATTGTATTTTATAGCTGCAAGAACATAACTGTTTATACTGTACTATGTATAATTTCATATTTCTTGAATATGTTAAGGTTTGTTGAAAATAAATTTTAGAAAGTTTAAACAATTTACCTATTGTTTGTTAGTTACTCTCCAAAAAGGGTTTATAATTGAGTTGAATCAAGATAAACGTCATAGGAAAGTTATTGTATATTGTATATATTGCCTGGTTATTGTATATTGTATTTAAGCATAAATAGATCATCTACCCTCTATCATCTAGGGGCGGTCCCGTGGCGCATAGTCGTCATCTCGAACGACTCAATGTCAATGACATGTCTGTTATGGGTTCAACCCTCATATGGACCGTCTCTCCGTAGCACGGAATGACCATCCGGCTGGGTAGTACTGAATAAAGTCTCGAACTCCTGAATAGGCTGGTATGTCCGCGTAGGACGTTTACGCCAAATAGTAGTAGAAGATCATCTGTAAGGACTTCTACTTCTACAGATTTACTTCTAAGATCATCTGCAGATTTGGTTTACTGGTGTTATTTTAGCTTTAGTTATATCCTTTGGAATGTTCTATCCTTTGAATTGTTGTTGAATGCTCTATCCTTTTGAGGAAATTTTTGAATTGTTACAAACATTTATATTGCAAAATCGACAGAACTGTGATGCTGCTCTGTGTGATCTTTATATACTTAGATCCGACATCCATAAACGTTAAAATAAATTCGTATTATTCATCAAATTGTACAAAGCAACATGATTACATGATTATTTAGTAGCTGTTGCCAGGTTGTGAGGGGGTCCTTAAAAAAGACCCTGTTGAACAGTTCTACATAACCTCCCTTTGAGGCTTTTACACATGTTAATCCGTCGCTGATGATTTACTGATGCCAGCGGCTATACGTAGCAAGTAGCATTTTATATCGATAAAATTGCACATTGTAACAGTGGAGGGCAGATGAATTTTGTACTAAGAATAACATGAGTGCATACGATCTATAAGATAATTTGATAAATTAAATGCATATAAAGACTATTCTTAACTCAATTTCCAATGCCAAAAATCTCATTGTAACATTGTGAAACGTTTGTTATGAGGATCAATTTGTTTGATCACACATTTGAAACGATCACACAACTACAAATACATAATTCTGGATTTCTCCTCAAAAGCTAATTAATACACTTTCAAATCTATTCTTCACACTTTCATAAGTGCCAAGTTCGCTAATTTGTACCATCTACACCCCTTAGCGTGCACGTTTTGTTTTGCCATTAAACATCACTGCTTATTGCTCCTTCCTTCCGTGAGTGCACCATTTATCATCAGTGCGCACACAGTCGCCCGAAATACGAGCCCGGGATCATTACGATCGCTTCTCGATGCACAATAATCAGCCATCGAACGATCGCAATCGAACGATCAGAGCTTCGTGGGGAGGTGATGCTGGAGGTGCATCGCGCAGTTACAATAATTTCCATGTTCCCACCTTTAAACTCCGAACCACCACCAAATATTATGCTCACAATTTAACATTTTTTGTGAAGAAGAGAGGGAGAGTAAACCATCGTCAATTGTTTCGTTGGACAGTTTAACGCTGGTGGAAAAGGTGAGCAGAAACACAACAGATTATCGAAATGTGTGCGCGTTTTTTTTTCGATCTTTCTTCCGTTTTCACTGTGCAGCAGAAGGACACGAGCAATGAGCAGAAGTATTTGGACTTTTGGCTCTCTAGCGTTTTATTCTGCTGCTGCTTCTGCTGCTGGCCAGAAATCGGGAAGACGATAAATTTACACGCCAGCCGTGCCTAACCTTTCCCCGCGGTTGTGTCACCTCTTTCTTTTGGGAATGTTTATCTTTTCTTTCCCAAACGATCGGACGATCGCGACTGTGCGTCTGTTTTGCTCGTAGTTTATCCTTTATTTTTTTGGCTTTTTCTCTTGTTTTACCACACCTTCATCGGTGTGTGTGTGTGTGAGTGTGTATTGGACATTTGCCGGTTACGCACGATAATCGTAAAACATGCTGGCTCGATCGCTTCCACTTGCGTGAAGAATCTGATATCCGTAGCCACACCAATGTTTTAGTGTCAGGTTGTGTGCTTACGCGTTGACCCTACGTTCCTTATCTCTCCTTTTCCCTCTATTTCATTCTCTCTCTGTCCCCGTGGATAGAAAGTGAGAAAAATGGATCATCCCAAGCTACGATGCCGCCGATCGGAATCCCGCACAGGTGAGGCGACAGCGATCGGTCCAACGAAGGGCCCCGTTGGCCACATTCGATCGATATATAGAAAAGTGCGCAAACAAATTGGTCCTGTGTTTTGTTTGTTTTTTTTTTCTCTCTTCATTTGAATGTTCCACCAGAAAGGGCTGCTTTATTTACGACCATCTTCCTAAACGCCCGAATCGCCCTCGCCCTGAACCGAGCACACCGCACACCAACTCCATGGGGGGTGCATTCTGGCGATCCGGGTGACAAGGAAAGGAATCTCGACAAGCGACAATACACACATTCTTGGTCACTGGCACTCGCAGGAGGGGTTTTAGTTTAGCTTCCCTTAACTGTGTGTGTATGTTTGGTGTGGTGAACAGCATTCAAATCCTCGGGACACAACGAGGGAATTAGAGAAAACTAATTACCGCCTAACAAGGAGGTGATTTAGAAGGAGGATAGCGGTGTTGGTTGCTAACAGAAGATGGTGAATAATTCTTGTGAATGACAAGTGATCGTATTTGATTGTGTTGAAGCGATCATGCAGGTTGGTTGGTGGATCAGCAAGCCATTGTAACAATTCACATTTACAGTGATCTTACGAGTGAGTAATTGCATCGGATCGGTTCAAAGATGACCTATGACCTTTGGCTCTTAATGCTGTGTTTTAGGACAAATATTACCTCTTTCTGAGTGTATTTTTTAATGCCCTGCGTAGTGAAATTAAATTAATCTAGCTGTTTTTCAACAAAACTGGTGCGTTATTCTCATTTCCCTTCAGCTTGGCTACAAACAAACTTTGTTCGTCTTTTCAGGATGAGGTGTACAAAAAGGAACAAAGGTCGTTTTTAAACCGTTGTTGGCTAAGTCTTGGATTCTAGGCTCTGATGAGATTGGCTTATGTCTAATATGCCAAATGGTTATTTGAAGTATCTAAAAACCTTGGGAATATCGAAAGTATCTGCAGAATTTTATACATTTGATAGGGTCTTTTTGAGTTGAGTACAAACAAACATTTATACAACCATCGAGTGAACAAGGCAAACTGGCGTCAATTAAACGTTAAATCGGAGCATTATCATTCAGATGAGATGAGGGATGATAAAGTTGCTTAAATTCCTTTACTTTGAGTAACATTTTGCAGCTCATACCAGGCTTTGCAGCTGTAAAGATAATGTTACAAACGTGATCAAGGAGGGATTTTGCAGACTTATTTGGTACAGTATTCGTGAGGAAACTTGAACAATATTAATCCCAAAGCGTTTAAACTATCTGTTCAAACCATAACTAAACAAGTACTTCAAATAAAGTCTATACGCCAGCTTACTTTTGACCGATCACTGATGACATTAATGTGATGGTAAGGGTCATGCAAAAATAAAGCACGACATTTATTTCCGTTGTTTGAATAAACAGTTTTAAACAGTTCTCGAACGAAATGATATCCTTAACAATCCCATTTCGACCTCAGATTTGCAAAAAAGACAATTTAATTTGGAACTATGAAATGAGCTTAATAAATGAAATGAGATTACCTAAATCTTACAGACCTTATGCAATTATGGTACACAATGTATATCCTCAAGTTCAAACACACTTAGAATATTTAAAAAATATGAGATAATCTTTATAAAGATCCTTATAAGCGGTTAGTGGTTGAGAAAGATCTCTAATTTCGATTTGGTATCAAAGTTCCTTATTTTTAGTCAATGAAATGTAGATAATTTAACAGAAATATCATTTAGCGATTGGAATAAAGTAAAGGAACAGTATTTGAGCAATTGATATATAAGTTGTGGTGATGATTATGACGATGATGAGTTCCAACTCGTGGTAAATCCTGTGAGAAGAAGTTAGCAGCATCAAATGACTATTGTTTGTTGGATGACGATCGTGAACAGCACTGAAGCCTAGTTCGATTACAAAAATCATTGAGTAGACTTGGTTTCGTCTCATTTGGGATGATATGGTGGGATCTAAGATAATGTTTACTGCATATGATCATATTCTTTAATATTCATCATTACCGTTGTTCTCTTCTAGTCTCCAACTTAAAGAATATCTGGGCAATGATCCCGATAAAATTCGAGTGATTCGTTACTGAAATACTCCAGCTTCTACGCTTCAACAACGGCAATGAGCCCTAGAACGGTAACGGGATGGATCGAGAAGCAAACAGTCCGCACCCGAACCCGACGTTAGCCTTTTTGATGGCGTTCCGGTGTGTCCCGCTTGCTTTCTGTGCCCCCGCCGTTCCTGGTATGTCTCTTCGACAAACCACACTGCCAGGCTGTGGGGTTTGGCTGTGTGTACCTGCGTGTGCGCTGGTCGATGGCCAGATTCAGTGTGCCGGCTTCCTTCGCTTGCGAGGGGAAACCGAACGGTAATTCGATACCATTTGCCAGTTGGTCGACGTATGCCCCCGGACCCACGACTACCAAGGGCCCGTCATTTGAGCTCTCCTAGGATGTGTGTGAGTGTGTGCCCGTTTGAAGCGGGTTTTGGGGTGGAAGCGAGAGGAAACTCCCTCTGTAAAAGAGACACGCACCGCCACACAAACAATTCCGTTTCGCATAAAACACTAGAACCTCGTGTTGTAATGTGTTTTTTTTTGTCGCCATCTCACGCACACCAATCGCTACGGTGGTGCAATGTGCGTGGCCTAGGTTGAATCAAATGCATCGTACAGTATAATACAGCTACAAAAAAAGACGGGGGAACTAACTAACCAACGATTTTTGTAGGCTTTCCTTTGTACGAACGAACGAACGAACTCGCAAGCAGGGGAAAAAGGTGTGTCGATGTGTTTGTTTGTTTTAGGGAATTTCATATTTCGTATCCAAACGTGGAATGAATCCACGGTATGAGATAATTCATCGCCAAAAACCATTGACTACCACACCAACCAACCAACCAAGACCCAAAAAGGGGTTAATTGGCTAACAACATATGGTTTCAAGCCGCCGCCGAGAAGATGCTGCCACTTACAGAGGGAGGGAGAGAGGAAAAGAGAGATCAGATGGAGATGGCATCCTTTTCCCAAGCCCTGGCGGTACCTTTTCGTGTCCTGTTTGTCAGCCCTTTACCAGCAGAGTAAATGTGTTAAACAGATGATTGTTTACCCTTCCCCTTTTGCGGGAAGTTGCTTCCCCGGCATCGCAAAAGTGCTTCATAAACACTTGAATAGGTTTACGGAGTTTTACCGTTTGTTGGCCGGAACGCATCCTTCGGGAGGCACACATCGACAGTTTGAAAAGGAATAAGGGAAATGCGTTTAGAATTTTAACATAAATATAAGCTCGGCAACGAGTCAAGTAGGTTGGGATGGGATGGGTGCAAATAAGAGGACACTCTGAAGGACACTTGAAAATGATGAGAAGGACCTTTTTAATGGGAAGTCAATCGGATCGAAGCTGTATAGGAAGAGATTTTTTAAAGGATATTTGTTGTATTTTAGGTTGTTTAGCTAAGCGGATAAGGTAACGTCAATAGGAAATTAAAGGAATTAGGATAAAAAGACTTTATAAAAAATAGTCCAAATAAACTAAGAACAGTGAGAAAAGCAAACAAACAATAAAAATATATGAAACAAATGTAGGTAACAAGATACTCATAAGCAATAACAGAAAAGCTTAAAAACAAAAGAGATAATTAAATGTGAAGTTGAAAAGAAATTGATAACTTCATAAAAAAAATAAATCAAAATCTATTACAAAGAAACAAAGAAAAGATAAGATGAATTCCACAAAATAAAGGCATAAACCAAAAATTGAAATAGAAATAAGACAACAAGAAAAAATAAGTACAAGAGAAACTAAACATGATAAGAGAGGTAAAAAGAATAAAAGGGTAGTATTAATGAAACAAGCTAAAGAAACAAGAAAAACATGAAAAAAGGGTCATATTGAAAGAAGAAAATTAAAAAGAAAAATGAAACAAATTTTTGAGGCCCATTTGAGACAGTAATCACATGCAAACATGCAATAAAACAAAAAAAATGGTTATAAAATCGAAAAATGTGTCTACAGCTAAGCAAAGCCTGTTTTTGATGTGTCGTGTAAAAAGATCCCCGTATATGCGCCCCAAAATATTGCTCAATAAAACACATGTGTTTCATACGATATGGTATTTAAAAATAAATCCTCTTCCCAATACAGCACAGACCCTAGGTCCACTTCCACTTTTACGCAAATATGCAATACAAAACGGAACTTTGCCATCAAAACACCTATGGCAACATTTTACACACACCGGGGACATGGCATTTTATTACCCAAAACCTTTCCAGACGCGTGAAACGGTCATAAAGATATGAAATTTTGTCGCCCGTCATTTGAGCGACGCGTTGGAATTTAATTCCTCTCAAACAGTTTTCCTTCAATCAGGTTGAATATAGGAAGAAGCACACAGACGGAAAGGAAGGTACATTGGACGCCAACGTTCGTCAGAGATGGGGTAAAGGTGAATCTTGGCCACTACGGCTACGTTGTAGCAAATTTGCACTCGACAAACGTTATGATCGTTAGAATCTGTTACAAAAAAGCCGACTACATCGTGTCTTTCCACTCCTTTCTTTTGCTCCACCTAGCCCAGTCGTCACCGGGCTGAACGGCCAAAATTTTCAGTGGCCCCGGTGTGCTCCGTGTGATTTATTAACTCCGTCCCGTTGGTGTCGCCGCTTCGGTGGGGACGCCACCGACGAGGGGGATTTAAATATAGATCATACAATTTAAATGGTAACGTTGTACGTTTGAATGCAACCACTTCTTCCTCTCTCTCTCTTTCCCCCTGGTGTTACTTGGGGATGGTCAGATGGGTATAGAATGTTGCTCCGAAGTGTGGTATTTGATATTTTAGGGCGCGCGCGAATGTTGCGCGTGAAGCACGTGGTGGCTTGAAGCGAAATGTTCCATTTTTTATGTTGTGTGTAAAGAATGCAGTTTATTTAAAATATTTGTTGGCTTGGTTTGGCTTGTGTACCACTACAAGTGACCACCAATAATTATATGTAAAGATTGATGAAGATTAATCATTTAATTATAATAATTGACTTCATTTCGCATGCTGCACGTTGTCACGTGCTTTTCACATTCCTTGCATGATTGTACCGAACACACCGCTATAGAAAAACACACAATTCAGTTCATTTGTAGTAACTATGTCGCAACCTTTCACCTGACCACACCTGTCCCTTTAAAAAAAAAAACACTGGCCCCAAAACACGGCCAGCTAATCCCAATGTGTTCCTCATTGACCAGTTCCGGCGTAATTTAATACGATCGCGCTTTCGCTTTCGCGACGAACTGTGTGCGCTGTGCACCACCACCGTTTTGTGAGTTGCGAGGTGCGGCTTGTGTCTTATGCAAGCAAAATCGACCACCATCACCACCACCACCAACGACATAAGAAGGACATTTTAAGTCCAACAATCTAATGCCTAACCGGTCCGAAGGGTTTAGGGAACGGGATTGTTAATTTCCGAAAATAATCCATCAAACTGTATAATAATTGGATAAAAAGAAGATAAAGAAGAGTCGAAAAAGAGGATTTAAACATGATAAAAACAGTGAAAAATAATAAGGTAAAACATAAAAAACACCACCAGCATTCAATTCAGGCGAGACACAATTAAACAAAAAAAAATGTGCCAATGCGTTGGAAAAATATTTTCCCACCGAAACAAAAGTGATGCCGGTGGCGATATCTGATAGTGCAGTGTGTTTGTTGCAGAACTGCACAATATCGTACACCGCATAGCTACATGCACACACACACACACACACATTGCATCGTGTGCACGCACCCATTTAGGTTAGCCACCGCGGTGCTGCTTGCGGGCGCCTAGTTGGACATTCGAGAAAGAGGGGAAAGGTTATAGAGGAGGGGCGGTAAGAAAACCGTTGAACGTCCTACACACATTCGGCAACGTTAGAATTACAGTACGTAATGGATGGAAGGTAGCAGCGACGTTTCGTTGCAGGTTGCGGAGGGTTGATTATGGGTTTTGTTTAAAAATTGACATTTTCCATATCGTCTATGGGTTAAGCTTGTAATTGAGTTGTGAGATATTCTTTATGATGTGTGGAATAGAATGGTGTGATATATTTACCATTACATCTCAGATTTGGGTATTGCAGGGTGGTTTTTGGTATGGAAAACGAATGATGAAGTTGAATAAATATCGTAATTGTAATTCCAATTTGGAACCATTGGGTTTTTTGTCTGTTAAAATTAAACGAACTACTAAACTACCAAATGATAACAGTTTTTTGATTGAAATGATGCCATCACCCAACTGTGAACTGACCGTTTGTCAAAATAATCAGGACAGACCAAGTGTTCATAAATTACTACAGGTCGGTATGTCCAGTGTCAAATCTTCGTTTGACATCTAGGGAGTCCAAAGATACTTAGTAACTCAAACATAGTCCCTAGTAACCATAACTCCAATCTTTGCCAATCTTCAAAGAAGTCTCCCACCATCATGGCTACCAAAATCAGAGCTAAGGACCTACCTGTACTCTATCTAGCCACCTTGGGGCAGACCAAGGGTTCAAAATCTACCTAGATTGTAGGTTATAAAATATAAATCGTTTATTCGTTGGCGCACTAGGACTTTTAAAGTTTCAGCATCGAAAATGAAATGCATAGGTGAATATATTTACAAAGTCATCAGAACACGATATGGTAAAACTATGGTAACTATGGTAACTATGGTATGGTAATGGTCAGAACTTCATTTCCATTAAAAAACACGCTTTCCATACACAAGAGGTACAAGAGGAGGATAAGAACTCAAATTTGATTCCATGTAGGTTTGATTATGAGTAAGGGAAAATGCAACATTGACAAGAACTATGAATAGGGGTAAGATGAATTTAAAATTAGTGCAATAACTTCGTCACGTCAGTCCCAGTGATGTCCCTATAGATTGTTTTTTTGTGTACACAGAACTGTATCCTGAATAATAATTGACTTAATATTTTGTCACTTTGTCAAAATATTGTTTCAAAAAATCCCACCAACACATGATTTCTGTTGATTATAATCATTGTGACGATTCCTTTTGATTATCATCATTTCTACTATCATTAAATTAGTACTAAATATCATACCACCCCATAGGAACGGTCTCACCAGTCCTCTCGCATACAATGTTGTCGATCGTTCGCCTCAAGGTGTCACCTTACGTTACCATTCTATTAATTTGATTAATTAATACGCTCGTGCGCACTTCGCTTACGTACGAAAGTGTCCTCCCTGTACGCACCCGCCTTCCCTCGCACACCACATTGCCCATCAATCACATCACTAGCGAGCCAAAATCAACTCTCCATTACCCTACCCAACCCCCTTCTTCACGTGGCGACGGATGATTTCTCGCACCGCAAAATGCATGTAAATGTCAAAAGCACGCTTCATCACAAACCGCTTCCCGGTCGACCGGCAGCCGAAAGTGGTGATATTATTAGCTTACTAAAAGTTGTGCGATACATTGTAGCAGACGCGCTCTCTCTCTCTCTATCGATCTCAAGTCTCGGCCAAGCATCGAGGTAGGGCAAGGGCGCAGCAGGACGCCGCGTACCGTCTGTCGCGTCGAATCACTCATCGTCGCTATTGAGCTAAATTAGTGTAGATCCATGTCCTAATAATCTTGCCCTCATCTTCGCTCCGCAAGCGCAATCCACGTTCACCAACACACATTTTTTCTCCTTTTGCTCTCTTTTATTTCTTGCAAAGATGATTTCATAGAAACGGGAAGAAGCAACAATTTTGGGAAGGAAATGGAACGCGATGGGACGGGAAGATCCGTAAAGATTGGCATCGTAGGGAAAATTAGATTTTCCGTGCTGCCGCTTCCGGTCCGTCCGAAACGTGTTTGTGTGTTTGTTCGTAGAGAAAAATTCAATATCTTTAAAGGCATCCCGTATTGTACCCGGGGGAGTTGCTGGCGCTTCCACGGAGTTGGAATGTCCCTCGGGGACGATAGAAACAAGATACCGGGGACCGAGGTGTCCGTGTTAAGTACCGCTCGTAAGTGAGCAATTTATGCACATCCCTTGTGGTAAAATAATGGTGTACAAATAATGTCATTATGTAAACCATTTCCGGTTGAAAAAGGGCATTTCGAAAGATCGTTTTAAGAGATGTTTTTTTTTTAAATTACATCTCATCTAGTAATCGGTGTGCAACAATGTGCAGCGGCATCGCAGACGGCTACGTTCTTGCACAACTAGTAGTGGCAGGAAGATTCGCGCCATGTGCACCACCGCAGTAGGGTCGTGTTGTCGTAGTAGTAGTCGTCGTCACCGTCGTAGTCGTCATCGGCCACCGCGGCAAACAGAAGATCTAATAAACTTGTCATAACCGTTAACATATGATCGTCAGATGGCTTTGCAAATGGGCCAACCAATGGGAACGGTATCCGTCTCGGGGGTTCTCTTTGAGGAAGTCATCTGTTGGCTCATGAGTTGCGCGAGTCCCAAAACGCACAACGTGTGGTTGATTTATTTTCATTCGCTGTGTTCTGTGTACCGTGTTGGGAGACGCTCTGTTGAGGAAATAGGGCGTAAAACGGTTCTGTAAAGAGGTTGTGGTATCTTTAGCGGTAGGTTATGATTTAAAGCAGTTCGTGGTAGTGTGAGAAGACACGTACATTGCGTACTTGTTGTACAATGTGCGAAACATATCGATAGTAGTTGCGTGTGTCTATACCATACCATGTGGAGGTACATACCTAAAGACGTGGAATTGACAAGAGTTCTGATTTCCCTCCTCTTTTCCGCTTCTCCCTCCGAACAGGTTCTTCAGCAGGCGGGCAACGTGGAACGGTTAGGGCGGTTTCTCTGGTCCCTGCCACAGTGTGATAAGCTGCAGCTGCACGAGTCCGTCCTGAAGGCGAAGGCGGTCGTCGCGTTTCATCGCGGCAACTTCAAGGAGCTGTACCGGCTGCTCGAACACCACCAGTACTCACCGCACAACCATGCCAAACTGCAGGCCCTGTGGCTAAAAGGTAGGTCTTGTTTTACCCAAATAATCGATTCCGTTTTTGCAGGGGGCACCACACCACAAGTGCCAACGCCCTCGGGTTGCCTCTGTCTCGCTCTATCCAGAGCGCAGCGTTTAGAGGGTCTAAAATTATCCCGCCCGCTACTTTGATGCGCTACTCTTTAAGTGAAAACATATGCCGCAACTACCGGCATGTCATCTCGCTACTCGGCAAACCAAGACGATGACGAGGACGACGGACGACAACGTTTCGAACGGGTTAATGTACGGAACGGGGGCATGTAGGCATGCCGTTCGATATCTGGTGGTGGCTGAAGATCTCGGCGATCCAATTACCGAAACCCGCTCACCCCCGTGTCCAGATCCTCAGAACCGGTGCATACAGGCGTGCTTTTTGATGAGTCGCGTCAACTCAACCGGACAGCCGGATGAGCTCCATGGCAACCATCCTCAACAAAGTATACAAGTAGCTCCTCACACAGCCACACACACATGTGCTCCATCGCTCTCTCTCTCTCTCTAGCTCTCTGTCAGTTGGCAGCCTACTACGGTCAAATGCGGGCAGGATTTGTAGCCAAACCTTGCGTCGTCGAATTTGACGGAAGCCTTTCGCTGACGTACAAACGGCACAAGGGTTTGAAATGTCTAACGGCAAGCGCCATAAGCATGTATGTATCAGCAAAGGGGCAAGCGATGTAAGAAACTTGTGCGAAACCTTACAAATGATGTACGCCGGTGTCCGGTGTTAGACGAAAGGGGTTCCAGAGAAATGCTGCACACGCACACGCACCAAGAGAGGTTGAGTGCAATTGCCGACTTCTACCGGGCTTAGGTGAACGCTCGTCGCGGTGGTGTGTCCCGTTGCCTCTGTATGAAGCCCATCAGCAAGCGCTTGAATCAGTTTGATTGACATTTAATTTTATGATCGATCGATTTGTGTTGCTTTTTTTTCGTCTTTTTTTCTTCGGTCCATTCGATTTCACTTTGTTTGCTCTACAATTCTTCCGAACCGGGTCTCGCTGGACGAGGAAACAAGTCTTCCGGAGCAGGCCACTCGAATGCGATAAGCTCGATCTGTCGTCGATTGTGGCTTTGTTGGTTTTTGGACGGGCGGGTGTGGATTGGATTATTCGGGATCGGTTTAATTTCCTAATGCCACTTCTAACGCTGGCTTGGGGTCTTGGAAGCGACATGCTGCGTCCAGTGTCGCTACTCACGTGCGTCTTCCGAGAATGTCGCGAGAGGCAAGGAGACTGAAGCCGCGGGTTTGCAGCTTCCAAATGTCCCGCTGTCTGTGCTTTGGACAAATATCTTCGATACTGGACGGAGGACCCGCGGGGTTGTTGGAAACCTGTTTGCTTGAGTCCGAGTGTCGAGACAATCGGGAGAGTGGGAGAGAGAGAGAGGTGGAGTGAGCAAGAATTCGAATAAAACAATAATAAAAACCTCAGCGTGTGCTCGGACAGTGCCAGAAGGGGGGGAAACGCCAACACCACCACCGTAGTGTCCGTAAGGCACTAAAATATGTCCAAATGGAACCGAACATGAGCACAGAAGCGTCACAAGATCGAAAGATGATCGCCGTACCGTACAAACGTGACCGAGGGTCCGAAAGGAATCAAGATCTGCCTTCGAGACGGGTTAACCCGGACACGGTGCGTACACCCCAGTCCGATGACACTGGCAGTCCGGGTGGGGAACGCAATTATATTTATTTGTCTATAAAAATTATGGACCTTTAAGCATTTTATTTCATTCCGATCTCTTGGCACGGTGGAATTGATCCTGCTTCGTGTGGTAACGAACCACACACACACACACACGCACACGCGATCAACCGAAAACTTGACACCTTTAGCTCGTCCTTTTGGGAGGGAGGGACTGGCAGCGGATGGAAGGTCAGCCAGTTAAAGCGAGCAGCAGCTGACGGGTTCGGGCTGGCGTACGCGAAGATGTATTTTGTCTTAAGTTCCACGAGTTATCCACCTCACCGCACACGCACACACGTCGAGCTCGACGACCGAACGGGGGAGACAGCTCATCTCGGGTGGTCAAACGTATCACGCGCGATCTGATCTGAATGCGCTGATAAGAGGCCTGAAACGCTTCAGCGTTTTACTGTGCGAGGGGGGGGGGGGGGGAATGGATTCGAAGCAAACAGACCACAGGTAACCGATCCGCGCTTGGCGCTCTTTCCTGAAACGTCTCGCCGAGAGACCTCGACATTCCTGCCGACGATTTCCCACTGCCGGTGACACCGTCGATTTGTGCCGTCCTTGCGTGGAGGTTTCGTTTCCTTCTTCTTGCCTACCTTTCCAGGGGTTTCGGGGTCTAGAATGCCCAGCGTTGGTGGCGTCCGAAACCGAAAAACGTGTGACAAATGAAAACGACTCACCCACCGTGAGTCCGTGCGAGTCATCTGTCAGGAGGAAGTATCCTCGTACGCGCGCGCCTTCTTTCTCTCACTCTCTCTCTTTCACTCACTCTCCGACACAATGACAACGAGTGTCAGTTTACATTTTTATTGCTCTCTGGGTGCGTAGCCTCCCCCTTCCTTCCCAAAACGAGCACGAGAGTTGAAAACGAAGCATGCCGTGCCGTTTTCGGGCGGATGGAGACGGATCACTACGACGGGCTGGAGGGTTTGGTTTGCGCGATCACAGAACACAGATAGGATGTTTGTAGTCACATTGGCTGGCGGATCGTTGTGGGTGGTTCTAGGTCTTTGATTACTTAAGGAAGTCTTGAGAAGGAGGGATCGTTGGAGGTCCTACTCCAAAGAATAACGAGCGAATCTTTTCAATTTGTAGAATTTGTAAGTATTTATGGAAGTCTTTCCAAAAGAGTGTTTTGGTTGTTTGTTGCGCCTCTTCTGAAGAATTCTCCATTGTGATTTGATCTTCAGAACCTGTGGAGGGAGCTCCACACTCTTCTCAGAATCGCTTTCCATCCAGCCAACCACCCCGCAAAAGTCAAATCTGTCAATAATTATTTATATGCGTTTCTGATGGCACCTTTTAATTTAGTTAAACAACCAAATTCCCCGCTCGCCTGGAACCGGATTTTGCGTGTCCAAACACACACACACACAGAGACAAAAGCTCGAAGACAGTACAATTTGTTATTCAAATTTCTCTCCACTTTATGTTTGGCGACCGACCGACCGATCGATTTGTTCTCACCAATAAATCAACCAATTTGCGCTTGCCGTTCGGGCCAGGACGTCGGGCTCCCGGGACCCCTTCTATCGCCCCCCCCCCCCCCTTTATGTCAGATGATACAACGCGCGAAGCTTCTATTCACACCAGTTCACACATTGCAAAGGGGTGTAGCTGGGCCCCGGGGTGGACATGTTGGTCGATTTTTACGAGCATCATAATTTAACACACGCGTCCGTGGCCCCGTCTGTAGTAGTTTGGCTGTGTTGATGATGGTGGTATTTGGTATTTGGTTTCGATTGTTTTTGTTGTCGTATGTTGGATCCAACGGTGCCCCTAAGCTGGTGAAAATGGGTCTAATTTTATGGTGCCTGCTACTGAGCGGTGCAGGCTCGCTTTTGGGCGGGTGTGTTGTTTATTGGGTGGGTTTTGATGGACCAGCTTACAGGATATAAATTGCCATGATTTAATTGTTTGATCATTTAATAATTTGGACCAGTTGGTCCTGAGATAGAAAAACTATAGTGGAGTTTACAGCGTTTGCGGTTGTACCATGGTACGAAGATAGAAATTGAATTAGTCATCAGTTTAAACACGTTAAAGTGTTAATCAAGCAACATAAACAATCCACCTTATTTACATTCGCTATAGTCTTCTCTTGGAAATAGTCTGATCTTTTGGATTGTAAAGAAAGAATAAAAGAATCCGCCGAAATCTGATTGCCATCCAAAAGAAGTGCGATCACCAGAAGGATCTCAGTTAGTCTTCGTAATTCGTAAAGCATTATCTGAGCCTTTTGTACTGGGTTTGAGTTTATCAATCCTTGTGTGTCTCATGGTACAATCGTCAACTCGTACAACCTAACAACATGCTCGTTTCTGGGTTCAAGCTCTGTCAAGCACACTAGTGATACAGACAGGCTTTTGATCGACGACGGTTGCTGCGCCAAAAAATAAGGAAAAGAAAAAGAATATTTTAACGGCAATTTGTTACTAAATATTGATACTAAAATGAGAATAACTTTCTTATCATATATTCCTTATCCACAGATTGCTGTTTGATTTGGGCCTGAGTATTCTGAGCAGTATTAGTAACACGGTTATTTGTGTTGGCTTTAATTAGGTTATTCGTCTGCTCCTTATTATAAGTGACAAGTTTATTTCCTTTTTTATATCATTACCAGAATTCTTGCTAGAATAATCTTTGATTACAAAAGTTTCTAAATGAGATTTGAATAGCTCTGTATTTTTCATCAGAATTGAAATTACGTCCCCAGAGTTTAGGTTTAGGTTTAACTCCAAACTTTTGCACAGTACATCTTGTGTAGTTGGCTTTTAAAGATAGAGTTATGCTAGCTTATGTTTTTGAATAATATGGGCGATGGAGATCTGTAACTTTCACATCTTTCCTCTTAAGAGGCGTACGGTGATCAGGATCTTGTTTTACCCTTATAATCATAATCAGTCCTGTGTATGGGCGACCCAACACGTAGCTCAAGCACGTAGGCGCTTGAGACCATGACGTGCATGTTGTTTGGATAGTTCAATCGCAAAAAGGACTTAATTTCAAAGGTAGAAATCATAAGCCAGTGGTGAATTAAACAACAAGTCTCCATCATGGCTTTAAGCAGTCATTTAACTAAAATATTTGGATAGGTTCTTTGAACACAATTGTTTATAAATATTTCGAAACATTCCTCTTTTGTCGACTAAATTCTGAGGCGACATGACAATGACATTCAAAGGAACATTCAAATAAATGCCTGTTTTATCATTTCAGTAAATTTCTCAGTTATGTGACAAAGTTCTTATTTTTTTAAACGTACTAATCTTTCTCTTCCACTTTCCAGCACACTACGTGGAGGCGGAAAAGCTCCGCGGACGACCATTGGGCGCGGTCGGTAAATATCGCGTCCGGCGCAAATTCCCACTGCCACGCACAATCTGGGACGGGGAGGAAACGAGCTACTGTTTTAAGGTAAGTTTTGTTTCCATCTTTTTGTTTTCCATAAAATGTGATAGTGCAAAATCTTGTTCAACAACAGCGAGGATCAACAAATCCGATCAATCGCAATCGTCGTTGATCACCAACCCAACGTTTCACTGATTCTGTTTCTAACATTCCATTTGGGTTCTTCTCTTCTTTTTGTATCCCTCCAACATCCAACCTGAAGGAAAAATCAAGATCGGTCCTGCGCGATTGGTACACCCATAATCCTTACCCATCGCCGAGGGAAAAGCGAGAGCTGGCCGAAGCAACCGGATTAACGACGACGCAGGTAAGTTGCCCCTGTACAACACGGGGCATATGGGCGGCGATTCGCTGTTTGTGGACCTCTTGACGAACTACAGCGTTTCGCGCCATTGCCTCAGTCCGTCCGGAAAGGATATCGAAGGGTTTTCCTGCACCCTTGTAGCTTGCGTTTGTGCTCTTTTTTGGTGCTGGCAAAAGAGAGTTCAGAGAGTTTTTTGTTTCTTTCGGAAGCCATTGACAGCGTCTAGCGTCTTTGTCTCTTTCTTTTTTTTTGTTGGTACTTTGCTGCCACATCCATGGGATCCGTGATAGGAAATTTGATAGTTACGGTTCGTTGATAAGACTGTTGTTGTCTGCATTTTCCGCCCGTACACGGTGCAAAACGGGATGCCTTCAACCTGCTGCTGCTGCTGCTGTCTGTTGTTCTTGGTTGCCTTTTTTCCCTATAACTTGTGTGTGTGTGTGTGTGTGTGTGTGTTTTGTTTCGAAAAAGTTATCATATCCTTAGGCATCTTTCTATCTATTTCTATATTCCCCTATCGGTACAGCCATCTTCTTCGTCACGGGCGTCAAACGAAGCGTGGCGGGGTTTGGTTTGGTGCGTAGAAGAAATTGGATCGGATTATTATGATTACAATTAATAATATCCTTCTGGCTTTTTTGGGCTAGAGACTGGAATCTGGTTTTCTGGCAGACAGTAGTGGCAGATCAGTAGCAGTGCAGTGGCAAAACCCGGGATAAAGAAGTCTGGGATATCCTTTAAACGGATTAACTGGCGTCAGGTCGTCCGGATGAGTCGAATTGTTTCTAGCAGCATCCTTTTGTGGGTTTTGTTTTTGGGCTTTTTTTTTTCTTTCGAAAGAATATGGATCGTTTTCAGAGGCTGACTGTTTTCAGGGTTAATCTAATCAGGAAGATCCTTTTTTTTAGTGCGCAGAGGAAAAGGTATCGGTGATCGAGTTGATATGGATACGGCCGTTGCTCACAAACCTGTGGACAGTTTTTTGGTGTGTGTGTGTAATATGATACAATAAAGATGCAACAGATCTATTTTTGATTCGTTTATTTATTTTTATTTTTATCGCATCTTATTATTACACCAACCGAACTCTCATCTAGAACAATCAGACCCATTTTACAAGACGTGCTCTATTCATCCCTCCTCCCTTTCCCCATACATCACACACTTAATAAGCAGGACCCTTAGCACATTACAACACAATGCAACCAATTATAACACACATCATGTTCCCTTGCCCTTGATTTGTCTTAATTTGTTTCCTTTTCTTCGAACGCATCGTTAACGCTTCCCTGTTTTGCAGGTTTCGAATTGGTTCAAGAACCGACGACAGCGCGATCGGGCAGCTGAGCACAAAGAGTAAGTACCGTCTTCTTCTTCTTCTTTTTTGGGTGGTTGTTCATTTTGGTTGTTCTAGCCTGTTGCTGTTGCTCCAATTGTGTGAGAATTGTGTATAGATTTGTTCGATCGAAAGGCATGCATTGATTACGATTTATGAACAATGGAGGAAACTGTATTTCGTTTAAAACTGATTGACGGAACATAAACTAGGGCTTGCTCTGATGCATTTCTTAATTAAGGAACTTGCTTGAAGTGTCAATTTGCACTTGAGTTTGACAAGCTCTATTGTTTTCTCATTCTCTTTCTTCCTCGTATTTGGTTAAATATCCGTTTTTGGTATAACTCTGTCACAAGGCCACTAATAGGTTTGTTTATTTATGACTAAATGGTTCATCCTCTGCAACGGTTTATAAGAGATTGAAACATAAAGTGGAACAAAGAAGTTGTTAAGATATACAACACCTTATTGCTTCTGATTGTGTAAGCCAGGGGTCTCCGAACTTTTCAGTTCGCGGGCCGCATTGCTTCACAATCAACCTTGTTGAGGGCCATTTTGACGCTACCTTTAGAATGAGTGGAAGTTCAAATCTCGTTTTAATAAGAAAATGCTATTGAAATATATCAAATTTCTGCAGCTTTCTTTTATTGAATCTTGATTTTCATCTTTCAGAAGTAAAAAAAATAATCTGTTAGAAAAGAAAGCTATTTAATTTAACCTTAACCCTGTCCTCGCGGGCCGCATTAAAGGCGCTTGAGGGCATGCGGCCCGCGGGCCGTAGTTTGGAGACCCCTGGTGTAAGCTATTACAAAAGTTTTCGAGGATTGTATATGAAGTCGCAAATACATTCAAATTGGTATGCATGATATTGAAGTTGCATATTGAAACTAGTCATTCTGAGTAACATTTGAAATCAAGCTTTTGTTTAATATCAATGGGAGTCAAAATCATAAAACTAAATACTAAAATGATTCCAGTTACCAGCTTGTTTGTATGAAACATTCTGTTAAAATTCGTATATAAAATAGATTACTTGTGTGTCAGCATTGAAAAACCATTGTACGATTCAAGCATTGTATTGTTTGTAGGGTGTTTAATGAAGTTCGTCATTTGTGTGATTTTGGAACCTCAGTGCAATCCTTTAAAAACAGCCTTAGAAACGAATTATTAAGATGATCTTTCTACTTATCATAAACTAATATTAGACTTAAGAACATTCACACGGATCCATTGTTATCCATTGAACGAATAATAAACAATTAAACAATATACAAGGAGCGGTTCCGTAGTAGAGTCGTGAACTCGTGAAACTCAATAACATGACTGTGAAGGATTCATGCCTAATATGGAACGTCCCTACTGTAGCCAAGGACTAAATTTTCTGCTACGTGGTACTGAATAAGTCTCTCTGTAAAGGCCGGCATGTCCGTGTAGAAAGTTACGCCAAATGGTAGCATACACGAATTTATATGCTTTATTGTTTTGTTTTTCTTAGCTAAATCGTTAATGGATGTTCTTAACCTTCTTTTTTACAATTTTTCTATGGTTTAATGTTTAATGTTTAATGTAGTATATGTACTATGTACTATGTAACAGACACGGATTCAAGGTTTATTCTGAGTATAATGTGCAAATTTAGACAATTTCCTATTACATTCCCCATTGTTTAGCATTACATTATCCATTGTAGAGTATAAACTCTTTAAAAAAAATCCTAAAATTTCACCAATATTTCGATGCATTGGAAAGTGCACTCACTGCAGCCACTGGTCGTTGCATTGTATTCAAGCTCATTGCTTGAAACCATTCCGTCTGCTCACCGACCGTAACTACCTACCGGCCCCGGGGCAGGAACACTGACAATTCTCCAGGAACTGCCACCTCCACCACCTCTTGAGCAGTCCTGAGCCGTCTCGGAACACCCGTGTGCCCTCGGCACACGGAGACACTGCTGAAACTAAAGAAGCCTCGTAATGGTCCCTTTCTATCGTTCAAACAACGCAGGGCCATCGTTAAACATACACACACACACGAAGGAAACCCACCGATACCGTTTGCAAGAGCGTCCTAGGAGCGTCCCGGGACCGGGACCGGGACGAGGGGCAGCACGGTAGCAGGGAGATAAATAAAATGTAAATAAAAATATCAAATTTCAGCCACAATATGGATTTTTCCTCACAATATGCGCTGTGTGCGGGTGAGGATGATGCCCGCCCGGAGCGAGGAGGGGGGGGGGGGGGGTACCATTTTCCCACTTTCTACCGCCCGCACGGAAGCTCGGTCCTCCTTTCGGTGCTGGCTTGTGTCTTTTGTTTGTCGGCATGGCTGGCCTTTGCCAGCCAAAGCAGAAGTACCTTTTCGGTTCGTTTCGGTTCAATTAAAGTCAGTCGGGATGGGCCCAGTTTTCCTTCCAGCTCGCATGCGCACTTTGCTTGCTTTGCCCCCGCGTGCATGAAAAGCTTCCCGACGAAGTGCCGAAGGGCTTCGGGCAACTATGCTGTGAACGGTCGGTGCCGGTCTAGTTGTCGTCAGTCGAATGTGGCCCCTCCCTGGCTCGGATCGTATGGCAACATATGTTTTTTTTCTTCTTCTTCCTATGGTTATGCGCTACTTTCTTTTATGACGGTGGCCGATTGATGAATGCAATGGGTTGATTTAAATTGATACGATTTAAGGCGACGTGTGCGGGAACTGTGTCAGGGTTTGTCTGTGAAACGTGTATGCGTTCAACACTTTGTAAGGAAAACACTTTTTTGAATCAATAACCCTGCCGAGCTTAAAAAAGATAATTATAGCTTTTAGTAGTAATAAGAAGTTCAGTCATATGAATTAAAATTAATGTGTTTCTTTCTAAAAAATCTACTAAATGAAAAAAAAAAATTGAAAAAGAATGTCTTACAAACTAACACAATTCTATCACGATTCATTTCAAATCCTGGTCACGGCACCGATTATGATCGTGACAAATTGATATTAAAATCTTTAACATTTACACATGTATGCCGCACCATTGTGGCATGATTTTATTTAACAGCAAAATAAACCCTCAGCAAATGTGTATTGAAAATAAAAACATCCTTTTCACACTTCAAAGCGTAACAAAAACCAATGAAAATTGATTTATAAACAACATCAAATTGCTACCGACCCTTACTGTGATGTGATAATTTCCCATATAAACAAACTGTTTAACGAATGATGCACTTTCTACGTAATGCGTCAAAGGTCCAGGTGTTTATGTTTGTACGATGAAAGTGTCCATAAACAGAGGCACACTGTGAAGCAATACACCATATGGATCAGCTGTTTTAAAAGCGTTTTTTTTTTATGTTAAATCGGAGGAAATTAATTTGCTGCTGCTGTGCTTTAGTGTAATTGTTGGACGATTGTTTGGACAATGATTAAATTCCCCGTTTTTTTGCAAATAAAACCAACACCCTCAATATGCAGCTGGTTGCATCGCGTCACACGCGTGTGTTTTGCATTCCTCGCCCTGTGTATAGAGCGTGGTAAAACCATAACAAAACGAACGAAGGAGCCATGGACGTGTGATGCGCCACCACCGACGCACTGCTTGCAGCGGTTTGCGCACGCTGCACTGTTTGCGGACGCGCAACGAAAGCATAAACAGCATAAAACGCAGCACAAACTTCTGTGCACAAACCTTTCTACGCTGGGTGGAGGGTTCGTGCATGCTTGTTATCGGAAAAGGATTCCGAGAAAGTTCTCGGGCACAACACACAAGAACACGCAGTTTGGTGCAGTTCGGTGCTCTTGCTCGGTGGGCGGCAAAATGTCTCGAGAAGGATTTGAACCTTGGAGGCACAATGATGGGGAGTTTTTCCACCACCTGGGTGGTTGGGTTTGTTTTGTAAGGTGAAACCTGGTGCTGAGCAAAGTTGTTGTTGTGGAAGCTGGCGGCGAAGGAGTTTATGCAGCTTCGCACAACTTGGATGGCGAAAACTTCAATCTTTTGATGTGAAATGATATACTATATTTTTAATTAAATTGCGAATGTGCTCGATCGTTGGGATTGCGCTTTTTTGTCCCAAAGATCTTAAAAGAGAAGTACGAGACACTTTTAAGTGTTCAAAATAGCTCAATTACTTTAAAGCAACTACTTTTTAAAAAGAAATGTGCTGAAAAGCCTGTTATTCCTCCTTTTAGACACCTCCCTTCCAATATGGAGCACATCCCTTAAAGCCCTCCACATAAAGAAAATGGCCACCTTCGATTATTGCTCTCGATCGAACCACAGCTCCCTCTTAAATTCTCCCTCTTTGGCTGAACCGTCAGTTGCGAAAGGGATTCCCACAAAGGTGGTCCAGGCAGGCGACGACAAACATGCGAGCGCCAAACGGATAAAGGTAACGTTGAACCGCCCTTCAACCGTCGATAACGTGCGGCCCCATTGGTGTGCGTGCACAAATCTTGCCATTTTTTGGAGCTGGAAGGCATTCTGATGGGCTGACTGTGGAGAAGAAGCGGTTGAGAGGAGGTGTTTTTGTGTCTCCCTGTCGGTGTGTGTGTGTTTGTGTGTGTGTGTTGGGGAAGAAAAAGGGCAAACCCCCGGCGCTCCCGATCCTCCATCCTACCCCTCGATCCACTGCGTACGCTCATTCGTATCTAAACAAAGGCACAAGAACCAAAGCGAGAAACTTGATCCTCGCAAAGGGGAGGAAGCAGGGCGACGACGGGCAGCAAACCCGGCGGCGGGCAAGATGGATGGTCCCGAGTTTCGGGGTTGATGGGCTTTTCCTTTCGGACCACCATCACCACGAGACCGTGGGTGGGAGCGGCACCAGCGGGGGATGGAAGCGAGGGGTTGATTGTGGTTTCATTGTTTTTTTTTCCTTCTTGCTTCTTTTTCGTTTCGCTCTCTTTTCCACTGCTCTTGCTCATGCGTTTGTGTTGCGCGACTCTGTGTCCTCCCACTCGCACACACACACGGGCAAATGTGAGAACGAAGCGTTACTACGGAGCGTCACCGATCGCTAGAGGTAACGCTCGGTGCCCGGTCCCGCAGTATAAAACCCCCTGGGCGGGTACAGTCGATGCATTCACGGAAATTAATGGCGTATCGGATGACATCGCGGTAACCGCGCCTTTCTCGCCTCCCTTCCCCTGCCTGTTCCGCTCTACCCTGTTTGCTGCGCGGTTATGTCCTCTACGGGCCAGCGTCTCTTCTACCGTCCTGCCGTCCCCATGTGCTGTTGCCTACTATGTTCGCTCGTTGGCAACGAAACACGATGGCAATGGTGACGATGAGGATGACGATGCTGATGATGATGATGATGGTGATGATGCTGCGCGCTTCAGATATTTTTAGTTGCAAAAACGAAGAGAAAAAAAAACTAAATGGGAAAAAGAGGAAAAAACGAGCGTATCGAAAACGGAAACAACGTATGAGTGAGTCGTTTGTGCGTGTGTGTGTGTGTTGGTTTGGAGGGAAATTCTTGTTGGGTGCGGCAAATGGCGCTGAGGGATGGTACGGGGCCGGTTGAAGGATGATAATCAACAATGACATTATGACGGCATTGACGAGATACGAAGTTTCTGGAGTTATTTATGAGTGCAAAAGAGTGGAGAGATAGAGATGGATAGATGCTGCTGTGAGTGAAACGGAGATAAAATGGCACAGTTTTATTTCAGTGTGTGCGATAGTGCGAGCGAGTTTTCTGTTGTAGCACTTATCTTTTATTAGCATATCAGCTCTCATTTTTTATTAAAATGGATGAGGCAAGGTCACACCGTAGCACCGTAGTTCCAGTTGGGAAGTCGGGAAGTGTGCGGAAGCTATCTTTATTGGTCAAACCATTTGTCACGGTGTAAAAGATCTGCAAATTTGTGAAGCAAGATCGAGACATTTGATAAGATTACTGGGAAATTAAGCATTGAAGTGGATCGGTGTTTCCTGATCGCGTGGTGTGTAAGGATTAAAGGGATAAGGGCAAGAACAGTTTTACCGACGGCAGCATTTCAGGCCACATTTGCGTCTGCATCATTGCTGGAGCCACAATGTGTTTTTAATTTTGTATTTTTCAAACGCTTGCATGGAAATTTGTTTTAGATATGTTTGAGTTGACAACTATTTTTGAATTTTTATAGTTTACAATGTTTTCCCACAAATTTTTGACGTATTTTTAATTGTTTCCTCAATGTAATAGATTGTTTCCCAAAATTTTTAGAATTAGTTGTTTTCTAAAAAGATAAGATGATGTCAAAAAATTAGGAAACATTAAAAAAGTTGTGGAAAATCCTGTGCGAAGGAGTGATGCTAAATGTGTCTCTGTTTCTATTGAGCAATGTAAACAGTAAACTCTTTCTTATTTCAGAGCCGATGAGACTGTCTAATTAGAGGTTAATTTCTTTTAACATTTGTACCTTCATGGCTTTAAAATTAATTTAAATAAATAAATAAATAAATGAATAAATATAGAAATGAATATATTAGTACAAAAATAAAAAAATAAAAAAAATAAATTAATTAATTAATTCATACATATGTCTATCAATAAATAATTCTGCTGTCTTGACTGTTGCTATAGGAAATAGCGAACACGATTGCAGATTGGAGAATAAATCATTGAATAACCATGGCAACACCATACACAAATAAAGGAGATACAGATTTTAGAGGTTTTCCGAATTAGAGGGGCAAAAATTTACTGAAAATGAAGGGAACGTAAACAATGTTCCAATAAGAGGGGTCTTTCTAATAGGAGAGATCTCAGATTAGATAGAATTCACTGTAATTCAACATACAGAGAGTGTTGCAATACTAGCATGTCAAACATTCAGATTTGCTTTAGTGCCTCTTTAGTAATTATTTATTGCAATGAGTGTGTTGCAATATTGGCGTGTTAAACATCCAGCTTTGCAATAGTGCATATTTTATGCCTCTGTTTATTCAAGTTTGTTTGTTTACTAACGGTTTACTGTTTCCTTCTACTCGTTCATCTGACAGCTCTGCAGTTTTGCTCACGTTGAAATGATTTTAATAAAAATGATCTGAGTTTCTTTAAGGAACACAATAAATATGTACTAAATATTTATTTAGATCGTATGATCACTTCTCTGAAGTACTTTGTTAATTTTGTTTCTCTGAAGTTACGAAATGCATAACATATTATTTAGACTCAAGTAAAATTCAAAATATAATAGCGTTTCGCTGAGGATTAAATCTTGCTTAAAAATTCATTTCGATTTAATTAATTTACAATCTATGTTTTTGTCAATTCAGTAACATATCTGTTTTTGTCTGCTTTTGTTTAAACCATTTTGTTTTTTTCTTGAACATTGTGTTGCTTTTATCATTTCTATCAGTTAAAACCTCATTTAAGTTTTCTGCTTTTTGGACTGCATTTTAAACTCATTAACCATTTTTAAATCTCATGTATGTTTAAATACATATCAAACTGCACTCATTAATCCTTTCCTCAAATTACACGCATTTCTAGCAGCAAGCCAGCGACGCAAGTGCATTTCCACGTATTTATCACTCGCTTGCAGGCACATTCTACTGTGAATGTGCATTGTTTGATGCATATCACAGGGACACGCGCCCATTTGTTGTCCTTTCCCACTGCGGGGTCGTTTGTTTGACAAATTTTGCATCAACCTCTCTCTCTCTCTCTCTCTCTCTCTCTCTCTCTCTCTCTCTCTCTCTCTCTCTCTCATGCATTTGTGTTTTTGTGTAGTGTTATTTTATTGTTTTACCTTCTCCTTCTATTTATCAGCGCGCACGAAGAAGTACGGGGACGGGTATTTGTCCACATGTCCACAGAATTGTCTTTTTGTCTGTCTTACTAACAAAACAAAACGCACAGAGCCACAGGCACAGGCAGCCGCCGTCGGCCGGAATGTAGCTAATTAATTCGGGAAGCGTGAACTTTAAATTGCCAGTGTTTAGATCGACCAATTAATTACGGTTAAGTGCCTTGTGCGCGTTCAGGGCGAGAACGAACCATACGGATCCCACTCTGTGCGTGCTCCTGCGTGCGTGAGCAGTTGTTTGCCGACGGCATAAACTATTTATTTTATTTCTTTTAGACGGGTTCACGCCACCTCACGATCGTGGCTGTACGTTTGGAAAAATGTTTTATACCGTTGTTCTATGTTCTACCCTTTTCCTCAGCCAGAATAATTAATTCTATGCTGTGGATGGTTGGTGGGCTTCGAAAGAGGCGAATGGAAAGGTTATATTTGCATTCGATTAATAGGAAATTATTTATCACCTCGATAGGTGTCCATTTTAAGAAACGATCGATCGTGACGAAACACGAAAAAATATTTAATTTTCAATTTTTATCTTTTTTCAACGAATTCCCATCCATTCCGGATACGTATTTTAAGTATGAAACAAAATGGATTAGAACGAACAGATTTGCTTTCTAAATATTTGCATCAATTTCCTAACGGTGAGCAGCACAACTTGTTGATTGAAATGGATTGATCCGCGCCGAGGTGAAAGCATCACTCGATGGAGACCGATCAATTACGTTTCGTTGGAATGTAGATGTATTGGGTGTTAATGTGAAGCCGGTTGCTACGCCCGCTTTGATGGATTAATTTAATTTTTCCTAGTTTGATTGCTTCATTTTCTAATCGTTTGTTTCTTGCTCTCTCTCTCTCTCTCCCTCCATTTTAGTACTGGTGAATCGGATAAACAGCACCTTGACTCATCGAGCGACTCGGACATGGAGGGTCCCAGTTTGGCATCGATGGCGTCGGGCAATGGTGTGGGAGGCCCGGGTGGCGTTCTGCACGCCACCACCGGCGGTGGAATGCATCTCGGCACGAGCGGTGGCACCCTTACGTCCGCCGCGTCCGGAGGAGTTACGGCCGGCGTACTGGGCGGCGGTACAACCGTTGGTCCCGGAGCGGGCGGTGGCGTTGGGCTTGGTTCCACGGGGTCCTTGGAGCATCATCATCAGCACGTCGGTGGCCACGCGCACCACACCCACCATCAAGGTACGGCAGCACATGCGCACACAGCCGGTGGACAAGGCCAGCAGCAGCAGCAGCAGCAGCAACAGCAAGGACAAGCGCATACGCACCACAACCATCAACAGGCACAGCAGCACCAGCAGCAGCACCAGCAGCAGCAGCAACAGCAGCAGCAGCACCACCATCATCACCATCACCATCATCAGCCGCAACCGCTCGGTACGCGAAATGGCAACCTGATGAACATTGGGCCCGGTGTGGGCAGCAAATCGACCTCGATCGGATCGTTGTCGGCTGCGGCCGCCTATTCGCACTTTCACAACGTGATGGGCTCGATGCCACTGTACGATATTGGGGACTATCAGCACTTATGATTTTAAGCAAGGTCTTGCCTCGGGTTTTCGAGGAGAGAGAGAAAAAAAACAAAACGCACGCGCACGCGAACTTTAACTAGTGAAATTAACACAAACTACTCAAATCTCAAACTTTCGCCCGGCGTATGCGTCTTGACTCTTCTGTGTGTAATCAAAATATTTTTTTTTATTATTTTCTTCTCGCTAAGTATAGTATATTTAAATGGAAATGAATGCATATACTAGACAAACTGTACGCGCTGGCATTGAGTTTATTTTTCTTGGGTTGGAAATGAAAGAAATGAGAAGATTTCTCTTAGAAGCATGCTTGTTTCGCCTAAAAGTATGCACTGCGTTGGATTATTGTATGTTTTACAGGTGCGCATGCTTCGTAGACTTCGTCTGATATTAATTGATACATTAATGCTATGTTTGTGATTTGACAGATGTTCAAAAAGTGTGCTTAAAGTATCAGAATCGCCTGAAAATTCCCGTAAAATCGATTCCATCGTATTGTGTAGCTTTTTTCATTACATCAACACAGAAACGACAACTTTTGATTTATCTTGCAGAGCGCCTAAAGGTATATAGTAGACCGTTTGAATTAAATTTCGTTAGAATTCAGAAGAAAACTGATAACGGTGTAGGAATTATGCTTAGGTTAATCGTTATTCGTCGCAATCATTACAATTTCTATTACCAGTAAAGTCATATCAGCGAGTGTCATATTGGTCATTGGCTTGAAAATCAAGCAGAATTGCGTGCATCAAAGGTAAAAGAAAATGCAATTTTAAATTAAAGTCTCCATTTCTTTGTCCTCGGTCGGTAAATTATAAGTTTGATTCATTGTTCGGTAGCATTCGCTCACTCCACTGAGAGGTTCGGTGAAAGAACGCGACAGATTTGCTTTCATTTTCCCAAAAAGGTATTAAAACACTTATTTAGCACTCCCTTTGCATACCTTTAGGCGGATAAAATTGATGTTAATTATACAGACCTGTTATGAACATTGTGGTGGCTTTAATACTTGTTATGCAATTACATAAAAAATTACATTCTTCATTAAACAAAGCACGCAGCTTTTACAACTTTGATCAATTATTTCGAGCAAAAGATTTCACACGGATTAAGAGTATAATTCCAAATAGTAGCTGAACAATACTTCTGCCATTCGCTGGTAACGACTCTACCAAACCGTGAGGGCAAAGATGTTGCTACGGGTAACACACCCGGTAGGCGCAAACGAAACAGTGGCATTACGCAACAAAACGGCGTACGCTGCACCGTTATCCGCGTGTCAGAGGGATCTCGGGCAAAGGATAAATGAACAAAAAAGACTCAACTCCAAACATACAAAGCGACATGATACCCTCTCTCATTAGTAGCGCCCGTTTGTTGCTTTGGTACCGTGGGAAAATGCTGCACCGAGGTGAATGCAAAGGTACGCAGCAGCATCCAATCGGAATCGTTTGGCATTTTGCTAGTTTCATCGCAGCCATTGGAAAATGTATCTTTTCCTTACACAAGTGAGTGTACCTTTCTCGTGGCACGTGACGGGTTGGCATGATAATTACTTCGCCTTCGCCAACGCAGGTCGTCCGCGCATCCATCCGATTTTGCACACCTTTCCACGTGCGGCACGTGGCACGGGAGACAGCGGCAAGGGAGAGGAGTGCCAGGATTTCAATCCATTCGGTGTAACGCCTTTTAATGAAGCGGTATAATAGGATTGATTCAATGGTTGTGTGGTTTGTCGGTGGGCCGACTCTGATATGATGATGATCGATTTTAATTGGAAGCACAATAATGGGTTTGTTTTGTGGTAGGCCTAAATGCGTTGCTGCTGCGTAACGTCTCCATGGTAACGGGAGCGTTGCAGCGTGGGAAAAGGTAGGATATGCAACTAGAAGGGAGGAACTTGCCAACAGGATATGTATTTCCCATATAAGGACGCATGATAAGAACGGATTGTTTGGATAGATGTAATATTTGAAGGAAATGTATGAGGAAAGCTGCTCAGTTAGATCCTAAGTGTGGCGTATGCTGAGCATACTATGCTCTCGAAGCTACTAATGGGCTTGACATTCAACAACATATTGAATTACACTTGTTAGGAAGATCAGCAATGCTTTTGCATGTTTCGATTCATTCGAGATTTGAACTCATTAAGAGAATTGCTAAATCATACGACTAACTAACTGTACTACGAAGATGATTCCCGGTTTGAACGACTGTTCCGGTGTACAATCTTGATGACCTAATTAATCCCTTCCTCCTGTAACTGTGAACTTTTTTCTAATCAGGGTACCGCATATCAAAGTACAAATTGGACCGATGGGAACACTCACTCACGTGTAACGTTCGGCCTAAGGCCTACCACCAGCAAAACGTGTTAATCCAAGTCACATGCTTTGCACACAATTCCGCCGCCTGATTTTGACTATCTAATCCCATATGTTCTCGTGATTTTTGAATGTAACGATAGTGATTGCTGCCTGTTCGATTCGTCATTTTTTTCTTTTTATAACGTATTTGGCCATGCTTTGCTTATCTTAATCCCTACAATCCACCGGTCAAACCGGTCGTTATCAAGCCATAAAGAGTTAATGAGTTAGGACTCTTTCAATTGTGTACCTTATTTTAACAAAATGTAATTAACTTAATTTAGGTAGCTAGTTTTGCTACAAAACAACAATACGAAGTGTAATGACATTATAACATCAATTTCATTCATAAAAAAATCTGTCTGCCAGTAGCTTGTAGCTAGTAGCTAGTCGCTCTTTATAGTACTATCAGCTTGTAGTGGCTCAGACAACACGCAACAATCGCAAACCATTTAGGTGAACAGTCTAGTGAGCTCAAAAAAAAAAGGAAACATTAAAATGCAATCGACAATAACTTATCAGTTCAATTACGGTGCGATATTACCCACACACCAGGTACGTCAGATAGCGGCGTGTAGATGGCGCCCTTCCGCACAGGGGGAAACACCTGATAATGAGCTTCCCGCTTGTTTCTTTCTTTTGCGAACAACCCATTTTGATAATGATCGTTTTTGGACATGGTAGCCGGCTATTAAGACCCCTGGCGTTTGATAAAGCGCACCAGTAGACGTTTGGAGACTGCACGGCTACGCAGCAGCGGACCTACAGGACGAAGATGTTTGCATACCTAACGATCATCGCTGCCGTGGTCGCATTAGCCCATGGACGTGAGTATTGCTGATTGCTCCCAAGCAGTCAATGTGAAGCAAATACATTAACACTTAACAACCTTCCTCAGAGTGTACTGTCAACATCCGGACGCAGCTGAACGCACGGGAACCATTGTTCCTGCGCAACAATCAGCTGTGGGCACCGAACGGACCATCGCTACAGTGGAATGCCGGCGAGACGACACTGATCGCCTGCCCGGGCAACACGATCCAGAATAGTAAGTGTGAACGTGAAGTGATGGAGGGGGAGTGATAATGCCGTTCAATTCTATCACATCAGCTGGAACTGTTACTGCCAACATTCAGTGCGTCTCTGGAACGACGTTCAACCTGGCTGGATCGAATGTGAACATTGCCGATGTGTCCTGCACTGCTCGTTCGACGGGATCGCATCAAACTACGGGCCAGAGCTGTGGCAGCGGAGGCACTCTGCTGAACCTTGGCTTCGATGTACCCGGCGTGGGCTTTGTGACGTACATTCAGTCGTGCTACAACATGCAGACGGCTTCCGTGATTTACACTCGCCATATCATCCCTGGAGCGGCTATTAGTCGTAAGTATCACTAGATTGGTTGCTAAAAGAATATCCAATTGATGAGTTCTCCCGCGCTCTTTACAGATAGCATCAGCGAGTCTTATCGTCCCTCGTTCAAGACTGCCGGTACTGCTCCGCATGTCCAGCCGGCCACCTCGTACACCACCGCTCAGCAGGCGATCCGCTTTGCTCAGCTGCTAGGCTCGCAGGCTCAGGCCGATCGGTTCATCACCTCCAGCTCGTACCTGTCCCGTGGCCATCTGTCGCCCGATGCGGACGGTATTTTCCGGCCGTGGCAGTGGGCAACCTACTTCTACGTCAACGTCGCGCCACAGTGGCAGGCTACGAATGGCGGCAACTGGCTCGTCGTTGAGAACGCCGCCCGCAACATTGCCGGCCGACTGAACGAGGACGTGCTGATCTTCAACGGAGCGCACGATATTCTGACCCTGCCGCACGTCAATGGCCAGCAGGTTCCCATCACGCTGGAGGCGGGAGGCATTCAAACGCCCAAGTGGTACTGGAAGATTATCAAATCGCCACGCACGAATGCGGCGATCGCGCTGGTCAACAATAACGATCCGTTCCGCACGAGCATGCCGGCCGGTGAGATGCTGTGCCAGGACGTGTGCGGCCAGTATGGATGGGGCAATGCGAACTATGGTAACTTTGCGCGTGGCTTCACCTACTGCTGCACGGTGGCGGATCTGCGCCGTGCCATTCCCAGCATTCCGGCCGAAGCGGACGCGGCTAATGTGTTGCGTTTTTAAAGCGTGTTGTAAATGAGTGCAATTAAAGATAAGAGCAATTCCACCGCACTGGGTTTTGTTGATTGATTGGGGCTTGAAAAATTGGCGATAAAAATGATAAGTAGCAAACGATGATAAGCTCTTTAGCTTGCTTAATCCATCTATAAATGTAGGGATAGCTAGCTCGCTAGCTTAGGTCGTTTTAGCAGCGAGTCCTTCAACATTGCCCGTAGGTTCGAGGCTTTGCTTCTTAACCTTGGTTTTAAAGATGATTGTTTACTTAGTTGGCTGTGGCTTAGTTTAATTTAATTTTACTTGTGCAAACAGATCAAATAATGATGCTCAACATAGTCAATAGCGTCGAAAATGTCAATTTACTTGCTAATGATTAAATTTGTTACCGGGCTTCGGACGCCATCGATTGCGCTTCGATAGAAACGAGAGTACTGTTCTCTTTTCAAAACACAGCGCCATCTGTTGGTGGGTGCACGCATTACAAGCAAAGCGCGCGGTAGCTGCTGTAAAGCTACAGTGATAGAAGTAACAATAATATTACTTTTGCAAGGTTTTTTTTTAATTTGTTAAACAATTGATTATTTATCTTGCAGTAAAAATGTTTGTGAACAACACCAAAGGCTTAAATATTATTTTTTTGTTCAACTAGTTTACACACAAAAATACGGTTCAAGCCTTAATCAAGTTAATTTAAATAAATAAAAATAGTTTACTACCTAACCAGTTATGGCTTGTTTTCCAAATATGCTCGTGTTTTTTGTTGTACATTTAACACGTTTTTTTAATCCGCACTTTTGACTACTGACTTTATGAGATTAAGCAGAGTTCGGTCAAAAGTAGTTAAATATAATAAGAAAGATAAATATCTTTCTATTTTTACTCGTTTTTTTTACTGAAATCGCTTTTTTTTTGGTGTTGCTTTGAATAATGCTCGTGTGTTGTGGCCATTCCCTATAGGGGATGATAATTATTCTCACCAACTCTCTCTAATGCACCTTACGCTCTAGTTTGCGCTCTCCTCTGTTTTTATTCCTTACTATGGTGAATGTTCTCTTCTTTCTCTATTTCTGTTCATCTTTCTCTCTTCACGTTGGATTTGGCGCAATGTACTTTAAATGATCCATGTAACCATGTTCAGAAAATCATTAATGTTACGTCATGGTACAATGTATACGTGCAGTAGGATGACTGTAATTATCAACCGAAACTAGAAAAAGTATGCTAAAAATTAAAAAAAGTAATACAAAAATCAAAAACACGTTTTTAATGCACTGCAATCCAAAATAAATTAGCCTTAAAAACGTGATTTAAGTTTGTTTATTTATTTTTTTAAATTATCAGCTTTCTTTGTACACCATAAAAAAAGTATGTAATGTTGTTGAGCATACGTAGGACTATCCTGCTATGGTAACAATAAGTCACTGAAAGCCAAGCTCACTTCACTAGTGGGTACAGGCAGGCCTTGACCGACAGCGGTTGTTGTGCCAAAGAAAAAAAAAGTTATTGAGACGTTATCAACAGAATTCTTCCACCCGAATGTACAATAAATGGGGCGGGGGATTAGCAGTTGATTTCCAATTATTCTCTTATTCTTTCCAATTATTATCTTAGCTTATTCTTTCCAATTATTATCAGTTAAACATGTTACAATACCCACATTGCTCCACTTTCTCATAACATTACAGAGTTTGCAACCCAATAATTCAGCAGAGAGGTAAGTTTTTTTTTGTTTTAAAAAAATACACAAAACCACAAACCTAAACCGAAAATCCCGCGCGAATGTGGTTTACAGTAAAACCAATATGAATACACCAAACGCGAAAGAGGAAAAACATGTTTCATATGCTAACATATCGCACCCACATTCATCTCCAGCACTGTAAAATTAAGTCTCTCCTTGGTTTTACCGTGCTGCTGAGAGACGGGGAGAGAGTTTTGCACATTCGCTGAAGCGCAAGCGTATGTGTGCGCGTTCTGTGGTGAAGCTTGACTTTGAGGGTAATCCCCCGTACAGTTTGACCGGCACGCAAAAACTCTATCACAAACAGTCAGTAGAGAAGAGACCGTTCAACAAGTGTTGTGTACGTGCGTTCAATGTCGGGCAGTGAAACAAAACATAGCAATGATTTACTTCGCATTGCCGAAATCTTCGAATCGATCGCCAATAAAGATGAGCAGGCGTTGGCTCGCACCCTGGAACGATCGTCCATCGAAACCGTGCTGCTGTTCGAGTCTGTTTACGGCATTTCGCCACTGCTGCACTGCGTACAGACGGGCGAGATGAGTCGGCTCGGATTGGTGCGCCGTTTACTCGCGAGTGGCCTGTGCGATAGTGAGACGGTTGATAGCAAGGGCCGTACAGTGCTGGCTGGCTTGGTGGGGGCACAACAAGCGCAAACACAAGGCACCGCAGCCGGCTTTCTCGAGCGCATGATCGAGATCGTCATCGAAGGAGCCGACGATACGACCGCCTGCTATAGGATGCTGAAGCACAACTCGCTAGCGCTGTTTCAGGCGTTTCTAGAGCTGAAGCAGTTCGATGAGCGTCGGCTGTTCGAATGCCTTACCGGTGCGCTTACAAAGCTAAGCGTTAAGCAGGTCCTACTGTCGGCAGATTTAAGAGTGTTTGTGATGTTTAAGTTGGCCGATTTTGGGTTTCGGCGTTTGTCGGGCGATTGGACGGGCGGGTGCGACAAGACTACTGATGAGTGGAAGGACCACATTGACGTGGTGAGCGACTGTTGGAATGTGATTGGTAAAAGTTACGACACCGGCTCGTACGGGGATGTTGACGATCGGCTGCTGCAGCGACTGCACGTGCTCCACAACCATCTGTACTTTCTGCAGCACAAAAAGTTCCTCGACTATTTGGCCCTGCGCGAGGCAATATTTTGTGTGGCCGTGTTTTGGAACGTTTTAAAAAATCCAGCAACGTTCACGGTTTATCGTGTTATCGTCAACAAACGAATAGTGATAGAATGTATCCGCATGATTGCATTTCAGCTGATGAAGGTGAAACGGTTCCTTGAGCAGACAGAACAGAAGCTATGCGAGATTGTTAAGGAAGGCGAAAGCTTAATAGTGAAGAAAAAAGAATATTTGATCGAGGACATCATGAACAAAATGAAAATTTCGTGTAAACCGACTGTAATTAAACAGTTTGAAGAGAAATCAATAGCAATTGGAAAAGGTAACAGCAATCGTGATATGCTCATAAAAGATATGATAAAAAGGATAAGGAAAGACGATAAAGAATGGGCGGATACAAAGTCACACGAGCTGAGAGCACTTCGGCAAACGCAGAAAGAATGGTTGATTGAACAACTTGAGACTAGGTTGAAGTGTGTCAAGCAGCCGAAAAACGTGGCCGATCTTATAATGGCAGAATTGAAACGGAACCGAGTGGACACAGTTGCGGCAAGGATCGTAGCAAGCGAATCATTCGATTTGGAGCATCTGATGCGAGGGAAGGATCGACGCACCAGACGCAAAATGATCAAGTGCTACGGGCAGTTGAGGCAGCTTTACTCACTGGACAAAATCGTGCTCGCCTTTGCTCAAGTGGCAAGAGTAAATCCTGCCAACGTGGAATTGTTCCAAGACAGTTTAAAGCGCACCGTCATGATACTGGGAGAGATGTTGAAAAACACCAACAGCACCCCGAACATGCCGAACGATCGGTTAGAGGATGCGATGGGCCGCATGATTTCGCACCGGTTCGCGGACATTGTCATTTCCATACGCAACAGCTATGCGCGACAGTTTTCCCTCTCGCGATTGCTGATTGACGCAGAGTTGGAACGGCGAGTGTACAGCTTTCTTCCCAATCATACGGTCGCTGTAAGGATGGTTATAAATCTGCTGTTTGTCCTAGTGATGGTAGAAGTACGGCGCAGCTTCTACGGACAGTTGGTACGGTGCGGGTCGCTGGAAGCGCTGCGATCGCTACTGATCTATGCTGGCGAGAAGGATGTGTTGTTTCCTACGATACACATAGCTTTTGAGCAGGTTACGGGATATTTTTCCCTGGTGAAAGAGCTTTTAGCGGAGTTGCGTGAAAATCCAATAGGTAATACGATTGAGTTCGCGCAGTTAGAGGAACAGTTCGAGGTACAGTGTGGAATTGTTGAGGAGGTGCAGGCGATGCTAGCGACCGAAAGGGAGCTCGATTATGAGAACCTGCGCAAAACGTGCTTTTCGTGCAACGATTTACCCACAATACGGAGGCTGCTGCACTGGAAGATTGACACGTACCGGCCGAATGTGGTGCTGGAAAGTATTTGCAGCAAATGGAACGCCAAAACCTCGAACTTATCGCGCATCCACTGGATGGACACTCGGTTAACTTGGATCGATACCGAAACCATGTCCAATAAGCTAGCTATGATTACATGCGCCATAGGAGATGCCGATGCATACTACAATATTGGTCACACAGGCAAGCTGATTGAACAGCTTGGCATAGCGGATGAAGTAGACGAGGAGGGCGTTGATCAGCTAAATAAAAGGCTAGCTCCGTACTACGCGAACATATTCTTCCTGGACAACAAGTGGAAGGTACTGGAATCGTTCTGCAAACAGCGACGACTATCCTGGAATAAAACGCTCGTACGGCAACTGCGCCAGCGAGACCAGGAACTGCTGCAGACACTATACGACGAGCGACGCCACAAACTGAAAACGATTTTCGAGCAGAACGACATCCAGACGGTCGAAGTGCTGCAGATTGCTAACATTATAATAAAGGAAGATACTCTTGCCTCCCTCGAGCATCTACAGCTGGAGTTGTGTGAAATACTGACCGCGGTCGGTTACTTTGGCGACAGCTTTCACTGCGTCAAGCAGCGCATTCCGATGATACAGGGGAAAAACTTTCGCAACCTACTGGCACACGACTCACTGTCCTACAACATGCTGACAGACAGTGGGAACGCCAAAACGATATTGAATGCATACATCTTTGTTCACACCGAGGTGCGTCTGTTCGAAAGCCGGCAACAGGACCCGATCGAGCTGCACTTACCCTCGCTAGCGGATATGTACCGATGGCTTGAGGAGCAGCAGCAACTCCTAGCCTCCTTCCAGTGCAATGACGTGCGGCGGGTACACGCGCTGATGCGATCTGGGGGAGCAATTACGGCCTACTTTTGCTTCACACCGAACGCTGAGCACTATCCGGCCGCAATGCTTTCGGCAGGCAATACGATACAGGGCTTCTGCGACCGGGCTCCTTCGATTGTGCCCCTACTTGGTCGCTACTTTCCGTACCTTCGCGAGTTGTATCATCGGCCGGAGTTTGCGCTAGAAACTGCAATAGTGCAACGCGATTTCGAAACGGCGTTTAAGCTCGTCGATGAAACGAAACCACTCGAAGGGCTGTTCTACTCGTGGCCCAAGCTTATGATGCGCCTTTCGCCAGCCGCTAAAGCTTCAAAGACACTCACCGAAAGACGAAATCTGTTGGACCAATTCCTAGATTACGGCAACGAAGAATGTATTCGGGAAATGGTTCGACTATATCCCGATTTTTGTAACACCCTGGTGGATCGTCACACAGTAGACAAAGCAATTCTTCGAGGACTACGCTCAACTGCCGAGCTAATGATGCAAGGGACGAACCAAATGTATCTAAACGCTCTAGAACGGTTGGTCATCCTGCACTGGAATGATACGTTGGAAAATATTACGATAAAATCACCAAATAATGATGAGTTCATGAGTACAATACTTCGAGCAGCGATAAAAGCAAGAAATGAAACAGCGTTGAAGCACATTCTGGGTAAAACACAAACCAATGCAACAATACTGGGTGAATGTTACCTCACGGCGGCTTCCTTCGGACGGTGCAGTATTCTGAAACATCTGCTACAAGTGTACCCACTGGCGGATCAAACCGTACTATCAACTGCCATCCACAAAGCCGCTCTTAGCAACCAGTGGCCCTGTGTACGGTTGCTATTGGAGGCAGACGCACCGGTTGATGTGCTAGTTACAGGCTACCAGGATGAGGATGCAAACGTTTTGCTGCTACTGGTCGCTAGTGGGCAAGTTAAACTGATACGACGAATCAGGACCTTAGATCCATCGATTTACGGTACGCGCACAAACCATCCACTTGCGGTAGCTGTGGGCAACGATACAGCATCCGGCAGAATGGTACAAGCATTGAGGGCACACGGATTTGGCTGGCTCGACAGTTCAGCGACTCTGCATGAAGTAATATTGGAAGAATACGAACAACCTGCTTGGAAGGCAATTTGGGGTGAAATTGATCACCAACTATCGCGGTATCAGTTTACCAATGGTTCTGATCATGTTGAATTCAACGTAAGCCTGCTTCACCGGTGGAAAACAATCTGTTTCGTGGAAGAGTGCAACATGGACCGAACTTCACTGTGCTGTGCGGCAGAAACGAAAAATCCACGTGTGATACGGGAACTTCTAGATCGTGCCTGCAGTATGCGCCAGATTGAAGGCGTTGGAGTCCTCGGAGATGTTGTATTTCAGAAAGAGGGTTCCTTCGTACATTACTACAAAAAAGCGGACAATGTTACATGGAGTATGGAGTCGTGCTGTGCTGATATGATCAGCAGAATGGAAGGATTACTCCAAGAAGGGATGATTTGGCATGAGCTTACGATAGTTGTTGGCAATGTGTCCGTGAGTATGACTGTACTGAAAGTCACGCATGTGCCAAAGGATGTTGCATTGGAGTTGAGGGATAGTACCTTACTGGAGGATAATCTGCAGGACCTGCTAAACTTCACCGATGCATTCGGAGGATCGAAAACCGTAGTATACGGTACGTTTTATCAAGGACAACGTGCAATACATTTCTTGCGAAATGAAGACCTTGCCTGCGTATATGACGTCTTCCCACCGGATGCTT